>NC_080168.1:89290627-90019250 GCF_950295315.1 Erinaceus europaeus | reverse complement strand
GTTGAGCATATAAAATATATCTTCAGAAGCTTTTGCTTACATTTTTTAAAAATAAGGAAAATGTGTTACATAAAGAAAAATACAAAATTGGGAGTCCGGCAGTAGCGCAGTGGATTAAGCACATGTGGCGCAAAGCCCAAGGACCAGCTTAAGGATCCCACTCCTCACCTACAGGGGAGTCACTTCACAAAAGGTGAAGCAGGTCTGCAGGTGTCTATCTTTCTCTCCCCCTCTCAGTCTCCCCTCCTCTCTTCATTTTTCTCTGTCCTATGCAACAACAATGACATTAATAACAATAATAATAATAACTACAACAATAAAATAAAAGCAACAAAAGGGAATAAATAAATATTTTTTTAAAAAAGAAAAATACAAAATTACTTCAGGTACCTGAAGTCTGATATAAAGAGGAAAGTTAAACAACATTGTTTGACTAAAAGAATCTCACTGCACAAAACTATTCCAAGGACAAATGCCATTTGCATGTTTTTTGTTTTGTTTTGTTTGTTTTTTATTTTTATTTATAAAATGGTAACACTGACAAAAAACACAGGATAAGAGGGGTACAGCTCCACACAATTTCCAACACCAGAACTCCATATCCCAGCCCCTCCCCTGATAGCTTTCCTATTCTTTATCCTTCTGGGTGTATGGACTCAGGGTCATTATGGGGTGCAGAAGGTAAAAGATCTGGCTTCTGGAATTGCTTCCCCACTAAACATGGGCGTTGACAGGTCAATCCATAGTCCCTGCCTGTCTCTTTCTCTAGTGGGGCAGGGCTCTGGGAAAGGGGGTACAGGACATATTGGTGGGGTCATCTGCCCAGGGAGATCCCATTGGCATCATAGTAGCATCTGGAACCTGGTGGCTGAAAAAAGAGTCAACATATAAAACCAAACAAATTGTTGAGTAATCATTAACCTATAGGCTGGAATGGTTCAGATGATGAGTGTGGGGTTCAGGGGTGGGTTCTCCATTTTGTAGATAGTTCGTAGGTCTATTTTAGTTATATTCCAAAGAACCCATGACTAAGACAGCAGGAACCTCCCACTTCCTCTATAGAGCCTATATTCCCCCCAGAGTCCTGGAACCTCTATGGTGGGGCTCACTTTCCTACATGCTTCTCTCAATTCATACCAAATGATATTGCATTTGTTGATCTCAACTTAATCAACGCAAGGAGTACCACCTCAGCATGCTTCACTTCAGACTGTGTCCAGAGACATCAGGTGTGGAATGTCAACCCTTCACCCTCATTACTCTGGTGAGACCTTTCCTTTCATAGTATTCTCTAATTCCATTCCAGGAGGTTCACTTCCTAACAAAGTTCCAAAACCTAGATTTAGACTAGGCCCTATCAGATAGGGCATATGTTTACATGTATCCATCAACTAGGGCAAAATATATACCTGAAAGCAAAGTGCACAATAGTTTGCAGTGAGTCAGTATATGCAGCAAGCAAATAGAAAGACCTAAGAAGACACCATTCAGTTCCTAATGAAATAGTGTCTACTTAGATTTAGATACCCTCATCACCTACTTCCTATTATACTTCCCTCACTCACTCCAAAGCCAGCCTTATCAAAATAAGGACTGCAAAAGCTGAATAATGACCAAAGACTGGCACAGTTTAATGATGACTCTTTAGTCACTATCAGGCCACCTCATCAGCTGGGGCCCTAGAGATTCCTGAGATTCCCAAACAGACATGATGGGCCTAGACCTCAAATAAATCCCTCTCTCCATTGTTACCATTCATTTCTATCAGGAACAACACAATAGACACTGTTATGGGCTCCCATCAGACTTTGCCCTCAACTTGAATCAAGAAGGGCAGGGAAACTTCCATCCTCCAAAGGGAGGCTGGACTACATACTCTGTGTTCCACCTGAGGTAAACAGTTCCTGAAACAGAGGCAGCTTGGAACGTCCCTACTTAAGACCACAGAATGTGAGCTCAGATCTACAGGTACGCAGAGGTCACATAGGCTCCTAAACTGAATATTGGCCCCAGTCAGATCAAATTGACGGGATTACAGTCAACAATATGCATACACCTTTCCCATATTTGGGAGCTACTCTCTTCCCAGATCCTGCTTTCTGGTCCTTTATCCATTCATGACATCATCTCCCCAGACAATTACTTGTATCTACCCGCATATCAGATGTCAGGCTCAATAAAAAAGTTTAAAAATAAAAACTAATATAGCCATTTGCATGTTTTAAAAGAGAGTTCATTATTCCCACCTCCGACACCATAGTCCCAGAGGATACCTTTAGCCCACCTGAATGTTAGCTGTCAGGACAACCTGATGACCCTGGGCAGAAGACCCCACCCACCAATGTGTCTTAGATCCCCACCTGTCCCAGTAGGAAAAGAGACAGGCTGGGAGTTTGGGTCAACCTGCCAATGCCCTTGTTCAGTGGGGAAGCTATTACAGAGGCAAGAACTTCCACCTTCTGCAACCCATAATGATTCTAGGCCCATACTCCCAGAGGGATAAAGAATAGGAAAGCTATCAAGGGAAGGAATGGGATATGGAGCTCTGGGGATGAGCATTGTGTAGAAATATACCCCCTCTTATCCTATAGTCTTCTCAATATATCCATTTTATAAATAAAAATGTAAAAAATAAAAGCCTTTAAAAGACAGATATTTCCAATGGATCAATAAGATATATTAGTAATTAATATTATTAGTTATTAATTAGTATGATAAAGAAATTTTCCCTTGTTCTTTGAGTAATCCTAAAGACTAAACTGTGAAATATGATTTTTGTTTAGTTGGTTTATTTTTATTTTTATTTATAAAAAGGAAACACTGGGGAGTCGGGCTGTAGCGCAGCGGGTTAAGCGCAGGTGGCGCAAAGCACGAGGACCGGCATAAGGATCCCGGTTCGAGCCCCCGGCTCCCCACCTGCAGGGGAGTCGCTTCACAGGAGGTGAAGCAGGTCTGCAGGTGTCTATCTTTCTCTGTCTTCCCCTCCTCTCTCCATTTCTCTCTGTCCTATCCAACAACGACAACAACAATAATAACTACAACAATAAAACAACAAGGGCAACAAAAGGGAATAAATAAATAAAATAAATATTTTTTAAAAAAGTAAAAAAAAAAAAGGAAACACTGACAAAAACCATAGGTTAAGAAGGGTGCAACTCCACACAATTCCCACCACTAGAACTCCGTATCCCATCCCCTCCCCTGATAGCTTTCCTATTTTTTATCCCTCTGGGAATATGGACCCAGGGTCATTATGGGGTGAAATATGAATTTTACCAACACTTGGGGATACTAAGAATTAAATTAAATTATAAAACTTTTACTTGTATGTCTTAATGACAATGTCATATTAAAACTCTCATACATATACACTGTGTTAAATTCCAATGATGGTACACTCTGTGTACTTTTCTAGAGAATATAGATATGTCTTCTGAACCTGAAGCAAGTGAGAAACACTTAGATGTAAAAAAAAAAAAATGTCAAAGGGTTCTGGGAGTATGGATTGACCAGTCAACACCTATGTTCAGCAGAGAAGCAGTTGCAGAAGCCAGATCTTCCACCTTCTGCATCCCACAATGACCTTGGGTCCATACTCCCAGAGGGATAAAGAAAAGGAAAGCTATCAGGGGAGGGGATGGGATACAGAGTTATGGTGGTGGGAATTGTGTGGAGTTGTACCCCTCTTATCCTATGGTTTTGTTAATGTCTCCTTTTTTAAATAAATAAAAATAAATTTAAAATGTTAAAGGATTCTATCAGGTATTTAATTTACTCAGAGTAAGTTAAGATACTTGTTTAAAAATATGTTGCTAAACTAAATGCTAATAGTTCACAGAATATGAGATAAAGGAAGAATAAGACTAAGGGTTGTGTTTTAGGAAAACAAACAAACAAAAAAAAGTGAAGCTAGAAGGCAACCAATGATGTCACAGAACACAAACCAAAAGGTTTTAAATTCCTTTGATAACCAAATATCAAAGAGCAGCAGGTACAGATAAATAAATGAAGCAATGAGGTAATGTAACATAAAGTCAAGTTAAAAAATGGAATTACTATCATTAAAAACATATTTAATTTACAAAAGATGCTGAGATACTCTTATGCTAAATTTGTTCTTAAGTTTACATTTACCAAGTCTTTTGCAAGAAAATTAATCTCTCGCTTGGTGGCAATTGCCAGATGCCTATCTGTGGAACACAAGAATTAAAAGCATCCCACCCACCAGTTTAACAGATTGACTTAAGAAAATATGAGGCAGCTCTTGAGAAACAAAACAAACATAATGGACATTAGTCAAATTAGAAAAAAAAAGGTATGCTCAATTAATTACATGAAAACTCTTTATAACTTGAAAGTAAAGATCTAAGGAGAAAGAACAAAAATAATGATCAAAACTTACATTTGCAACTATTTAAAGCCAGTTTGATTAAAATTAGTTCCAAATTCCTTACCTTTACCTGATTGCTATGGCAAGAATTTCCAACACAGGGCTTTCTTTACATATATTGAGATAATTATATTTTATATATTGAACCAGCCTTGCATATCTCAGAGATAAATCTCACTTTATCGTGATGTACAGTATTTTTAATACACTGCTGTACCCAGTTGGCTAGAAGTTTGTTCAATATTTTATCATCTATGTTCCTCAGATAAATTGGTCTGTACCTTTCTTTTTTTGTTGTTGTTCTTTCCCTGTATTCTTTTTGGTATCAGGGTGACGTTGGCTTCATAGGAGGTATAAGAGAATATTCCTGTGTGTCAATATCTTGAGAGAACATTAAAATTATAGGTATTGATTCTTATTTGAAGATTTTTTAGAATTAATTTGCAAAACCATCTGTTCCTAGACTTTTATTGTTGGGGAGGTTCTTGATAACTGTTTTAATTTCTTTGGCTGTGATTGGAAGAGAAGAAGTCAAACTCACTATTTATAGAGGGGATGATAGCATTCATAGAAAAAATGTAAAGAATCCAAAAGAAAGCTCCTGGTTCAGGACCATGAAGTGATGTACCTGGTTAAGCACAGACATTACAATGCCCAAGGACCCAGGTTCAAGCCCCTGGTCCTCCCATTCCCTGGTTGAATGCTTCATTATCAGTGAAGCAAGGCTTTTTTCTCTCCTATCTTCCCCTGCCATCTCAATTTTTCTCTGTCCTAGCTAATAAAAAGGAATAAAATGGCTGCCAGGAGCAGTGGATTCCTAGTGCAGTCACAGAGCTCGAGATAACCCTGGAGGGAAAAAAGAATAAAAAAAATAAAAAATAAATAAAAAATCTAATAGCCAAAAAAAAAAAATGAATCAGTAAGATGCCACTTCACCCCTGTGAGAATGTCATACATTAAAAACAAAAGCAACAACAAATGCTGGAGAGACTGTGGAGGCAAAGGAACCCTCCTGCACTACTAAATAAAAATTGGTCCAACCCCTGTGGAGAGCAGTGTGGAGTACTCTCACAAGGATAGAACTGGATTTTACCCAATGATCTGGCAATTTCTCTCCTGGGGATATATCCTAAGAAACTAACCACACCCATCCAAAAAGATGTGTGTATACTTATGTTCATAGCAGCACAATTTGTAATAGCCAAAACCTGGATGCAGCCCAGGTGTCCAACAACAGAGGAGTGGCTGAGCAAGTTGTGGTTTATATACACAATAGAATACTGCTCATCCACTAATAACGCTGAATTCACCTTCTCTACCTCATCTTGGATGGAATTTGAAACAATCATGTTAAGTGAGATAAGCCAGAAAGAAAGTATGAATATGGGGTGAACTCACTCATAGACAGAAGCTGAGAAACTAGGATCAGAAGAAAAAACATGAAGTAGAACTTTGACTGGGTTTGGTGGGAGTGGAGCTTCAGGTCCTGGAACATGGTGATGGAGGAGGACCTAAGCTGAGGCTTAGAGAGTTATGAAGAAAACTGAGAAATTTTACACATAAACTAACTAGTATATTTATCATCTACCTTAAACCAACAATACCCCCAAAGAATATTAGCCCCCAAAATAATACTTTTCTGTATAGTAAGAAATTATTTTGTATTTTTTTAATTTTTTATTTATACAAAGGAAACATTGACTAAACCATAGGATAAGAGGGGTACAACTCCACACAATTCCCCCCACCAGAACTCTGTATCCCATTCCCTCCCCTGGTAGCTTTCCTATTCTTTAACCCTCTGGGAGTATGGACCCAGGGTAATTATGGGGTGCAAAAGGCAGAAGGTCTAGCTTCTGTAATTGCTTCCCTGCTGAATATGGGCGTTGACAGGTCGATCCATACTCCCAGTCTGCCACTCTCTTTCCCTAGTAGGGTGGGTCTCTGGGGAAGTAGAGCTCCAGGACACATTGGTGGTGTTGTCTTTCCAGGGAAGTCTGGTCTGCATCATGCTAGCATCTGGAACCTGGTAGTTGACAAGAGAGTTAACATACAAAGCCAGACAAACTGTTGACCAATCATGGACCTAAAGGCTGGAATAGTGCAGATGAAGAGTTGGGGTGTCCTCCATTTTGTAGATAGCTAGTAGGCATATTTTAGTTATATTCCAAAGGGCCTATGGATACAGAGTGCTCAGCACAAAATTTTCTTCCAAAATATACTGACAGGAAGTACAACTATTTTAGGAAAAGAAACTTCAGGGATAGAAAACTTTAGGTCCTAATATTGAGATTTTTTTTCATGGAGGCTATAAAATAAATAGAATTCTAAACAGCATATTAAAATTGATTTGAATAAAAATGTTCTAGTGACATCTGTAGTCCAAATGACTGAGGAAGCTGCACATAAAATGTAACAGGTAAATTCTTTTGAAAATTCTAAGACAAAAAACTAGCATTAAAACTATATCCACAAAAAAAAAAAGAAATAGTTTTGTATAAAGTTTTGACTTTTAAAACTATCAAATTGTGATGTTTTTATGGTATGTATGGTTTGCTAATTTGAAAACTACTCCTTCTGGAACACTACTCTAAAAATCAAAGAATAGACAGTCAGGCTGTAGCGCAGCGGGTTAAGCACAGGTGGCGCAAAGCGCTAGGACCAGCATAAGGATCCTGGTTCGAGACCCCAGCTCGCAACCTTCGGGGGAGTTGCTTCACAAGCAGTGAAGCAGGTCTGCAGGTGTCTATCTTTCTCTCCCCCTCTGTCTTTCTTCCTCTCTCCATTTCTCTCTGTCCTATCCAACAATGAGGACAATAATAACTACAACAATAAAACAACAAGGGCAACAAAAAGGGAATAAATAAATAAATATTTTTTTAAATGAAAGAATATATCACATTGTATAGAGAGCATCATTTATGAGTTTCATACCTGCGGATGAGCAAAGAATAGTTCAACTTTATTTCATATCTTTGGCCAATATCTTCTATCAATGTACATGTGAGATTGACAATAAGATTTTGATGTATAACATATGAATGCTTATTTGGGCATATTTTAGAAAATGCTTTGTTTAGGTATCCATTACTATTTTGCAGTTAAAATAGATACTTAAGACACCATTGTACAACATTCAAAAGGCTAAGAACCCAAAATCCCAAATCCTATGTCTGATTTTAACATCCCTGGTCTTTGTTTCTTTATAAAAAATTAAAATAGTCCTCTTTTTCTTAGACTGGCTAAGATAAAAAACCAAATTAACTTTTTTTCAGGGAGTCCTACAGCCAGAAACCCCTTGACATCTGTCTACTTTGAAATATACTAACAGCCAAAATCTTGTTTTACTAATCAGTACAAACCCAAGCTACCGTTTATATGAAATGATAGAAATTGCTCATTTTGAGGAACAGATTCTGAAAAGTATTGTGTTTGGAAAACTAAAGATAGATTACTATGGGTTAAAATACTTTATAAGTTACCACAGGAGGAAAAGCAAATTATATCACTTGCATAAAGTAGTTTTAAACTGACTTGTTTGAACTTCTGGAGCTTTCTGTACATAAGAAGTCTAATATTTCTGAATTACAGACTTACTCTGGTAGATATGCCAGCCTTCTTCAGACTTCATTTTCAAGTAGCATTATTTTAAGCATCGTGGTTTTTGATAGATTTGTATAATAATTTTTTAAAAGGACTTAAATTGGGGGAAATGCATGCCTTATAAATTACATTCATATTAGATTGCAAATTTTTCTTTAAACTTATGTATAGTATTGTTTTATTTTCAAAATGTTCTGTAATGGAACTATCCTAAACTAGTATGTCAACTTTTAAACTGATCAAAATCGTAAATCCTAAATGTGATATTATAGTGGCCCTGCAGAAGGTACACACACACTTAAATTCTCTTTTTTATTATTTTTTAAATTTTTTTCCCTTTTGTTGCCTTTGTTGTTTATCGTCCTTGTTATTATTGTTGTTATTGCTATTGTTGTTGTCAGATAGGACAGAGAGAAATCGAGAGAGAAGAGGAAGACAGACATCTGCAGAACTGCTTCACAGTCTGTGAATCAAACCCCCTACAGGTGGGACACAGTCTTTTGATGGTGGGAATGGTGTTTATGTACACTCCAATCAATTGTAGTCATATAAATCACTAATTAATATGAGAGGGGGAAATTTATTGAATGTCTCAAATTTCTTAAATCACAGACTGAGTCTTTTTAATACATAGGCTGAGTCTTTGATATGTTGACTCTCTTAAAAGCTTAGACCAGGGAGAACAGAAGCAACCAGTGGCATAGCTATATACAAATAATGTCAAAGGGCATAAATTATGGTGATGTTGTGTATGATACTGTACAACCTAACAAAGGTATATTTCAAAGTTAACTTAACTGGCAAATAATGTGATTATAGCAATAACTATCTATTGTCTTCTTAAACCCTAAGACAGCAAGAACCTCCCGCTTCCCCTACAGAGCCTATATTTCCCCCAGTCCTGGAACCTCTAGGGTGGGACTCATTTTCCTGCATGCTTCTCTCAATTCATACCAAATGATATTGCATGTGCTGATCCCAACCTAATCAATGCAACGAGTACCACCTCAGCATGCTTCATTTCAGACTGTGTCCAGAGACATCAGGCATGGAATGTCAACCCTTCACCCTCATTACCCTGGTGAGACCATTTCTTTCATAGTATTCTCTATTTACATTCCAGGAGGTTCACTTCCTAACAAAGTCCCAAAACCTAGATATAGATCAGGTCCTATAAGATAGAGCATATGTTTGCATGTATCCCTATACTAGGACAAAATAAACCTGAAAGCAAAAATACAGAGTAGTCTGTAGAGAGTCAGTATAAAGTTCATAATGAAATAGTGTCTACTTAGACTCACCTTCTTCCTATTACAGTTCTCTTACTCCAAAGCTAACCTCATCAAAGCAAGGATTGCAAAAGCTAAATAAGGGCAAGATGCTGGCATATTTTAACGATGACTCTTTAGTCACCATCAGGCCACCCCATTAGCTGGGGCCCTAGTTGGGGAGACCTGAGATTCCCAAACAGACATGATGGGCCTAGACCTCGAATAAATCCCTCTCTTCATTGCTACAGGTCATTTCTATCAGGAACAACACAATAGACCCATTTCTGGGCCCCATAGGACCTTGCCCTCAACTTGGATCAACAATAGTAGAGAATGTTCCATCCTCCAAAGGGAGGCTGGACAATATACTCTGTGCTATACCTGAGGAAGATGGGTCCTGATACTGGGGCAGCTTGGAAAGTTCCTACTTATGACCACAGAATGTGAGCTCAAATCTACAGGTACAAGTATGCAGAGGTCACAGAGGCTCCTAAGCTGAATATGGGCCCCAGATCACATCAAATCTATGGGATATACAGTCAACAATATTTACACACCTTTCCCATATATGGGAGCTACTCTCTTCCCTGATCCAGCTTTCTCGTCCTTCTGCCAGCCATGACATCATCTCCCCAGACAATAACTTGGATCCACCTGCATATCAGATTTCAGGCTCAGGCAAAAATAAATAAATAAATAAACAAACAAACAAAAAACACTAGTATAGCCACAGGCCCTGTGGAATATAACTAAAATATGCCTACTATCTATCTACAAAATGTAGGACCCCCCCCCCAACTCTTCATCTGCAGTATCCCAGCCCTTAGGTCCATGATTGGTCAACAATTTGTTTGCCTCTGTATGTTGTCAACCACCAGGCTCCAGATGCTAGCAGGATGCCAACCAAACTTCCCTGACAGACAACCCCACCAATGTGTCCTGGAGCTCTGCTTCCCCAGAGCCCTTTCCCACTATGGAAAGAGAAAGACAGGGTGGGAATATGGATTGACCTGTGATGCTCATGTTCAGCGGGGAAGCAATTACAGAAGCTAGACCTTCCACCTTCTGCATCCCATAATGACCTTGGGTTCATACTCCCAGAGGGTTAAAGAATAGGAAAGCTAGGAGTTGGGCGGTAGCACAGCGGGTTAAGTGCACGTGGCGGGAAGCACAAGGACCAGCGTAAGGATACAGGTTCGAGCCCCCAGATGCCCACATTCAGGGAGAGTCCCTTCACAGGCGGTGAAGCAAGTCAGCAGGTATCTCTCTTTCTCTCCCCCTCTCTGTCTTCCCCTTCTCTCTCCATTTCTCTCTATCCTATCTAACAATGACAACAACAATAATAACTATAACAACAACAATAAAAGCAACAAGTGCAACAAAGGGAAAATAAATATTTTTTTTAATTTAAGAAAATAATAAATAGGTAAGCTATCAGGGGAGGGGATGGGATAAAGAGTTCTGGTGGTGGGAATGTATGAAGTTGTACCCCTCTTATCCTATGGTTTAGTCAATGTTCCATTTTTATAAATAAAATATTAAAAAGAATGTATTATATTAAGTACTAAAATTCTTAATTTAGATTAATACACATACTACTTACTAACTATAGTGAGCTCAAGATTGCTTTATTTTCAGTAACCCACAAAATAGAATTACCATAAACAACAAACTTCACTAAGTCACCTTCCTTTTATAGTTCAGCAGGGAAGATTTAAATAATCAATTTTTTAGATTTTACAATCTTAGCAAGACACCCTTATGCAATATTACATTGTATCTCTAAATCTCATGCAAAGCATGATAATCAGTTTTTAAAAGCAAATCCTGAAAAAAAAAAAGGCTTTTGCAAAGGATGAATTTGGAAATTTAGGCTGGCCATGCCTGAAAAGTCATGTGAGCATTTAGTGTTGAGTTATTACAGATATATTTTTCTTTTCAAATTATTGACAAAAAGCAAACTAGTTACTTACTTCTCTGCCGTAAAACATAGTACAAGGAATGTACTACTTATAGGACAGTATATGAGCAGGTTACTGCTTTGATTTCCAAGTCCATTTTAAAATACTTAAGCAAAAAAAATACATTATAATGAATATAAGTGTGAGTAGATTTTATTTTTTAAACTTTTTCTAAATATTTTATTTATTTATTTATTTACTAGAGGGATAGGAAAGAGAGAAAGAATCAGACATCACTCTGGTACATGTGCTGCCGGCGATTGAACTCAGGACTTCATGCTTAAAAGAGACCAATGTTTTGTCCACTGTGCCATTCCCCAGACCACTAAACTTTTTAAAAATTTTTAATTATCTTTACTTGTTTATTGGCTAGAGACAACCAGAAATCAAGAGGGAATGGGGAGAGAGACAGACAGACTGACTGACAGAACTACAACACTACTTCACCACTCACAAAGCTTTCCCCCTGCAGGTGGGGACCAGGGACTCGAACCCAAGCCCTTGTGCACTGTAATGTGTGCCACCACCTGGCCCCTGAGTAGATTTTATAGGAGTCAAAATTGCTACTTAAATTAAATTTCCCAGTTATTAGTGGCCATTGTCAGTTTCTCTGCATGTTGGAAGGTAATAGCCACAAACAACTGGATTTACTAGGTGACTAAAGCACTTTTTTCTCCCCTCCACTTCATTGGGAGTTGATGGTTTCTAATACAGCTATTGACACATAAGTGCATGAGTCATGATGAGAGGTGAAAACAAGGCACTCTCTTCCCCAATCTAACTCCTTTGTCACCTTCATTCACCAGGACCCCAACACCACTCTGCCCCATCCCTTCCCCACCTTCTCTTGAGTCCTGTTTTTTGGTGGAATGTACCAGAGTCCAAGTTTCACATATGTTTTCTCTTAATGTCCTTTCTTTTTTTTCTTTTTTTTTTATTTATTTTCCCTTTTGTTGCCCTTGTTTTTTATTGTTGTTGTATTATTATTGTTGTTGATGTCGTCGTCGTTGGATAGGACAGAGAGAAATGAAGAGAGAAGGAGAGACACCTGTAGACCTGCTTCACAGTCTGTGAAACGATCTCCCTGTAGGTGGGGATCGGGGGCTCAAACCGGGATTCTTAAACCAGTCCTTGCACTTAGCGCCACGTGCACTTAACCCACTGCGCTCCCCCCTGACCCCCGTCCTTCCTTTGTAAACCCAACCTATGAATTAGATCATCTGATATCTGTCCTTCATTTTCTAGCCTACCTTACTCAACATATTTCCAAATTCTATTCAAAGGACTTGACTTCATTTTTAATAGGTGCATAGTGTTCCATTTTGTAAGTATACCACAGCTTTCTTAGCCGTTCATCTGCTACTGAGCATCTGGGCTACTTCCAAGTTTTGGCTATTAAATACTGTGCTGCTGTGAATATAGGAGTACACAGAACATTTCATGTGGGTATGTGTCTGTGTCCTTTACATTTATTCTCAGGAGGGAATCCTAGGCTAGATCCATTTATAGGGTTCCGATAAATCTCCAGACTGTTTTCACATATATTGGGTCAATATACATTCCCACCTACAGTGTAGGAGAGTTCTTTTTCCCCTAAAGCCTCTCCAACAATTTGTGTTTCTGTCTTTTCTAGTATATAATCTTTTCACAGGTGTAAAGTAGTATCTCACTTTTTTTTTAATTTGCATTTCTCAGATCATCACAGACACTGAACTTTTTTTTCCCTGTATGTCTGTTGCCCCTTTGAATCTCTTCTCTGATGAAATTCTGCCCATGTCCTCTCCTCACTTTTCAGTGAGATTATACTTTTTGTTGCTGAGTGTGGTAAGTTCTTTATGTATTTTATTATCCCTTTGATGTTTGGCATGAAGAGACTTTTTCTCACTCCTCAAGCAGTCTCTCTGTTTTGGTGATGATTCCTTTTTCTGTGCAGAAACTTTTCAGTTTGATGTAGTCACATTCATTTATTTTGTTTTCCTTGCAATTGGACTTGAACTTTAAAAGATGTTTCTAAAACTTATGTTGAAAATAGTCTTTCCAGTGTTTTCCTCAAAGTATTTTATGGTTCCTGGCCTAATACTAACATCTTTGATCCATTTGGAATTTACTTTTGTATGTGGTGAAATGTAACTACTGCTCTTAACCCTAAGGGCCTTTCTGTGACAAGATAACCCTCACAGACATATCTAGGATAGGATCCAGCATTAGAAATCTGTGAGAACACAGTAAGAATTTACTTGACCCTTGTGGTCCCGGAGGTGGTGCAGTGGAGCATTGGTCTCTCAGGCATGAGGTCCTGAGTTCAATCCCTGGCAGCACATGTACCAGAGTGATGTCTGGTTCTCTCTCTCCTACCCCTCTCATTAATAAATAAATAATTAAAAAAAAAGAATTTACTTGACCCTTAACCTGGTGAATAAGATCTTATTCCTAAGATTCCTCACTTCATAGAAATTTAGAAGGTAATTTCAAAAAACGTAAGTGTGTCTGTCTGGTTTGTTTTTGTTTTGTTTGCTTGTTTGATTTGTTTTTTTGTGAAGGAGAATGTGCCTCCTTGGCTAAGGTCGCATGCAAAGTTAGTGACAGAAATAGGACAGCAACTGGGTATCTTAACTTCACCTAGGTATCTAACTTCAGTCTATGCCTGATGCATTCTGCTGCCCTAGTCTTCTATTTTATGTGAACATATAAAGAACGTGTGCCTCTCTAAAAGCATCTGCTTTATGGAATTTTAGTCTTTAATAAAAACTTCTAAATGGCAAATTTAGGTGCATACTTCTTTAAAGAACTGATTATTTCAGTGAATATGTTAAAATTATTATATATGAAGAGACTAGTGAAACAAAATTAAAATGTCACAGGATATTCCTTTTGCTTATGTCAATTTATGAACTAAATGTGCTAAGCTTACATGGTGTACATATTCCTTAAAAAACAATTATTCATGAAGAACTAATCCCAGTTATCTGATTTAAATTATAAAAGTGATTTAAGAATGGAAGGTTATCATTTTTTAAATTCTATTTTTGCATCAAAGGTGTGATATCGTCAACTCTACTAATTGAAAAAGTTCTAGAGGTTTCTTTCTAACTTCCTTTATTTTAACATATCATTGATTTCACAATGAGTTTCAGAACATTTCAATCTAATTAAATAAGTGGAGGTGGATACCAGAAGACATGTTATTAGCAAAAATTACCGATATCATTGTAGCAATCCTTTTTTTTTTTTTTTTCATTTGTTTAATTGACACCAGTGTTATCATTGGGGCTCAGTAAGTCCACTGCTCTGGGCAACCTTTTTTTTTTTTTTTTCTTTTTTCCTTCTTGTATTTGATAGGGAAAAAAAGGATAAATTAAGAAGGGAAGGGAAAGATAGGGAAAGAGAAAGAGAGATAGCCTCAAACTGCTTCATTGCTCCCGAAACAATCTCCTGGAGGTGGGAGCCAGACAGGAGCTTGAACGAGAATCTTTGGTCACAGAAATATGTGCATTTAACCTAGTGCAGCCCTACCTGATTCTGTAGTGTTCCTCTTTGAAGAACTAATGAAATAAACTACTGACTAGAAACCAACATGGTGATCCAGGAGGTGACACAATGGATAAAGCACTGAGCTCTCAAGCATGAGGTCCCCAGTTCAACCGTCAGCAGCACATGTACCGGTGTGATGCCTGGTTCTTTCTCTCTCTCCTCCTATCATATATATGTATATATATATATATATATATATATATATATATATATATATATATGGCAACACAATATGGTCTTGATAATTTGAAGCTTAGCTAATATGAAGATCTACTTAGACAAATACTCACAGCATAAAAATTTAAAGGCCGAAAAAAAACCTCTTAGTCTCTCCTGTCAAAAAAAAAAAAAAAAAAAATCAAGGCTACAGATACCCAGAAGGTCTTACATGAGCTCTTAAGTATGAGATCCTGAGTTTAAACCCTGGCATTGCATGAGCCAGTGCAATGTTCTAGTGTTCTACCTCTTTTATAAATTATAAATAAATACATAATCTAAATCAAGTTTACGAGATTCTCATGATAATCTGGTCAGGCAAACTACATTAACAGTCACTTGCTAGGAAGAACAGTTGTGGTTCACTATTAACTTTCAATCCTTTGCTACTCAAACTTTCTGTCATATAAACCAATGGAGCAGACTCCCCAGCTCCATTCCAGATCTGCTGAATAATGATCTCTGTTCTTTCATTTCATTTCATTTACCAGAGAATCCTTCAACTCTAGGATCTCTGGTGCCTCAGGCATGAAAGTCTATTGCATAAACTACTATGTGACTCTCCCCCACCACTTACACAATAATCTATTCTTCACAGGGATCTCTGAAGGATTTGTAGAAATAGTGCTTTAAATTAAATTTGGAAAAGACATGGTGGGGAAGTAATGAGTGAAAATGGCTTCAATTGTATTTTCTCATTAAATTAGACATGTAACAAGTTAGGTATATATATACACACATATACACATATATATACATATATATACACACACACATATATATATAATTAAAATGTGCTTTCTCTTTCCAGCTTATTTTACTTAGCACAATCTCCTCAGGTTCAATCCATATTATAACAAAAGGCAAGGTTTCATGGGTAGTGTTTCATTGTGTGTATACTCCCATTTCTTTGTCTGCTTATTGGTTGCTGAGCATTTTTGTTTCCAAATCTTGACTATTTGAAGCAGGACTGCAATGAGCATTAAGTGTGTATATATACGCCATGGAATTGTCCATGCAGGAGATTACCATGCCAACAACAACAAAAGGATACAAATACTGGGTCAATACTCAGAGACCAAGTGAATTTTACTAGGATTTAACACTAGTCATAAAAAATTAAAGATATCAAGAATGATTCCTAAAACTAAGTAACAATGTACTGGCGATCACATACATTAGAAAATTATTGTTTGTACATATCTGGAAAGATAAAGGGTTATATATTTCTTTATTTCAGAAGAGATTATTGAAACCAACCAATACAAACATGTCTATTTTTCATTTTTTTCAGCTATTTTTAGATAAATTATAAGGAAAGGAAAGGCTCTTGATTTTACAGTGATGTCTGTTAGGCACCAAAATAGAGAAGAAAAAAAAAAAAGAACGAAAAGAAAAATACTACTGTTCTGAGGAGATAGCATAATGCTTATGCAAAAAACTTTCAATGTCTGAGACTCAAGAGGTTCCAAGTTCAATCCTCAGGACCACAATAAATGGCAGCTGAACAGTGCTCTGCTATTTCTTTCTGTATCTCTATCATTAAAGTATTTTTAAAAGAAAAATATTAGTGTTTTTGTAATAATATAGCCAAGCCCATAATTAATAGGATTAAAATAGTTGATATTCACTGATTGTTTATATTTATGTATATGTGAGGCACTGCCACAAGAGTTTTTTTTTTTTTTTTTTTTTTAACCAGAGCACTACTCAGCCCACAGGGATGAGCCTTAGGACTGGACTGTGGAGAATCTGGGATGTGGAGCCTCAGGCATGACAGTTTCTTTGCATAACCATTATGCTACCTACCCCTGCCCAAGATTTTTTTTTTTTAAATTATTTAGTTGTCACCTGAAATGTAGGTTAGCTTTATTGGTACAAAAAAATGTAGTAGTTAAATGTTGGGATATAGACTTTAAACCCAGTAGACTAACTCTAGCTCTTACATTCATTCTGAACAATTTTTACGAAACACTACTTCCTTTTCAAGTATATTCATCAAGTTCCATGTCTCATTCCTTTCATTTAGAAAAAGAAAAAATATATATATTGGGATAACAGTTACAGAAGGCAGACCTTCCACCTTCTGCACCCCATAATGACCCTGGGTCCATACTCCCAGAGGGATAAAGAATAGGAAAGCTATCAGGGGAGGGGATGGTATATGGAGTTCTGGTGGTGGGAATTGTGTGGAGTTGTACCCCTTTTATCCCATGGTTTAGTCAATGTTTCCTTTTTATAAATAAGAAAAGAAAAATTAGGAAAGCTATCAGGAGAGGGGATGGGATACGGATTTCTGTTGATGGGAGTTGTAACCCTCTTATCCTGTGGTTTTTTTCAGTGTTTCCTTTTATAAATAAAAATTATTTAAAAATTATTATGGGGAGGTCAGGGAGAAGACTGGAGCACTGCTCAGCTCTCGTGTAAAGTGAAGCAAAGACTTGAACTTGTGATTCTAGGGTCAGAGGTATACAAGTTAGTGCTTTAATAGACTGGGCTATCTCTGTAGATCTCCTTCCTTTTAAATAGAAAATATACTTGTAATTGTCCTCTTAAGATCATGTTAAAGGTGCATATGATGTTCTGTTTCTATTTCTACTAACTAAATTATCTTTTAAACTGTTTTAAATTCATGAGATCAATATATATATATATGTATAGGTATATTTGAATTTGCTTTTGGTACCTAGTTTCTGATACATATGCGCGCGCGCGCGCGCGCGCGCGCACACACACACACACACACACTCTCTCTCTCTCTCTCTCTCTCTGAAAAATTAAACTACCCTGTAGTGATTTGTTTCCTGGCACCATCTGGTGGATTTAAATGATAACTGCCGTAGTGCCATAAATGATTACAAGCCAATTATAAACTAGGCTGAATTTGCAAGCGAATCCAGAGAACTCTTCCTAAACTATACTCAGATGCCCACCACCAACATGCAAGAACTGCTTCCTTCCCTTTCCTACGGAAAGCACTTCATCACGAGTGATCGCTTAAGCTGACAAACGAAATGACATTAAATACAATTTAAAAAAAAAGAAAGAAAGAAAGAAAGAAAGAAAAGAAAAGAAACGCAGCCTGGCCGTCTTGCGTCCACAATCACATCTTGCAAATCTGCGGCATCTCCGCCCCGGCCGCCGGCTTTCCCTAAACAGCAGGGCTTCCCAGGCAGCCGCGCGTCAGCTGCTCGGCGAATCGGCGCGCGGCCAGGGCGCAGGCACGCTGAAGAGCGGAAACGGGGAGGCGGGGCTTGAGCCTGGCCGGGGAGCGGAAGAGCCTCCAGCTGTTGGGTGAGGCGCGGGCTGCTTTTGGTGGTGGGTTTGGGGTCGGCTGGGAGCCCCCCTTCCACCCACATCCCGGGAGCCAGCCGCAGACAGCGAAGGCCTTGGCGTTTCCGAGCAGTGGCCTCCGGCTGCTGTCGCCGCCGCGGACGCCCCCACTCCGCTTCCCGAGGACGCGGCCCTGCGCGGCCTGTAGGCCCAAGCGCGGCCCGCGGACCCCGACGTGCTGTGCCGGCGCTGCCGTGAGTACTGAGAGCGCCCCCGCCGCCGCCGCCTCCTCACACGCTAAGATGGAGGAGATTTCCTTGGCCAACCTGGATACTAACAAGCTCGAGGCCATCGCGCAGGAGATCTACGTTGACCTGATAGAGGATTCGTGCCTGGGCTTCTGCTTTGAGGTGCACCGGGCCGTCAAGTGCGGCTACTTCTACCTGGAGTTCGCAGAGACTGGGAGCGTGAAGGAGTTCGGCATCCAGCCGGTGGAAGAGAAAGGAGCCTGCCGCCTCCCCCTCTGCACCCTCCCCGGAGAGCCTGGGAACGGGCCGGATCAGCAGCTGCAGCGCTCGCCTCCGGAATTCCAGTAGCTGTAACATAGGGTGGAGGGGAGCCCCGAGGGTGACCAGGACGATGACATAGACCAGTCCTGTGGTTTGAAGAAGTTAGATAGCTAAGTAGAAAAACAAAACGAAAAAAAAAAATTTAAAAAAAAATCCTACTCCAGTCCCAATTACCTACCATTGAAGATCCTAGCCTTTAAAAAAAAAAAAAAAAAAAAAAGGCCCAAAGTGGAGAATTTAGGAACTCTGATCTTTTTGTAAGTGTATCGCCTGGGGTCAGCTTTGAAACCCCCAGGCAGGTAGAGCTGTCTGTCCTTGTGCACCTTGCAGTGTGGGTTTTGACCTCAGAACACAGCAGGATGTGCAGGAGATCCCTGTACTGTCCCCCAGTGCACAGGTGAGCAGCTGTGTACTCAGCATATAACTAATTCTTTGGTTCCTCAGCCTTCCTGACTGCCTGATACCAAGGACTTCCGCGAAACCACCCACAGTTTATAGACATATCCGATCCGATCATAAGGCCGCGGTGGGACTGGTCCTCCGACGTCGGGTGTATTCAAGACATAGCGAAAGTCGGGTACGAGATCTGGATATTAACATTTCCCTCTGAAGAAAAGCAGGAGAAGAATCCCCAGCATTTGAATCTAGTAGGGGAAAGCTCTGTGGTCTTGTTTCCAACAAGAAGAAAAGACCAGCGTCACCAGTTTCTTGGGGAAGGTCCAGCCTGTGTAATGACTTCAGCGTACCTGCGGAAACCTCACCTCTGATGAGCCCTACCCAGTGGCAGAGAGACGTGACAGATGGATGGCTTCATTTATCTAGACAGGCTGAGGATTTTGTTATGATCTCTTAGGGAGGCAGCAGGGACCTCCACAACTATGCACGATCTCTCAAACTTCAAAATTTATGTCTGGATATTTTATCCTGTACACAATAGTTTGGTGGGACAGTCATTTTCTTATTCTGAGTTACTAGTTATCTAGCTTGGTTCTAATGCCTGGTCATCACCTGCCTCCTCTTCCAGGGGCAGGACTAACTATAGAAGAGTGTCATGGCTGTGGTTTGAAAGCTGTGCTGAGGGAAAATTTTCCAGCTGCCCTCACTAGTGCGGATGGGTTAGCACTAGGAACCAAGGTGGCACTGGATTTTCTCATCTCAGACTGCAGTATCCTATTGAATTCTTCTGTTTCTTGGCTTGGGCAGTCACAGAGCCCTACTGTGGTGAACATCTAGAGTGTCACCACCTTCTTTCCCCTCTTCTCACAAGGGGTAGAGTCCTTTCCAGTAGGCCCCATGTGGCTCTTCTTGACAACAAGAGCTCACCTTTTGTTGTTGGAAGTCAGGGCCTCCAGAGATCCCCTGGCTTCAGGGGGAAGATTGGGGGGTGTGAGCTGCATACCAGAACTACCCTCTACTTTATCCCCTGCCTGAGGGTTTATGAAGTGCAGAGGTGTGGAAGTCCCAAGGTGAGCTGGTGAGCAGGAATGGTGCTGCTTTATTTGAAATGTTTTCTTACCTCATTCTGTACCCCATGGGGGCCCAGCCTCTTAGGTCTAACTTGGGCCCATGTTCCTCCTGTTCCCTTCCACTTCCTAACTGGTGCAGCTCATGACCCCAGGTGCTGCCTGCCAACGCTTTTCAATTTGACCACTTTGATTTCTCTTGATGCTCCTGCTTCTGAAACTTGCCTAGCTTCTCGTTCTTCCTCCTCCACCCCTCCCACCCCGTTTTCTTCCTGGAGACATAGAAGAATTTTTCTAATGCCTTCCTCTCGGGATTAGAATGGGAAGAAAATGTAGTTTTTGTAATATGGAAGGCTGCATAATGCTTAAGTATTTCTCCTTTGCTGTTAGGCCTTCCTGCTGTGTCTTACATCATGAGGAATTATATCTTCCCACCTCCACTTGGATACTGCCTCCTAAGTAGAAAATAGTTAAAGATGATGACTGACACACACAAGGGGTGGAGTTAGTTCTGATCCATTTTTCTCTAACCTTTGCTGTACATGTAACCGTCCTTATCCGAGAAGTAATGATTTAGACTCTGTGGTCTTGTTTGAGTTACAGACTTTAAAATGTTATAGAACTATACTAATAACGCCTCAAGACAACGACTGCATTCTCCCATAGAGTTGTTCTGCTCACTGTTGGGGGGGTTATAGATAAAGGCTGGTCTTCAAAAAGTCAACCTTGGAATGATGAAAAGATTGTGGATTGTCTGCCTTGGGGTTTTTTCAGACCTCTAAGGGGATGCAGAGGGAAAAGGGGTTTGTGTGAGGTTCCAGCTTACTTCCACATGATGTCTGAGAAATAGCTAAAAGTAAAGCTACTCTTCAGAGAGGGAGCTCAGAATGTGATAATACTATGATAGTACTGGCTTTTTCTCATGCTTAGCTATGGGAAATAGTTTTGAGTTAATAGTGGATACACATTGCCTCCCTCTTTTTGTGTTTTGACCTCTCCCTTCACCTCTCTCCCATTAGGGCAATAGTCCCCTGCCCTAGATGAGGATGAGAAGGGCCAGGTCCTAAAGGTGCCCTGAGGAGACAAGTTAATTTCTTTCTTTTTGTGTGAGGGAGAAACTAGTCTCCCTACCATATAGTTAACAGTGGTTAGGAACTCTGGTTTTCCCTATCTTCCCTCTAACAGCACAGAATTGCTATCCTTCCCTCTTCAATTAAGTGTATTGATCACCCTGTAATTCTATTATGTATCTGAATGAGTGAGTGTGTGTGTGTGTGTGTGTGTGTGTGTGTGTAGGGAAAGGGGTTCTTTAACAAATTTCTGTGATTTGTGGCTTTTTCTTCCATACATTAGTTCCACCACCGCATGCCCAGGGGCCATTGCCTGGCATTATCGCATGCTGGGATCATTGGGGAAGTATAGTGAAGTTCATCACTATCCTTTGTTTGGAAGATTCTTATTTTTGCATAAGTAGTCTATCCTATACAAATCGCTAACTAACCCTTGTATTCCCCCTTGCTCCTTTGGCTGCTGGTGTAAATAAACTGCATCTCCCCATTCGTAAACAGTAATAAAAATTTTAAAAAATGACGTTATTTGGACTCTGTTCATCTTTCAGAGTTAATACATATTTTTAAGGTGTTGGCATAATAATGTAAATTTTGAATCATCATTGAAGTATAGCTGCTTTCTCTGACTAGGCGTTTTGTCTGAAGGGGAGAGAAGAATCACCGAAGAAATACTCCACCATTCATTGAAGCAGCCCACTTGGCGGGCATCCCCATGCAGTGGTCACTGTACTAGAACCTGAGTCTTTGCACATGGTAATGTAATGAGTGCACACTACTGGGTGAGTGAGCCACCTGGCAGTGCCCATAATAAGTCATTAAATTTATCATGTAATGCAAACTTAATATGACAGGATGTGTTAAGAGTTTATGAAGGGAATGGTAAAGTTTTATTCTACGTTGAAAAAGAACCCAAAGTGGGAAATGACAGAATGTTAATGGATAAGTAGTACCATTTCTCCAAAGATAAGAGTTCGAAATTTGATTAACCCAAGTAGACATTATCATGAATCTTGAAAAGCCTATTGAATGAGGAGAAAATCTTTTGACGGCTTTTATCATATGTAGTGTGAGCTTGGTACAGAAGCAACAGAATTTTTTTATATATATTTATGTTATCCTGATATATCACTAGTATTACTATTAAAGGGTAAGCTAATAAGTTATTTTTCAATATTAATAAAACTACAGGCACAAAAACTCCCATGTGGATTTAAGACTTACGGAAAAGTAAAATATCAAAAATTATAGAGAAGTCTGTAAATGTAGACAAGGGAAAAACTGTTAATAAAAGATCAGCATTGTACTATAGTTAAAAAAAAAATGTGCATTGATATTAGAAACAGATTTCATAGCCCATTACTAGCTGTGTTGGAGTTCTTGTATATGAGAAAATATCCATTATACAATTGTTAAGTGTACAAAATTAAAGAATAACATGAAATAAAATAGCAAAGAAAGTTCAGAAACATGCTAACAAAAAATAAGTATCAATATTTAGCATGGCTCAAGTATTAAAAAAGCATGATAGCATTAACTGATAGGTATATGAAGTAACTTAATGTCTTATTCGCTGCTGGTGATCCATAAGTTGACATAGTTTGAAAGAAATATGGATATATCAGTTGATAAGTATAACAAATTCAATATTTTCCTTTCTTGTAATAGGAATGGGATTGAAAATGATGTTATATTAACAATAGTCACTAGGGGGAAGTGAAAACTTAAAGTGTGAATGAGTAAAATGAAACAAGCTGTATTCTTTAGGAATATAGGCATAACAAACTCTACTTGGAACTTTGAATTAGACAGTCATTTTCATATGTGTCAGAGTCTATATATTGGAAACAGATTTATTGATGCAAAACTCTAGATGTTGAATAAATTGCAAATAAATGCACTGACAGTTACTTCACAGTATTTCCAGAAAGTCAAGAAAATACCCAGTTTTCAGTATCATGAGGTACACATGCATGCACACACATGAAGTACAAACCAAATAATGAAGATAAAAAATGGAGATGCAGATTCCTGGAATTTATATTTGGGAATAGGATAAATCAGAAGGGGAAAATAGACTTGGGTCATCATAAATTGAGAATATTATCCATATTAAGTGTAAGATAGCTGAAGAAATCTTTTAGATCTTTTGTGAAAGGCAGGTCAGAATAAAAAAGATTCTGTTAATACGCAGAATATGTCTATAAACCTTTATGTTAATGTAATTCTAAGCAAACAAGGAGAAAAGGTGACACAGGGAAAAGAAAGATTTCATAAGTAGGAACATTCCAAGCTGCCCCAGTATCACGACCTATTTTCCTCGGGTGTACCATAAGAGTGTATTGTCCACCCTCCCTTTGGAGGATGGAACATTATTTACCATTGTTGATCCAAGTTGAGGGCAAGGTCCTATGGGGGGCCCACAAAGGGGTCTATTGTGTTATTCCTGATAGAAAGGACCTGTAGCAATGGAGAGAGGGATTTATTCGAGGTCTAGGCCCATCATGTCTGGAAATCTCAGGACCCCAGCTGATGGGGTGGCCTGATAGTGACTAAAGAGTCATAATTAAAGTATGCCAGTCTTGCCCTTATTCAGCTTTTGCAGTCTTTGCTTTGATGAGGTTAGCTTTGGGGTGGATGAAAGAACAGTAATAGGAAGCAGGTGAGGAGGATATCTAAGTCTAAGATTCTATCTCATTATGAACTTTATACTTATTCATTACAGACTATTGTGTATTTTTGCTTTCAGGTATATTGCCCTATTTTTTTAAATGTTTTATTTATAAAAAGGAAACATTGACAGAACAATAGGATAACAGGGGTACAACTCCACACAATTCCCACCACCAGATCTCCACATTCCATCCCCTCCTCTGATAGCTTTTATATTCTTTAACCCTCTGCGAGTATGGACCCAGGGTCACTGTGGGATGCAGAAGGTGGAAGGTCTGGCTTCTGTAATTGCTTCCCTGCTGAATATGGACGTTTACAGGTCAGTCCATACTCCCAGCCTGCCTCTCTCTTTCCCTAGTGGGGCAGGGCTCCGGGGAAGCAGAGCTCCAGGACACCTTGGTGGTGGGGTTGTGTGTCCAGGGAAGTCTGGTCAGCATCATGGAACCTGATGGCTGAAAAGAGAGTTAACATACACAGCCAAACAAATTGTTGAACAATTATGGACCCAAAGTCTGGAATAGTGCAGATGAAGTGTTGGGGGGTGGGGGTGGGGTCCTCCATTTTGTAGATAGCTAGTAGGCATATTTTAGTTATATTTCAAAGGGTCTGTAGCTATACTAGTGTTTTTCTGTTTGTTCTTTTTGCCTGAGCCTGAAATCTGATATGCAGGTGGATCCAAGTTACTGTCTAGGGAGATGATGTCATGAATGGAAAAAGGACCAGAAAGCAAGATCAGGGAAGAGAGTATCTCCCTAATATGGGAAAGAGGATAAGTATTGTTGACTGTAAGCCCCATCAATTTGATGTGATCTGGGGCCCATAATTAGCTTAGGAGCCTGTGTGACCTCTGCATCCCTCTAGATCTGAGCTCACATTCTGCGGTCATGAGTAGGAACATTCCAAGCTGCCCCAATATCGACCCATCTTCCTCAGGTGTAGCATAAAGAATGTTGTCTACTCTCCCTTAAGAGGATGGAACATTCTCTACCTTTGTTGATCCAAGTTGAGGGCAAGGTCCTATGGGGGCCCACAAAGGGGTCTGTTTTGTTGTTTCTGATAGAAATGACTGGTATCAATGGAGAGAGGGATTTATTCGAGGTCTAGGCCCATCAAGTCTATTTGGGAATCTCAGAATTCCCCAATTAGGGCCCCAGCTTGTGGAATGGCGTGATAGTGACTCAAGAGTCATCGTTAAAGTATGCCAGTCTCTTGCCCTTACTCAGCTTTATGGATACATGTGAACATATGCTGTATCTTATGGGACCTGGTCTATATCTAGGTTTTGGGACTTTATGAGGAAGTGAACCTCCTGGAATGGAATTAGAGAATACTATGAAAGGAAAGGTCTCACCTGAGTTGAGGGTGAAGGGTTGACATTCCATGCCTGATGTCTCTGGACACAGTCTGAATTGAAGCATGCTGAGGTGGTACTCATTGCATTGATTAGGCTGGGATCAGCAGATGCAATATCATTTGGTATGAATTGAGAGAAGTATGCAGGAAAGTGAGCCCCACCCTAGAGGTTCCAGGACGAGGGAAAATACAGGCTCAATAGGGGAAGCGGGAGGTTCCTGCTGTCTTAGGGTTTAAGAAGACAATAGATAGTGCAGAAATAGCTCAGCTGGTAAAGAGACTGAAGAAGACAATAGATAGTTACTGCTATAATCACATTATTTGGCAACTGGGTTAACTTTGAAATATCCCCTTTATAAGGATTTGTTGTATCAAACACAACATTACCATAATTTATGTCCTTTGACATTATTTGTATATAGCTGTGCCACCGGCTCCAGAAAGCTGAATGAGGACAGAGAGTAGCTCTCAAATACAGGAAAAGTAAATAAATACCATTAACCGTAAACCCCATTGATATGGCCCAGGGCCCATGTCTATTCGTATTTAGTACAAGGAGCCTGTGTAACCTCTTTATCCCTCTCAGTCTGAGCTCACATTACATGGTCATGGCTAGGAACATTCTAAGCTGCACTTATTTCAGGACCAGTCTTGCTCAAGTGCCAGAGTATGTTGACCCAGCCTCCTCCCTTCAAAGAGTGACGTGACTGTCCTGACCCCTGATCCAGAGAACTATGAGGGAAAAGAGAGGACTATTTTAAGCAGCTAGATTTATGTAAAGGAATTACTCAACAATAAAATCTAGACAGTTGTAAACCGTTAAATGAGTTCTCTAAGATAAGCCTATCAGAGTGGAAGAATATAAATAGAGGGTATTAGGAGATGGGGAGTAATCAAAGGGAAAAGAGAAGGGCAAAGTGGTTAGTGACTAGATTTAGGGACAACCACTCAAGGGAAAAGTTTAAAGCTCTGAGGAAATTATCTTTTTTACACCTTTGCACATAGAAAGAATTCTCAGTTATGAAAATAAAGCTACAAGACCTCTGTCATTCCCATCAGGATATTTCAGAATGATGCACATGCCATTATCTTGTCTAATAACCTATAGAGTTGACATAAAAATCTTACTTGAATTTTATCAGTTTTTTAATTAGGACTATAATTTGACTCTCACCACTGTAATGGCACCTTATACCTGAAAAGTTACATCTACAAGATGAAGGGTTGCTTGGAACTGACTTCAGCATTTTAATGTACTTTTATCTCCTAAACTTACTTTCCTCATGCTGAGTTTTCCTCAGTTCCCCAGATTTCTGTTTTCAAAGCATACACAAGTATACACACACACATGCACATGCACGTACATGAGTTTAAAGTTTAAATCAAGTCCTAATCAGAGTCATTGTAGTTAATCCGCTTTTGCTCCTGCTTCTGTGTGAGTTATAGTTCAATGTCTTGCCATGTTGGCAGTTTGAAAGTAGATTAATCTTAAGTACTTCTTTTAAGCTAAATTTTCTTTTTTAAAGTGTTTGTGTTGTTTCTGCTTATTATTGGATTTGACAATAAGTCACCAATTGATTTAGACTTTGTGTAATTGATTGGAAAATATATCAAGCTCAAACTTGACTCTACAACAAACTGTGACCCCAATCATAATAATTTCATTTCTCTTGACAGTTTTCTTCATTGCTAAGCTGATAAGTTTGATTGAAAAGATTTCCTGCCCCCCTTCTGCCTGTAACGCTTTTCAATTGCATGAGCTAAAATATTAGGAAATGGGAGTTGGGTGGTAACGGAGTGGGTTAAGTGCAGGTGGCACAAAGCACAAGGACCTGCTTAAGGTTCCAGCCCACTGGCTCCCCACATGCAGGGGAGTCGCTTCACAGGCAGTGAAGCAGGTTGCAGGTGTCTATCTTTCTCTCCCCCTCTCTGTCTTCTCTCTCTCTCTAATAATAAATATCATTATTATTTTATTTTTTTTTATATTTTATTCATTTATTCCCTTTTGTTGCCCTTGTTTTTTTATTGTTGTAGTTATTATTGTTGTCTTTGTGGGATAGGACAGAGAGAAATGGAGAGAGGAGGGGAAGACAGGAGGAGGAGGAGAGAAAGATAGACACCTGCAGACCTGCTTCACCGCCTGTGAAGCAACTCCCCTGCAGGTGGGGAGCCAGGGTTCGAACCGGGATCCTTATGCCGGTCCTTGTGCTTTGTGCCACCTGCGCTTAACCCGCTGTGCTACAGCCCGACTCCCCTAAATATCATTATTTTATTCTTTTGCTTTTTATTTCTCTCCTATCCAACAACTACTACAACAATAATAACTACAATAATAAAACAACAAGGGCAACAAAATAGAATATATATATATATATTAGTTTATTTTTTATTTAAGAAAGGATAAATTAACAAAACCATAGGGTAGGAGGGGTACAACTCCACACAATTCCCACCACCCAATCTCCATATCCCCTCCCCTGATAGCTTTCCCATTCTCTATCCCTCTGGGAGCATGGACCCAGGGTCATTGTGGGTTGCAGAAGGTGGAAGGTCTGGCTTCTGTAATTGCTTCCCCGCTGAACATGGGCATTGACTGGTCGGTCCATACTCCCAGTCTGCCTCTCTCTTTCCCTAGTAGGGTGGGGTTCTGGGGAAGCAGAGCTCCAGGACACATTGGTGGGGTCTTTAGTCCAGGGAAGCCTGGCTGGCATCCTGATGGCATCTGGCACCTGGTGGCTGGAAAGAGAGTTAACATACAAAGCCAAACAAATTGTTGAGCAATCATGGACCCAAAGCTTGAAATAGTGGAGAGGAAATGTTAGGGGGGGTACTCACTGCAAACTCTAGTGTACTTCTGCTTTCAGGTATATATTTTGCACTAGTTTATGGATACGTGTGAACATATGCTCTCTCTCACAGAACCTGGTGTATATCTAGGTTTTGGGACTTTGTTAGAAAGTGAACCACCTGGGATAGAATTAGAGAATACTATGAAAGGAAAGGTCTCACCCGAGTAATGAAGCTGAAGGGTTGTCAGTCCACACGTGAAGGCTCTAGACACAGTCTGAGCTGAAGCATGTTGAGGTGGCAATCGTTGCGTTGATTAGGTTGCGATCAGCCGATGCAATATTATTTGATATGGATTGGGAGAGGCATACGGGAAAGTGGGCCGTAGCCTAAGGTTCCAGGACTGGGGGCAGTATAGGTTCTATAGTGAAGATGTGAGGTTCCTGCTGTCTTAGGGTTCAAAAAGACAATGGATAGTTAATGTTATCATCACATTTGGTAATTGGGCTAACTTTGAAAAGTCCTTTTGTTAGGGTTTGCTGTATAGTACCCAGTATCTTGTATATAGCTGTGCCATTGGTTGCTTCTGATCTATTTGGTCTAGGCTTTTGAGAGAGTCCGCATATCAAATACACAGCCTATATATTAAAAAGACTCAGTTTGTTTTAAAAACTTCGAGACATGTAATTATATTTCCCCCTCTCATATTAATTAACTAGTGATTTATATGACTACATTTTGCTAGGAGTGTACATAAACACTATTCCCACCACCAAAAGACTGTGTCCCATCCCACCCATCCACCCCAACCCTCCACCGGCCCAGGAAGCTGCATGTCTACCCCTCACCACAGGGTTTTTAATTTGGTGCCCTACTTTCAATTTAGTCAGATCCTACTTTTAGTTTCCCTTTCAGATCTTCTTTCTCAACTTCTGTTGATGAGTGGGATCATCCCATACTCATCTTTATCTTTCTGACTTAGCTCACTTAACATAATTCCTTCTAGCTCTGTCCAAGATGGGTCAGAGAAGGTGGGTTCATTGTCCTTGATAGCAGTATAATATTCCATATGCTAGACTTTCATTCAAACTAGATGGAGGGATCAAAATCTTCTTAGACAAACAACAGTTAAAGGAGGCAACCATCACCAAACCGGCCCTGAAAGAGGTTCTAAAAGACCTCTTATAAATAAGAACATCACTATAATACTGGCAATATATCAGAGCAAACAAAAATTTGTTGAACAATGGCACTACAATACATTAAATACATAATATCAATAAATGTCAATGGCTTAAACTCTCCCATCAAAAGGCACAGAGTGGGGGGATGGATAAGAAAACATAACCCAACCATATGCTGCTTGCAGGAATCCCATCTGACACAACAAGGTAAACACAGACTTAAAGTGAAAGGATAGAAAACTATCATACAGGCTAACGGACCACAAAAAAAGGCAGGAACAGCCACTCTCATCTCAGACACAATAGATTTTAAATTAAATAAAGTAATAAAAGATAGGCAAGGACATTCCTTTTTTTAAGGAAATAACTATCCAGGTCATCCTATACCTAGACCAGTTTTTCCAACTAAATACAGATAATTTGCGATAATCGGCTATGGCTTCCTTCACATTAGCCCAGTTTTCATTTTTGGAAATTGTTCCATAATATTATTTTTCTCTTGACTTCTCATCACCTCTATAGTTGGAAATACACAGTCTATTAAATGGCACACTGGGTAAAATGTACCTTACCATGCACACATCCCTGGGTTCAAGTCCCTGGCCCCTACTTGCAGTGTCTCACTTTCTCCCTCTCCCCTCTACCCCTCATTTTTTTCCTTTTCTCTATCAAAATAATGAACATATCAAAATAGAGAGATGGCATAACTGTTATGTAAATGACTTTCATGCCTGAGGCTCCAAAACCCCAGGTTCAGTCCCTCATATCACCATAAGACAGAATTGAGTAGTGTCCTGATAAGAAAGAAGAAAGGAAGAGAGAAAAGAATAAATGGATGGATAGATGGATAGAGGGAGGAACTATATAAGCAATTCCCTCATCTCTTGATATCTGAATATAAAGAAGCATACTATTTCCCCAGACAATAACTTGGATCCACCTACATAACAGATTTCAGGTTCAGGCAAAAAAAATAAAATAAAAACTAGTATAGCCACAGGCCCTTTGAAATATAACTAAAATATGCCTACTAGGTATCTACAAAATGGAGGATGCCCCAACTCTTCATCTGCACTATTCTAGCCCTTAGGTACATGATTGTTCAACAGTTTGTTTGGTTTTGTATGTTAACTCTCTTTTCAGCCACCAGGTTCCAGATGTTAGAATGATGCTGACCAGACTTCCCTGGACAGACAACCCCACCACCAAGGTGTCCTGGAGCTCTGCTTCCCCAGAGCCCTGCCCCACTAGGGAAAGAGAGAGGCAGGCTGGGAGTATGGATTGACCTGTCAACGCCCATGTTCAGCAGGGAAGCAATTACAGAAGCCAGACCTTCCACCTTCTGCATCCCACAGTGACCCTGGGTCCATACCCCAGAGGGTTAAAGAATATAAAAGCTATCAGAGGAGGGGATGGAATGTGGAGATCTGGTGGTGGGAATTGTGTGGAGTTGTACCACTCTTATCCTATGGTTTTGTCAATGTTTCCTTTTTATAAATACATAAATAAATAGATATCATTTTTTTCTTTTGCTGGTTGATCTCTATATAAACTATTTAGTTAAAAGGGTATTACAGAGCTCCAGAATAACCCTGGTGGCTATAAAAAGGAAAGTATTTCAAGTCTAATGCCAATGGGAGGTACAGTGTTTTACTGATAGAAATACAAGTAGGTAGAAAAGAATACATATATTTCTTTATTGCCTAGTGAATGAAGATAAATAATTATCATATGTAGATGAAGAATTATTTATTTTCTTGTCACATGCTTAGGTACTGACTAATTTCCTTTCTCCCATTGCAAGAAAACTATACGGCTTTTACTCACAATGACAGAGCTCTTTGGAATCTTTTGCACTAAAATAATAAAAAATTTGCACTATAAAATAAAATAGAAAAAGGAAAAAAAATGGTCACAGGTAGCAGTGGATTCTTAGTAAAGACACTGAACCCCAGCAACAACTGTGTTAGCGATAAATTAATTAATTAATTAATAAAGCTAGATGACATAATTTCCCTTATTTATACTTTTGACTACCTTCTTTTTAAAAGTATTTTTTAAATTTTTTATTGGATAGAGACAGAGAAATTGAGAGGGGTGGGGAATATGGAGATGGAGAGAGACAGAGACACCTGCAGACCTGCTTCACCACTTGCAAAGCTTTCCCCCTGCAGGTGGGGACCCGTGATTTGAACCTGCATTCTTGCACACTTAGCACTTAGCCTGGCACGCCACCACCTGGTCCTGTGACTACCTTCTTAACTCTTAGAAAAGCCACATAATGTTAAATTGATGAGGCAAAATTAAGTAAAATATTTTCTTATGATCATGTTATTTTTATTTCATTTTTATTTCCATAAGTGAAAAGTCAAGAAAAGAGAGTTAATGTTTCCTGCTGGCATACCTTCTGAATAATTTAAGAATTTTTATTATAATGTACATGAAAAATTTATGGATATTCTTATAAAAAGAGTGTGGCCTATACATGAGTAGGAGAACCTTAGCCAGATGCCAGGACCCTGAGATCTGAAGACATGTCCCAGAGTTAAGAGAAGATAACTTCAGTCACGTCATAGTTTATCTGAGGAGTTTAGAGGGACATCAACTAGATAATTCTAGATGAAAGAATGTCAGGTAGGCAGAGTATTTATTGATTAAAATCACATCAAAAGGAATAGGAAGATCAAAAAAATTTTAGGTAAAACATAATTCATGGGCACTTGTCAAAGGAAAGATTACTTTCAAGGTATGGAAGACATCAAGAATGTGTTAAGCCTTGATTATAATAGTCATTGTGTCAATTTCATTAGTCAGGTACAATTCTCTGATGCCTCAAGAAATATTAAGGTTACTGTATTATGCACAAACCACAAAGCCTTTGGAGGTAGCCATAGGTCAGAGTTACAGATAGGCATCTCGCATAACCTCAAGGCCTGTGGGTTGCCAATATAACATTCTGACATTCCTCATAGTTCTGCCTTAATGGGGAGGAAGCTGTGACAAAAAGGAATGTCTGAAGCCTTACTTACTTGGCGCCTGTTAACAATCAACCACAGATGTTTTGTAAACATGGAAGATTTAAGTAAAAATCAATAGAATTTCTAACAACAAAGATCAAGAAATCTGGGATCAGATGACTGCAACAGAAGAAGGATCATTTTCAGAAACCTACTTTGTAGGTATAAAGTGAGATATTTAATGAATTACAAGCAATCCTACTGGTGACAATTTACAGAGAAGACACCAGACACATTGTAATGTCTTTACAAAAACTGAAGTCTTAGAATTACTTATATTTAAAAATATGACTCTGCCCCTTAAATTATGACCTTCATCCCTAAGCATTTCATGGCAATATATATTTTAGTAAATAGCTTTGGTTTTCATTTACATAGTTAGGAATCAGTTGTCAATAATCACCCTTTTGTTTGTAAGTTCATTTAATTGATCTTCAAGACATTGGCACAAGAAATTGAAGCCTAAAATAACAGATGGAAAATGCGAGGTAATTCAATTTATCCCCTTATTACTTACATACCTGTAATGAACTCTTCATACTATATATATATATATACACATACATATATATATGTATATATTTGTAGTCCAGCAACTAACATTATTTAAAGTTTCTCTCTCATCTGTCTCCCAATCTCTTAGTATCAGTGTTTTCTCACTTATATTCAACTATTTTTTTACTCAGGTCAAATTTATAGTCAATGATTTATTACCAACAGATCTAATGACTAGTCATAAAATTTTGAAAAGACTTGATTTTCGTCATTATCAGCATTAGCAGCAATTTTTTTTTGAGAAATGACAGCTGATTACAAGGACAACAGATTAAGAAAACATTCCTGTCATGATAATATGATACTAATAAGGAATATATGAAAGGATAAAGACTCTGCTTGGCTAATCTAAATTTAATTATAGGTTGTTCTTTATTAACAGAGCAGAATGTGTTGTTTATTTTAAATACTCCCCATAAAATTAATGCTAACTAGTCTGTAACAGTTATAATTTCTACTACTGGCAGAGCTACCAGATCTAATAGGGCACTAGGGGTTCAGAAAGTAGTATATTAGGAACATTTACTAGATTCTGGTAGAATAAGATAATTAAGTTGCTTTGCCTTGTGATTATAGGCAAATATTATCAGATCTGCCTCCTTAACTAGACCCAAAGTGTTGCTACTAGAGTGATTATCTTGCTTTTTCCTGGGAGAGCCATGGTTCAAAACTTTTATTAAGCTCTTATTGACATTATCCTTTGTCCTTTCAAAAATATTATTCTAGAGCTTACCTGAAGCTCTAGAGACACCCAGCACCATTATATGCTAGAGTGTTCATACTTCACTCACTGACATTCTCTATTTCACATAAAATAAATAGATCTTTTAATAAATAGTATGCTTGGGGTAATAAGTTATATGACAATCCAATTTACAACTCAGAGCATAACTCACTTTTTAAAAGATATTGAAAGCCAAACTGTAAAGAAGTTTGTGAGAGGCTCTGGGTAGTGGGACACCAGGTTAAGTACACACATCACATGATGTGCACAAGGACTCTGGGTCCAAGCCCTTGCCTCCCACCTGCAGGGGGGATGCTTCTTGAGTGGTGAAGCAGATCTGTGGGTTTCTCTCTTCCTGTCTCCCCTCCTCAATTTTTCTCTATTCTGTCAAGTAAAATAGAAAGGGAAAAACTGGAAAAAAATGGCCTCCGGGAGCAATGGATTTGTAGTACCATCCAGGGATAACCCTGAGGCAATTAAAAATAATTTTAAAAAAAAAAGTTTGTGAGATCAGGTTTTAAAAGTAACGTGAAATTTGGGGGCCAGGGAGTGGTGCAGCTGCTTAAGCGCACACATTACAGTGTCCGAGGACCTGAATTCAGCCCCTGGTCCCCAGCTGCAGGTGAACAGCTTCAGAAGTAGTGATTTCCCTCCTCATTCCTGTGTTCAGGATGGGGGAAGAGAACATTTAGCAATGCTCTATCTTATTCATTCTAACTTAGGTAATTGAGTAATATGGCCCAGATACTACTAGAGAGTCTGGGTTCTACAATTTAGAGATTGTTTAAATATTTGTAGCAATAAAAATAAGAGTAAGTAGCTAATAATTAATTCTAAAAGCATAAATTAAGTATTCTAGTAGTAATTGTGATCATCATCCTCTATGGTTTAGTATACATTTATAGTCAAAAGAAGATGTTCTGACACACTGCAGAATTTCATATTTGCTCTGTAATTCCACTCATAGACAGGCCTATGGAAGATGTTCTGTGATGGAGAATTTAAAATAATAATAATGGATTATCTCTCTTTGATAGTGTGCCAGCAACATGATTTTTTCTTGTTACTGTCATTACTAATTTTTATATTATTTCAAGTGTCAAGCATATAGTCTCAGGAAAAATGTTCTATTCTAATCATGAATGTAAAGCCATCTTCTTTTCCAATTTACAGCTATAGGGACTGAAGCATAGAAAAGTAAACTTCAACAAGGTCACAGATTTGGTCCATCTGTCAATCACCTTTGAATCACCATTCCTCTGCATGTTCTGCAGCCACCAACCAATTGAAGAAGGAAGGGTTTTAGGCGTAGGTAGGATTCCCTTTTGGGGTTTGACGGTTTTCCTTAGAAAAGAATTTCAAGAGATCATGCGTGACAGGTGTGCAGTTTCTAAAATTGTCCTTTATTAGAGTCTGAGATGAGTTACATACAAAAATGAAGTTATAGTTAAAGCTCCAGTTAAAAGCTAGGGGGAGTTCCGGAGGGTCTCTAGACCTGGTGCAAAAAGGCAGATGACCAAGACCTGTACAAGCCTCTGCTTAAGTCACAGTGGGCCCACTTTTCATTGGCCCGAGAAGACGAACTCCTCCTCGTACATACAGTACAATGAAACAGACTTCTACCAACATGCATATCAATTAAAACAGAAGTTTGCTTATGTGCATCCCAGCCCCATGTGTGCAAACACAGTGGAAACAAATTGTCCGTGCTCCCCAGAAGCCCCTGTGTCCTGCATTCTCCCTCAAAACAACCTTGAGGACTGACACATCATGGTTACTCCCCTATTACCAATGGGATGAGCAGAGCAAACACACTTACTGAACAGAGCAAACACACTTACTGCATGCATTGTAACTAAGCTCTAGCTCCTTTGAAGTATTGGATTTTCCACTAGAATGTATGTTTCTTGAGAACAGATGATGGGCACTTATTATTATTTTTTTAACCGATTTATTTTGATGAGAGAAATCAGAGCACTAATCTCTGACATACTTGGAGTTAAATTAGGGATCTTTGGAACCTCAAACAAGAAGAAAATCTGTAAATGCATGGGGTCAGGTGATGGCACACCTGGTTGAACGCATATGTTACAATATTCAAGGACCTGGGTTCAAGCTCCTGATCCCCACCTGCAGGGGGAAAGCTTGATGGAGTGTGAAGCAGGTGTCTCTCTGTCTCCCTCTATGTCTCCCCTGCCCTCTCAATTTCTGGCTGTCCCTACCCAATAAATAAAGGTAATTAAAATATTTTTAAAAGTAAAGAAAAAATAAGTCAATGTATGTTGAATTGAATATTTTGTAATGTTAATTCCAAGAGTAAGGTAATAGATTTAATTTGTGCTTAGCGAAGAGGCATAACATTCTCTTGCCACTGTCTAAAATGTGAAATTGTGTTTCTATATATTTATATATTCCAGGATTTCAGTCTTCACAACTAAAGAATAATTTTATTAGTAATGATTTTTATTACTAATTTAATATTGATTACAAAATTATAAGCAAGATAAAAGAGGTATAATTATGTACCATTCCCACTACTAGAGTTCTGTATCCCCCTCCCCTCCACTGGAAACTGCAGTGGTTCTCCCAAGGTCACAGATATGCACTGATATTATATATATATCCATCCCATTTTTGTTATGTTCCTACCTTATCTTCCTGTCTAAGTCACATCTAAGGGCTTATGATGACTTTCCCAATAGGTGTGACCAGTGATACTAGAGAGAGTGTGTTGTTAAAATTTCGTAGGCTCTTGCTGGCCGGCTAGCTTCACGGGCGGGTAACAGAGACGCTGAGACAACGGCTGGGCAGTGAAGCTGTATTTCTTTATTCAAGAACAATGATTCATAAACTAAGACAAACTGATCACCAAACAGAACTCTGCTGTCTCTTTGCGGCGGCGCAAGCACTCTCTCTTACTCTCGAACTCAGGAACCCTCTCCAACTCTGGCACTCTCTGGCCCTCTCTCTCTTCCTCTAGAACTCAGGAACTTTCCAACTCTGGCACTCTCTGAACTCTCATACTGGGGAACCCTCTGAAACTCTGACACACTGGAACTCTCTCTTACTCTGTAACCCTGAAACTCTCGAACTCAGGAACTCAGGAACCCTCTCCCGGGGTTCCTTGGGGCGGGGCCAAGCAGGCCCGCGAAATTAATAGGACTGATCCAATTCTCTTGGCGGGGGAGGGCTAGAACAAGCCAATGTAAAGCATACGACAAGAGTGATATATTAGAGGTCTAGGCCCATATTATCTATGGGGCAATCCAAAGATTCTCTGTCTAGGACTCTGGGTCATGGGGGGTGATATGATAGTGGCCCAAAAGGCCATCATTAAGTAAACCAGTCTCTTTCCTTTATCCAGCTTTTGTAGTCATTTCTTTCTCTCCCAGTTGTTAAAGTATTGAGTGTCATTTGTTGTATCCAACCCAGTTATTAGGTTTATGGAATCTGGACTCAAGTTAGGGAGGAAATAGACCTAGGATTTTACTGGGGGCTTTTCTTTTTCTTCCTATAGTATATAGCTTCATTTGAAAAAAATAGAGAAGCAAGAGTTAACTCTGTTACATGGACCCCTGGGAATTTCAAATCTGGAGTTTCAGTCATATTAGTCTAATGCTTAACAACTGTGTTGTTTCCCCAGTCACCATAATTTAATCTTTAAAAATAGCATATGTATGTAAAATTGAACAGGTAAAAATAAAAGCATCCTTGAAAAATATAGCAATCTATCACTCACCTTTTTTTATGCTTCATATTTGAATGTAGGGGAATATGAAGTTTATGTTAGGTTGAAAATATAAATGATAAGGATTAATATTCTCATAATTTCCACTTCCTTGGATGTAGTTTGGTAATTAAAGTTTGAATTTATATTCTTTTTTAAAAAAACATGATTTAGAAAATTAAAATGATAAGATTAAAAGAGTGCTTTTACATGATGATTTAGTCACAAATTTAACTTCTCAACTCTGCAAAGAATAATAAACTTATGGTTTGGTAGACTAATAGCAAAAGAAAAGTTTAAAACATAATATAAAACTACCAGAAAATAATGTAACCAATCTTCAAGACTATAATATAATTAAATTTAACCACTGGGACAGAGAGAACCCCTGGATTTAAACCATCTTTCTATTTCTTTCCATTTTCTAATATAACCTGTGACTTATTTTCATTGTTGTGCTCGCCAAAATCAAATCCATTTTAAGGTCTTATCAACTTTGACATATCTGTCCTGGTTATGATGGAATCTGTATAAATCTTAAATAGTGATTAATTTTTTTTCAGTGACTGAATAATAGTCAGATCTCAGGTCTATTTAGAGCAAGAGATAATTTCATGTGGTAGATAAATGTCATCTTTGACTTGACTATTTTAACAATTGCTTTTCCATAGAATTCAGACACCAGAAACATCAATTTTCAGAACAAAGGTAATTCACTTATTAAGAAAATAACAACTATATTATAAATTACCTCACACTATAATTTTAAATAGCACCCACATTCCTCCAGAAATTTTTTTTGTTTGTTTTTTATTCTGTGGTTTTTCTACAGGTCAATGAATTGCTGAACAGTTCAGCTGGTGAATTACTAAAATGGCTTCTGAGTATCATTTAATGAATAGAACCCTTGCTCTAAAAGAAAAGAAGAATAAGGAGGAGGAGAAGGAGAAGAAGAAAGAATGGAAGAAAGAACTCAAGAGTAATCACACAGAGGAATCAAATCAATTTATTAAATTATTTCAAAGTGAACTTTTACGGTTGAATTTGAGCTTCAGCTTCAGAGTAAAAAACAGAGAGTAAAACCAGTTTTGCTATTTAAAAATGTGGTAGTTAACAAACTACCTCTCAAAATCAGATTTCTTTCTCATTTAAAAAAGGAACAATAGGGGAGTTGGGTGGTAGCACAGTGGGTTAAGCTCACGTGGTGCAAAGCCCAAGGACCAGCATAAGGATCCGGGTCCGAGCCCCCGGCTCCCCACCTGCAGGGGAGTCGCTTCACAAGCGGTGAAGCAGGTCTGCAGGTGTCTGTCTCTCCCCCGCTATATCTTCCCCTCCTCTCTCCATTTCTCTCTGTCCTATCCAGTAACAACATCAACATCAATAATAACTACAACAATAAAACAAGGGCAACAAAAGGGAGTAAATAAATAAATTAAATAAATAAATAAAAAGAGGAAGAATAATTTCTGCTATTTCACCCTCACAATAAATTGATGAAGGTCACATATATGAGAGAGATTAACAAACAGCAGTATGTTTTATCCTTATTACTGTCTAAGTCAAATTGTTTTGGGGGAAAGGTGGGCAGTGTTCATTCCCACAACATTAAAAAAGTTCATCATGCAGTATCTCAACAAAGAATTGAGGAGAAAGCATGATTTTCAGGAATTTTAAATTTTATTCAGGAAAACTGAGAACATTCACATTTTAGAACATGAGAGAGAGAGTAAAAATACGAGTTACCACTTACATGATAGTCCAGACACAGAGAGACCAAGAAACTCACAGATCTAGCTTTTAAAACCCAAACCAGCCTCCATCTTTCCAAGCCACACCTGTGACCACTCCCACTTTTGGGGCAGTACCCTCCAGCACTTCCTGTTCCTCAACATTATCGATGCATGGGAATATCACAACTGTGTGACCAATGTTTACTACAAACTTCAACAGGAATCCAGTAGAACATTTACAAATCACCTTAAATGTAAGATGATGTAAGTTTCTCTGAACTTAAATTCTACTCGAATTACATACATCAGTATGTTTCTTAGGGGAAAAATTTGCTTTTGTGAACAGTGTTATTTCTTCATTTATTTGCTAGCTTAGCCACATATGTAAATATTGAATAGATATAATAATAATAATAAATTTTTCAGTAAAAATATTTTGGAAAGTAGTTGACAGTGTATTTTGTCTTTAATATAATTTTGAGAGTATATATAAATGTATATGTATAACTACAAATAGTATCTGCTCAGACATGAAAGGATCACAACTTGGGTTCCAGAGTACTCAAAAATAACAATTTTGTTTCCGCTTATGTACTTCACTTTTTAAAAATTTATTTATTGGAGAATTAATGTTTTACATTCAACAGTAAATACAATAGTTTCTATATGCATAACATTTGCCAGTTTTCCATATAAAAATACATCCCCCCCAGGTCCTCTATCATCCTTTTTGGACCTGTATTCACCTCACCCACCCACCCCAGAGTCTTTTACTTTGGTGCAATACAACAATTCCAGTTCAGATTTTACTTGTGTTTTCTCTTCTGATCTTGTTTTTCAATTTCTACCTGAGAGTGAGATAATCCCATATTCATCCTTCTGTTTCTGACTTATTTCATTAACATGAATTTTTCAAGGTCCATCCAAGATTGGTTGAAAACGGTGAAGTCATCATTTTTTATAGCTGAGTAGTATTCCATTGTGTATATATACCACTACTTGCTCAGCCACTCTTCTATTTCACTTTTTTTTTAAATTTTAATATGAGCTTTGTTAAGGTATGACTAGTGACACTGGAAATGAACCTAGGACCTTTCACATGCAAGTCTTATCTTTTTCTTTTTTATTGGGGGATTAATACTTTACATTTGACAGCAAGTCTTATCTTGTAGACATCTGGATTTTAATTCTACCTCCTTGACCTATGATCTTGTGATTTTCATGTTAGATAACTTTTCTAACCCTTATTTTTTCCACATCTATAACAAGATAATAACACCAACTTTTTCAGTAGATTACACAAATACAAAAACATACAAAACTAGTCTACAGTGGATTAAGACTTACTATATGACATTTCCCTCTTTTGGTTGCTTATTGTATATGCAAAAAAAACTAAAATCATATGCCCATAGCAGAGATTCTTGCATAAGCTCATGGCACTTTAGAAATGTCAGAATATTGGTACATGAGTGTCATCAATATTCTTCAGTGAGATGGGTCACAGGGAAATACTACTATAATCAGAATTACATCCCTTTAAAAATCATAGATGAATTCCTAATCTCCCTCTACCTCAAATTAAACTTTTGGTGACAGAACATTTTCAGAGATAACTAGGTTAAACACATCAGATGAGCTAGTCAAAAACCAGTAAGGCTAGTATCCTTATAAGAAGAAATAAAGACAAAGGGACAACTAACTACCTGAGGATATGTTAAGAATCCAGTGATCAAATCAGGGCCTTGGTCTTGACTGAGCCACCAGGTTCCAGACGCTACCATGATGCCAGCTGGACTTCCCTGGACAGATGACCCCACCAATGTGTCCTGGATCTCCGCTCCCTCAGAGCCCTGCTCCACTAGGGAAAGAGAGAGACAGGCTGGAGTATGGATCGACCTGTCAATGCCCATGTTCAGCGGGAAGCAATTACAGAAGCCAGACCTTCCACCTTCTGTATCCCACAATGACCCGGGGTGCATAATCCCAGGGGGTTAAAGAATAGGAAAGCTATCAGGGAAGGGGATGGAATACAGAACTCTGGTGGTGTGAATTGTACCCCTCTTATCCTCCGGTCTTGTTAGTATTTCCATTTTATAAATAAATAATTTTTTTTTTTTTTTGCTGGTGGGAATGTAAATTGGTACAGCCTCTGTGGAGAGCAGTCTGGAAAACTCTCAGAAGGCTAGACATGGACCTTCCATATGATCCAGTAATTCCTTTCCTGGGGTTATACCCCAAGGACTCCATAACACCCAACCAAAAAGAGGTGTGTACTACTATGTTCATAGCAGCACAGTTCATAATAACTAAAACCTGGAAGCAACCCAGGTGCCCAACAGCAGATGAGTGGCTGAGAAAGCTGTGGTATATATACACAATGGAATATTATGCAGCTATCAAGAACAATGAACCCACCTTCTCTGACCCATCTTGGACAGAGCTAGAAGGAATTATGTTAAGTGAGCTAAGTCAGAAAGATAAAGATGAGTATGGGATGATCCCACTCATCAACAGAAGTTGAGTAAGAAGATCTGAAAGGGAAACTAAAAGCAGGACCTGACCAAATTGTAAGTAGGGCACCAAAGTAAAAACCCTGTGGTGAGGGGTAGGCATGCAGCTTCCTGGGACAGTGGGGGGGTGGGAGTGGGTGGGAGGGATCGGTCACAGTCTTTTGGTGGTGGGAATGGTGTTTATGTACACTCCTAGTAAAATGTCGTCATATAAATCACTAGTTAATTAATACAAGAGGGGGAACATTAATTGTATGTCTGGAAGTTTTTCAAAACACAAACTGAATCTTTTTAATATATAGGCTGTGTAATTGATATGCAGACTCTCTCAAAAGCCTAGACCAAGTAGATCAGAAGCAACCAATAGCACAGCTATATACAAGATACTGGGTACTGTACAGCAAACCCTAACAAAAGGACTTTTCAAAGTTAACCCAATTACCAAATAATGTGATGATAACATTAACTATCGATTGTCTTTTGGAACCCTAAGACAGCAAGAACCTCACATCTCCACTATAGAGCCTCTACTTCCCCCAGTCCTGGAACCCTTGGATAGGGCCCACTTTCCCGTATAATTTTTTAAAAAAATAATCCAATGGCCATCTAAAAATCAAAGGGCAAGTTCTCAACAGAAATCGATATGATGTCTTAGTCTCCAGAATTTTGAGAAGATACAATTTATTTTTTTATCCATTTATTATTTTTTTACCTCTCCCATCAACAAAGGTCTGTGTCCCCATCTCTACCCCCATAAATAACCACTATAGTTCTCCCACAATCTTGGAAATGGTTGCCAGGTTGTTTTTTTTTTTTTTTTTCACATTCATATATTCAGTTGTCTATATTCCACATACGAGTGAAACCATTTTATAGTTGTACTTCACCCTCTTACTTACTAAGCACAATCTTCTCCAGTTCCATCCACTTTATCCCAAAGAACATAAAATCATCTTTTTTTATTCCTGAATAGTACTCTGTTGAGTACATATCCCATAACCTTTTTTCTTTAGTCAAAAATTTCTGATTTTTCACCCAGCAGTGCTATTTTTGTTATGTAAGTTGCAGTAAAAGAAGACAACTTTGTATTGAATCAAGAGATTGATTTAAAGTTGGTAACTCAACATCTGAGGGAGAGTTTTCAGCAGGGTCTGGTACCTATAATATCTATCGATACTGCCAAATTCTCATAGAATCATGACCAATGTTCTTCAACTGTACTGACAAACAAAAGGGAATAAAAACTAAAATTTTGAAACCACATTTTATGTGAACAATTGGCAACTTTAATACCCACAGCAGACCCCAAAGCAGAACTCAGGACACCCGATGAATCTTATACCACACTAAAGAGAAATACAAGTACATGACTAGAGGAGAAGAGAAATTGAAAAGCACAAAAATTGATGACAGAGTGATGTCAGATACATTATTTGTGGGTTTCCAGTGAGATTGTTAGTTCTCATGTCCTAGAGAGCACAAATTACATGTAATTTCAGTGTATATTGAAGATGAATGATTATACAACTTTTAATGTTTCCGTTAGTCTAAAACCCTGAGAACCCTGAAGTTATTAAAATTGATCTGCAGACAATGTAGCAATGAATTAATTTTGAATTAATTTTAGCTCTCAATCTATAATATATTTAGAAATAACAGATCACAATAACTTTCCAAAAATGAACAAACTGATGAAATGAAGTTGTCAAACACTGGCATTATTTCCCATTCATGAGAAGCTACAAATTGCCTTTTTAGTGAGCATTATGTTTGTTTGGAAAAAACTCAAGGACTCTGAAGCCAAGTAAATAACATGAGGCTTTGAGGTACAATTAAATACAAACAAAAAGCAGTGCTAAACAGGAATAAATTGGTGAATTAAATAATTTTCCTACTATAATGCTCGAACTGTATTTCCTCTCCTCCTACCGCCATGTTGCAGTGAGGCAGTGACTAAATCTTGTCCAGTTTTTACTCCAGCATCTTATATTCCTTTATTCTTTGAATACTGGTTATAAAGCTCATCTTACATCAGCCAATCTCATGTTACAGGACTGGAAACAGAAGAAAATGAGTCTCTGGATAGTACTCAGCAGATGTTCTTGCTACGACTAGGACATGTTAGATACATTTTGATCGCCAGGCACTTTTACACATGTTGACACCTCTTCCTGAATTATTCTGTCCCCACTTCACACCTTGTTGCTGATTTCTAAGACCCTAACCATATTATATTTAGAATATTACAATGGGTAAAGATTCTGGAAGACTCAGGATCATACAACCAGATCTCACAAGAATAAATGACAAGTTTCATGGCTGGAAGTATAGCTTAAGGATTTTGAAGACACTGTTGAAAAAAAAAATTGATCTTAGCTCAAATAACTGTTCCATATTATATTACTGCTGTTCTTATATCTCAATTACCACCTCAATTCTCTTTCCTCTATATCAGGTGCTACTGAAAGCAATACAGTTATCATAAGGGTATGGACTCTGCTGTCAAGCTTAGCTTCAACTAACTGCATAATCTAGGTATGTTTCCAGTTGACTGCCCCCTTGGTTGCTTATATACATTTCTTTTTTTTTCTTTCTACTCTTTTTTAAAAACAATTTAATCTTTATTTATTTGATAGAGACAGCCGGAAATTGAGAGCAAGGGGGATATAGGGAGAGAAGGAGACATAGAGACACCTGCTGCACTGCTTTACCACTTGTGAAGCTTTCCCCCTGTAGGTAGGGACCAGGGGCTCGAACTCAGGTCCTTGTGTACTGTAACAGGTGTGCCACCACCTGGCCCCACCTGTATAAGTTTCTTAATGTCTTTAAACTGTGGCTTTCTACTTATGTAGGATTTGGAAAAATCCTATAGTACATGCAGAGTCGTGATTATTGACCGAGATGGTGTGTGTAATCATCTTCATCTGGCTACATACATACGTCTATGCTATTATCACAATTAGCAGTTTAATTCCATGTCTTCACTTTTGCTCCAGTTGTCTTTCCTATCCATCTGCTTTGACACCACTTCTGCTTCAAAGATTCTACCTACTATCTTTTCTGTTTATATGTAACTGTCCACCTATCCCCATTTGTCCTACTGCCCTTATTCATACCACAGAATAGATTAACTTATTCATGCCCTTATTCATACCAACTTATTTATGTCCTTATTCATACCACAGAATAGATTACTTTGATTTAATCACTGTAATATCATTCATATTTTGTCAGGAATTTTATGAGAAATTGGGCTAGTCCTATTTCACTAGTCCATTTTTAACTGATAACAGTTGTGACTCAGAAGACACATGGTCCTCCACCATCATGGTAACCATAGCCCAAGAAGTTTCTCTCCAAGGTACCGACCATTCACGATGGTACAGAGTTCCAGAACTGTAAATAAAGTCTACAGATTCTCACTCCTATTACTAAGGGAAGGCTAAAGATATTGAGGAGATTTCTGAGAACAAAAAAGAAGAGATGGCAGAAAACTAAAGAAAGGACATAAATAAATATGAAATAAAATTGAGATGAAATAAAATAAGAGGATTTTTTCCAGTACACCCCCACTTTTCCCAAGAAAAAGTCAACTATGCTTCCACAGCTGGAGACTAAAAGGAGCTGCATTATCTGTAGCCCATTGAATGGAATTCAGTCATTAATATTTTACTCATGTACACACTTCATTTTGATGTACTTTTCCTGTATAACCAGCCAGAATCATTTGCAGGATATTTAGCAAAAATGATGAAAATACTCAGCTGCATCTGTTCATCATTTGGCTAACCATATTTTTGCATAAATTTAACACGGGTTTAAGCCACTACTATTATTTGCCTCATACTTTTTCCTTCACCATTCAAATCTACATGCCAAAGTTTATTATTATTCAAGTATCCAATCACCATGCTGCCGCAGCATTCATATCAAAGGCAGCAAAGCAAAATCAAGAAGATGTTGTTTTCTGACGCTGAAGGCACATACAGTACTTCCCCAAGACAACAACCAGTGGTTGTTGCAATGACAACTTTATAATGAAAATAGACTCTTTGGTTTTGCCTACACAGATGCAGTTTAATTTACTTATTCCTTATTAGAATCCTCACTTGCTTTCCTTCTCTATCCTGCCCTCAGTTATAAAAATAAGTTGGCATACACGACATTTCTTTAAAAAAATATTCATTCTCAGTTTACTATATAATTTCTCATATACACAAAGGGGTGGAATGGTTTCTAAAAACATTAGCTGCTAATGATGACAGTGGAAATTAATTCCCTCAGGTACTCACTTAATACGTATCTCTTCACTGGAGAATATAATAAGGTCGTCAGGATTATTGAAGTTGACAGAGCACCAAGCTCAAATTAATTATATCATAGAATTCAGGGAATTAGAAAAAGCAACACTACTGCCTCTGGCAAGTGCATTTATTTTTATAATCCTTTAAGAACTCTCAATATAATGAAATGCAAGTGAGTGAAGGGTGACTGATGTATTTGATTTGTAGATTTTGTGACATTGATTCTAGAAAATTAATTAATCCAAGAATACCAAATCACCTCACCAATTATAAAAATAGTTAGAATGGAATAACTCCACAAGGTAAGGACAATTAGAGACTAACTAGTGTATAGTAACCACCTGCCATATTCTAGAACATGTATTTAGTTCTCACATCCAAAACAGCTATTATTCTTTTAAAAATGAAATCTGAACCTGAAATGAGTTAAGAAATCATCGTAAATTCTTTTATGTAAAGGTGTTCAGAAGCATTTGAGTTTATTACCTAAATTCCAACTTCTTTCTTTTCTAGTACAGGGAACACTAAGGCATTACTTTTGAAGAGTTTCCAGGGTGGCAGACATCTACATAGAAAAAAAAAACTCATATGGTTAGTCAATAAGTGTATATTGATTGACTTTTAAAAACATATCTAAAGTATTGAGAAATATATATATTAATTAAAAATAAGAAATCTTAACATTTCTGAGTCACTTATAATTCTCATGGGAAGAGGTAATGTTAGACAACAATACAGGGCAGTAGTTTTGATAATTTAGAAATAAACTGAGATATGGGGTTTAAAAAATGAAAAGAGGGAGTCAGACGGTAGCGCAGCGGGTTAAGCGCAGGTGGTACAAAGCGCAAGGACCTTCATAAGGATCCCGGTTCGAGCCCCTGTCTCCCCACCTGCAGGGGAGTCGCTTCACAGGCGGTGAAGCAGGTCTGCAGGTGTCTTTCTCTCCCTCTCCTCTCTCCATTTCTCTTTGTCCTATCCATCAATAACAAGAATAATTACAACAATAATAAAAAACAACAAAGGCAACAAAAGGGAAAATAAATATATTTTTAAAAATGGTAAAAAAAATAATAAAAAATGAAAAGAGACTGGTGATCAGGTAAAAATACACAGCAGTTGCTCCTCAGCTTACTCAATGTGTGTGTATATATATAGTTGACAAAACCCATAGGATACAACTCCATACAATTTCCACCATCAGAACTCCCATCTTATCCCCTCCCTTCATAGTTTTCCTATTCTTTAACCCTCTGAGAGTATGAACCCAAGGTCATTGTGGGATGTAACTGCTTCTCCACTGACCATGGGTGTTAGGTCATTCTATAATATCAGCCTGCCTCTCTCTTTCCCTAGTGGGGGTTCTGGGGAATCAGAGCTCCAGGACACATTGGTGAGATTGTCTGTTCAGGGAAGTCTGGTTGGCATCATGCAAGCATCTGGAACCTGGTGGATGAAAAAAGAGTTAACATATAAAGCCAAACAAAGGAGATGGGTGGTAGCAGCAGCGGGTTAAGCGCACGTGGCGCAAAGCTCAAGAACCAGCGTGAGGATCCCAGTTCGAGCCCCTGGCTCCCCATCTGCAGGGGAATCACTTCACAGGCTGTGAAGCAGGTCTGCAGGTGTGTCTGTCTTTCTCTTCCCCCCTCTATCGTTCCCTCCTCTCTCCATTTCTCTCTGTCCTATCCAACAAATGATGGCATCAACAACAATAATAACTACACAACAATAAAAATAAATAAATAAATAAATAAAGCCAAACAAGTTCTTGACTAATCATGAAAATAAAGGGTGGAGTAGTGCAGATGAAGAGTTTGGAGAGGTTGCCATTTTATAGATAGCTAGTAGGCATATTTTAGTTATATTCCAAAGGACCTGTGGCTATATTAGTTTTTTTATTCTTTCTTTCCCCTGAGCCTGAAATCTGATATGCAGGTGGATCCAAGTCATTGTCTGGGAAGATTATATCATGGCTGGAAGAAAGACCAGAAAGCTGAATCAGGGAAGAGAGTAGCTCCCAAATATGAGAAAGGTATATAAATATTGTTGACTGTAAACCCCATCAATTTGATGTGATCTGGGGCCCATATTCAGCTTAGGAGCCTATACGACCTTTGCACCCCTGTAGATCTTAGCTCAATTACTGTGGTCATGAGTAGGAACATTGCAAGATGCCCCAATATCAGGACCCTTCTTCCTCAGGTGGAAGATCAGAGTATATTGTACAGCCTCCCTTCGGAGGATGGAACATTCTCTACCTTTGTTGATCCAAGTTGAGGACAAGGTCACAAGGCTAGACATGGACCTTCCATATGACCCAGTAATTCCTCTCCTAGGGATATACTTCAAGGACTCCATAATACCCAACCAAAAAGATATGTGTGTACCTATATTCATAGCAGCAAAATTCCTAATAGCTAAAACCAGGAAGCAACCCAGGTGCCCAACAACAGATTAGTGTATGAGAAAGCTGTGGTATATATACACAATGAAATACTATGCAGCTGTTAATAACAATGAACCGACCTTCTTTGACCCATCTGGGATGGAGCTAGAATGAATTATGTTAAGTGAGCTAAGTCAGAAAGATAAAGATGAGTACGGGATGATCCCACTCATAAACGGAAGTTGAGAAAGAACATAGAGGGAAATTCAAAGCAGGATCTGACTGAATTTGGAGTAGGGCAACAAAGTAAAAACCCTTGGTTGAGGATGAGGGTGGATGTTCAGCTTCATAGGGTGGGGTTGATGGGATGGACACAGTCTTTTGGTGGTAGGAATGGTGTTTATGTACACTCCTATTAATTTGTAGTCATATAAATCACTATGTAATTAATATGAGAGGGGAAAAATGATTAACTATCTCAAACTTTTTAATGCACAGACCATAGGCTGAGTCTTTGATATGTTGACTCTCTTAAAAGCTTAGACCAAGGAAAACAGAAGCAACAGGTGGTATAGCTATATACAAATAATGTCAAAGGACATAAATTATGGTGATGTTGTGTATGATACTGCAAATCCTAACAAAGGGATCTTTCAAAGTTAAACCAATTACCAAATACTATGATTATAGCAATAACTATCTATTGCCTTCTTAACCCTAAGACAGCAGGAATTTCCCAGTTCCTCTATAGAGCCTATATTTTCCCAGTCCTGGAACCTCTAGAGTGGGGCTCACTTTCTTGCAAGCTTCTCTCAGTTCATACCAAATGATATCACATCTGGTGATCCCAACCTAATCAAAGCAATGCGTACCACCTCGGTATGCTTCACTTGAGACTGTGTCCAGAGACATCAGGCATGGAATGTAAATCCTTCAGCCTCATTACTCAGGTGAGACCTTTTTTTCTTTTTTAAAATTTTATTTATTGGGGAATTAATGTTTTATATTTGACAGTAAATACAATAGTTTGTACATGCATAACATTTCAAGACCTTTCTTTTCATAGGACTCTAGTTCCATTCCAGGTGATTCACTTCCTGACAAAGTCTCAAAACCTTCATATAGACCAGGTCCCATGAGATAAGGCATATTTTCACAAGTATTCATAAATTAGGGCAAAATATATACATGAAAGCAAAAGTACACAATAGTCTGCAGTGTGTTACTATGAAGTTCATAATGAAATAGAGTCTATTTAGACTTAGATACCCTCCTCACCTACTTCCTATTACACTTCCCTCACTCACTCCCAAGCTATCTTTATCAAATCAAAGACTGCAAACGCTGAATAAGGGCAAGAGACTGGCATACTTCAACAATGACTCTTTAGTCACTATCAGGCCACTCCATCAACTGGGGCCCTAATCAGGGAGTCCTGAGATTCCCAAACAGACATGATGGTCCTAGACCTCGAATAAATCCCTCTCTCCATTGTTACTTGTCATCTCTATCAGGAACAACTCAACATGTCTAACTGGAGGTTAAATAGGGTTATTCTCATCCTCTTTCTTGAGAAAGATCGCCTAAGGCTGGGAAGCTCAGGGGTAGAGATTGCAGCTATGGACTGACCTGCCAATGTCCATGTTAAACTGAGAAGCAATGACAGAAGCCAGACCTCCCACCTTCTGCATACCATGAAGAATTTTAGTCCATACTCCCAGAGGGATTAAAAAAAAAAAAAAAAAAAAAAACAGGGAACATCCCAATGGAGGGAATGGGATACAAAATTTGGTAGTGGGAACTGTATGGAATTGTACCTTTGTTACCCTACAATCTTGTTGATCATTATTAAATCACTTTTTAAAAAAAAAAATTGAAATTCTGCATTCTGAAGACACTTTCTAGAAGGTGTACTAGGAAGTGGAAGAAATGGACACTCTCAGTACCTAGTCCACAGCTTCCAGAGTTTTGAAAAAATAAATAAAGCTTAAGACTCACTGGAAACAAGAACTTCTCCCTCTCTCAGGAAGGTAGGAAGGAAACTTCCTAGACAGTTTGGAAAAGGGAGACACTTGGTAGTGGTGGTGGGGCTGAAGGGAGTTGACTGGCATAGGGTAAACCATTTCTAAGAGATGAGAAATTTTACTTCTAAATGATTTATAGTCTTGTCAGCTAATGTTAGCCCTCAAACACAATATAACTAAAAAATAAAATAATAAAAGTGAGTCATTCTCAGGACTCCTTACAGTGTCAGTGTTTGGTATACCTTGACGTAGAAAACACAGAGCTGAACTACAGAAATATGAAGGAAAACATGAACGTGTAAATAGGAGAAAACATTTGCCATATATTTCTAATTTAAAAGAGAAGGATGAGCAGGTTCTTGACTGTTTTAGGAAATATCCTCAAGTTGTCTGAATGAATGACAGTTAAGGAGAAAGGGTAGAAGGGTAGTTGTATTGGCAGAATTTAGGTTCCTGTTCTTTTTTAAAAAATAGATTTGTTCCTCATTTATTGTTTACGAGAGAGAGAGAGAGAGAGAGAGAGAGAGAGAGAGAGAGGGAGAGGGAGAGAGAGAGAGAGAGAGAGAGAAAGAAAGAAGGGGACAGAGAGAAGCAGGGGAAAAAAATCCCCCCCAAAACCAAACATATCATTAGTCTGGCTCTGGCCAGGAACCAACCGTTAGACTTGCCTATCAGTTGGACTCTCTAAGTGCTATTCCACCTTCCAGGCTACAAACATTCTCTGTTTTATGAAACAAATATTTCTAAATTTTTGCTCTTCCCAAAGGAAATCATGGGAAATATCTAAGAGGGAAATCTCTGTAAAAGGGAACTCTAAATTGCAAAGACAGGGCTGAAAGCATGAGTGATGTGAGAGATTCCCCCAGAAAATAAATGGTTCAACTAAACAAAATAAAACATTGTTGGTGACCTCCAAAGAAACCACTAGTAAGTCCCAGAAAACGGGTAAAATATGAACACCTGCCCAAACAGGATGAAGACCACAACTAGGAAATTGTTGGAGGTGGGGAATAGTAAAAGGGATATTTGGAATAAAAGTGCTGTGATAACTGATCAGATTTTAATCCCCCCCCAACACTGGATCAACTGTCAGTGGTTAGACCTCAGAGGGTAAGAAGTAAAAGTTGTTTTTTTTGTTTTTTTACCAGAACATTGCTGAATTCTAGCTTCAAGAAGTAAATGTTTTCAATTAAATGCAAGAATATCCTGGGAGATGGCACAGTGTATAAAGTGTTCGATTTGCAAACACAAGGTCCTGAGTTTGATCCCAGGCCCAACGTGTGTCAAGTGATGGTCTGATTATCCATTTCTCTAATAGGTAAACATATGATATAATAATAATAATAATAAAATTAATAATAAATGTAAATAAATTGAAAGCAAGATTAAATATTTTGCTATTAGAGGGAAGTAGGTGGGAAGTGAAGGTGCTAGATCCCACCGTCTCTTACTCTGAATTCTGGTGATGGGGTATAGTGAACCTTTTATCAACATGTGTGCATTGCATTTGTGTGTGTGTAAAATTGTACTACCCAAATTTTATGATTTTGTAAGCCAAAAAGAATCAATTTGAAAATATGCAAAATACATTTAGATTGGATCAGAAATTTTGATATCTCAACAAAACCCTGAAATTACAGTATTTCCCCAAAATGCCATTCCAAGGGCAGAAAGGGAAATTCAAAAAGCAAGTGTGGGTAAGGCAATAGGAGAGAAAACAACAGTGTTTCTATAACCCAGCTCATCATATAAATTGGTTATATATGCATAAGGCCCATAAGCTGATACTTACAGAATATTTACTCTGGTTTTGCAAAGAAATTTGTCATTTTCAGCATGTTTATCATTTTTTAGAATATGAGTACATTGGACAGCAGGGGATGGCTGTTACTAGCTGCTACTCTGGCAGCAGTGAGCAATGACAGCTGTCAGCCTCAAAGCAAGAGAAACAACAGAAACACTATGAAAAGCAGCTTTAGGAACTATAAAATTCGATTAGTATTTGCTTTTTTTTTTTAAATCAGAGTAGTCTTACCCCTCGTTATGTCATCTCCCCTCACACACATACAGTAACATTGTTTCTGGACATGTCTGATTCAATAGGTATATGGTAGACTCAGGACTCTGAATTATATTTTTTCTCAGTATATTTTTCCCACACTTTTTCTAGTTCTACAGGGAAGAAAGACTATTAAGAGGCCTTCATGTAAGGGTTTTAATACTGGTAATCTCATGTCTCCATGGGTCTCCAATTTTGGTCTCTTATAATTAAACTTTAGAAAAAGACAACATTGTGGCCCAAAAAGTGTGCAGTGGGAAGAGCACCTGATTTGCAAACATAAAGTCCCAGGTTTGATCCCCAACACTGCCTAAGCCAAAGCAATGCTCTTCTTTATACCCCCCTCATTCATGAATGGAGTTTTTTTAAGTATTTATTTATTCCCTTTTGTTGCCCTTGTTGTTTTATTGTTGTAGTTATTGATGTCGTCATTGTTGATGGGACAGAGAGAAATGAAAGAGGAGGGGAAGACAGAGAGGGGGAGAGGAAGATAGACACCTGCAGACCTGCTTCACCGCTTGTGAAGCTACTCCCCTATAGATGGGGAGTCGGGGCTCAAATCGGGTTCCTTACGCCCCTTGCACTTTGAGCCAACTGCACTTAAACCGCTAAGCTACCGCCTGACTCCCTGAATAGATTTTTCAAGAGAGAAAAAGTTGGGAGTCGGGCGGCGCAGCAGGTTAAAGTGGTGTGAAGTGCAAGGACCTGAGTAAAGATCCCAGTTCTAGCCCTGGGATCCCCACCTGCAGGGGAGTCGCTTCACAGGCGATGAAGCAGGTCTGCAGGTGTCTCTTTCTCTCCTCCTCTCTATCTTCCCCTCCTCTTTCCATTTCTCTCTGTCCTAGCAACTACAACATCAATAACAACAAGAATAACTACAAAAATAAAAAAGAGGCCAACAAAAAGGAAAATAAATAAATATTTTTTAAAAATTTAAAAAGCTCTTTAAAAAAAGAGAGAGAAAGCACAATATGTTTCAAATGATGTCCATTCAAAATTAATTGTGATTCCATTATGCAATTCATACCTTTAGCTTTACACAGAATATAGTTGATGAGAGTAATTTATTTTTTACATGCTTCAAGCAGATAATATTTTGCTGGATGTACATAGTAACTACCACATAAAAACACAGGAGTTAAAACCAGGGAGGGTAAGGTCAGGTTTACTTGACTGTTGCAACTTCTTCAGGAGCTTGGGTTTAATTCCTAAATTTTAAGACAAGGTAGTGAAGAGAATTTGTAAAGATTAGCCAGCAGAGAGGACTGCAAAAATAATTTCAAAAAGGAAACAATTGCCCATCTAGTCCCTGGGGTTGGTAACATTATGGTGTGAAAGAATTTTGCTCTCAGCATGCTCAAGCCAAAGGGAGAATGAACTGGGGAAATGGCTGGGTTTATTTATGAGAATGCTTAAAGGATACATTACACAGAAGATAAACTAGAGGAATTGTATGGTCGTGTTTGCCAATATACAATCAGATGCAATTGATGTATCCAATAAAACTGTAAGATACTACAAAGACTGTACAAAAAAGCAGTATAAGGGTATTTTGCTTGGAAGATACCCAGGAAAGGGTGTATGAAATAATTTATTGCAGTTCCTAACCTCTAAAATTAGAGATGTCTAAGAAAAAAGATAAAGCACTGATAGCACATTATGGAACCCAAAGTCCTGTACTTCAAATTCTTGCTCATTGAATGTTTCCATTTCAGACTGCTCAGTGCACAGTGAATATTAGAAACAATGAGGCTGAATGTTATAATGATAATTTCCTCAATTACTAAATCAAACTAGATTATTTGCTAAAATATGTGGCTAAAATGGCATTTAGTACATACATGTGGTTTGGCATGTTTTAATGAGTGTTCCTTTACATAACAGAAATGAAGGTTGTTCAAATGTAAGGAGACATCACACTGCTATTGAAAGTGAATGTTATTCACATACATGTACAAAATTAGAAGTAAAATGTGTGATTAAAATTAATACAAGCGTTTTGATGTTGCTATTGCTACCAGAGTTTCGCTAAACCAGGCTAATTTTTTTTCAGTTAGAGAAAGACAGAGAAATAATAGACAAAGAAGATAAGAGGAAACACAAAACTCACTAGTAGACTAATAGTTTTGAGTCTTGGTCCACCTGGTAGCATTTTCCTGGCATGGTATTAAGAGTAACTTTAGGGCACGCTATGCAAGAGTTTTAGTTGCTTTCAGTAAGAAAGTCAGGTTTGCATATGCTTACTCCATCTTAAGGGAAACTCAGACCTATAGTAGCACAAACTCAGACCTATAGTAGCACAAATTTTCCAACTTCAAAGTCACCTCACTGAGTAAATGTTGACTAATAAGGTTGCTAATGGAAGAAGTTTTGGGCATTCTTCCATTTTTAACATCAAGAATATCTTTTTAATTTTTTAAAGTATTTATTCATAGCATTACTTGTAAAACATATTTGAGGCAAATAAAATACTGGTCATAAAGCCATTGGTCTTAAGATATAGGTATATAGGTACTTGATTACATTGGTTTTTTCTTTCTCTACAAGATAATTGAGAACTCAGAAGAATTCGGGCAATTGCACATCGATTATTTGCTTAGTGGCAGTACATTTTGCTAAGATGAATGACATCTTTAGAAAATCATATAAAGCAAGAAATACAACTTTGAAGTACCACTCAAGTTTTCATCCATTTTCTAACGTCATGTTTTTCAAACTGCATCATGTCCTCACGCTTGCTGTTTATGTTCCTACTTTGGAACTAGAAACCAAAAATTAAAGTACATTTTGAAATGTTAGCTCAAGTGAGAGAATAAGTTGTTATCTTTTTTATAAATGTCACTATCAAAGCATTCATTTCTATAGTGAGCTAAGCAATAAAGATATATATTTTTTTTCTCCAAAGTTATTGCTGGGGCTAGGTGCCTGCACTACAAATTCATTGCTCCTGGAGGCTATTTTTTTTGTGCCCTTATTGTGTCCTTATTGTTATTGATGTTGTTGTTGTTGTTGGATAGGACAGAGAGAAATGGAGAGAGGAGGGGAAGACAGAGAGGGGGAGAGAAAGATGGACACCTGAAGACCTGCTTCACTGCTTGTGAAGCCATCCCCCTGCAGGTGGGAGCCAGGGGCTCAAATCAGGATCCTAACAGTGGTCCTTGCGCTTCACACCATGTGTCCTTACTTTGCTGCGCTACCACCCAGCCCCTTAGAGATAATTCTAAGGACATAAAAGGATCTTACTGTTCCTTGAGAGAAAGGGACTTCTAACAGTGTCGTATTATTTTTTCCAGGAACCTCTTAAATGTATATGTAAATAAAATCTGGAAGGTGGTCCAGTAGCTAGAGCTTTAGACCTAAAAGCATGAGGTCCTGACCTGATCCCTGGTAGCACTTATGTCTGACTGGTACTCTGGTGTCCTCTTTCTCACTCTCTCTCTCTCTGTCTTATCTGTCTGCCTGTCTATCTATCATCTACCTACCTTGCAATTAATAAGTGTTTTAAAATCAAATTATATACATGCACTTATGAGATGGTGTCTTTCTGATAATTAATTCATAAATTGAAAATACCCATTATCTCTAAATAAAATCAAAGCTTATTCTTCTTTCCCCTGCTACCCTCCCAAAGAATTAGCATTTCTAAGCAGGCAAACATTTAAGTTACTCCCCATATACTCACTTAATACCTGATAACCTAGGAGATTATCTCACAGGGAGATAGTTATCACAGAGAGACAATGTTTGCATTTCACTCAGAGTTGCACTTGAAGCTTGCTTTAAAAAATTAGTAAAAGGAGTCCTGAGGTATTGCAGTGGGTTAAGCGCACATGTCGCAAAGCAAAAGGACCAGCATGAGGATTCCGGTTCGAGCCCTCTGCTCCCCAGCTGCAGGGGAGTCACTTCACAGGTGGTGAAGCAGGTGTCTATCTTTCTCTCCCCCTCTCTGTCTTCCCCTCCTCTCTCCATTTCTCTTTGTTTTATCCAACAATGGCAACATCAGTAACAACAACAATACTAACTACAACAACAATAAAAACAAGAGCAACGAAAAGGAAATACAGAAATAAATATAAAACATTAGTAAAAGCAGAAGATATGTTTGAAGACATAAGGACAAATATCTGTTGATGGGCCTCTACTTCTAATAGATCCCTCTCTCCAGCATCACTGGTCACTTCCATCAGGAACATCATCATAAGCCCTCTTTTTTGGGTCACACCAGAAATTTGTCCTCCCTATAAGGTAGCAGCAGTAGGGACTGCTCCACTCTCTAAAGAGAGGCTGGGTCATCCTACTCTGCCACTTGAGGAAGACTGGTCCTGAAATGAGGGCAGCCCAGAATTTTCCCAGCTGTGACCTTGAACTGTGAATTCAGACAGACAATGACTAAGAAGTTACACAGGCTCCTATGCAATATATAAATATATATATGGGCCCTGGGTCAGGTTGATGGAGTAAACAGTTAATTTTATTCATAGATTTTCTTCAAGACTGTGAGCTACTCTCTGCCCTAATTCAACTTTCTAGGCCTATTCTCAATTTGGAAATCATGTTTCAGACATTATTTTGGTCCAAATCTATGTTAGCTGTCAAATTCAAGAAAAACTGTAATAGTCATACACCCTCCAGGAACATAACTAAAATAGACTTCCACACTTCTTTCCACCCTAAGAATTCTATTCTCATCTGCTCTCTTCCTACTTTTTGTTTCCAGTTCATTAATCAGCTTGACCTGGTTTATATCTTACCATCTTCCTCCCTTCCTTCCTTCCTTCCTTCCTTTCCATTATATTGGATAAGACAGAGAGAAATTGAGATGGTAGGAGAAGGGAGAGAGGGAGAGAGAAAGACACCTGCAGACCTACTTCACTTGTGAAGTGAAACCCTCCCCCCTCCATGTGCAGGTGGAGAACTCCAGGCTCAAACTGGGATCCTTGTTCAGGTCCTTGTATTTTGTACTATGAGTTATTAAACCTGTATGCCACCACCCAACCCCCTATACAACCACCTTTCAACCATCAAGTTGCAAATGCTATTATGATTCCACCCTGACTTCCCTGGACAGATGATCTTACCAATGTGTCTCTAAGTCTCATCTCTCCAGAGCCCTACCACACTAGGGAAAACAAGAAACAGGCTAGAGTTATGGATTGACCTGCTAACACCCATTTCCAGCAGAGAAGTAGTTACAGAACCAAGAACTCCCACCTTATGCACCCTTAAAAGAATGTTGGTCCATACTCCCAGTGGAGAAGAAATGATAGGGGGGAGATATCCACATGGCTCTGAACTCCAACTACACCAGGATCCAGAAAGAGAAGATGGAAAAAGGAGAGATATCCTGAAGTAGTAATAGGTTCAGGTGTAAATTGGAAAGAAACAGAAAAAGGGACCATGGAAAAAATGGGCAAATGTATAAAAATATAGACATATAGAAATAATAGTTAACACATATCTGCAACCTTAAGGGAACTATTGTAGCTTCAATGGAGGAAACAGGGATACAGAGCTCAGATAGTGGGAATGGTGTGAAATTATACCCTTGTTATCTTATAATTATGTAAATTAATATTAAATAACTAAAATAATAAAGAGATGGCCAAAAAGGAGGAATATCTGGGGGGTGGTAAGAAAAAAGGAAAGAAAGAAAGAATTCAAAGTCATTGTAAACATCCATGTATGCATTTGAGTGATATGGCTGCAGTGGTTTTGTAAGGGTAGAAACTATTGGGGAACTTTTTGAAACAGCTTGTGAATATTTTATCTATCAGCTGAATATAATTTACATTAAAAGTAGTTATTCTTTGTTTTTAAAAATATTTTTTTATTTATTTATCCCTTTTGTTGCCCTTGTTGTTTTATTGTTGTAGTTATTATTGATGTCATCATTGTTGGATAGGACAGAGAGAAATGGAGAGAGGAGGGGAAGACAGAGAGGGGAAGAGAAGGACAGAGACCTACAGACCTGTTACACCACCTGTGAAGTGACTCCCCTCCAGGTGGGGAGGCGGAGGCTTGAACCGGGATCCTTCCACCGTGTTGGTATGCTTCTGGATTCTGCTTCTGAGACCTTCTGTTTTTATCATCACATTGGGTTCACTTATGTTGCTTGCGATGTGTTCTGTTTGCATGTCCACCTGTAAAGTGACTCCCCTGCAGGTGGGGAGGCGGAGGCTTGAACCGGGATCCTTCCGCCGTGTTGGTATGCTTCTGGATTCTGCTTCTGAGACCTTCTGTTTTTATCATCACATTGTGTTCGCTTATGTTGCTTGCCATGTGTTTTAGCAACCAAAACAGTTGCTAAGGAAGTTCCTACTTTTCCCAGCCCCTTTTGCCTTTCTCTGCTCTTTTCCAAACCATGTCAAGCTATTTCCATTTCCAACTTGCCACTTCTGGTCTGCCTTTTAAAAGCCTTGACTCTCTGATCAATAAAGAGTTGAATTGCCTTGCTGCCACAAGCTTTGTTCCTGGGTCATCTCTCTCATGCGTTGCTGAGTGAGTAGCAGCCCAGGCTGGCTCCAGTCGCATTCTCTCCAACCCAGAGAGTATGCGCCCTGGAAGAGGAACCCCCACGCAACCCTGACATTTTATAGTTACAGTACAATTTCATATGCATCCTCTAAGCATCTAATTTATTCCTTGGCTTCCTTTTCTTTTCCTCTTGTTGACAGCAGTTATCAAACCCACCCACTTTAAAAGAAATACTGCAGTATAATGTGTAATATATATTTTGGGCATTAAAATAAAAGAAATTTCCATAGATTTCAATGTATTATAAGATAAATATTTTGACTTTTATTGCTTCCCCTTATCATTACACTTCCATATTTCCAGAACGCATTTTCCTCTTCTGGCTTGTTCTACAGAATAGTCATAACCTGTTATGAGGTTTCTATAAATATCTTATTCTATAGATTTTTTATCTTTAAAGTAACTTATGAATTATAAGGTCCTCAGTAATGATAAGAGGACTGACCAACCAATTTAAGAATGAGCAGAAAAACTATTTTGGCCTCTTTTCATTATCCTATATCTAGCCAAAGACAATGAAGCCAGAATACAGATTACATAGAAACATTAAATGAAGCAGTGACCTGTGGTTGCTGGAAATACTGTTTCAGCAATAAAATTCTTCACTAACAACTAAAGTTGCCTCTGACTTGGTTGTGAATCCTGGTGAATAAGTAAATAGGTAAATAAAATCCTGGTAAACAGGTCAAAATTTGTTGAGAAATACATTACATCTTGTTGGGTAGTATGCCAGCTCCCCCAGCTTAAACCTTCTGGCTCTAATCCTGCTTAACTAAGAACCGGCATGGCATGCCTGCATGACATTGGTTTGATCCCACTCAAAGCTGTGGTCTATTTACATAAACCACTGTTAACTAAGCACCACCCTCCATCCAGGGCATTGGTTTAATCCCCATTGGTTCATGATGTCTTTTTGCTCCGCCCCCTCTCCTTGTCACACCATGATTTTCGCCAATCTCTTTTTTTGCTCCACCCTCTCTACATCACACCCTGTTTCCACCCTACTTGGCTAGTATATATACAAGCTGCTTTTCTGAGTAAAAACACTTGGGATTGCCTTCAGGCTCCGAGAGTTTCAGAGTGTATCTCCTGCAATGTTAGTGCGGCTCGGGAAGAAGCACCCTCAGGCTATCCCGGTAACATCTAGCTTTATTGCCACTGAGCTCCTCATCTGTACTTGTTTTGTAAATTGGCAGTCATCTCATTAATCCATTCAATATACATTTGTCAAGTCCCAAGCAGAATTTCAGCCTCTAGAATCTTAAATTTAAAAGCAACTCCTTGAAGATATTCACAATTGTTTTACATGCAACTGAATATACAAATCTGTTCCTTGTGTAAATGTTTAGCACTGAGTTTGGGGAGTGAAAATGGGAGACACTCAACCCAGAGATATTGACGTACTAACAGAAAACATTCATCTAGTGGTGCAATGACCTACACTTTATATATTCTTTTTCTCCTTCTTCTCCTTCATTTTTATTTTTCTGCCATGGGTGTTATTGCTAGGGCTCAGTGCCTGCACAAGGAATCCACCACTCCCAGCAGTCACTTTTCCTTTTCTTTTTCTTTCTTTCTTTCTTTCTTTCTTTCTTTCTTTCTTTCTTTCTTTCTTTCTTTCTTCTTTTTTAAATTTGACAGGACAAGTAGAAATTGAGAAGGAAGGGGAATAAGATAAAGATAAAGAGAGACACCTGCAGACCTGTTTTACCATTGGTGAAGCTCCCTCTCTTCAGGTGTGGAGCGGGGGTCGAACCTGGGTCTTCACGGTTCTTAATGTGTGTGCTTACCTAGGCGCACCAGTACCCAGACCTTCAGCTCTGCATTCTAAGAAAAGCCTTTTGCATTGTATTTGGGAAGCCTAATTTTTGAAGATTTGTTGACCAGTGATGATAGGAAAGTAAAAATTGCCATTCACTTCTCTTATAAGAATGTTCTTCAAAGATTTTGCAAGTACTATCTTAAGTGTCCAATACTCAATACTAGGGAAAATTATAAAATTTAATGGAGCTCTGCCTCCTAAAATGCAAATGACTTCAAGAGTTAGAGCAACTGGAAAAAAAATCTGTGAATCCCTAGGTATTTCACAGAGTCTGTAATCAAAAGGGTTTTAATTTCACTCTTACAGATAGAATTTATAAAATATAAAGGACTATTATTCTTATGTCCTTCCTCCCTTCCTTCTTTCCTTCCTCCCTTTCTTTCTTTTTTTTTCTAATACAGAGAGGAACAGACAGGAAGGGAGAGTGTGGGAGATAAGAGAGACACCTATAGCACGGCTCCACTATTCATGAAGCTTCCTTCTGCAGGTGTGGACTGGGAGTTTGAACTCCACCCTTGTTTATAGTAACTTGTGCACTCTACTGGATCAGTTACTACCCAACCACTTCCTTTTATTTATTTATTTAGCCTCCAGGGTTATCGCTGGAGCTCGGTGCCTGCACAACAAATCTACTGCTCCTGGAAACTATTTTTCCCATCTTGTTGCCCTTATTGTTGTTATTCTTGGCATTGCTGTTATTGTTGTTGGATAGGACAGAGAGATATCGAGAAAGGAACGGGAGACAGAGAGGAGGAGAGAAAGACACTTGCAGACCTGCTTCACTGCTTGTGAAGCGACCCCCAGCACGTGGGCAGCCGGGCTCAAACCGGGATCCTTAACACCTATCCTGATATTTTATTACTGCTGTATCTCTCTTGCCTTCAAAATCTTTGCGGAAAACCTATCCCCTTTAAAAGCTTTTTCTTGAGGAGTTGGGCGGTAGCACAGCAAGTTAAGCGCACGTGGCAGAAGCGCAAGGACCAGCAAGGATCCTAGGGGGATGCTTCACCAACAGTGAAGCAGGTCTGCAGGTGTCTGCCTTTCTCTCCCCCTCTCTGCCTCCCCTCCTCTCTCAATTTCTCTCTGCCCTATCCAACAATAAATAACAACAGTAATGACAACAACAACATCAACAACAAGGGTAACAACAAGGGCAACAAAATGGTAAAAAGTGGCTTCCAGGAGCAGTCGATTTGTAGTGCAGGCACCAAGTGCTAGCAGTAACCCTGGAGGCAAAAACAAATGAATAAATAAATAAGAAAAAGCTTTTTCTCCTACAGAATGGACTATACTTTCCAAGAAAACAAAAAGGTTTACTATTTTTCTCCTGTACTGTTGGTTATTTTTTTGTTTGTTTGTTTTAATTTAGGCTTTCTGTGTTTGTTAGTTGTTTGTAATTTCGTTTTGTTTTGTTTTTAATGTATCAAAAGCCTAACCATTTCCAGTCTGGAAAATGTCTTTACTGTTCAACTCCTACATAATTCTCTTCCAATAAGTTCAAGTGTGAAAAAGCAGCTACTTTATGGTTTTGACTATATGTGGAATACTGAGAAGTGAAACACATGAACTTGCAAAAAAAAAAAAAAGTAGAAGAAAACAAAAATAATCAGACTGTCATGGCTCTAGAACTTTGTGAGAACTATGACAGTTATTGTTGTAGGGGAACTTGGGGGGAATGAAAATCCCATGCTTGCTTCCCCCATTCCCAAAGTTCATCACACATTTTTCTTAACAAATAATTGATAAAAGAGCATGGTTATCCAGGTAATTTAAAACTTTTTTTTCTCTTTTCTTTTCTTTTCTTTTTTTTTTTTTTTGCCGCCAGGGTTGTTGCTGGGGCTCAGTGCCCCCACCATGAATCCACTGCTCCTGGAGGCCATTTTTCCTTCTTTTGTTGCCCTTGTTGTTGTAGCCTTGTTGTGGTTATTATTGTTATTGCTGATGTCGTTCGTTGTTGGATAGGACAGAAAGAAATGGAGAGAGGAGGGGAAGACAGAGAGGGAGAGATAAAGACAGATACCTGCAGACCTGCTTCATCACCTGTGAAGAGACTCCCCTGCAGGTGGGGAGCCTGGGGCTGGAACCAGGATCCTTCAACTGGTCCTGGTGCTTTGCGCCATGTGAGCTTAACCCGCTGCACCACCGCCCAACCCCTAGGTAATTTTTAAACTTTATTGGACACAAAAACATGGTAAAAAAGATAGAGAAAAACATAAAAGGAGAGAGAGTAAGGGGCCCACTTACAGGCTTTATAGTGGGGGGAAGGGGGAAAGGGGGGGAGGGAGAACAACTTGTTTGTCTCCAAAGTTCATCTTTTTAAAGCCAAAGGCTCCACCTACACTTGCAACCACTCCCATTTCTGAGTGGTCTTTCTCTCCCTCAACAGTTATCATGGGGATTGGGGCTGTGGGGGCAGGATAGAAATCATCACTGACAAGTGTTGTGTGGGACCATCATGTGACCATAATTGTATTTCGTTCTATTTATTTATTTGTCTATTTTTTAACTAGAGTACTGCATAACTCTGGTCAGTGGTGGTTTGGGGAGTTAAACCTTGGATATGGAGCCTTAGGCATGAAAGTCTTTTGAATAACCATTATGCTTTTTTCCCCCTCCCTATGCCCATAATTTTATGATTTTTAAATCACTATAAAATCCCTTTTAAAAATTTAAAATATCTTCAGGCAGAAACAATGTACTAGGACATTCTATTAAGTTCATTTGAACACATGATTTGTTTGTGTTTAACACATTTATGATTAGTTTATAATTTGATGAAAGGAAAAAGTTCCTTCAAAGAAAGGATACATTTATTGTTTGTATTTTTTGCTATAATTTAGCAACTTACTTGAGTGAAATATTCTGTAGAGCTGAGTGGTTTTTGTTTGATTCCATCGTTTTTTAGCAGTATTTCTCTGGAAGCTTATTTTCCTAGACTTAGGTGGTTGATCTTAAAATAGACATGACATCAATCCATTCCTCATAGGGTTGTTGTAAATCTTAAATTTACAATTGCTAGTAGCAGTACCAGCACATTTTAAACAATGAGTAAAGCTTAATGAGTAAGTGTAAAATAACATACTTTGAAATAAGTTTTCCTGGCTATGTTTTATATGTGTACCTATGTGAAACCTTTGCTTCAGTTATTTTCTTAATTAACCAATACTGTTTTCATATTATCAATTCAACTGAACTGTAGAATTAGTTTCAATTCCCTCTTAGAGAAAAACAGTGGGGGTGAGGGGGTAGAAGTGTAGATGGTGGTGCACCAGGTTATGAACACATAGTACAAAGCACAAGGACCTGCTTAAGTATACTGTTCAGACTCCAGCTCCCCACCTGGGGGGCGGGGTTGCTTCACAAGCAATGAAGCAGGTCTGCTGCTGTCTATCTTTCTCTGTCCCTGTCTTCCCCTACTCTCTCAATGTTTCCCTGTCCTATCAAAAAAAAAAAAGAAAAGAAAAGAAAGAAAGAAAAGAAATAGAAAGCAGACAAAATAAAACAAAATATATTTCTTACGTTTTGACAGCACAAGTAGATTCACCAGAAGAGAGAAGTTTGCAGGAAGGGGAGCAAAAGGCAGAGGTTGTTAATGAGACATGGTAGAGAATTATTAGCTATTTGAAGGTGGGAGTGGCATGGCATGCCCATCTGAAGTTTGAACCACATCCTATATCTCAAAGTACACAGTGTTGTCAACCAACCTTACCCTGGAAAAATGTTTCCATTAAAGACCCTTTTGTAGTTATTACTTAGCAAATTTTAAACCCATTTTTATCAAATTGTTTCTCTGCAATAAGCTCTGTAAATGGCCCTACATTACTCTCCTTCTCTATACACACACTGACTACTCCCACCAACACATTACTATGCAATTTGAGAGTGAATATTTTTGGAATTTCTGACAATGAGGTGCAATAATAGTCCTTTAATCTTTCAAAGATCCTGTAGCTAGCTATTGAATTTTTCTCTGTTAAACAGATATTGCTATTGAAATGAAGCATTATCTTTGAGGTTAATAAGGAAGGAAATATCAAGCAAAGAATCCCAATGATTTTTCATGAACTATTAGTTATTCAGATTGAGAACACAGGTTAATAACGCAAAGTGTGAGATAAAATATTGAAACTTCTCAAATCAGGCTATTAATTGGTTGCTCACATTAGTGTTTGTTCAAAATGCATCTTTGCTTTCTTCAGCTTGCTCACATCTTAATTGCTGCAATCAATTATTTCCTAGTTTATTTATTTATGTATTTATTTTGTTTATTTGAAATGAGAGAAATACAGAAATAATGGGAGGGGAGGAGAAAAAGAGAGGGGACCAGAGCACTGGGGGATTGACCTGGGATCTCAGAGCCTCAGGCATGAAAATCTTTTGCATAATCTTCATACTATCTCCTCAGCCCTATTTCCCAGCGAAAGAAAGAAAGAAAGAAAGAAAGAAAGAAAGAAAGTGAAAGAAAGAAAGAAAGACTGATTTATCTATTTGTTTGAGAGAGACACCAGAGCATTGACGTTAACTCTAATATATAGTAGTGCTAGGAATCAAATCTGGGATCTTGAGTCTAGGGCATCAGCCATGTAAGTCTGGTGTGCTTCTACTCCAGTTATTCTTAAATGGCTAACTTGTCCTTTTTGAGATATTTTTGTAAACATTCAAATTGAAAAATCATATTTCATATATGTGAATATTAATAAAGAGCATAACATCCAGGACAAAAACTAAATTTCTTTTATTAATTGCCCCACACACACACATTAATAAGCTTCAAAATTGGTTCAATCAGAAACTAGCCTTTGTTTATAAAGCAGACATAATAATACTATTATTAACAATAATGATAATGACAAAGTTACAAAAAGATTTACAATTCATTGCAAGTTTAATATATCAACATTTTATTATAAAGGTTTTTCTCTTTCATCATCTTAAACAAATTCTTAATAACCTTCAAATAGTTCCCTTTTTGCTCATTGAGGATTTTTCATTTTGTTTCACAGAAAATATTGCCTATAATATAATAAGCTAGGTCAGTGGAAAGATTGGTAAAATGCATACAAATAGCATTTTAAATAACTTTAATAATATTTAAGCTTGATTATTGTATTTTTTCATTCAAAGAGGTTCCACATGTCAAATTTTTACGACATTGTCATAAGTAAATATACTGACCCTTTATTAAAAGATTGATTTCTGGTTATTTGAACATTCAGTCAAATTCCATATAATTACAGAATATTCTTCATTAAATAATACTCTTCAAGATAAATATCATGTCTAGGCAAATGTGCATTTGAAAATGCTTTAGTTTTAATGATTTCTTTTGAGAATGAGAAATTATGTGTCACTATTTGGGCCAGAAAGATAATTTTGCTTTCCACTTGTAGGTAAAATGCTAAGATACTGATTTATATCAGCTTATTAAATTCCACAAGAGAAAACGTACTTTGCATTTTCAGAGAGGAAGAAGTCTCCTGTCTTCAAGTGAGACCTTACTTCTTTGATTTTTAACTTAAAAGTTTTGCTAAGGTTTCCCTAGCAATTTTTAAAATTTCTTTCATATTAGTACTTTCTAGTGGATTTACACTGGCATTTCCTAAAGTCAGTTCATATTTCTGGTAGTAAAAATTGTCAGATAGATTTGGGATTGTATTTAGTGTATATATGTGTGTATTTGTGTGTCTGCTCACACCTGTGTACATGTACCTCTGTGTGCCTTTATTAAACAAACTGGTATGGCTGTAGCACAATTCATATGCAAGTTACAACTCCAACTAAAATAAAAGTTACCCTTATTCTAGTTGACAGATGTTTTTGAACGATAAAATGGCATCCAGCTTGCTCTAAAAATAATAAATGTAACAACAGCATGGAAAGTATTTTCAGTGAAAAAATATACAAATCAAACTATTAGGAAATTCATTTATAAGTTACTATCATACTTAATGTTAGTTGGACTTTTTGGAGAGAACCATCATTTTTAAATATATAGAAAAGTGAAACAAGGTAACACACATGACAGAAAACATCAGTCTAATGGTCCCTGAATGCCCAAGGGTAGGTGATGATCAGCTTATATACTCTGTGGCTATTTGAGATGGTCTAGTGGATAGCTATGAGACCACTCTCTATTTGTCATTTCCAGCAAAGAATAAATTTTATAGACAGTGCCATCAATATCAGTACTAAAAACTTCCCCTCTCAGCAATCTGATCTTGTTGCTACTACTCTTACTACTGCAATTTACCTTTTATGCCTCATTACTCTATTTAGAAAACGAACACATGCTGTTTAACCTTTGGAGAAAAGGACTATGTCATTTTCAAGTTAGTGATAGCTTGAAGGGGAATGGAATGAATGTATCTGAAACCTGAGAAATAATGGACTCTAAAATTTGAGAATAAATATGGGCATAGGTTGGAATTCTAAGAAGGACATCAGACCATTGGAATGAAAGCAGTTAATTAACAGACAGCTCCATGGAATTCATATTTTAAAGGCATGTTTAAAAGGGTAGGATAAGAGGAAATAAATAAAACTAAACCATTGACATGGAGGCTGAATTGAAGAGTTGTATATGTCATTTAATATTGCAGGTTAAGTTATTAGGGAAATGCATGGATTCTGCAGTTGACACTATGGGTTGGCATTTAACTTTGCTTTTTATTTATTTATTTATTTATTTAGTGTGTGTGTGTGTGTGTGTGTGTGTGTGTGTGTGTGTGTGTGTGTGTGATTTAATCCTAAGTGAATAAGCAAACTATGTCTAATTTTCTGGTTTTTAAACCAGAGCAATATCAGAACATTTCCTTTGACATTAATGTAATGGTAATATAAAAAGTAAATAGTCTTGTTACCATTTACAATAATCATGCTTCAGTCCCCCAGTCCCAATCTACAGGGGGGAACATTCACTAATCATGAAGCAGTGAAGCTGGTATCTCTATTTGTCTCTCCCTAACTCCTTCTTCCGTTTCACTATCTCTCTGTCTCTATTCAATAAGTTAATAAATATTTTTAAAAAGTAAATCATCTAACAAACAGTCCATAGTAAATATGGTTATTAAACAAAGACATTTGTTTATTCTTAAAAGGCATTTGTGGTTAGTTTAATATGATTTCAGAGAAAATGTGCCCCACACTTGGTAAAACAGACGGGAAGACTATTTGACACTACTGCAGTACTGAAGACAGATTCCCTTTAACTGCCCTGACAACAAAGCAGGCAGTGTTTAATCACTAGGGTGAGAAAATGGAAAAGTACTGGCTAATGCCAGCAAGAAATTTGATCTTTGTGACTAGATCTTCTGTGTTTGCTAGTTGGTGTTCATTGAAATTAGGTCCTTATCCCCCACTCCTAATCCCCTCCAAAGCACGTTGAAGCTGAAAGATAGGGGATACTACCTTTCTAGGTAATTACATGGCTCCCTATCCTTGAGACTCTCCTGGCTAATAAAATTGACAAGAGAGTTGGAAAAAATTTACATCTCTAAGGAGCCGAAAGAGAATTTACTATTGTATTTTTATAAAATAAAAACTATTAAAAAAAAGAGAATCCAGAGACCTTCTGTTAGGAATAGAACTGCCTAATATTCACTCACACAGGGAACGGTAAAGCCATCATAGTGAATGGGAATAAGTAATTTATTTTAGCTAAGGTATTGCAGTTCAACTCCTATTTTGTACATTTTTTCCTTAAAGAATAATAACATACTACTATTATCCAGCTATCATAGCCTATCTATGATGCAATATATATGCAATTTCTTTTTATAAATCAAGTCATCTTTGGGGCAATATTCTGTAAAATCTAGAGATGTTTATAAGTTAGACAGTTCTGTGTTTTTGTTTGTCTAGTTTTTAGAAAGTGAGAATTAGAATAAGGTCAGATTACATTTGTCTGTCTTATTTGTGAGATTCTAAAATACTGTGAGTGAACTTCCACAAAGTTCCATCAAGATGAATAAAGAGAGTAAATTTTTTTTTCTCTTTTACCTCCAGGGTTATTGCTGGGATTCAATGCCCGCACTAGGAATCCACTGCTCCTGGAGGCCATTTTATCCCATTTTGCTGTCCTTGTTGTTATCGTTATAGTTATAGTTATTGTTGCCATTGATGTTGTTGTTGTTGGATAGGACAGAAAGAAATCGAGAGAGGAGGGGAGATGGGGAGAGAGAAAGATAGACACCTGTAGACCTGGTTCACCATTTGTGAAGCAACACCCCTGCAGGAGGGGAGCTGGTCCTTCTACTTTGCTCCATGTGTGCTTACTCTGCTGTGCTATCACCCAGCCTGCAGAGAGTCAATTTTCAAATTAAAATCTCTATGAGAAAACTTTGAGTAGGGACTTTCTTTTCTAATGATTTTTTCTTTTATTGGGGGAAAATTAAAGATTTACAGTTGACAGTAAAATATGGTACATTTTACATGTGTAACATTTCTCAGTTTTCCACATGGCACTCTGATCCCTCCAACTAGATTCTCCTCTGCCATCATATTCCATGACCTGAACATTCCCGCCAGCCTCAGAGTCCTTTACTTTGTTGCAATACACCAAATCCAGTCCAAATTTGAGCAGGAATTTTCATAGAAATACTTAAGGATCGGGGGGGGGGGGGGGGTTCCTAGAAGATGGCAGACTGAGAAGCTGCTAGTGGCTTGAGCTCTGACCACATCTCCTGGAAACAGTAGGATTTTCTGCCTTTAGAAGGCCAGTCAATAAGGGGTCCTAGCGGTGACACCAAGGAGGTGACTATAACTTAATTTGGGTTAAAAAAGAGTAGAAAAAAAGGGGAAAAATATTTTCTGCCGGGATAGCCTGAGGGAACTTCTTCCCGAGCTAGTGCTCTCTGGGTTGGAGAGAACTCAACTGGAGCCGATCTAGGCTGCTGCGTGGGAGAGGGATCAGGAACTAGTGCCGCACTAACTTCGCAGGAGAGGAACTCTGGAACACTCGGAGCCGGAAAGCAATTTCCAAGTGTCTTTAATCAGAAGAGCAGCTGTTTTTATACTCTCCAAGTAGGGTGGAAACAGGATGTGATATAGAGAGGGTGGAGCGAAAAGTGACTGGTGGAAGATCAGGGTGTGACAAGGAGAAGATCAGGGTGTGATAAGGAGAGGGGGTGGAGCAGGTGAGAATTCTACCACTAAACCACCAATGCCCTGGAGGGAGTGTGGTGCTTTATGTAAATGTAAAAGTGATTTATGTAAATAGACCAAAGCTTTGAATGGGATTAAATCTATCCCTGTATAGGCATATGGTTAAGCAGAAGCCAGGGGGAGATGGCATACTATCCAACAATTTTCTTTCTTTTAAATTATTAAGCACATCCCCCCCCCATAACCAGTCCCTGGGGACCAGCTCCTAGCAGGCTCCCCTGCTGAGCCTCTTTCTTTACCAAAATTCCTGTCCCACCAGGGAGTATTATTCATTCTAAGTCTATACCCTTCTGAAACCTCTGGCCTTTTTGCTTTCTAAGTAGCCAACCCCCCCACCTCACCCCACATAGCTAATTAAATAATTAAAAATAAATAAATTTTAAAAAACTCTTTCCTATCACCACTATTTTATGACTGTTCTTTTTCTCATCTTTTTCTTTCCTGTCTCTCTCTTTTTTCTTTTTCTCATTCTTGTCATCCTTTCTTCCTTAAGCCTACAGCTTCCAAAGCCACAGGTCCCATCCCCCACTACCAAAGAGTGTGCTTTTTTGAATTCACTGATACACATTTGGGAATTATTTTGGGGAAGAATTCTGACTCAGAGTTGGACTCTCACTGCAAGTATCTCTGCTCAACTTCCCTTCCTCCTTTAGCTACCCCTAGAATATACAGTGGATAGTAGATTTGCTTAACTGTCTACTTCAGCTATCCTCGTCTAGTCCTGAAGTTTTTTTTTTTTAATTTCTTAACAATCAGTTGCCTCTGATCACGAGGTTTGAGGTAATCTGGGACAGGGTTATTTTTTTTTACCCTGCTCTATTTTATTAATGATATCATATAAAGACATATATCTCCTCCCCCCCCTTTAGGTTGGTCAGAATTAACTCTTAGGGTATCTTTCATTGCTAGGGTAGTGGGCATCTTATCTATTGTGGGAGGAACTTGTCTCATTACTCCTACCTCCTAACAGACTCTCCCCTCCCTCCTCCTCCTAGCTAATTAAAAAAAATAAATTAAATTAAAAATAAAGTATTCAAAAAAAAACTTTCCTTTCACTGCTCTTTAATTACAGCTCTTTTTCTTATCTTTTCTCTTTTCTTTCTCTTGTCTCTTTTTTCTTTTTTTTTATATCTTTTCATACACTTCTTCCTTCTTCTTTGCCTTTCTGAATTTCTGAATTATTTTGGGGAAGAAATCTGACTCAGAGTGGACTCTCTATGTGTGCAACTCTGCTCTAGTTCCCTTTCCCCTCTTGTTACCCCTAGAATATACAGTGGATAGTAGATTTGCATAACTGTCTATTCTTGCTATCCCTTCTTTCTTTTCTCTTTCTTCTTCACTGGGATTTGGTTACTATTTTTTCACGGACAGGAGAAATTGTTTGGCTAACTGGTAGTGATTAAACTGCTTCAATATTGCTTCAGTTGCTACTGCAATTCCTGAGGTTGGTGAGTGCAATTGTCATAAAGGTATTAAGTACAGTGTTGCTGTACTCAAGATACAACAACTGAGTAACAACAGAGCATAAAAAAGAAACACATAAATCAAAAAAATGGGTAGATCAAAAACAAATAAAACTGCTACTCCAATGAATGAAGACAAGAGCCCAGAAGAAACTACAAATCAGCCAGAAGTAACCATAGATAAGAAAAGAATGCAAGCAATAATAAACTTATTAATCACAGAAATGAAAACAACATTGGAGGAAAGGAATGGCAGTATTAGGGAAACAACAGTTGAGACCCCCAAGGAAAATACTGATTATCTTGAGGCAATTAGAGAACTGAAAGCTGAAATAGCTGTAATGAAGAAAGAAGCTGAGGCAAGGGAAAGCAGACTAACAGAAGCAGAAAACAGAATTAGTCAGACAGAGGATGAGTTAGAGAAAACTAAGAAAGAGGTGAAAGAGCTTAAAAAGAGATTGAGAGACACTGAAAACAACAACAGAGACATATGGGATGATATCAAAAGAAGTAACATTCATATAATTGGCCTGCCAGAGGAAGAAAGAGAGGAAGGGGAAGCAAACATTCTAGAGGAAATAATAGAAGAAAACATCCCAGACCTGAATAACAGAAAGGACATCAAGATTCAAGAGACCCAGAGAGTACCAAACAGAATCAACCCGGACCTGAAGACACCAAGACACATCATAGTCACAATGAGAAGAAGCAAGGATAAAGAAAGGATCCTAAAGGCTGCAAGAGAGAAACAAAAAGTCACATACAAGGGCAAAAACCATAAGATTATCTGTAGACTTCTCCATTCAAACTCTAAAAGCCAGAAGAGAATGGCAAGATATCTATCGACCCCTGAATGAAAAACGGTTTCAACCAAGGATAATATATCCTGCTAGACTTTCATTCAAACTAGATGGAGGGATCAAAACCTTCTTAGACAAACAACAGTTAAAGGAGGCAAACGTCACCGAACTGGCCCTGAAAGAGGTTCTAAAATACCTCTTATAAACAAGAACATCACTATAATACTGGCAATATATCAGAGCAAACAAAAAAAATTTTTTTTGAACAATGGCACGACAATACATAAAATCCATAATATCAATAAATGTCAATGGCTTAAACTCACCCATCAAAAGGCACAGAGTTGGGGGATGGATCAGAAAACATAATCCAACCATATGCTGCTTGCAAGAATCCCATCTGTCAAAACAAGATAAACACAGACTTAAAGTGAAAGGATGGAATACTATCATACAATTTAACGGACCACAAAAAAAGGCAGGAACAGCCATTCTCATCTCAGACACAATAGATTTTAAATTAAATAAAGTAATAAAAGATCGGCAAGGACATTACATAATCATTAAAGGATCAATCAGCCAAGAAGACTTAACAATCATTAACATCTATGCACCCAGTGAGGGACCATCTAAATACGTCAAGCACTTAAAGAATTTCAAAAATACATCAATAGTAATACAATAATAGTGGGAGACTTCAATACCCCACTCTCACACTTAAATCAACAAAGCAGAGAACCTACAAAGATACAAAAGAATTGAATGAAGAGATTGACATATTAGACCACTTGGACATTTTCAGAGTCCTTCACCACAAAAAACTGGAATACACCTTCTTTTCAAATCCACATTAACACATACTCAAGGATAGACCACATGTTAGGCCACAAAGACAGCATCAATAAATTCAAGAACATTGAAATAATCCCAAGTATCTTCTCAGACCACAGTGGAGTAAAACTAACATTTAACAACAAACAGAAAATTATTAAAAGTCACAGAATTTGGAAACAAAACAACATACTGCTTAAGAACCACTGGGTCAGAGACTCACTCAAGCAGGAAATTCAAATGTTCCTGAAAACAAATGAAAGTGAAGACACAACCTATCAAAATATTTGGGACACAGCTAAAGCAGTACTGAGAGGGAAACTTATAGCCATACAATCACATATTAAACACCAAGAAGAAGCTCAAATGAACAACCTTACTGCACACCTCAAGGACTTAGAGGAAGAGGAATACAGATTGGAAGGGAAGAACTCAAGCTCTCACTATTTGCAGATGATATGATAGTATACATAGAAAAACCTAAAGAATCCAGCAGAAAACTACTGGAAGTTATTAGGCAATATAGCAAGGTATCAGGCTACAAAATCAATGTACAAAAATCAGTGTCATTTCTTTATGCAAACACTAAATCTGAAGAGGAAGACATCCAGAAATCACTCCCATTTACTGTTTCAGCAAAATCAATCAAATACCTAGGAATAAAGATGACCAAAGAAGTGAAAAACTTATATACTGAAAAATATGAGTCGCTACTCAAGGAAATAGAAACTGATACCAAGATATGGAAAGATATCCCATGCTCATGGATTGGAAGAATAAATATCATCAAAATGAATATTCTCCCCAGAGCCATATACAAATTTAATGCAGTACCCATCAAAGTTCCACCAAGCTTCTTTAAGAGAATAGAACAAACACTACAATCATTTATGTGGAACATGAAAACACCTAGAATTGCCAAAACCATCTTAAGGAAAAGAAATAAAAATGGAGGCATCACACTTCCATACCTTAAACTATATTATAAAGCCATCATCATCAAAACAGCATGGTACTGGAACAAAAATAGGCACACAGACCAGTGGAACAGAATTGAAAGCCCAGAAATAAATCCCCACACCTATGGACATCTAATCTTTAATAAGGGGGCCCAAAGGATTAAATGGGAAAAGGAGGCTCTCTTCAATAAATGGTGCTGGGAAAACTGGGTTGTAACATGCAGAAGAATGAAATTGAACCACTTTATCTCACGATAAACAAAAATCAACTCCAAATGGACCAAAGACCTAGATGTCAGACCAGAAATAATCAAATACTTAGAGGAAAATATTGGTAAAACAGTTTCCCAACTACACCTCAAGGACATCTTTGATGAATGAAACCCAATTTCAAGGAAGACTAAAGCAGAAACAAACCAATAGGACTACATCAAATTGAAAAGCTTCTGCACATCCAAAGAAACTATTAAACAAACAGAGAGACCCCTCACAGAATGGGAGAAGATCTTCACATGCCATACATCAGACAAGAAACTAATCACCAAAATATATAAAGAGCTCAGCAAACTTAGCACCAAAAAAGCAAATAACCTCATCCAAAAATGGGCAGAGGATATGAACAAAACATTCACCACAGAGGGGATCCAAAAGGCTAACAAACATATGAAAAACTGCTCTAGGTCACTGATTGTCAGAGAAATGCAAATTAAGACAACACTAAGATGCCACCTTACTCCTGTAAGAATGGCATACATCAAAAGGACAGCAGCAACAAATGCTGGAGAGGCTGTGGGGACAGAGGAACCTTTTTACATTGCTGGTGGGAATGTAAATTGGTACAGCCTTTGTGGAGAGCAGTCTGGAAAACTCTCAGAAGGCTAGACATGGACCTTCCGTATGATCCAGTAATTCCTCTCCTGGGGTTATACCCCAAGGACTCCATAACACCCAACCAAAAAGAGGTGTGTACTACTACTATGTTCATAGCAGCACAATTCATAATAGCTAAAACCTGGAAGCAACCCAGGTGCCCAACAGCAGATGAGTGGCTGAGAAAGCTGTGGTATATATACACAATGGAATACTATGCAGCTATCAATAACAATGAACCCACCTTCTCTGACCCATCTTGGACAGAGCTAGAAGGAATTATGTTAAGTGAGCTAAGTCAGAAAGATAAAGATGAGTATGGGATGATCCCACTCATCAACAGAAGTTGAGTAAGAAGATCTGAAAGGGAAACAAAAAACAGGACCTGACCAAATTGTAAGTAGGGCACCAAAGTAAAAACCCTGTGGTGAGGGGTAGACATGCAGCTTCCTGGGACAGTGGGGGGTGGGAGTGGGTGGGAGGGATGGGTCACAGTCTTTTGGTGGTGGGAATGGTGTTTTTGTACACTTCTAGTAAAATGTCATCATATAAATCACTAGTTAATACGAGAGGGGAAAAATTAATTGTATGTCTCAAAGTTTTTCAAAACACAAACTAAATCTTTTTAATATATAGGCTGTGTAATTGATAAGCAGACTCTCTCAAAAGCCTAGACCAAGTAGATCAGAAGCAACCAATAGCACAGCTATATACAAGATACTGGGTACTGTACAGCAAACCCTAACAAAAGGACTTTTCAAAGTTAACCCAATTACCAAGTAATGTGATGATAACATTAACTATCGATTGTCTTTTTGAACCCTAAGACAGCAGGAACCTCACATCTCCACTATAGAGCCTCTACTTCCCCCAGTCCTTGAGCCATTGGATAGGGCCCACTTTCCCGTATGCCTCTCCCAATCCATATCAAATAATATTGCATCTGCCGATCACAACCTAACCAACGCAATGATGGCCACCTCAACATGCTTCGCTTCAGACTGTGTCCAGAGACTTCACGTGTGGAATGGCAACCCTTCAGCTTCATTACTCGGGTGAGACCTTTCCTTTCATAGTATACTCTAATTCCATCTCAGGTGGTTCACTTTCTAACAAAGTCCCAAAACCTAGATATACACCAGTTTCTGTGAGAGAGAGCATATGTTCCCACGTATCTGTAAACTACCGCAAAATATATACCTGAAAGCAGAAGTACACTAGAGTTTGCAGTGAGTACCCCCCAAACACTTTCTCTCCACTAATCCAAGCTTTGTGTCCATGATTGCTCAACAATTTGTTTGGCTTCGTATGTTAACTCTCTTTTCAGTCACCAGGTTCCAGATGTCATCAGGATGCCGGCCAGGCTTCCCTAGACATAAGACCCCACCAATGTGTCCTGGAGCTTTGCTTCCCCAGAGCCCCACCCTACTAGGGAAAGAGAGAGGCAGACTGGGAGTATGGGCCGGCCAGTCAACGCCCATGTTCAGAGGGGAAGCAATTACAGAAGCCAGACCTTCCATCTTCTGCAACCCACAACGACCCTGGGTCCATGCTCCCAGAGGGCTAGAGAATGGGAATGCTATCAGGGGAGGGGGTGGGAAATGGAGATTGGGTGGTGGGAATTGTGTGAAGTTGTACCCCTCCTACCCTATGGTTTTGCTAATTAATCCTTTCTTAAATAAAAAAAAAAAGAAATACTTATGGCTCACAAGAAGGGCAGTGGCATACTCAGTACTGACTGCCCACATTACCTTGTATAAGGAGGACCTGTCTTCAAGACCTTCATCACTACCTGCTACCTGCATGGAAGGAGTGTCACAAGTGATGAAAGCAGTGCTGCAAGTCTCTCCCTGTCTCAATCTCTCTCTCTCTCTTTCTCTCCCTCCCTCCCTCTGTATATGCCCATCCTTAATTATTATCTTCCTATTAAATGCTATAAAAGCATAACATGTTTACTCTGACTGTATGTTATCCGTTATCCACACTAGATATTTGAAATTTAACAAAATACTCCACATCTTATATTTACTAAGTAGGAAAGAGAGAAGTCATACTTGCATTTCTTAAGCTTGCTTTCTGTTCATTTCATGTTACTCTAATGTTTAGTTATGGAATATATATATGAAAATGAAGCTGCAAGACAAAAGTCAAAGCTGAGCCAGCAAGGTTTTCCTGTTTCTTAACCATATGGAAGTATGGACCCAGGGTCATTATAGGGTGCAGAGGGTGGAAGGTCTGGCTTCTGTAATTGCTTCCCCGCTGAACATGGGCATTAACAGGTCAATCCATACTCCCAACCTGTCTTTATCACTACCTAGTGGGGCAGGACTCTCAAGAGGTTGGGGTTCCGGGGCACATTGGTGAGGTTGTCTGCCCAGGGAAGCCACATTGGCATCAAGGTTGCATCTGCAATTTGGTGGCTGAGATAGCATTAAGATACAAAGCAGAACATATTGGTTTAATAATCAAGAGCCAAAAGGCAAGAATATAGTAGAAAATATTTGGCATCTCCATTTGGAAAAAGCTAGTAGGTCTATTTTAGGTATGTTCCAAGGGGCCTATGACTTTACAAAATTTTGCCTGAGCCCCACAGCTAACATGTAGGTGGACCAGAAGTACTGTCTGAGCAATGGTGTCAGGAGTTGGAAATAGAACCAGAAAGCTGGATCAGGTCAGAGAGTAGCTCCCAAATACAGGAATAGTAAATACTGTCAACTGTTTACCCCATAGTTTTGATCTGGGGCCCATATTCAGCACAAGAGCCTGTGTAACTTCTATATCCCTGTAGGTCTGAGCTCACTTTTCTGTAGTCATAGCTAGGAATATTCTAGGCTGCACTCATTGCAGGACCTTTTTTCCTATGTTATGGATTATATTTAATTGGTTAGCATAAAATGCTCATTGGTGGATTTTGTTTTATCATTATCCCTTTAACAAAGTTTGTGTTACATGACAAATAATAGGTTATATTAAATTTCATTCATGATACCATTGTAAGAACTATAAATTTAAGGTCACTTGCAAGGCTGTTATGTTACTAGATATATTTATACATTGGTTATAACATTTATTAAAATTATACAAAATAGTTTCACTGATTGCTAGACTATCACTTCTCTTAATGCCATGAAAAGGCTTTATCAAATAAAAAATAAGATAAGAATTATTTTGCTTCCAAAAGTCATGCCTCAGTGGTGTTTGAAGGACAGCATCTTTCAATATTTATGATACTCCTTTGACAAAATGAATTAAAGACCAGATAAAATGAAGAGATGTTATAAGCCTGGAGGTCTTCAGAATGACAGTGCCTACAATCAACTAAATGACTACTCAAAGGAAGACAAAAGAGAAAGGATGCCTGGTTTACAGCTTGTTCTATGTGTTCCCTCTAAGTCTGGCAATAAAGTGAGAATATTACTTCTATGCTCATTAATTATTTATCACTCACTCTTCAAACCTCTGAACAGTTTCTGTTGAAGGAACTACAATACAAATGGAGTTATTCATCAAATGCAGATGTTCACACATTTCCTTTAAGGCTATAAACACAAATGCCAGCTGTCCAGAGAACCAGCAGATCTCTGATTTATTAGAAGTTGTGAATTTCTCCATACATTTAAAAGAGCAGGAAAAAAAAAGATTCTGGTGAGTTAGTAGGGAACAAATACATATATTACAATTTGTGAGAAAAAAAAAAAGGTTGAAAGATGTTCTAGACAGGGTGGGGAAAGTAAGTATATATCTATCTATTGGGAGAAAGGAAGTAGGAGTATAGTTCAAACTAATATTATTTTGACATTATATTCACTCCCCCGATAAAGTGTGCAACATCAGCATTAAAACAGAAATTCTTTGTAATCAAGGGTGTTAAGGGAATGTTTCACTTTTAAAGCAGGGCGGGGTGGGGGAGGAGTTCTCTATTACTAAACTGTTTCTGCATATAACATGATTACTAGCATAATGTCAACACATTATCTTGTTACTTTTCCCTAATTTTTATATACAACTCTTTAATTCTTTTCATTGTTTTCCAACTGTACTTTGTGACTTTTTACCTTAGATTTGTGCACACTAAATTAGATCACCTTTAAAGTAGTGGTTATCTAATTTGGTGTGCACAAGAAACGTGGAAAGATTTTTTGTTTTCTTTAATTTCAGGGTTAATGGTTTACAGTATAGTAGGAGGCAGGCGGTGGCACACCTGGTTAAGTGTTCACATTTGCTGTGTGCAAGGACCCAGGTTCTTGCCCCTGGTCCCCACCTGAAGGGGGGGAGCTTCATGAAGCAGGGCTGCAGGTGTCTCTCAGTCTCTTTCTCTCTCTCTCTTCCCACCTCCTCTCAGTTTCTCTCTGTCTCTATCCAATAACAATTAAATAAACAAATGAATGATTTACAGGATAGTCTTTAGTGTATAGGCACAACCTCTCATCTTCCCTTGATTGTTGACTAGGAGACACAACAGGACTCCAAAGCCCCTTCATCTGGTCCCTCTTTTTCTTCACCGGAGTCTTTTGTTTTGATGCAATACGCCATACCTAGCCTTCCTGTCACCCTCTGCCCTCCCTACTGTCCTTTATTCTTCAATTCTACCTACAGGTAAGATCATTCAGTATTGGTCTTTCTCTTTCCGGCTTGTCTCACTTAACATAATGCTTTCAAGTTGTAACCACCAAATCTATTGCAAAGGAGATGACTATTATTTTAACACCTGCATTGTACTCCATTGTATATATGTGCTACAACTTTCTTAGCTATTCATCTATTATTGGCCATCTGGCTTGCTTCAAATTTTAGGCTCTTGCAATCTGTGCTACTATAGCCACTGGTGTGCAGGAACAAGACAATGAAAATATCCAATCTGTAAATATAATAGTGTTCAAATACTTGGTTCTAAGCACAAACAGCTGGAAATGTAACTGCATCTATAATGATAAATTGAGAGCTCCTTTTTTCTTCTTGAAATGATGAAACACTTTCTCTTAGCTCTTTTTATTTTAAAAATATTTTTATTTTATTTTATTTTATTATTATTGGATAGAGACAGAGAGAAATTGAGAGGGAAGAGGGAGATAGAGAGGGAAAGAGACAGAGAGACACCTGCAGCCTACTTCACCACTCTTGAAGGTTTACCTCTGCAGATGAGGACCAGGGCCTTGAACCCGAGTCCTTACTCACCAGGTATGCCAATACCTGGCCCCTCAGTTAGCTCTTTCCTTTGGCATATATTAACTCTAGGCATAAACTGAAAAAGCTAGACATCTAAAATAATCCTTTCTGCCATCATGAAGAATTCACTAGGCTTGCTAGAAAATGTTAATTCTCAGGGCTGGGTGGTGGCACACCTGGTTGGACACACATGTTATAATGTGCAAGGACCTGGGCTCGAGCCCCTGGTCCCCACCTGCAGGGGGGAAGTTTTGAGAATCATGAAGCAGTGTTGCAGGTGTCTCTCTGTCTCTCTCCCTATCACCTCCTTCTCTTTCTCAATTTTTGGTTGTCTCTACCCAATAAATAAATAACAATAATAAAAATTTGAAAAAAGAAAATGTTAATTCTCAAAGAAATTTGTATAATGCAAATACTGTACCATTCATTAGATATTTTTCATAATTTTTCAAGATCAACATGAACATTCAAATGCTTGTGAATTTTTTCATTAGTAGGAAAATGTAAGAGGTACAGCAGTAAAATATCAAGTTAGGATATGATTTTAAATTATGCATTATTACATTAAACCATTGAAAAATCAAACACTTCTGTTATTCATGGAATAACACATTGCTGCATCACTGGGCTTAAAAAAATTGACACTGACTTATAAAGTTTTTTTTAAGTGCTTTAAGGTGACTATTGTTTTCTGTCAGTTCTATTTGATTAACCTGTGGTGCTTTTAGAAAAAGACATGACAGCCCTGAAGCTTCCACTGCAGACTGGGCTCAAGCCTGGGATATGTATAATATAAAACAAACACTATCTTGCCAGCAAAAATGGAGGGACAGCGACCCAGAAATCTGGTGGTGAAAATGGTGTGGAATTGTATCCCTATTATCCTATAATTTTTTAAATCAATATTAAATCACTAATAAAACATTTTAAAATTAAAAAAAGAACATACATTTAAAAACTTTAATAGCATAATGAGTGAAATAGTTGAAGTTGAGCAGGCAAAATAAAAGATCAGTGCTGTTTATCAGTATAAAATGAATTTAGAGGAACAGAAAGTATATTTTTGGGGCCAGGTGGTGGCACACCTGGTTAAGCGCACACATTACAGTGTGCAAGGACTGGAGTTCAAGCCCCTGATCCCCACCTGTGGGGGGAAAGCTTCATGAGTGATGAAGCAAGGCTGCAGGTGTCTCTCTGCTCTTTCCCTCTCTATCTCCTCCACTCCCCTCTCAATTTCTGGCTCTATCCAGCAAAAAATAAATAAATACATTTTTAAAAAAGGAAAGTATAGTCTTGTGATAGAATTTAATTTACAAGCTACTAATCAAGACTTCAGTGGTGATAGTATCATATTGTTGCACACTGTAATCTGAAAAGATGATCTCCAGGGATTCACAATGGTGTTAGTTTTGCCAAAGGAATTTTCAAAAGCAATGCCTCATGCTGCACTGCATTCCTTCTGTTGATAGAAGGCACCTGCTTATTCAAGCCAACCCCATTAGTAAAAGTAAATTATTTTAACTCTGAAAAAATTGAAAAATGAATTACATAACAGTAAGCAAAAATAGAAAAATTCTCTTTTCTTTTTTTTTTTTTTTTGCCTCCAGGGTTATCTCTGGGGCTTGGTGCCTGCACTACAAATCCACTGCTCCTGGAGGCTATTTTTTCTCTTTTGTTGCCCTTGGTGTTTAAGGTTGTTAATGTTATTACTGTTGTTGTTATTGATGTTATCGGATGGGACAAAGAGAAATGGAGAGAGGAGGGGAAGACAGAGAGGAGGAAAGAAAGATAGATACCTGCAGACCTGCTTCTCCACCTGTGAAGCTACCCCCCTGCAGGTGGGGAGCTGGGGCTCTAACCGGGATCCTTAGTCCAGTCCTTGCACTTCATGCCATGTACGCTTAACCTTCTGTGCTATCGCCTGACCCCCAAACTCTCCTTTTTTAATTGCACCTAGAGTGTCTTGTGTAGTCTAACTTTTTAGTGCTATAACTATTTACAGGCCAACAATCTTCAACATGCCAGTAGATGTCTTAATTATCTATAGCATTTTTCTGCCACTTTTGAGCACTAGAGTGATGTTGTTTCCTCTGAAGTTGATTTTTCCTTAACTTTGTAGTTTCCATATTGCTCAGAATTTTTTATATTTATTTATTTTCCCTTTTGTTGCCCTTTTTTATTGTTGTAGTTATTATTGTTGTTGTTATTGATGTCATTGTTGTTAGGTAGGGCAGAGAGAAATAGAGAGAGATGGGGAAGACAGAGAGGGGGAGACCCGTTTCACCACTTCTGAAGTGACTCCTCAGCAAGTGGGGAGCCGGAGGCTCGAACCAGGATCCTTATGCTGGTCCTTGTGCTTTGCACCATGTGCGCTTAACCCACTATGCTACCTCCTGACTCCCCATTGCTCAGAATTTTGATAAAAACTTTTCATAGGGGGCCAGGTAGTGGCACACCTGGTTGAGTGCAAATGTTAAAATGTGCAAGGACCTCCATTCAAGCCCCTGGTCCCCATCTGCATGGGGAAAGCTTTGCTAGTAGTGAAGCAGTTCTGTAGGTATCTTTCTGTCTCTCTCCTTCTCTATCTCTTCCTACCCTCTTGATTTCTGTCTCTTTTCAATAAATAAAGATAATAAAAACTTTCTAAAAATCTTTTCATAGTTAATATTTTTTTACCATAACATTATGATCCCCTTGAAATCCAGTGAATCATCCAAACCAACCAAGCCTAAGCTGCTTCTCAGTGCATTTAAATTACAAAGTAATTTTCAGTACCTAATTCTTTAATTCTACATACATCAAAATAAACACCTTGGCCAATAATTAATTTCTATTTTTACACTCAACCTACCAAACTTTATCTCTTTTTTCAATTTGATTTATCTTTCCTATATTTTCAAATTTTTTAATTTAAATTTTATACTATTTTTTTACTATGTATCTTTTCTGTGTTATCTTAATCCACTATTATACACAAGACACAATCTATATTTGCACTTAAAGATTTAACAAGAGAATGAAAATCAGAACATCATTCTGGCATATGCAGTGCCAGTGATACCATTGAGTTTCTTCCCCAGTCACATCTATTTCATTTTTTTTTTTTTTAGGGTTGGTTGGATAGGTAGCTAGTATGCAACAAGGGTTCAAGCTCCAGCACCATAGGGGAAATGTTATGTGATGAAGGTAGCTCTAGTGCTGTTGTGTCTTCTATCTGGATGAAAAAGTGGTCCAGGGAGTTGGGCTGTAGCGCAGTGGGTTAAGCGCAGGTGGTGCAAAGCACAAGGACCAGCGTAAGGATCCCGGTTCAAGCCCCGGCTCCCCACCTGCAGGAGAGTTGCTTCACAAGTGGTGAAGCAGGTCTGCAGGTGTCTATCTTTCTCTCCCTCTCTCTGTCTTCCCCCTCCTCTCTCCATTTCTCTCTGTCCTATCCAACAACAACAACAATAATAACTACAACAATAAAACAAGGGCAACAAAAGGGAATAAATAAATTAAAAAAAAAAAAGAAAAAGTGGTCCAAAGAAACCATACATATATGAGACTCCATAACCACACACATACACACACACACACACACACACAAACACACACAGCACACACACACACTTTCTATTTAGAACATTAGTGTGAAATAAACCTATGATACTTAGATTTTCATCACAGACCAAAAGACAAATTTAATAAGATGCAGCCTACAACACAAAAGTAACCTCAGACATTTATTTCTTGTTCCATTTCTAAAGATATGCAGATCAGAGAGTCTGACCCAAGTCAACTATTTGCATGACTTACATAGACCAAACCAAAATGATGTTGTCTATTGGACAAAACAATACTTTTCATCTGTATATGATTACCTAACATATGTAACATTTCAAAGGATGGTGCAATCCATTGCTTGATTTTTGTAGAAATGTTTTTTTATAAATATTGTGTACTAATTTCCCTGGCAAAGAGTCAATACTTATAACCAACAGTTACAGGGTTTAGTTCTAAATATTACATGTAATATTATATAACACATGTAAATCTTTATTAAACAAAAGAAAAAAGGCCCTTACCAATAATGACAGAAACCTTTTTTTTTTAATTTCTTTATTGAGGGCTTAATGTTTTACAGTTGACACTAAATACAATAGTTTGTACATGCATAACATTTCTCAGTTTCCCATATAACAGTACAACCCCCGCTAGGTCCTCTGCCATAATATTCCAGGACATGAACTCCCCTGCTTAACATTTCTGGTCACAGTCTGAAGTGAAACATGTTGAGGTGGTACTGGTTGTATGGGTTAGGTTGGGGTCAGCAGATGTAGTGTCAGTTGGTATGAATTGAGAGAAGCATGCAGGAAAGTGAGCCCCACCCTAGAGGTTTAAGGACTGGGAGAAATATGGGCTTTATAGAGGAAGCAGGAGGTTTCTGCTATCTTAAGGTTTAAGAAGGCAACAGATAGTTATTGCTATAACCAAATTATTTGTCAATTGGGTTAACTTTGAAAATCCCATTGTTAGTATTTGCTGTGGCATACAAGACCTAACCATAATCTGTCCTTTTATGCTGTTTACATATAGCTGTATCTTATAAAGTGATGCCAACAGTTGCTTCTGTTCTCCCTGGTCTAAGCTTTTAGGAGATTTAATATTTCAAAGAACAAGTCATTATCAGAAATGTATTAACACTTAGAGCCCACTGTTAAAATTCAACCTGATTAGCAATCTCAAGTTTTAAGTGCTTTAGATTGAAGGAACATATACTCAGAGCTATGATCTGCGCATCAAAAAGTTTGAGACCAATCATGGACCTAAAGGCTGGAATAGTGCAGATGAAGAGTTGAGGGAGTCCTCCATTTTGTAGATAGCTAGTAGGCATATTTTAGTTATATTCCAAAGGGCCTGTGGCTATACTAGTTTTTTTTTTCCTACTTTCTTTTTCCCCTGAGTCTGAAATCTGATATGCAGGTGGATCCAAGTTATTGTCTGGGCAGAGGATGTCTTCCCCACTCGGGAAAGAGAGAGGCAGGTTGGGAGTATGAATCGACCTGTCAACGCCCACGTTTAGTGGGGAAGCAGTTACAGAAGCCAGACCTTCAACTTTCTGCATCCCACAATGACCTTGGGTCCATATGACCAGGCAGTTAAAGAATAGGAAAGCTACCAGGGGAAGAGGGGGTGGGATATAGAGTTCTGGTGGAGGGAATTGTGTGGAGTTGTACCCTCTTATCCTATGGTTTAGATAATGACAGAAATTTAATAAAGTATTATAAGACACAGGTATACCTGTTAAAATCTGCACCAGATCAAATAGTCTGAAAAAGAGAGCTTATATATGGGCTATAACTCGGGAGATTCTAGTGGGATCCAGAACTTACCTACATTGTACATGCTAAAAGAGAATAGATAATCACATATGAATTCTCAACATAATTGATTTTTTAAGGACATCATTTTTTAAGGACATCAAGTTTTAGGGGCCAGAAGGTGATATAAATGCCTAAGTGCACAGATTACAGTGTGCAAGAACCAAAGTTCAAGCCCCTGGTCCCCACTTTCAGGGGGAAAGCTTCACAAGTTGTGAGTCAGGGATGCAGGTGCCCCTCTGCCTCTTTCCTTCTTTAACTATCCTCTCTTTTATCTCTCTATTTTTAATAAATAAATAATAAAAATGAAAAATAAAAACATCAAGTTTTAGATTAATGGAAAAATGAAAAGAACCAGAAGATAATTTTAATACTATCATAAGTTAATAATATGAAAAACTTGGAGAACATAGTACTTTAACAAAGATTTCATACATGGACCAGCAAGACAGCTCAGAAGATAAGCACCTGGTCTCCCATGTGTACTACTGGGATTTGAGGCTATCTTCTACTACACAAGGGAGGTCTGGATATTGTGATGTTTTTCCTTCTCTGTCTTTTTATCTGAAAAAATTCAACCCACAGTGATGAAATCCTATGATAACAACAATGAAAAAGAGAGAGATAAAGAATAGAAAGAGAGAGAAGAAAGAAGGAAAAAAGAAAGGAAAGAAGGAAATAAAGAAGAGAGATGAAAGAAAGAAAGGAAGGAAGGAAGGAAGGAAGGAAGGAAGGAAGGAAGGAAGGAAGGAAGGAAAATAGAAAGAAAGGAAGAATGGAAGGAAGAAGAAAGATTACATAGAGAAGAAATTACCCTGGGCTCAAGTTCAGAACTCTTAAGTGTCAGTCCAATCATGGTACATTTTTCAATAAGTTATTACATTCCAAGAACAACAACACAAAGATTTAAAAATTAATCTGACAGAAATCTCTGGTACTACACTTGACTTACTCAGATATCTCATTAGTATAATATAGACTACCTACCTAGCCATGAAGAAGAAATGAATGAAGCTGCAGTTTTATTATTAAATTGGTATAGAAATAATTTCAAGGCAATCCATCATAATACACCTTGGCATTCATTATACAAAGAATATTTCTGAAAATAAAGTAGAAATCTGAACCAAACCCTACCTATTTCCAGAAGTTCTATGAAAACAAAGTCTGTTCATAATTTTTATGATAACTAAAGAAAACGGTAACCTGTACTCTTCATTTGCTGACAGAATTTATTTGCTTGTGTCTTATAATCACAGGCAAGATAGAAATGAATAAATGAAATGCTCTTTCATTTCACTAACCTTCAGCTTTAATTGAAGAAGATTGCTCTGCTCATCTGCATGCCAGAGACTCTGTGAAATTGCTCACTAGGTTACCTTTCAATTTTAATTGCTTTCTAGAGTAAAAAAACTTACATGAGCACAAGCACTGAAGAAAAAGTATACCTTGGATAGTTTTTGCATGGATGCTTGTAGAACGGATGTAGCATGGATACTGAATCATAGAATACGATTCTGATTAGTCATATGTAGCTGAAATGAAAAATAAAAACTAATAAAAATTGGTTGGCTGGGGCCAGGTGGTGGCGCACCTGGTTGAGCACACATGTTAGAATGTGCAAGGATCCAGGTTCAAGACTCCGGTCCCCACCTACAGGGGGAAAGCTTTGCGAGTGGTGAAGCAGGGCTGTAGGTGTCTCTCTGTCTCTCTCCCTCTCTATTGCTCCCTTCCCTCTCGATTTCTAACTGTTTCTATCCAATAAATAAAGATAATAAAAAATGTAAAAAATTGGTTGGCAGCTTTACTAAATGATTATTAAAGGAATTCCTTGAAATAATTATCGGGCAGCACAGTGCTTGTCAAATTGTATGGTACTTGATGCTTATGAAGGTTTTGGTCATATTTCCAAATTTTCAAACCTATTTACCTTTCCCAGGTGATTGAATAAAACATACTGGAAATATGTAATTTATGCACATGTAGGAAAAGATTTCCTGTGACATGTCAATGCATTAATATTCTTTTACCACCTGATGGTCATAAGGGCAAACTATTTCCCAATGAGTCTTTTCAAAAAGTTTGCAAGGTAGGCCAGGGCAGTGGACTTTACTTGGATAAATGTACACATTAAAATGTGCAAGGACTCAGCTCCAAGCCTGTGGCTCCCACCTGCAAGGGGAAAGCTTCACAAGCAGTGAAATAGTGCTACAGATGTCTATCTCTCTCCCTCAATATCACCCTTTTCACTCTGGATTTTTCTTTCTTCACAGGTTTTATTATTATTATTATCATCTTTATTTATTGGATAGAGACAGCCAGAAATTGAGGGGTAAGTGGGTGATAGAGAGGGAGAGAAAAAGACACCTGCAGCCCAGTTTCTCCACTTGCAAAGTTTTCCCTTTTGCAGGTGGGGGCTGGGGGCTCAAACCTGGGTCCTTGCGCATTGCAACGTGTGTGCTCAAGCAGGTGTGCCACCACCCCTCCAATCTCTTATTTTTTGTGTCTCTTTCCAGTAAAATAAAAATAAATAAAATATTTAAAGATAAAAATTGTGTATGTGTGTGTGTATTGTGTGTGAATATTTTCAGATATTATTTTCCTCCACAATTTAGTAGTACAAATTTAATGATGTAATTATCATTAATCAAATCTCAGTACTGCCAGTTAGAAATTACGTTTTGTTATAATTTGAATAAAACAAAATAAACTGTTGACAACCATTAAATAAAAACAAATATCATTACTATCCATTAAATTATACTTCTCAAGTGCAAAGATTATAAAAATTTTGTAATTTGACATCTTCAAATTTTCTCTATGTCCTCAATTAGGTCCAAATGAGACTCAATGATCTGAGAAAAGGAATCTGTAGGATGGAAATAAGGTAGCCATGACTTTTGGACTTTTAATAAATTTCCACAAATTTTCACTATTTATAGAAGTCAATCAACATATTCTCTTTAATTCAATACATACAATTTCTGTAGTAAAATAATTACCTTTATTATACAGATGATGAAACTGAAGAATGTAGACATTAAACAACATCCTACAATCTGTGTAGCTGGCAAATGATAAAGATTCTGAGTAAATTTTCCAAATGTTATAACCTATATTCTCTTCTTGGACCAAAAGTATTGTATTTCGACAGGGTTAAATGCTATAAAATGTTGGTTCAAGGCAATACAGTCAATATTTGAAAATGTGATGCACACCTTTCTTTCCACTTAAGCCAACAACCTTAGAAATATACTCTTTGGAGTCATCTTTGAGTGTTGGAGTTCTCATGACACATAATGATTTGGGGGAAAAAAAGCAATATTTGAAACAAACACAATACTGGTCTATTTGTGTGTCTAATATGAAGAAAACAAGAGATAAATTATAAAAGCATTGTGAGAAAAAAGGTTTACTTATCTTGTATATCGTACCAAAGAAAAATACTCTGGGGTTGCGGGGGAGGGAGAGTTCAGGTCTTGGAGCATGATTGCAGGAGAGAGCCTAATTGTTATGTGGAAAACTAGAAAATGTTATACATGTACAAACTACTGTATTTTACTATCAACTGTGAACCAGTAATTCCCCAATAAGTTTTAAAAATAGATGTTTTTTTTTAAAAAAAAGGCTAACTTATTTTAAAATAGCAATAATGGGCTAGACAATGTCTTACCCAGTTGAATGCACATGGACCCAAGTCCAACTCCCCCACATGCAAGTGGTGAAGCTCTACAAGTTTCTACAAAAAAAAAAAAAATGAGGGAGGCAGATGGTGGTGCACTGGGTTAAGTGCACATAGTACTAAAGCAACAGCTTGCAAAAGGATCTGGTTCTAGTCCCCGGCTCCCCACCTGCAGGGAGGTCACTGTACATGCTGTGAAGCAGGTCTGCAGGTGTCTCTCTTTCTCTCTTTCTCTTTATCTTCCCCATCTCTTTCCTATCCAAAAAGTAAAAAAAAAAAAAAAAAATGGCCACAGGAACATTGGATTTGTAGTGCAGGCTCTGTGAGCCCCAGCAATAACACTGGAGGAAAGAAAAAAAAAAGCACAAAATTTAAAATCAAAAGTTTATGAAGTGATGACCTTGTAGTGATGATCTTGATAATAGAAAGACAATCAATTGCATTTATATTTGAGAAGTTTGTTTTTCCATTTTGAAAACTTTTAAAATTTATTATCTTTATTAGAGAGAAATAGCCAGAAATTGAGAAGGATGGGGGAGATAGAGATGGAGAGAGACAAAAAGACACTTGCAGTTCTGCTTACCACTTGCAAAGCTTTCCCCTTGCAGGTGGGAACTGGAGACTCAACCTGTGCCCTTGTGAACTGCAACATGTGTGTTCAACCAGGTGTGCCACCACCTGGCCCCTGAATTTATATTCAAATTGTGGCATTCAGGATATTTAATTTGTATTGTTATTTTTATCATATGTTTTATACTAACTTCCACAACTGACATAACTCTGCATTGTCTTATAATCATATGAAATGATTATTTTGAAATATATAACATTGAACTCAAGAGTACCTACTCATTGAAACTGAATTAGAACTATGCTTCCTACTGTTAAATTAACAATGAGAGCATAAGACCCCAAATTGAACAGGATGACTTTTTATGGAATTATTACAAAGTGGTAATGTCAATTAGTTCACCTCGTGAATTATTTTCTTGGTAGAATGCCATTCAGCGAATTCACTTAGAATTCTATTCCTATGGTTGCTGTAGTAACCTCATATATATATATATTTTTCTTGCATCATAGTGAAGAAGTGCAAACTGCAATTTGTCTGTTATGTAATTATTGGTCAAGGTTGGCAGGTACAAATAGAGAACTGAAGATAGACCAGCAGGTCATTTGTGATGCAATTAATTACAGTCATGTTACATGGAGTTCAAGCTGATAATCATTCTGTTACACATCCCAGAGAGAGAGAGAGGAAAAAAAAGAGCATAAATTGATTCTGTAGTTAGCAAAAAAAAAAAAAGAAGAAGGTCATTGTGTTATATTCTTCTTATAGTTCAGAAGATATATTCAGAAGATATATGTGTTATATTCTTCTTATAGTTCAGAAGATAATCTCGATGTTAAGAATTAATGTACATTTTTTAACTAAATTTCACTTGAAATTGTCTTTTTATGTTATAAATGACCAGTACCCTAGCATTCTCTTTCTATTCTATGAATATTTATCTTTCTATTAATTGAGTAGTCAATTATGTCAGATTCACTAACAGTATTTATTTTAAAAACAGCAATAGTGGGACCGGGCAGTAGCACAGTGGGTTAAGCGCATGTGGCATGAAGCAAGGACCAGTGTAAGGATCCGGGTTTGAGCCGCCCCCCCTCCACCTACGGGGGTGGGAGGTGCAGGGGGCTCAGCTTCACAAGAGGTGAAGAAAGTCTGTAGGTGTCTATCTCTCCTCCTCTCTGTCTTCCCATCCTTTCCAACAACAATGACAGCAATAATAATAATAATGATAAATAACAGGGGCAACAAAAGGGAAAAAATAGCCTCCAGGAGCAGTGGATTCATAGTGCAGGCACTGAGCTCCAGCAATAATCTTGGAGCCAAAAAAAACAAACATAGCAATAGTATAAATATCTAGAATAAAACTATCAATTTAGCATTCTTCTAAATTCTTATAAGTCTACTTGACTAAAGTGTGTGTAATTTATATAAATGAATGTTTAATGATTGATTCTAACTGCATGTCTAATATGTGTTAGATTCTCAGTCACAGTTTAATTCATTGGAGAAAATACGGTTTCCAAATACATATCAAATATATTCAAGAAGCATAATTTATTATTTGAGAATTACGAAAATTTAATAATAAAAACAAAATTATTTGAGTATGATCTTTTATGATTTCCTCCATTTTCTTTTCCCCAGCTCTTATTTCTGAACTATTTAATGTTCCAACCTTCCTCTAAAATTTCAACATTCTAATAATAATCAATTTATTAATTTTATTATAGCAAAGTTACTAGGGTTTTGGGTTTACTTTGAAAATCCTAGTATGCAGGCATTGGCACACAGGGTTAAGCACACATAATATGGAGTGTAAGGACCCTCACAGGATCCTGGTTCCAGCCTCTGGCTCCCTCCCCATCTGCAGAGGGATAGCATCACACGTGGTGAAGTAGGTCTGCAGGTGTCTTTCTCTTTCCCTCTTTATCTTCCCCATGTCTCTCAACTCTCTCTGTCTTATCCAAAAAACCAAAAACATGGCCACAGGAGCAGTGGATTTGTAGTGCAGGCACTGAAAGAAACCTGGAGGCAAAAAGAAAGAAAGAGAGAGAGAGAGAGAGAAAGAAAGAAAGAAAGAAAGAAAGAAAGAAGAGAGAAAGAAAGAAAGAAAGAAAGAAAGAAAGAAAGAAAGAAGAGAGAGAGAAAAGAAAAGAAAATCACATGGTTAGGATTTACTGTGCCGTACAAGACCTTACCATGGTTTATGTTACTTAATACTATTTACAAATAACTATTTCTTATATGCTGACAAGACCAGTTGCTTCTGGTCTCCCTGGTCTAAAATTATAGGTGATATAACATATTTCAAAAAAGTTATTATTAGAAATGCATTAACAATTTAACCCCAGTGTTAGAATTCAATCAGTTTACTAATTTGAAACCTTAAGTGCTTAGATTGAAGGAATATATACTCAGAACTGAGATATATGCATTTAAAAGCTAAAGAAATCCAATCTATTTTCCTCTCTCATATTGATTAAATAGTGATTTATAAGACTAAGTTAATAGGAGTATATATATTAGCACCATTCATGCCACCAAAGGTCTGTTTCCCTACCTCTACCCCACTACAGTGGAGCTGGAAATCTACATCACACACACCAGAGATTTTTTACTTTGGTGCAATACTCCAAACTCAGTCAAATTCTGTTTGGTGTATCCCTTTATGTTCTTCTTTCTCAACTTTTGTTTATGAGTGGGATCATCCTATACTTATCTTAATCTTTCTGGCTTATTTCATTTAACGTAATTCCTTCAAACTCCATCTAAGATGGGTCAAAGAAGGTGGATTCATTATTTTTAAGAGCTGGATCACATTCCATTGTGTATATATACCACAACTTTCTCAGCCACTCATCTGTTGTTGGGCACCTGGGTTGTTTCCAGGTTTTGTCTATTATGAATTGTGCTCCTATGGACATAGATATGCACACATCTTTTTGGATGGGTAAGTTTGACTCTTTAGGATATATCGTTAGGAAAGGAATTACTGGGTCATAAGGAAGGTCCACTTTTAGCTTTCTGAGAGTTCTCCAGACTACTCTCCACAGGGATTGGACCAATTTACATTCCCACCAGCAGTGCAGGAGCTGTTAGGTTCAGGCAAAATTAGTAAAGTCATGGGCCCTTTGGAATATTCCTAGCTTCTTCCAAATTTCATCTGCTGGGGTATGGGTCAGCCTATTCTTTACCCCTTCTCTGTGTATGGACCAAAGATCTTTATAGGGTGTGGGAGGTGGGAGGTCTGGTTTCTGTAATTGCTTCTCTGCTGGACATGGGCGCTGACAGGTAGATCCATACCCCCAGCCTGTTTCTATCTTTTCTCAGTGGGGTAGGGCTCCAGAGAGGATTTTATCTTTCCTCAGTGGGGTAGGATTCCAGGACACATTGATAAGGTCATATGCCCAGGGAAGTCAGGTTGGCATCATGGTAGCATCTGCAAATTAGAGACTGAAAACATTAAGATATAAAGCAGAACAAATTGTTTAATCATAAGAAACCTAAAGGTAAGAATATAGCAGATGAGATTTAGGGTCTTCATGTTAGAAGAAGCTAGGAGGTCTATTTTGGGGATATTCCATTTTCTTTTTTTTATAATTATTTATTTACTGGATAGAGACATCCAGAAATCAAGAACAGAAGGGGGAGTGATAGAGAGGATGAGAGACAGAGAGAAACCTGCACCCCTGCTTTACCACTCACAAAGCTTTCTCCCTGCAGATGGGGACTGGGGGCTTGAACCCAGATCCCTATGCACTGTAACATGTGCACTCAGCTAGGTGTGCCACCACCCAGTCCCTATTTTTGATATATTCCAAGAGGCCTATGACTTCACTAAATTTTTGTGTGAGCTCAACAGCTAATATGCAGGTGGGCTAAAAGTATTATCTGGAAGGATGGTGTCAGAGTTGGGAGTATTTTTCCCATATTTGGGATCTACTCTCTGCCTTGATCCAGTTTTCTTATCCTACTCCCAACAATGGTACATCTTTTTAAATTAATGAGTTTAATATTTATGTAAATTATATCTGTTCATTGTAAAAAAACACTCAGGAAGATCACAGGAAAGGCATCACGGTTCTTGTATATTGTACTATGATTCTTTAATTACTTTTTTCATTTTAATATTCAAATTTGCAATTCAATATTGTCTTTTTAAAAATATATATACCCTTGTTAACATGCATGAAATACTTTGGTATTATTTTTTTAAATTTCTGTCATTTACCTTTATAATATTTTTCTCCTGTATTTATTTCCTATATTTAATATGATAATATAATATTTTTTGCAGTCTTCAGGGCCTTTGCATACATGAGACCAGCAATGAACAGGCAAGAGTTAGGTTGAGAGAAAGAGAGAGAAAGAGAGAGAGAGAGAGAGAGAGAGAGAGAGAGAGAAAATATACCATACCAGGCAGGGGTAAATAGCATAAAGGTTATGCAAAGAGACTCTCATGCCTGAGGTTCCCAAGTCCCAGGTTCACTCCCCTGCATCACCATAAACCAGAGCTGAGCAGCAGTCTGGTTAAAAAAAAAAAGAAAAAGAAAAAGAAAAGAAAAAAATATCATACCACTTTCAGGAAATTCTGCTTTGTGCCATCTCTTCAGAACCCAAGTAGCTCCTCTGTGGTGCTGATGTTGGAACTAGGGCCTTGTACATGGGTAAAGTGCACTAGGGTGAGATGTCTCCCAGCCCCCATGTTATCTTGCTTACTTCTTTTCCAGTTTATGTGTTGCTTATATTTTTCTTACAGCTTTTGGGAATTTTTCAAGTTTGAACTTCAGGTTAGTGATTTGATTTTCTTTAATGTAAGTTTCCTTTTTATTGATTCTAGTAGAGATTTAATTTTGTCGTTGCATCTATTTGACGTTTTTGAATGTTTCATAATCATGTCAGATTGCTGCACCAGCTCATTCTATGAAACCATCCATTTCGTCAAGTGGACTTTTCTACTTACCCTAAAGAAAATTCCCTTTCAGAAAATTGTTCTAGTTATTATATGCCTACCTTATAGAAACCAGTCAATTCTTAATTCTAATAAGGATGTAATTATTTTAAGTTTTTGGCATTTCCTTCCAGATTTCACAGTAAATGATTTTTTAAAATAAGTTCCTTTTTCTTTATCTTGGACATCAGTTCTCCCTGCACCCCACTCACTCATCCTCTCACAATACAGTGTGTTTTCTAAAATAACCCCCCTTTTTTTAAAACTTTCTTTTCTTTCTTTTTTTTTTTTTTTTTCATTTTTAGTGTTACCAATAGAAAACATTCGCCCTTGTTTGGGTTTTGTTCAGTTCAATTTTCTGGGACTCAGGAACTCTGACCTAATCAATTATATAAGAACATGCTTAGAATTGCATTTCCTAGAATTACTGCAACATGAGATTCTCCATTTCTATTCCCTACCCATAGTATTCTGTTTTTTTATGTCACTCATTTTCCTGAGTGTCTTCAACAACATATCATCTTGAATATGCCTATTTAGTTTCTGAGAATTGTTGTCGCTTCCTACATATAAAGTACATTTGGAATGAAGGACATTGATACTTTTGTTCTTTTACTTACACTAAAAAGATAATTGCACACATTTTTCTTTTTGCTAATACTGTTTCTATAATTAATAGTAAAATGCTTGTGAAATCATTTCCTATATGTATTTTGATCCTATATATTTTTAAATAAAATTATAAAAATCCTTTGGCTAATTATTTATAATATTTAAGACTTTCTACCTAATGCTGAATGAAAATATTTCCAGAAAGTTGTTAATAATTAACTAATAAAATTTGATTCTATAAGTTATATTGTTTTGTTTCTAGTTATATATTTATTGGAATGTTGAGAGTATTATTAAAGGACCTCCTAGCCAACTATTTTAATCAATAGTCTGGGCTTACTTCTAAGTAATGTATTAAATATATCATGACCTTTTCAAATGTTTCTATTTTGAATGCGATTAAAATTCATAAATGCTATGTAATGTAAGCCTAGACATGAAACTCTCAACTACGTCGATATGGTTTAACAACAGAACACATGAAAAATATTTGAATTGTTTCTTCATTGATTTTAAATGTCATAGGTAGGATCATTATTGTTTGCCAGGGAAGAGATTGCCAGGGACCTATGTATGTAACATGTACAAAAATAACTCCAACAACATGTATACTTATTTGAAGCATTGAATATTAAACCATAACACCATTGCACTGCAGCGGACATTCATACTAGAGGCATGAGAGGTTCCAGGTTCAATCTGCAACACCATCTTAAACCAGAGTTGACTTAAAAAGAGAAAAAAAATTCCATTTATATGCTGGCAAAATAGCTCACATGGATAGTGTGCTGCTTTGTCATGTAGACAACCCAGGTATAAGCCATCACCTCAAAATAAGTTTTTTGGGGGGTCACGCAGTAATATATGACACTAAGCACAAAGACCAGAGTAAGGAGGATCCCAGTTCAAGCCCCCCGGCTCCCCACCTGCAGGGGGGTCACTTCACAAGTTGTGAAGCAGGTCTGCAGGTGTCTTTTTCCTCTCCTCTCTGTCTTTCCCTCCTCTCTCCGCTTCTCTCTGTCCTATCCAACAACAATGACATCAATAACAACAATAACAATAATAACAACAACAAGGGCAACAAAAATGGGGGAAATGGCCTCCAGGAGCAGTGGATTCACAGTGCCAGCACCGAGCCCCAGCAGTAACCCTGGAGGCAAATAATAATAATAATTTTTTCCCTAGGGTTTCATTCTGTTTCTTCTTCTCTTCTCTCCCACTTCCTTTATCTAAAAAAGTCATACTGGAGCAAAGAAGTACCAGAGGACCTCCCCCAAAAAGTAAATAAAAAGAAGAAAGAAAACAATAACCATTGAAACATTGACTATTAGTTTAACTATCATTAAAAATTAGGCTACAAAGTACTGGGTGGTGGCGCACCTGGTTGAGCACACATGTTACAGTGCTCAAGGACCTGGGTTCGAGCTTCCAGTCCCCACCTGCAAGGGGAAAGCTTCACAAGTAGTGAAGCAGGTCTGTAGGTGTCTCTCTGTCTCTCTCCCTATCTATCTCCTCTACCTTCTCGATTTCTGGCTATCTGTATCCAATAAATAAAGATAATTTTTTTAAATTAGGCTACTTGGATAGTGTGTATGATTTTATCAAACAGGGAAATGAATATGGAACAGCATCATGGAAGGCTTTTATAAATAAGTAAAAGAACTTGAATGATGATGAGAAGGGAATTTTACAAATGATTTTTCTTTGACTCTGACGTCAATGGAAGAAATGTTTTTCAAGTAAGTCAAAGTCACCAGGAGTGCAAAAGACACAGAGATAAAATGAATAAAGAACACAAAACGAGAATTTATCAAGAATCAGACAATATATAAGCAATATAGGCAAATAATTAAAAGAGAGAAATAGAGTGATATCTAGAGGTTAGGTTTTTTTTTCTTGTAGTTACTTACTGGAGTGTAGGAGTGGGGGTCCAGGGAGAGGAGTTGAGGATGGTTTAAACATGCCATTATGCTGACAGATATAACCACTGGGCTAGAGGAAAGAAAAGAGATTGCTAACTGAGTAACTGAGGTCTCAGTCTAGTGAAGGCAGGTTAAAACCATAAAATATACAAAGGTGATAACTGAGACTAGAAAGGGGGCATATCTATTTTAAACACAAAGCCGATGCAAGAATGACTTAAGTTATCTTTGTTAGAGCAAAGAATTTGAAGGCTTAATCTAGAATTATTTATTTTCAAAGTCTTAGAAGTATAGTGGGGACCACAGTTGCTTTAATTAAGAGTTGATGCAAAGCCTTGTGATGACAAAATTCTGTAAATCAAAATTTTTCTCAATAAAATGAAATTAGAATTTAAAAAATAATAATAAGTTTGAGTCCTTGGAGACCAAGAGATAGCTCTTACACACAGATTTAACTCTAAATCTTTAGTTAAGTACTGAAATAGAATGTCATATTTTCATTCTTAATAGTCTAGTATATAGAAACTAAAAACTGCAGGTCCAATATTTACTGATTTAAACTCTATGATTCCTACTCATCTTCAAAATGTCCCAAATAATAACCCCAATAGATTTTATAGTAAAAGAGATGTGGAGATAGGGGTAAATATAACAACAGAAAAGAGGAGGAAGAGATCTGTAACACTACATAGAGCAAAATAATTTTTAATTACTTATTTTAATGAGAGAAAGGACTGCTCATCTCTGATTTATGGTGATTCTGGGAATTTTACCTGGGACCACAGAGCTGCTACATTAAAGTCTTTTGCATAAGTATTAACTATTATACTATCTCCCAGCCCCAACGAAGCAGGTTCTTATATAGACTTTATAAATGTGCAAAAAATAATGAAATAGTGATACAAGCAAGTAAATCAAACAATCTTGATGAAAGTAGATTTGAAGTCAAACTGAATGGGTGAGTCCCTAGCAATGTGTTCACAAGTCTAGGTGTTGTTAAACTTGCAGATGTATAATTTAATAGCAATTGACTGACCAGTATCTCTTCCAACTCTGACTTACTCTGAAATGTCAGTTGACACTTAAATGTCCAGGTACATTTTTAGCCTGGGTCCAGAGTTGATTTGAATGTTCATTTAACTAAAATTTATTAAAAGGGTTTAAAATGCAATTTGTAAGGATTCTTTAGCAAGTTTCTACACAATGACAATTTTCTGAAGACCCCTTAACTGGATATTTGTAAAAGATTCCTTTCTTGTCAGTATGAAATGTAGTATTAAAAACAGAAGAATATTGATACAAATAAACACAAAACAGAAATGTTGAATAAGAGCAACTTTAGTCCTAATGATGTACTATTAAGAAATAGTTAAATATGTGCTCAGTAGTATAAATGCAAATATTAATCCCCAGGATTTTAACTAAAAACTGAAAATCCAAAACTTCACAATATTCATTCTAGGCTGTTAGGTTCTTTTTTACTGAAAATGATTCCTTTGTGATTCCTTCAGGCAATATATGTAGACTTTCACAATTATTGTTGAAATAAAAATGACTTTATTGAGGGTAGGCAGCATAATGGTTATGCAAAGAAGCTCTCATGCCTGAGGCTCCAAAGTCCCAGGTTCAATCCCACACACCACCTATAAGCAAGAGCTGAGCAGTGTTCTGGTTAAAAACAAAACCAAAAATTGCAGTCATATAAAACACTATTTAATAAGTATGAGACAGGAAAAATTGATTGAATGTCTAAAACTCTTTAATGCACGGACCATAGACTGAGTCTTTGATATGTTGACTCTCTCAAAAGCTTAGACCAGGGAGAACAGAAGCAACTGATGGCACAGCTATATACAAATAATGTCAAAGGACATAAATTATGGTGATGTTGTGTATGATACAGCATATCCTAACAAAGGGATTTTTCAAAGTTAACCCAATTGCCAAATAATGTAATTATAGCAATAACTATCTATTGCCTTCTTAAACCATAGACAGCAGGAACCTCCCACTTCCTTTATAAAGCCTATATTTCCCCAGTCCTGGAACCTCTAGAGTGGGGCTCACTTTCCTGAAAGCTTCTCTCAATTCATACCAAATGATATCACATCTGGTGATCCCAACCTAATGAAAGCAGTGCATACCACCTCGGTATGCTTCACTTCAGACTGTGTCCATAGCCATCAGACATGGAATGTCTACTTAGACTTAGATACCCACCTCACCTATTTTCTATTATACTTCCCTCACTCACTCCCAAGCTATACTTATCAACGAAAGGACTGCAAAAGCTGAATAAGGGCAAGAGACTGGTATACTTTAACAGTGACTCTTTAGTCACTATCAGGCCACCCCATCAGCTGGGGCCCTATTCAGGGAGTCCTGAGATTCCCAAACAGACATTATGGGCCTAAACCTCGAATAAATCCTTCTTTTCATTGTTACTGGTCATCTAAAAACAACAAAACAGACCCCTTAGTGGGCCCCCATAGGACCTTTCCATTAACTTGGATCAACCATGGTAGAGAATGTTCCATTCTCCCAAGGGAGGCTGGACAATATACTTTATGCTACACCAGAGGAAGATGGGTCTTGATATTGGGGCAGCTTGGAATATTTCTACTCATGACCACAGAATGTGAGCTTGGATCTACAGGGATGCAGAGGTCACATAGGCTCCTAAGCTGAATATGGATTCCAGATCACATAAAATCGATGGGGTTTACAGTCAACAATATTTATACAACTTTCCCATATTTGAGAGCTACTGTCATCCCTGATCCAGCTTTCTGGTCCTTTTTCCAGCCATGACATCATCTCACCAGACAATAATTTGGATCCACCTGCATATCAGATTTCAGGCTCAGAGTAAAGAAAAAAAAATCTAGTATAGCCACAGGCCCTTTGGAATATAACTAAAATACACCTATTAGCTATCTACAAAATGGAGACACCCCCCTGCCCCCACTCTTCATCTGCACTACTCCAGCCTTTAGGTTCATGATTAGTCAACTTGTTCGGCTTTATATGTTAACTCTCTTTTCAGCTACCAGGTTCCGGATGCTACCATGAGGCCAACCAGATTTCCCTGGACAGACAACCCCGCCAACGTGTCCTGGAGCTCTGATTCCCAGACTAGGGAAAGCAAAAGGCATGCTGGGAGTATGGGTGGACCTGTCAACGCCCATGTTCAGTGTGGAAGCAATTACAGAAACTAGACCTTCCACCTTCTGCATCCCACAATGATCTTGGGTCCATACTCCCAGAGGGTTAAAGAACAGGAAAGCTATTAGGGGAGGGGATAGGATATGGAGTTCTGGTGGTGGGAATTGTGTGGCGTTGTATCCCTTTTATCCTATGGTTTTGTCAATGTTTCCTTTTATAAATAAAGAAAAAAACAAATTGTTCTATTTATGTTGCATCACTTGGATGTGCTTTTAAAATTCGTTTTTTTATTATTTTATTAATTTTTTATTTATACAAAGGAAACATTGACTAAACCATAGGATAAGAGTGGTGCAGCTTTGCACAATTCCCACCATCAGACCTCTGTATCCCATCCCCTCCCCTGATAGCTTTCCTATTCTTTAACCCTCTGGGAGTATGGACCCAAGATCATTGTGGGATGCAGAAGGTTGAAGGTCTGACTTCTGTAATTGCTTCCCTGCTGAACACGGGCGTTGCCAGGTCTATCCATACTCCCAGCCTGCCTCTCTCTTTTAAAATTCTATTTCATAGTCATATTTTCATTCTACGTTTTCCGATGTTATAGAAAATCCATTCACTGAGTATTGAAATGTATCTTTTGCACCTCAGCAAATTTCCATTTATTATTTTCCATATCTTCGTCTCTTTGCATTGTGTCTTGTTGCCTTCTTCAAATCTCTGTTTCATAAAAGGCATTAGTCATATGTTTTTATTCCTGTTTTTGTCTCTTAAAATGCTACCTTTTCTTTTCATAGCAGTTGTGTATTTGGTAAAGCTGGCCAGAACTGCTGTCTGCAACTTTCTGTTCTGATAACTTATTACTTATTGATTCAGTGTTTTAGCAGCTACGGATTTGTTAGATTATCTATATCCTTCTGTGAGTTTTATTATACCATGTATTTCAGTTTTCTAGGTTGATTAATTGATGGATCTGTATTTCTACACAATAGCTATATATTATCCTTTGGATGTTTATGCAATCAATAGTGATGACCCTGCTTTTATCCTAGATAGTAGCAATTTGTGTCTTTTCTTGTTTTTGTTAACTTGTCTAGACTTGCATCAAGTTCATTAACTTTGAACTAATCATCTTTTTGTTCTGTTGAATTTCTGTATTGTAACCTATTTTCAGTTTCATTAACTATTGCTCTAATTTTTGCTATTTCTTTTCTTCTGCTTACCTTGGATTCAACTTTCTCTTCTTTTTATTGGAGATTTATATTGTAGAACTGGAATTTTTTTCTTTCTTTATACTACTTTCTGTATGAAATGTTATATATTTCCTTTCAAGCACTATTTTTGCTGAATCTCACAAATTTTAAGTAGTTATATTTTCATTTTTATTTAATTTAAACTACCATTAAATTTTTTTCATGAAACTTTCATTAATCATGTGTTTACCAAGTTTAAAAGTGTGCTATCTCTGGGCCAGGCAGTGGCACACCTAGTTAAGTGCACACATTACAGTGTATAAAGACCCAGGTTTAAGCCCTTTGTCCTCACTTGTAGAAGAAAGTTTCATAAGTGGTGAAGCAGGGCTGCTGGTATCTCTCTGTCTCTTTCTCTCTCTATCTTCTCCTCCCCTTTCAATTGTTCTCTGTACTTATCCAATAATAAATAAATAAATAAATAAATAATTTAAATAATTTTAAGTGTGCTATCTCATAGTCTCAGTTGTAATGGTTCAACTATTCGACCACAGTGCATATGGATGAGGGTTCAAAACCTGCAAGTTGCTTATCAATGCTCTGATCTTTACCTCATAAATAGATAAAAAAATAAAATTATTTTAGAAAGTAGTGTGTTTTCTGACTTTCAAGTATTTTGAGAAATTCTATCATTCTATTATTGATTTCTAATTTAGTCCTATTACGAAGACACTTTGTTTCTTTTTAAATTTATTTTATTAGTTACTTAATATTGATTTACAAAATTAGGAGATAACAAGGGTATAATTCCACACTGTTTCCACCATCAGAGTTCTGTGTCCACATTCCTCCACTAGAAATTGCAGTAGTTCTCCCAATGTCACAGATATGGGTTGACTATCATTCTGAAGCTATCTATATTTGTATGTATTTGCCCATTTCTTTTCCTTTGGTACTTCCTGTCTTCTTTTCCATTCTAAGTCACACCTATACCTAATGTTACTTCCTAAACATCTTTCACTTTTTCCTCTTCTCTATCCAGGTCTTGATGGAATTGGAGTCCAGAGCCCTCTGGTCATCTTCCCCTATCCATAAGTTAGGGGCAACTATAAACCTCAGAGCAAAAGTGTTTTGTTTAGTCAATATTATTCTAAATTTGCTTTCATATTTCTCTTTTGTAATTTTCTACTAAAAATTTTAAATTAATGTATACCTCAGAATATGATATTTCTGATAAATATTCCACATGAGACTGGGAAAATTCTATTGTTTGTTAATTCATTAGTAGACCTCAAACAGATACAGTTGTGACTATATTATTATGTCTGCCTGATTTATTTGCTGGCTTCTAGTAGTGAGGTATTAATGTTCCCAGATGTAATAATGGCTTCATCCATTTCTCAACGATAATTCTATCAGTTTTGCCTCATGGGTTTTGACAGTCTAGTGTTTGGGAAGCACATATAATGGATTGACATGTTTGGGGGAGAATTGACCCCATTATCATTGTATAGTATATCCTCTTTATTTGAAATACCTTTTTCATGTTCTCAACACTGCATTGATTAAAATTAATATAGCAATGGCAATTTTCCATTCATTAATACTTACAGATTTCAGTATCCATCCCTTTACTTTCATTCTGTGCTTTTATAGTTAAAATGGTGTCATAATATGTCTTGTAAAAGTCCTAGCTATGATTACTTAAGATATTTTTTATCTTCTTTTGTCATCATATGTATGTTACCTCTTTCAAATTCATGCAATGTTCTTGGATGTCTAGTTCAACCGTGTATATTTTTCTGCTGGCATTTCTATTTTTCACATTTATTTTACCTCACTGTTTCTCTTCCCATATGTATCTGTCTATGAGTAACCCATAAAAACTATTTTCCCTTTCTTTTCAAGGGTTTTTTGTATTTCTATCATTCCTTTTTTGCTATTAGAATACCCAGATTTCTTACTTTCTCCTTACTTTAGCCTTCTTCAGTCACATTGCCCATTTTTCTCTACTAGAGTCTTTGTTTATTAATCAGTTATTGGTAAATTCTTCATAATCTTGTCTTTGGTTTTGCCAGACATCTGTGCCATCATCATATGTTTCTTCAAACTGAGGTTGTGCCGGGGAAGAAGTTGCCATTTAGCATGTCCTGTGGGAGCTGGAAATGATATACTGGGTAAAAGTAATGAAGGAGAATTGATGTTTAGAGTAATTTTTTTTAATTTCCTTACTGGGGCATTAATTATTTACATTTGACAATAAATACAATAGATTGTGCATAACATTTCTCAGTTTTCTACAAAATAATACAACCCCAACTAGGACCTCTGTCATCCCTTTTAGACCTATACTTTGCCCCCACACCCTCTCTAGATTCTTTTACTTTGGTGCAATACATCAACTCCAGTTCAGGTCCCAATTGTATTTTCTATTCTGATCTTGTTTTTCAACTTCTCTCTGAGACTGAGATCATCTCATATTCATCCTTCTGTTTCTGACTTATTTCACTTAACATCATTTTTTCAAGCTACACCCAAGATGGGCTAAAAACGGTGAAGTCACCATTTTTAATAGCTGAATAGTATTCCATTGTGTATGTATACCACAACTTGCTCATCCACTCATCTGTTGTTGGACATCTGGGTTGCTTCCAGGTTTTGGCTTTTACAAATTATGTTGCTATGAAAATAGGTATACACAAATATGGAATATATTTCCACTTCTTTGTGTCTTTCTCGGTTGCCTTGAATAGTGACTCATAATTTTCAGTATAAAATTCTTTCACTACTTTGGTTAGTTTTATTCCTAGATATTTTAATGTTTTTTGTTGCTATAGTAAAAGAAATTGATTTCTGAATTTCATCTTCTTCTAACTTAGTGTTTTCATAGAGGAATGCTACTGACTTTTGAATGTTAATTTTGTTGCCTGACACCTTACTGTATTGCCTGATGATTTCCAAAAGCTTCTTGCTGGATTCTTTAGTTTTTCCTACGTACATTATCATGTAATCTGCAAATAGGGAGAGTTTGACATCTTCTCTTCCAATCTAGATACTTTTAATTCCTGGCTCCTGCCTGATTGCTATGGCAGGAACTTCCAACACAATGTTGAATAGTAATGGTGATAGTGGGCAGCCCTGTCTAGTTCCTGATCTGAGGGGAAATGCTTCCAGTTTTTCACCATTGAGTATGATTTTGGCTACAGGTTTGCTATATATAGACTCTATCTTCAGGAATTTTCCATCTATTTCCAATTTTTCTAGCGTTTTGATCATAAAGGGGTATTTTATTTTGTCAAAGGCTTTCTCTGAATCTATTGATATGACCATGTGGTTTTGGGTCTTGCTTTTGATGATGTGGTGGATCACATTGATTGATTTATGAATATTAAACCAACCTTTCATCCCTGGGATAAACCCCACTTGGTCATGATGAAAAATCTTTTTAATATACAGCTGTATCCAATTGGCTAGAATTTTGATCAGTATATTAGTATCTATGTTAATCAGAGATATTGGTCTATAGTTTTCTTTTTTGGTTGTGTCTCTGCTTTTGGTATCAGAATGATGCTGGCTTCATAAAAGCTGGAAGGGAGTATTCCTGTGTCTTCAATCTTCTGGAAGACTTTTAAAATTAGAGGTATTAACTCTTCCTTGAAGGTTTTGTAGAATTCATTTGTAAAAAATTCCAGAACTTTTATTCTTGGGAAGGTTTTTTAATAACTGTTTCAATTTCATTGGTTGTGATGGGCCTGTTCATATTATCTAGTTCATCTTTATGTGATTATGGAAGTTCATAGGTATCTAGAAAATTGTCCATTTCGTTCAGGTTCTCTAGGTTGGTGGCATATAGTTGTTCATACAAGCTTCACATGATAGGGAGTCGGCGGTAGTGTAGCGGGTTAAGCGCAGGTGGCACAAAGCACAGGGACTGGCGTAAGGATCCTGGTTTGAGCCTCCGGCTCCCCACCTGCAGGGGAGTTGCTTCACAGGCAGTGAAGCAGGTCTGTAGGTGTCTTTCTATCCCCCTCTGTCTTCCCCTCCTTTCTCCATTTGTCTTTGTCTTATCCAACAATGATGACATCAACAACAAATAATAACTACAATAGAAAACAACAAGGGCAACAAAAAGGGAAAAATAAATATAAATTTAAAAAAAGAAGAAAAAGAAGCTTCACATGATATGTTGCTCCTCTTTCATTTACAATCCGATTTATTTGGTTTTTCTCCCTTTTTGGTTTTAAGAGTCTGGCTAAAGGCTTGTCGATTTTGTTCACTCTTTCGAAGAATCAACATTTACTTTCTTTGACCTTTTGTATGGTTTTCTTATTTTCAATGTTATTGATTTCTGCCCTAACTTTAGAGACTTCTGTCCTTCTGGTTGCTTTAGAGTTCCTTTGTTCTTCTTATTCTTCTAGGTCTTTAAGGTGTGCAATCAGGTTGTTTATTTGTGCTTTTTCTTGTTTCCTTTATTATTTTTTTATTTAAGAAAGTATTAATTAACAAAACCATAGGGTAGGAGGGGTACAATTCCACACAATTCCCACCACCCAATCTCCACTCCCCACCCGCTCCCCTCATAGCTTTCCCATTCTCTATCCCTCTGGGAGCATGGATCCAGGGTCATTGTGGGTTGCAGAAAGTAGAAGGTCTGGCTTCTGTAATTGCTTCCCCTCTGAACATGGGCGTTGACTGGTTGGTCCATACTCCCAGTCTGCCTCTCTCTTTCCCTAGTGTGGTGGGTCTCTGGGGAAGCAGAGCTCCAGGACACATTGGTGGGGTCTTCAGTCTAGGGAAGCCTGGCCGGCATCCTGATGACATCTGGAACCTGGTGACTGAAAAGAGAGTTAACATACGAAGCCAAACAAATTGTTGAGCAATCATGCACCCAAAGCTTGGAATAGTGGAGAGGAAGTGTTAGGGGGGTACTCACTGCAAACTCTAGTGTACTTCTGCTTTCAGGTATATATTTTGCAGTAGTTTACGGATACGTGTGAACATATGCTCTCTCTCACAGAAACTGGTGTATATCTAGGTTTTGGGACTTTGTTAGAAAGTGAACCACCTGAGATGGAATTAGAGTATACTATGAAAGGAAAGGTCTCACCCGAGTAATGAAGCTGAAGGGTTGTCATTCCACACGTGAAGTCTCTGGACACAGTCTGAGGTGAAGCATGTTGAGGTGGCAATCGTTGTGTTGGTTAGGTTGTGATTGGCAGATGCAATATTTTTTGATATGGATTGGGAGAGGCATACGGGAAAGTGGGCCCTATCCAATGGCTCAAGGACTGGGGGAAGTAGAGGCTCTATAGTGGAGATGTGAGGTTCCTGCTGTCTTAGGGTTCCAAAAGACAATCAATAGTTAATGTTATCATCACATTATTTGGTAATTGGGTTAACTTTGAAAAGTCCTTTTGTTAGGGTTTGCTGTACAGTACCCAGTATCTTGTATATAGCTGTGCTATTGGTTGCTTCTGATCTACTTGGTCTAGGCTTTTGAGAGAGTCTGCATATCAATTACACAGCCTATATATTAAAAAGATTCAGTTTGTGTTTTGAAAAACTTTGAGACATACAATTAATTTTCCCCCTTTCGTATTAACTAGTGATTTATATGACGACATTTTACTAGGAGTGTACATAAACACTATTCCCACCACCAAAAGACTGTGACCCATCCCTCCCACCCACTCCCACCCCCCACTGTCCCAGGAAGCTGCATGTCTACCCCTCACCATAGGGTTTTTACTTTGGTGCCCTACTTACAATTTGGTCAGGTCCTGCTTTTAGTTTCCCTTTCAGATCTTCTTACTCAACTTCTGTTGATGAGTGGGATCATCCCATACTCATTTTTATCTTTCTGACTTAGCTCTCTTAACGTAATTCCTTCTAGCTCTGTCCAAGATGGTTCTGGGAAAACTGGGTTGTAACATGCAGAAGAATGAAATTGAACCACTTTATCTCATCAGAAACAAAAATTAACTCCAAATGGATCAAAGACCTAGATGTCAGACTAGAAACAATACTTAGAGGAAAACATTGGTAAAACACTTTCCCACCTACACCTCAAGGACATCTTTGATGAATCAAACCCAATTGCAAGGAAGACTAAAGCAGAAACAAACCAATGGGACTACATCAAATTAAAAAGCTTCTGCACATCCAAAGAAACTATTAAACAAACAGAGAGACCCCTCACAGAATGGGAGAAGATCTTCACATGCCATACATCAGACAAGAAACTAATCACCAAAATATATAAAGAGCTCAGCAAACTTAGCACCAAAAAAGCAAATGACCCCATCCAAAAATGGGCAGAGGATATGAACAAAACATTCACCTCAGAAGAGATCCAAAAGGCTAATAAACATATGAAAATCTGCTCTAGGTCACTGATTGTCAGAGAAATGCAAATTAAGACAACACTAAGATACCACCTCACTCCTGTAAGAATGGTATACATCAAAAAGGACAGCAGCAACAAATGCTGGAGAGGATTTGGGGACAGAGGAACCCTTTTACATTGCTGGTGGGAATGTAAATTGGTACAGCCTCTGTGGAGATCAGTCTGGAAAACTCTCAGAAGGCTAGACATGGACCTTCCATATGATCCAGTAATTCCTCTCCTGGGGTTATACCCCAAGGACTCCATAACACTCAACCAAAAAGAGGTGTGTACTCCTATGTTTATAGCAGCACAATTCATAATTGCTAAAACCTGGAAGCAACCCAGGTGCCCAACAACAGATGAGTGGCTGAGAAAGCTGTGGTATATATACACAATTTTTCTTGTTTCCTAAAGTGCACTTGTATGGGTATGAACTTCTCTCTCAGTACTGCTTTAGCTGTGTCCCAAATATTTTGAGAGCTTGTGTCTTCATTTTCATTGAATTCTCAAAACATTCGGATTTCTTCCTTTATTTTCTCTTTGACCTAGTAGTTGGTAAGCAGTGTACTGTTGCGCTTTCACACTTTGGGACTATTACCAATCTTTTGTTGATTGTTAAGTGTTAATTTAATTCCACTGTGGTCTGAGAGATGCTTGGGATGATTTCAATGCTCTTTAATTTGCTGATGTTGTCTTTGTGGCCTAACATATGGTCTATCCTTGAGAATGACCCATGTGGACTTGAGTAGAATGTGTATTCTGAACATGTCCAGTAGATTAGTTTATCTATCTCTTCATTCAGCTCCCTCATTTATATATTGATTTTCAAGTTGAGACAGTGGGGTGTTTAAGTCCCCTACTTTTACAGTTTTGCTGTTAATATATTGCTGTAGCTCTTTCAGTACATATTTGATGTATTTAGATGGCTTCTCATTGGGTGAACAGATGTTAATAACTGTTAAATCCTCTTGATTAAGTGATCCTCTGAGCATTAAGTAATGTCCATCCCTATTTTTTAAATTTTATTTATTTTAAAGTCTATCACGTCAGATATGAGAATAGCTATTCCTGCCCTTTTTTGTGGGCCATTGGCTTGTATGACAGTTTTCCATCCTTTCACTTTGAGTCAGTCTGTGTTTGTCTTGTGGAGTTAGGTGGGTTTCCTGTAGACAGCATATTGCTGGGTTGTGTTTTCTGTTCTTTCTTTCTACTCTGTGCCTTTTAATGGGTGAATTCGGGCCATTGGCATTTATTGATATCTTAGATTGGAGATATTTTATCACCATTCTTGTAGATTTTTAGAGTGTTCTGATATATGGCCTATTTATGGTGGTCTGATTGTTTATAGGAGACATTTCAGAACTTCCTTCAGGGCAGACTTGGTGATAGTTGATTCTTTCAACTGTTACTTGTCTGAGAAGATTTTTATGCCACCATCTAGTCTGAATGACACTCTAGCAAGATACAATAGTCTTGGTTGAAAGCCTTTCTCATTGAGCACTTGATAGATATCTTGCTACCATTCTCTTTAGGCCTGTAGTGTTTGTGTGGAGAAGTCTGCTGCTAACTTTATGGGTTTTCCTCTGTAGGTGACTGTTTTTCTCTTGCAGCCTTCGGGATCCTTTCTCCTTATTCCTTTACATTCTAAATATGATTTGCTTTGGTGTCTTTAAGTCTGCATTAACTCTATTTGGGACCCTCTGATAGGCTTCTTGAATGTTTATGTCTTTTATGTTGTCCTGACTAGAGAAGTTCTCAGCTATTATGTCCTGAATAATGCTTTATTCCCCTCCTTCTGTTTCTTCCTCTGGCAAGCCAATAATGGGTATAGTATTTCTTTTGAAGTCATCCCATAGGTCTCTGTTGTTGTTTTCAGTATCTTTTAATCTCTTTCTGAGATCTTTTACTTCTTTTTTAGTTGTCCTTAATTTGTCCTCTATCTTGGTAATTCTGTTTTAGCCCCATTTATTCTATTGTCTCTCCCCTGTACTGCTTTGTGTATTTCATCTGTTTTGTTACCCTGTTCTGATACTGTTTTAGCTTGTTCAGCTAGCTGTGTTCTTAGCTAGCTATTTCAGCTTTCAGCTCTCTAGTAACTTTGAGATAATTAGTGTTTTCTTCCAGAGTCTCATTTGTTGTTTCTGCATTTCTGATGACAATTCTTTCAACTCAAATGAATTGGCGCACAAAGGCTATTAAAAACCTCGTTTGTTCTTTTTCTTCCCTGTAGGCTATGGGACCCTGAGAGCTTTTAAACTACAAGTAGGCTTCTTAGCTTAATCACTCACTCCTGACCAAGAGATAAAGCAGGATCGGGGAGAGTTATTACAGTGGTTATGCAGAGAGAATCTCATACCTCAAGGATCCAAAGCTCCAGGCTCAATTCTGCTTCTCTACCAAGCCAGGCAGCACTGCTTGCCCTGTGGGTTTCTAAACAAGTCCCGTTTATAATCTGTTGTTTCTGAGGCAATTATTCACCATGTTCTCACCAGGAGAACAATCTGGAAAGGCTCCAACTATACAGCCCCACTTCTAGGCCACTGAGGTGTAGCTCTTCTTCTGAGTTTCCTGGTCAGTTTCCTGTTCCCAGATGTCAGCATCGGACCTCTCCGCTGCTGCTCCAGCCTCTGAGGGCAATAGCAATGGAGACCTGCACTAGCAATTGGTGAGTCTTAGGGGAGTCCTCTCCTCCCTTCAGCAGTCTTTTTGTTGGTAAAGCAGACTGGAAGTGGTGCCTCAACTGGTAAACTGCCAGACTTGTTACGAGCTGCTCAGTCTCTCCTTAGGCTCCTCTCTGTCCATGAGCCACATGTGTTTGCTCTCACAGGTGGTTTGGTGTGTTTCTGAAGTCATTCTAGTCCTGCCTTGTTGTGGTCCCAGGTGGTCTCCTTTGGTAATCCTCTAGAGTGAAATTTTTATGCACATTGCAGGTTCAGCTATATTTACTGTTTAGTAAAATTATAGTAAACATCAGTGTAATGTTACTACTTGTTCTGTATCTTTGGATTTTTTAAAGGCATCTTAAGTATGATCTAGAAAAGCAAATATTAGAATCATAATTGTCTATTATTATGTAGACCACCTACTGATGTAAAAGTATGTGAATTGTTCTATAAACTTATAACTAGGCCTAGTCTTTTAATAAGCTTATGCCAAGATCATATTAGGGGAGGTAAGGTACTGCAAAAACATTTCAAAATTATACCTCCTCTTATTAAAAAATATTTCTATTATTTACTTATGTTATTGGATGGAGTTGGAAATTGAGAGAGGTGGCAGAGAGAATGAGGGAAAGAAACAGACAAATACCTGCAGCCCTGCTTCACCACACATGAAGCTTTCCCCCTGCAGTGTCCTTGTGCGCACTTAACCAGGTGCATAACCACATGGCCCCTACATCCTCTTTCTATGTTAGAAGCACAAGAGATATTTTGTTCTGCCATACTAATTATAAGAGCCCAATTCAGCAAAGTACCTGAAGATACAAGGCAGTGTATACTTTCACACTATTATTGCATTCCCTTGCTGTTTTAAATGTACCTTCAATAATTTGCCAATTTAAGTTCTCTTGCCCCCATACTGGCTCAATACTTTATGTCACTGGAAATCCTGTTTAGGGATCCCCTTGTCTATCTCTAAATTCTTGAGTAACTATTACCCAATGATTTCAGTACTCTCATGAATCTAAGAAAAAGTATTGACTTTCAATTTGATCAGTTTTGTTCCTTATTGTGAAAATAGGGATGACAGCTTCAGATATTTTTTTACATCCTGTTCCAACAAAGTAGAGCTATGATTTTTACTATTATAGGCCATCCAATTATCAAATCTTTAGTACCTTGTCTTCTAAAATATTATACCTTCCTGGCTTCCTTTTCATTAGTATCATTTTAATTGAATCAGCATTGCATTACACAAAAATGTCATGTATCAACATACACCATAAGGTTATATAAATTTTAGGCATGCATCATTTAAAAATCAGCATATATATGTACTTTATTAAGCTTACTATTAAAAACCCATCTCTGTTCTGGTCTTCTTCCTCTAATGATTACTCCTTCATACCCTTCCCATGCTCAGACTACAAACACTTCCTATCACATGGCTCATTTATTTTTTGACATATGCATTATCTAAATGCTCCCATTAATGATCTCATCAGTTTTTAAAATAGCATGTTTGTGTTGTTTATATCCACATGTAAATGATTATATAGAATTATCCTTATCCATCTATCCATATAAGTACATTAACACAATATTTATTAAGCATTTCAAAATTTATTGAACTGAATACATTTTGAATTCTAACCCTTGCCCAACTCTGCTTCTCCCTTAGTCTAATCCATTTCAGTTACTGGTTTCACTTTTTTTTTTTTTTTTAACCAGAGCACGTTCAGCTCTGGTTTATGGTGGTGTGGGAGATTGAACCTGGGACTTTGGAGCCTCAGGCATGAGAGTCTATTTGCATAACCATTATGCTATCTACCCTCCGTGGTTTCACTATTATGGTAATTGAAGAGTTCCAAATTCTCTGATCCTGTCACTTAAGCAGCTGATTGGTCTTTTTCTCCTCTAGTATATTCTTTAGTGAAATGTATCAGAGCTTTCCTACTTGATAATCCCTAGAATACTGGTTCCCAGATTATTTCCAAGGTATAATTGTGGAAATGATAAATTTATCATTATTTTCTGTCTTAGATCAAATGAATTGACAGAATTTCTACAAAGATAATTTTCCTAATTAAGGATCTCTAACATGCATGATTCTACTGCTCTCATGCCTAATTTTTATTTTCTTTTTTTCATTCTGATAAAGAGAGAGGGAGACATATGTGTCCTAGAGCTTCCCCCAAATGCCACTCTAGTCTCTTGCAGTGCGAATGCTCAAACTACAGTCAAACCCCCTGACTACCCAATTGACCTTGCCAATATTCTTGCTAGATCAACAGATCTTCAAAGACCATGTGATCAGCAGATATTTCTGAGTAAAATAAAACTTTCACTTAAAGTAAAATGTTTACTTTAAAGTTTCTATAGCCTTGTGTGTCTCCTACTATAAATATATTAATATGTTAATATAAGTATATTAATATCAATCAATTGATTGATATTAATATACTTATATATTAACATTAATATTAATATTAATCAATCTTTAAAATCTAAAGTCAGTTTCTTAAAATTTGACATGTTTTTAGGGTTCATTAATATTTCATTAAATGCTAAGTGTTTAAGTATTAAATACATGTTATTCCTCTCTATGAATTACAAGGGCATTTATTACAAAAGCTATGCTTTCTCCTACTTACAGATTCTATATATTTTATTTTATGTTCTAGGATGTATTATATAGTAAAGCAGGCAAAACTTGACTTCACAGAGGTCAGTTAGATGGAGATAAAAAAACAGAAGGTTGGGAGTCGGGCTGTAGCGCAGCGGGTTAAGCGCAGGTGGCGCAAAGCACAAGGACCGGCATAAGGATCCCGGTTCGCACCCCGGCTCCCCACCTGCAGGGGAGTTGCTTCACAGGTGGTGAAGCAGGTCTGCAGGTGTCTATCTTTCTCTCCTCCTCTCTGTCTTCCCTTCCTCTCTCCATTTCTCTCTGTCCTATCCAACAACTACAACAACAATAATAACTACAACAATAAAACAACAAGGGCAACAAAAGGGAATAAATAAATAAAATAAATATTAAAAAAAAAAACAGAAGGTTGTGGTGGTCTGGAAATCATGTGAAAAAAAAAATGGTTCCAGAGGGAGTCATCAGTTGTGTGAAATTCTTCTGGAAGGTCAGTTAATGTTAGATATTTAAATTGAAATGAGACGTAGTTAACTGGAGGAATAGTTTCAAGTGGACAAAGTCCAAACTCTGATGTGATGCCAGTTTAGATTTGACAATTGTATGTACCTTTATTCAAACTGTTAGTGATCTCTGAACCTGGCGTTCTCAAGACCAGAGAATAATGATAATAATACCTATGCTATTAATTTCTTTCCTTTTTTATTTCATTTATTTAGTAATGAGAAAGATAGAGGAAGAGAGAGAAAGGACCGAACATCACTCTGATGTTGCTGGATTTGAACTCGGGATCCCATATTTGAGAGCCCAATGTTTTATCCACTGTTCCACCTCCCAGACCACCCTACCCCATTAATTTATTTAACAGACTAAAGATAATAAATCAACAAAATAAATTTTTGGATTCTAAGAATAATTACATGGTTACAGGGAAAGGGGAAGGCCTGGGAACTGGCAGAGGGGAAAAAACAGCACAAAGAAAACAATGTTAATTTTCATGTGATTCACACATGATACTTTAATTAAATAGCTAAAGAAATCATGCACCTAGTGTTGGGCGGTAGGGCAGAGGGTTAATTGCACGTGGCACCAAACACAAGGGCCAGCGTAAGGATCCTGCTTTGAGCCCTGGGCTCCCCACCTGTAAGGTAGTCCCCTCACAGGCCATGAAGAAGGTCTGCAGGTGTCTATCTTTCTCTCCCCCTCTGTCTTCTCCTCCTCTGTACATTTTTCTCTGTCCTGTACAATAACAACAACAATAATAATTACAACAGCAATGAAAAATAGGGCAACAAAAGGGAAAATAAATAAATAATAAAATTTAAAAAGAAAAGAAAAGAAATCAGGCACCATGTCCCAAGACTCCCTCCAGCTTCCCATCATCCACCCAGAGTCCAAGACTTTGCTGTAACAAGTTACACCTTGTCCAATTATCCTGTAAATCATCATTTCCCCAATAAAAGGATTAGGAAAAAGATTTCTGAAAATATTTTAAAAGTCAAAGAAATAAAGATGTTAATTAATGGAAAGAACTTAGTAAAAGAGCACATGTTAGACACCAAGTTTCGTATTTACTGCAAAGAGATATTAAGTTAGAATATATAGATAAACTTTCCAAATTAACAATTTTCATTGTTTGTGTTAAGTTATACAGACAAGAACTAAAAGACAGATCACTGAGGATGGATTTTACTTTGTTAATTGTTGCTCCAATTAAGCTATGAGAAGCATATTTCTTTTTTTCTTCCGCCCCCCTTTTGTTGCCCTTGTTGTTTTATTGTTGTTGTTATTGATGTCTTCGTTGTTGGATAGGACAGAGAGAAATGGAGAGGGGAGTGGATGACAGAGAGGAGGAATGAAGACAGAAACCTGCAGACCAGCTTCACCGCCTGTGCCTGTGAAGCAACACCCCTGCAGATGGGGAGCTCGAACCAGGATCCTTACTTTTGTCCTTGCACTTTGCGCCACATGCGCTTAACCTGCTGCGCTATCGCCGACCCCCAAGAAGCTTATTTCTTTGACAAATTATTATGCCTTTAAATTATTTTAGAGAATTTGAGTTGACTATTTTAATTTTTGTAGATTAAATTTATTTTAAGGAGCCATGTGGTAGTGTGCCTGGTTAAAGGGACCATGTTACAATGCACAAGTACCCAGGTTTAAGCCCCTGCTCCCTGTTAGAAAGTATCAAGAGTACTGAAGCAATGCTGCATGTATCTGTCATTTTTAAAATATAAATGTTTAACTTTTTATCTTTATTTGTTTATTTTTATTACAAACAGCCAGAAATTGAGAAGGGGAGACAGAGAAGAAGAGAGACAGAGACACCTGCAGCCCTGCTTCACCACTCATGAAGCTTTCCCCTTGTAGGTGGGGGCCGGGGGGCTCGAACTTGGGTCCTTGCATACTGTAGCATGCGCACTCAACCAGGTGCGCCACCACCCAGCCCCCTATACTGTTTTTTTTTTAACAATAAAAACTCTAACTCTGTTTTTTTCACTTAGGAAACAGTTAAATTGCTAATATTGTGCCATCCATAATATTAACCAAGGGAAAAAAAAAAAAAAACTTCTATAAAAAAGAATTGTCTTGTAGAGTAGTTCTCATCAATATAGTTAGTAATAATGCAAAATTTCTGAAATACCCTAGTTTCCTTGAAAAAAATTTGGTCCAGAGCCACAAAGACCTATTATCAAATGAAAATAGAAACAAAGAGATAATTTCTCAGTAGTCATGCTTGGGTTTCTTCCTGAAGAGCAATGGCTCCTCCCAATGGAGAGAGAAACAATTGAAAAAGTATTAGCTTCATTGTTTACCAATTATTTAAAAAAACAGCCAGTTAATATTCATATCCACATATTATGGAAAATTGGAAAACATTCTACTAGGGCCATTACATTGTACTGTATGTTAATTTTCAAAAGAATACATGGTTGAATATGAATATGGGTCCGCTTACTGAACATGTGCCTTAATGAAACAGGGAACAAGATAGTTTTTGCCAAATTGGCATGTGGCATAATTAAGTTTAAAAATATTCATTTAAATTGTTCTTTGTTTTTTTTCTCAAGAATAAAACCAAAACACAAGAAACTTAAAATCAAAAATACTTCCTTTTTTCAAGTTAGCAGCATCTTGAAGGATCATTTTAATTGAGCGATAAGAGGATGATTCATCTGTAATGCTTAGTGTTCTTCACACAAATAGGCAGTTATTATGGACTCAAGAGTTTTGTTACATCTTGTTGTTGTTTGAGAAGCTTGTTTAGTCACTTTTACTAACATCTGCTCGTTCCATTTATATTCCTAAAGGGTATAGTTATAAGTACAAATTAAAGGAATTCAGCAATTTCTTTAGGAAAACCTCTGTTTTATCTCACCTTTTAAAATAAGAGTCATGGAGGGGGGCGGTAGTGCAGCGAGTTGAGTGCACATGGTACAAAGCACAAGGACCAGCTGAAGGATCCCAGTTCCAGCACCAGCTCCCCACCTGCATGGGAGTCGCTTCACAGGCGGTGAAACAGGTCTGTAGATGTCTGCCTTTCTCTCCCCCTCTCTGTCTTCCCCTCCTCTCTCCATTTCTCTCTGTCATATCCAACAACCAACGACATCAACAATAACAATAATAACGACAATGAGACTACAACAAGGGCAACAAAAGGGGAAAAAATGGCCTCCAGAAGCAGTGGGTTCATGGTGCAGGCACTGAGCCCCAGCAATAACCCTGGAGGCAAAAACAAAAAAAGAAAGAATCATATCCTTTAAATATTTAATTGGTTTCCACCCACTAGTAATAAATATCAAATTTCCTCTTTTTTGTATGTGTGCCACTAGGACCTCTCACGTGTACAATTTCACCGCTAGGGGTCACCGTTTCATTTAGATGAGGAGAGATAAATATAGAAGAAAAAAAAAAAACACCTTACTATAGCACCAGGTTCCAGATGCTAGCATGATGCCAACCAGACTTCCTTGGTCAGACAGCCCCACCAATGTGTCCTGGAGCTCTGATTTCCCAGAACCCCACCCCACTAGGGAAAGAGAGAGGAAAACTGGGAGTATGGACCAACCTGTCAACACCCATGTTCATGGGGAAGCAATTACAGAAGCCAGACCTTCCATCTTCTGCATCCCACAAAGACCTTGTGTCCATACTCCCAGAGGGTTAAAGAATAGGAAAGCTATCAGGGTAGGGGATGTGATATGGAGTTCCGGTTGTGGGAATTGTGTGGAGTTCTTACCCCTCTTATCCTATGGTTTTTGTCAGTGTTTCCTTTTTATAAATAAAATAAAAAGAAATAAGAAGAAAAAATAATAAAAACACCTTACCATAGCACCTCCTAAAAAGTGCCAGAACACAAACCTGAGTCTAACTTACAACAATAGAAGCATCCAACCTGGTGCAGTATTTTGCCAGCCCTCCTGTTTTCTACTGTTTTATATTTACAGAATAATCCTTTCTTCTATTCCTTTAAACTATACTATATGCTCTACTAGACAAGAAAACAAGTTATTGCTTAGTGATTGCTATCTAGAAACAGACATCTTCAAATCAATTCTTGGAAACAATGTCTCTCAAATAACTCCTACTGTATATAGCAACTACCCTACTTTGTCCTTTTCTGTCTTCTCAAGTATAGAATAATGGTCTCTTTATTCCTATATTTGTCCATAGTATTTTTCCTGAGATCCGTTCTAGAGTTTTACTACTAAAGCTCATATAACATTGCTTTCCCATTGTATTTACTTCTGAAGTTATCACTTGATATAATTAGAGTTATTTTAAGTTCCAAGTTTTATTCAGATACCTTTATGTCAAGGTTTCTAGATAGAGCCAAACTGCAACTATTCAAATTATTCTTAATAATAATAATCAAACTTGCATCAAATGAGATTTATTTCACTTTTACATTTATCAAGTATTACTAAATGGGTTCATTAGTATTAAGAGGAAAATGTATTTCTGAGGGGTTGGGGAGATACCATAGTGGTTTGTAAAAAAGACATTAGAGGGAGTCGGGCAGTAGTGCAGTGGGTTAAGGGCACGTGGCACAAATTGCAAGGACCAACATAAGGATTCTGGTTCGAGCCCCCAGCTCCCCACCTGCAAGGTAGTCCCTTCACAGGTAGTGAAGCAAGTCTGCAGGTGTCTGTCTTTCTCTCTCCCTTTCTGTCTTCCCCTCCTCTCTCCATTTCTCTCTATCCTAACTAACAACAACAACAACAACAATAACTACAACAACAATGAAAAACAAGGGCAACAAAAGGGAATATAAATGAATAAATATTTTTTAAAAAAGACATTAGAGCCCCAGTACCATCATAGGCCAGAGATAAGCTTTGCTCTGGTAAGAATGAATAGGTAAATAATTGAATACATAACTTAGTAATAAAAACACCCATAGTTTTCAATACTAGGGACAGAAGCACATCAGGTTAAGCATATATGTTAACATGTTCAGGTATCTGGGTTCAAGCCCTTCTTCCCTACCTTCAGGGACAAAGCTTCATGAGCAATGGAGCAGTCCTGCAGGTTATCTCTTTTCTCTCTCTCTATCCATCCTTCCCTCTCAATTCATTTCTGTCCTATCAGATACAATTAAAATTTTAAGTGTATTTCTTAAGACAAGATAAAATGGTTCATGCAAATGGAAAATATGCAGTTGATCCAAATTAGTTGTAGACTCCATCATTATGAATTCACATATTCACGACAATCATTTGTAACCCTCAAATCACTCTCAAGGATTTCCACAGTTATTCCACTCATCCATCCCACTAAAGGACTATATATGCCTAATGTAGCAAAGAAATTGAGTTTAAGCCATGCATGTGTTCACAATTAGGTCATATAAGACATAACTCTGGCATCTTGTCTTTTTCAGTTTTTTACTAGTGATTCAATAACGACTAACAAAATTTTAAGATAACAGGATTATAGTTCCACCACCACAGTTCCATGTCCCACCCCACCCCAACCCCTAATGGAAACCTTCCTATTCTTTATCCCTCTGAGAGGATGAACCAAAATTGTTTATAGGGTGGAGAAGGTGCAAGATCTCGCTTCTATAATTGCTTCTTTGCTGGACATGGGCTTTGGAAGGTTGATTCATATCCCCAGCCTGTTTATATATTTCTCTTGTGAGGTAGGGCTCTGGAGAGGTGAGACTTCAGGATACATTGATGAGGTAAGTCAGGATGAAATCCTGCAACATAGTGGCTAAAAGGCATTAAGATATAAATCAGAACAAATTGTTTAATAAACAGGGACCCATAAGTATAAATAGAGCAGATGGAATTAGGAATCTTTGTGTGGTAAGATGCTAGGAAGTCTGTTTTAGGTATATTTCTAGGGGCTCATAACTATAATAATTTTTTGTGTGAGTCTGATAGCTAACATGGACTAAAAGTATTATCTTAGAAGATGGTGTTAGAGTTGAGAATAGGGCTAGAAAGCAGGATTAGGGCAGAGAGTAGCTCCCAAACTTGAAGAAAGTATATAAATACCATTAACTGTTTATAGCATCAGTGTGACCCAGGGACCATATATATTCATATTTAGCACAAGAGCCTGTGTGACCACTGAGTCTCTGTCACTCTGAGCTCACAGTCTGTGGTCACAGTTAGGAACATTCTAGGCTGCACTCATTCCACGACCAATCTTCCTCAAGTCACAGAATAGGCTTGGCCCAGCCTCCTTTCAGAGAGTGGAGCAGTCCCTACCATTACTGCTCTACAGTGAGGGCAAGATCCTAGAGAGGCCCACTAGAGGGCTTATGACAATTTTTATGTTTCTGATGGAGGTGACCAGTGATGGCAGAGAGAGAGAGAGAGAGAGAGAGAGAGAGAGAGAGAGAGAGTGAGAGAGATCACTACTCTACAGTAAGGGCAAGATCCTAGAGAGGTCCACTAGAGAGCTTATGATGATTTTTAAGTTTCTGATGGAGGAGAGAGAGAGGTCCATTGTATCTATGGTGAAATCCAAGTATTCCATGACAAGGACCCCAGATGATGGGGTGACCTGGTATTGACCAAAAAGACCATCATTAAAGTGAGCCAGTTTCTTACCATTATCCAGAGTTTGAAGTCCTTTCTTTATCTGACAAGGCTAGACCGTCTTGCAGTTGTTAAATCATTGTCATTTGTTAAATCCAAACTGGTTTGGAGTTTGTGGGATCTAGCCTCAAGTTGGGGAGGGAATAGACCTAGGGTTTAAGTGGAATCTAAGTTAACTTTAAAGTTTTGTTTTATTTTACTTGTCTGCTTATTATAATAGAAGTTGTTATGGGAACAATAATTATCCTTTAGTTGATAGATATACTTTTGTCAGTCTATCTCTTAGCCAGTTGTACATGGTACTTATAAAGATTATCAAGAGGGTAACATTAGCGCTGTTGCTGTCAGGAAAGATTAGAGAATATCTCTTACTTTCTCTTGTGTAGTTAATTGAATAAAGTGATTGAGGCAAAATGAAGTGGGGGGGTGTCTAGGCTTAAGTATTTGATAAGACATTTCATGGTGTCTTCTTCAGGTCTTTCTACTTGCTTGTTGAGTTTATTATGTCTGATGCTATCAGACTGTTGAGCACTTTTTACTTTGATGTATATATTTTATCATAACTTATAGATGCATATGTACATGTATCCTGTTCCCTAGGCCCTGGTCTATATTTAGGGTCTGTGACTTTGTTAGGGAATGCACCATTTGAAATGGAACTAGGTAGTCCCATGTGTTAGGAAAGGTCTCACACCAGATTATTGGAGTTGGAAGGTTGACTTCTCAGTCCTGGCATCTCTACATATAGTCTGAAGTGAAATGTGGCAAGGTGACACTGGTTGTATTGATTTAGTTGAGGTCAGCAGAGGCAGAATCACTGAGTGGGAGATGAAGAGGAGAAGCGTTGAGAAATACTAGTAAAGTTTCAGAGCTTCCAGGACTTGAAGAAATACAGTTTATAAAGAGAATAGGTAAAGTTACTTGCTGTCGTAAAGTTTCAGATAATTATTATTATAACCCAGTTAGTTTGTATCTTGGTTTACTTTAAAAATCCCATGGTTAGTCTTTACCATACTATACTTGACTTTACCATGATTCATGCCAGTTAAAGCTATCTACTAATAACTTTATCTTAGATACTGACAGGACCAGTTGATTCTGATCCACCTGGTCCAAAAATTTAGATAATTTGAAAAAAATAGTTATTTTAGAAATGCTTCAACAATTTAAGCAGTGTCAGAATTCAATCAGCTTACAAATTTGAAATATCAAGCGCTTAGAGTAAAGGAATATATACTCAGAACTGAAATCTAAGCGTTTAAAGAACTGAAGACATTCAATCTATTTCCCCTGACATATTGAATAAATAATAATTTATAAGATTATAAGTTAATAGGAGTATAGTTTAAGACCATTCCCACCACTAAACGTCTGTGTCCCTAGCCTAAGTCCCCTACAGTGTACCTGAAAATGTACCCTTATCCCCAAGTCTCTTACTTTGGTGCAACACTTCAAACGCAGTCCAAATTCTTCTTTGTGTTTCTCTTTCTGTTCTTCTTTCTCAAAGTCTGTTTATGAGTGAGATCATCCCATTCTTATCTTTATTTTTTTGGCTTACCATGGTTTTTCAAGCCCCATCCAAGATGGATCAAAGAAGGTGAATTCACCATTTTAAATAGCTGAGTACTATTCCATTGTGTATATATATCACAACTTTCTCAGCCACTCATCTTTTCTTGGACACCTGGTTCTGAATATTACAAACTGTGCTTCTTAAATATAGGTATACACATACATATCTTTGGATGGATGTGTTTGATTCTTTAGGATATATCCCCAGGAGGTGAGTTACTAGACCATAAGGTAGAATGACATCTTGTTTTACCTTCATACTGTAAAAATAGTCACTTTTATGCTCAGTTGAGGCAGTTCTTTTCATGTTTTTTTCCTTGGTGTTTCCTTATTTAAAAGGTCACAAATGGGAGTCGGGCTGTAGCGCAGCGGGTTAAGCTCAGGTGGCGCAAAGCACAAGGACCGGCATAAGGATCCCGGTTAGAACCCCGGCTCCCCACCTGCAGGGGAGTCGCTTCACAGGCGGTGAAGCAGGTCTGCAGGTGTCTGTCTTTCTCTCCTCCTCTCTGTCTTCCCCTCCCTCTTTCCATTTCTCTCTGTCCTATCCAACAACGACAACAACAATAATAACTACAACAATAAAACAACAAGGGCAACAAAAGGGAATAAATACATAAAATAAAATAAATATAAAAATAAATAAAAATAAATAAAAGGTCACAAACTTTGCTAAAGTGTTGTCTTATGTCTTAAGTTCAAAAAGACAGCTCTATCATATGTGAAAAATTGATGTGTTTGATACATTTTATACAGTTATGACATATAAGGCTGATAGCCATTCATTCAGTGTCAGTGAGTCAGCAATATATTAATAAAATGTCTTGGAACAGAAATACACAGAAAACAAGATTATCTATTATCAGCAGTAGAAACTGTTATTAACAGATGTTGTTAGAACCCTTGCTCTTTGTCACCAAGCAGAACTGTGTTTGCAATTATTTATAGAATATAACTACCATGAATAAAGGAAATTGGTGATATAAATTTCTTATATTGAAGAGTAGAATGTAAGATCAATGAATTATTATTATTATTGTCATCTCTGGGATAAAAATGTCATAAATGTAAGTTCTTAGTCAAAGTAAGTTTTGAGCCTGATCTTAGAGCTTTTGGATAGGCATAATGAAAAGGGGGGATAATAAATGACAGGGGAAAAAGAACAATGATATATGAATGACTGAGATGTGTTGGATGTCACTAGGTGTATTGGATCAGATGTTCAAGAATGGTGTTGGAAACAAGTGAAGGAACAAAAATGGGCTACTGAACACAGAGAGGAGAAACCCTGAGAACACTGCATTGAGTGTAAGAGGCTAAAGATATATTAACTCAAGTCAGGGAAGATTTATTTAGGATTTAGATTAGTCTGTTATAGTACAGAAAATATCATCAATAGAATTATATTTCTATAGATTCTGTAAAAATAATTCAGTTTAATATTTACTCTAGTTACAGTTATAAGACCCAGATATAATTTTAACCCTGGAATGACATTTTACTCATTGGTTAATATTTTATGAAGACATTTGATACAATACTTATTGTTTTTTATCTTTCCCATGTCGATCTAATAGCCTCATATAGATAATTGAGTCAATATTTATTCTCACTTTTTCCTCTTAAAGTAATTGTTCAGGGACTGGGTGGTTATATACTTAGTTAAGTGCACATATTACCATGAAAAATGAAATAGGTTCAAGTCCTTGGACCCCACCTGCAGGTGGTGAAACAGTGCTGCAGCTATTTCTCCATATCTCTCTAAAATAAATAAATAATTTTCTTTAAAAATGAATAATTGCTCTAAGTTACATCCCATACCTCTAGAATTTCTACTTTGACCGATTATGGCTGACTTTTACTGAGAAAATGATTTATTTTTATTATATTGCAGAATAGACTAATGAATTCCAATCTGAAGTTAACATTAATTATATATTTTAGCTTAATTCTATCTTCATGTCTTAAACTAATCTGTTAAAGATTTATATTATTAATTAAAAAGTAAGATGTAGAAAAGCCATATCTTAGGACAAACTGTGTTTCTCTGTGATTCATGGCCAAAAGGACCATCTGGAGAAATGAAAAGGAAAATCTATTCCCAACACTCCAAGGGAAGCATGATTATCCACTCCATTTGAAAAGAGTTTTGGGAGGCCTTTTCTAAATGTGCCTTTCAAAGATTGAGGAATTGTCTATCCTTCCAAAGTGCAGAAACAACACCGAGGGCATGGTAAAGTTAAATGAATTCCAATTACCAAAAGCAAACATATAAACATCTGTAATTCTAATAGCCATAATAAATCTTAGCAGTTGAAAAAAAGAAAAGTTCTAGCTGACTTGATAATTGGATCAATTTTTCACTTATGGGCTGTCAATTACTTGACATTTTAATGCATGCCAAATACAGCTAAAAGTATTTTAATTAGAATAATGTTGCAAAAACTAAACCTACAGCTTTAATTGTGGTTCTGAAGCACAAAATGTGCATCTGAATACCTATTTACTGAGCAGAAGTTAATTAAAAGCATAGTTTTATATTGAACGTGCACTGGGCAGAAAGAGAGGAAATAATTGGCAATTAGGAATATGTAACAGTCCACTCTATAAAACTAAGTAAGTTTACTACAAACTTTAAACAAGTTCTGAGTTTCACTATTATTTTGGTAGTATTAAAGTTGTAACAACTCAATATTTTCTTCATAGATGTAGTATAATAATATGTAGTTCCAAATGTTTAATTTTTACCATAACAAGATATGTTCCATGTGGTGATTTATTACTTTAAGGGTCACACAGTATGAATTATTTTATGAGATGCTGAGGTTGATTTGAGGGGAGGTTTCAGAAAATTAACACTTCCTTTTTCCATGTAGACTGTGAACTGACTCTGCACTAAGTGAAAGGCAGAAGACAAAAAAAAAATCTCAAATATGTCCAATCAAAACAGTATGAAGGACATTCCAAGAAATTATTAAATTACCCCTGGGTTGATGTACAATTATATCATACACTGATCTAGTTACCCTACGTCTTGTAGAGAGTTCATAGCATTTGGAAGACTTACTTTCCCAGGAACTGGAAGGCAAACTCCAGTTTGTACACAATATGCTGGAATTGTTTTTAACAAAGGCTCAGTAAAGAAAAATAATAGTGAAACCTCAGGGAACATTTTGCAGGAAAAACAATTACTTCAGTCATTATTCAGCAGCCTTATACTGGCTGAGAACAGCAAAGACAGATCAAGACACGAATAACTCTCTATTTATAACCATTTCTAGGTTATTCCCACTGAAAAAGGATCATGAGTGAATGACTATTACTCATGATTAAAGAAACTCTACTATTGCAAGGAGTAAGAGCAGGGCAAGCAAGTCAAAGCAATGGAAGAGAGTAGAGATGCCTCTACTAACGTGAGTCGTATACTATCCATTCAATCCAACTATAAAAAGAAGTTATTTTGCCATTTGTGACAACAGGCGTGAGCCTTGAGATCATTGTGCAAGACAGAGTTAATCATTTTGAGGGAAATATATGGCCTTAGGGAGTCGGGCAGTAGCACAGCAGGTTAAGTGCAGGTGGCGCAAAGTGCAAGGGCCAGCGTAAGGATCCCAGTTTGAGCCCTTGGGTCCCCACCTGCAGGAGGGTCGCTTCACAAGCAGTGAAGCAGGTCTTCAGGTGTCTATTTTTCTCTTCCCTTCTCTGTCTTTTCCTCCTTTCTCCATTTCTCTCTGTCCTATCCAACAACAATGACATCAATAACAACAATAATAACTACAACAATAAAAATAACATGGGCAACAAAAGGGAATAAATAAAGAAAGAAAGAAATATATGACCTTATATGTAAAATATACAAAAGCAAAATACACAGAAACAGAAAAAATATTGTTGGTTTCCAAGTACTGGAAGTGAAGTAAATGGGGAAATTCTGGTCACAGAAATCCTGTCATGAGGATAAGCAGTTCTGAAGCTCCAATATACAGAATAGTATTTTTTTTCTTTTTATTAAGGAAGTTAATGCTCTACAGTGTAGATATTGATATATGAGTACAATTTCATTATTCAAGACTCTAAAAAAGAAGGTAGATGGGAAATTCCTCAAACTAGTGGCGTCAATGAAGAACAAACTTAGTAACTATTTTTAACAATAGTGTGTCATACATTTGAATCCTTCTTTAATATTTATTTATTCCCTTTTGTTATCCTTGTTGTTTTATTGTTGTAGTTAATATTGATGTCATTGTTGAAAGAGAAATGGAGAGAGGAGGAGGGGAAGACAGAGGGGGAGAAAAAGATAGACACCTGCAGACCTGCTTCACCACCTGTGAAGTAACTCCCCTGCAGGTGGAGATCCAGGGGCTCGAACCAGGATCCTTAAGCTGGTCCTTATTTTGCACCACCTGAGCTTAACCTGCTACACTACTGCCCAACTCCCCCATACATTTAAATCTTATGGACACTAAACCTAAATGTTGTCACCAAAATAATAAAATAATAACGATGTTAACCTGTTAAATTGTGAATATGCTCATACTGTTGTGTTATTTATTTCACAACATGTGCATATATCAAGCTATCATCCTTTACATCTTAAACAAGTATGTGGATACATGATTTTTATCTTAGTAAACCTCAAAAAAAATTCAGAATATAGAATGTAAGGAATGGCAGTGTTCTGGCAAAGGGAAAGTATTTGTAAGTGAAGAGATGGAAAAAGCAATTTTTTTCAGATTGTACTTTGATTGGAGGCTTTCAGGTCCTCTAAAGCTCATCAGGTCAAACCAATTGCTTGGGTCCATTTTTGTAAGAACTAATACTGATCTGAGGCTGAAGAGACTTAAATTAGAACCCTAATACTCCCTGTGAAAAGTCTGCTGCAGAGACTTAAATTAGAACCCTAATACTCCCTGTGAAAAGTCTGCTGGTAATACTTTAACTGTGACTCACAGTTCAGTCCAATTCAGCCCAGACTTTGTCAGTCGGTCATAGGATGCTTATACCAAAAACCTGCTGATACCCTATCTCAAAAACATGCCAAATAAACCCTCTACCACCTAAAACCTACATGCTGTTTACTAGCACTCAATTTCCTAGTCTTGAACCAACACCTAGCAGCTTAACTAGAAAAAATTAACAGCTGAGAATAAGATGACTTGACTTTCGAATTCATCATTTCCTTTGTTCAATTTTCTCTATTAAAATCCTTCGACTCACTGTAATTTACTCCAGAAAAATGTGTCTTTCCCTCAAAATATATAATGATGGCCCCTCAAATTATAATAAAAAGTATGGGTTTAGTAAATTTAAAACAGACATTTGGTGATTCGACATTAATAGGTGATTCTGAAGTTTTGAAAACTCAACTAGCAAATATAAGGGATGACTAGAGGGCAGAAAATTCCTTTTTAATCATAGCACTTCTCCCTCACCTGCCTCTTGGCAAAGCTGGCATTTCTTTTGCAGACTCACCTGTTTCACACTGTCAGTCCATATGATTTGATACAATCACAGAGCCGCTGTGATTTGATTTGATAAAAAAAATTAAAACAGACCCTTTCAAGCAAAGGTTGACCTTGGTATATCTATTAATCAGTGTATCTTATTTTCCCGGCTAGTGACTGCGTACTTCAAGGACAGGGATATTGCATAGAGCAGCACACGTGATGCAATCTTTGCTGGAGAATTTCTAATAATGGAACACCAGCATCTTATCAGATTCTAAGTAGATAAAAGGCTTGTTTCTCCAGCTAAAAATGGAGCTAACATAAAAGAAGCAATGCTGCAACAGCATAAAGATAAAACTAGTTGATAAACATATTACGTATATATATATGTATATATATATTATATTATATTAATCTCCAATATCCAATAAAACCTTCAGATAACTTTACTCCTTGAATTTTACAATTTCTATCTTTTTCCTATTTATTTGTATATTTAATACTTTCTTTTTATTTTACCAGAGCACTACCCAACTCTAGTCACTGATAGTGCTGGCAATTATATATGGGACCTGTGCATTGCAAACTCTTAGGTGCTACAGATATACTATGTTCCAGGTCCTGTGAACTTTTAAACACTGGAGTTAATGTGTACTTAATATAATTTGGGAGGTTATATATGCTACTGTTTTGCTGCTTGGCAAAACAGAAAACATCGTGTGAAAATTATAAGAACTGAATGTAGACAAATTTGGAACCGATTTTATGCCTACCTACTTAGATGAACTTAGTCGCGTTTCTTTGCTTCTTTGCACATGTAAAATAACTTTCCAACTAACTCAAGATTATATCACAAGCCAGCATTAATATTCTGGCATTTAAATTATTTAAGACAGTTTGGTTATTAGAGTCAAAGTCTTTTAGGGGACAATTTAAAAGTAGATAATTGAGTAATTGATTTTGAGCAGTGACTTTTTAAGTTAAAACTTTACTAAATTTTAAATTAGTAATGTAACTTTAATCAATTAGACTGGCAAGAGTATTTTAAATACTTAAGAATTTATTAAATCTAGGAGCCAATGTATAAAAAATTAATCTAATAAGTTTAGAAACTATTGTCTAAGGCTTGAGAATACAGAAATAAATTTGGAAACTGGAGCAAATCTCATTTAGAGTCTTCATGGCAGCTACTATTAAAAAATTTTTAAAAAATCTTAAGGGGGAATAAAAATGCAGCAACTTTAATGTACAAATGGCCTTCAAAATTTTAAAAATTTAGTTTTAAACTTAAAAAGATAATTCCTATATGTTACTTTTTGTATATTTGGCATACTAAAAAAGAAACCTTACGTCAATTTTAGACAGTCATTTACCCATAGAAGACCTCCCAGTAACAATATGTCTGGTTCATTATGTCTTTTAGCTATTTTACATTATTAGGCAGCAGATTTAAGTTTTTCTGGTAAATATGAATTTTAAAAAATGAAATCTACCTTTGCGGATGAGATAGTTTACCTGATAGGGTGCTTATTTTGCCACGGACAGAACCCAAGTTCAAACCTTCTCCAATCCCCTACACTATGTAGAAGCACTGAAAGATTGGTGCTGTGGTGTCTCTTTCTGAGAACTTCTCAACGTCATGTTGGAATTCAGTCTCCATATAATATTCCCTAGGGTCAAGTTCCTGGGTGAGCACATCTATACTCCATAGCTAGATTTGTAACAGGCTTTACCTAAACAAAACTATATGGAAATGTAATGCTACCTGTGGGTTTTAAACAAAAGAAATGAACAGAAACATATCAATTTCAGTATATTTGTGAAGATGATAACATTTTTAGAAATCTTATTTTAAAGGGCAAGTTTAGTGGCCTGGAAATAGCTCACCTTGCAAAACATCATACTATACTTCAGGTTCTCAACTCAATCCATGGCATCATATGTACCAGAGTGGTGCTCTAACAGGTCTCACTGTTTTTCTGTGTCATATGAAACATAGTCATACTAGATATAAATACATAAGCAAAAGGCCACATATAGCTGCTTATTGATCAGCACTGTTCTATCAGGTTTTCTTCTACAGAAACAAACAACAACAAAAAAACACTAGTATAGTTACAGGCCCTTTGAAATATAACTAAAATATGCCTACTAGCTATCTACAAAATGGAGGACCCCCTAGTGCTTCACCTGCACTATTCCAGCCTTTAGGTCCATGATTGTCCAACAGTTTGTTTGGCTTTATATATGAACTCTTTTTTCAGCCACCAGGTTCCAGATGCTAGCAGGAGGCGACCAGACTTCCCTGGACAGTCAACCCCACCAACATGCCTTGGAGCTCCGCTTCTCCAGATCAATTCCCCACTAGGGAAAGAGAGAGACAGGATGGGAGTATGGATCGATTAGTCAAAGCCCATGTTCAGTGGGGAAACGATTACAGAAGCCAGACCTTCAACCTTATGCATTCCACAATGATCTTGGGTCCATACTCCCAGAGGGTTAAAGAGTAGGAAAGCTATCAGGGCTGAGGGATTGGTATACAGAAGTCTGGTGGTGGGAATTGTGTGAAACTGTACTCCTCTTATCCTATGGTTTTGTCAATGTTTCCTTTTTATAAATAAAAAGTTAAAAAATGTGAGAGATAGAACTTTAGCTGAAATTTACTCAAATATAAATAAAGACTTTGGGGCAGGGCAGTAGCCATTGGGTTATATGCACATGGCATAAAGACAAGGACGCACATAAGGATATTGGTTTGAGCCCCCGGCTGGCAACCTTCAAGGGGGTCACTTCACAAGTGGTAAAGCAGATCCGCAGGTATCTTTCTTTCCCTCTCCCTGTCTATTTTCCCCTCCCCTTTCAGTTTCTCTCTGTTCTATCCAAAAAATAGGGGGAAAAAATGGCACTGGAGCAGTGGATTTGTAGTACAGGCACTGAGCCCCAGGGATAACCCTGAAGGCAATAAAAATAAATAAATAAATAAATAAAGGAAATATCCCTGATATTTTATGTAAAATAATGACTTAAGTGATACTTTGATATAAAGTACACCTAAATTGGAAGTCTAAGTATATTTAATGTTAGATAAGAGTTGGGGCTAAGAAGTTTGGAAAGATAGCACAATTAGTGTCACAAACGTTCATGCCCAAGTCAGTAGGGCTTAAGACACTTAATCTCAGGGTCGTGGGTTCATGCTCCACATTGGGCACCATATATAATAGTTAAATAATAAAAAGACCTCAGAGGAAGCTTTGGTTGGGGGTTTAAACAAATGATAGTTTTGTTACATCAAAGTACAGTGGTAAAGTATGATATTGTTTAGGTATAGCAAAAGAGGTAATGGGGCAGAGATATCAGCTAGTCATTATGGCCATAGAGGAGAGTCTTTTAAGCTAAGTTTTCTGGAGCTCATCTACACATATTCAGGTACAGCAAACTCCTGTGGAGGATAGTAGGCACAGAGAACACGCCCACACAGAAAACATGACCTACAGCTGAGTTTGCAGGAACAGAGAGGAATCCAGCAGGCTGGAGCTTAAATCAGTTGGGATGCACCCACAATCCCTTGTGGGTATGCATAGGTTGTGGTATGCTCCCTAGAAAGACTGGTGTCAGCCGTATGCTAATGATGTCCCAAAATCCTATTATGAACACTGTGCACTGTTATAACAATGCCTGCCACTGCTATAAGCCAGAGAGCTTAGCTGTGCTCTGGTAAAAGAAAAAAGAAAGGGGGCAGGAAACTACCTCTAAGAAAGAGGACAAGAAATGGACAGGGCAGAGTTACAGTACTATGTCATTATTATTATTGTAACTTTCTCATGATATTCATAAAGAGAACATGCTTAAAAGCAAAAATAAACTATACCTTTTTATATCTTTATGTCATAAAATTTTCCTCTTATTGGTGAAGTGTAAAGGATGAAAACCTATTTTAAATACTTGGCCTACTGATACATCTCAGTCTTGACTCTCATTTTGAATTTATTTTGTAGTCTGTTTAAAAAAAAATCTTCTATAATGATCATGACACTCTTCACACTAATCCAGATAGACAATTTTTCAAAGGATAATTTAGAATGGAATGCTAACAAGGATGGCATATTGTCTCAAATCGTTATGTTACTTTCTTTTCTACTTCTCTAGATTTTCAAGTGATTTGCCTAATAGGCAAGTGAACAATGAACTGGTATATATTGCTTGTATGCCATAAAGAGAGAGAGGGGGAAAGAGAGAGAGATAGAGAGAATGGGAAAAATTTGCATTGTCTATCTGGATCAGTGACTGTAAAAGTAGTAGTGTAACTCACAGGTTAAGTGTTATCAGCCTACTTGAAAAAAATAAGAAAGAAAAACGGAAGCATAAAGTATCAAGATCATCATTGGTAAAAAAAGATGATAGCATATTTTCCATCTATTCCTTTCCAACCACAGAGAAGGATATAATGAACAGACCTACTAAAATTCACAGATACATAAAGTAACTATTAGGTATGTATGCCTAGCTAAAACAGGTACTGAAAGATGCTATTGAAAGGAAACTCAATTGTACTTTTGTCTCTCTTTAGATTGCTTCATATTTCCTGAGATGCCAGGAGCCAGCCCCGGTCACAGGGGAGGGGAATTGGCGATGAAGAAGTGAGAGATATGTCAATTGCTTCAAGTGCAGGAGAGAGGCACCTCTTGCCTCTGTCTGCAGAGCTTTATTTAAATACTTTTTGCCTGGATACAGTTGACATCATGTATAACATTTTCATTAACATCAAGGAAACAGTTGACATCATGTAAGACTATTTTTTATTAACATTAAAAATAACGCTAGACATTATTATCAGTATAGGTTCTTCTGGAAAGTTTCTTTGGTCTTGAGACAGCCTGCCCTCCTCTAGATTTTTGACCATCCATGTGGCCTTAATACGGCCAAGTAACTTCAAACATTATTCCCTCTGTTTCGGTTGTCTATGTTGCGGTAGCATATCTTCTCAGGAGCTCAGTCTAATTGCTTTTCTTCTTAACCTATTCTTGGATGGATCTAACACTTTTCTAATATCTAGCAAACTGTTTACCTACAGAAATATTATGCTGTAGAGTAAGCACACACCATGATGGCTTTCTAGCTAACCTTTGAATATATGAGAGTTCACTAACTTTTGCCTATATGAAAGTGTACTAAATTTTACGCATTAACTCTTACATAGCTATTTAACTACACAACATCTATCAATATGCCATAGATACCTATAAGTGAAAGCAGGGGTCTGTGGGTGAGGATAAGCATTAGGGCCCCTTTATAACTAGGTGAAGACCACAGCCTGTCACTCATACTGTAAAACACCTGTAATTCTGGCTTTTGGCCTGAGTCTGGCTAATTGAGAAGCTGTAGTGGTGATAAGTAGCTCTTCTTTGGAAAGCCTTTCAATGAGTACAGTAGCTTCTGCTCCTAGGCCATTTTTTAACCTTGTCACACTCACTGCCATAATCATTGTCACTGTGTACTTCCCCTGGGGATCTCTCTTTCATAGTCCCCAGGTATATTTGTATATATCCAATATAGCCAATAAGTCTTTAAATTATCAATATAAGGAAAAATAGCTTCAGTGTAGTCCAGGATGTCCCACTTTGCAGTCAGTCCTAGCCTGCTGAAGACTGTGCCATTTTGACTTTGCTTCCATCACTGAGATCCAATTGCCTGCATCAGCTGATAGTCCATCTCGGTGTCCTTTCTTCAGATAAAGCTTCTGTTCTGCCAGCAACTGTCTCCATCCACTTAGCAAGCTTGTCTATTGTTATAAGATAATGAGTGTTGATGGTGAGTTTTGAGTTGTCATCATGGAATAATAATATCCATGCAGTCTAGCATATGTACTCTGGATGGTAAATATCTTAATAAGTGACTTTAAAAGGAGACAATTCACAGTTAATGACAAGCTTTGGGGAAAGTGACTTTTAAGCAGATGGGCTTTATTGGTATGCATAAAAGCCCTATCACATTGATAGCTAAATATTGCATCAAGATATGTGTGTAAACTGCTAGGAGAAGGCTCAAAGGAGGGCGAGGTGACAGTGCCAACTAAAGCAATGATGATGCAGTGAATCCTGTAGGATGTCTTATTCAACACAGTTTCAGAGCTCTAATCCACTAGATGTGTGTATTATAGAAATAAGCTACTGAGATCAACATCCATTAGGTTTTAGCGTGGGCATGTAGTGCAGCTGTTGTCAAAGAGATGTCAGCTGCAATACTAGATAGGATGACATGTCCCAAAGGTATCTTAGACAGGCTTTTGACCCTAAACAGAAATAATCCAATCACCAGTTTTTTGTTTGTTTGGTTGGTTGGTTTTTAACTTTCTGGGGCTTCACTGTTCTAGGTCAACTTTTGCTGACAGAAAGACAGACATAGAAAGAGGGAAAAAGGGAAAGACATTACAGCACCAAAGCTTTCTTCATTGTAGCGGGGCTGGGGTCAAACCTGGATCACTCATTTGTCAAAGCAGGTATACTATCCAGGTGAGCTATCTTGCCAGTCCTACATCATGGAAAAACATAAACGTGGCCTCAACTATTGCCTACTTTTTTTGTCTGTTAAACAAGTCATTCCACTAAGTTCATGTTGTTGAAGGAGGAAGATAAATAAAATAAATAGAAGTATTGCTATGGTGGAAGCCACACAAAGATAAAGAGAGGAGAATATGTCTACCTACACAGGTAGGTGGTCTACTTATAGGCAGACCACATAAGAATGTAGAAGTCATATTGTAGCAATGAAATCAAAAGTCACATGTTGAAGTTAGTTTTCTGGTTTAACACTTTGTGAATATTAAGCCCCAAATTTATACCACTACATGTCAGGTTTCATATACTAATAAATGGGAAAAATTAAAAATATATTTTATTTATATACTACCTGGATTTTAGTTAAAGAAAATTGAAAATAATCTAGCTATTTTACTCACCAAGGAATTGACTAGCAGAAATCACATTAACAGAATTGTTGAAATGGTCTTTAAGCCTTGCCATTACATTCCTATAAGTTATAAATGAAAGACTATATCTTAGGAAAAAATGCCCAAACACACACCATGAGGACATTGCAATATAATATGATTATTAATGTCTCTAAAATAGAAACAAGAATTCCCCTCAAGCTGCCTTAGGGAGTCCACCTACAACAGCTACTTCAGGTCTAGTATTTCTTCACCCCCATTTCATACAGGTGTGCCTTTTTGGCAAAACCCAAATTCCACACCTGCATGTTCGTTAAAAGGATTTTTGGGAAATGCTGCTTGTAAGATATAGTGCCTACTCTCTACTGTCCAAGAAAGAAAGCCAAAAAAAATACAATGAGTGGTGAGTGAACTAATATGAAGTGTCTGGAATCAACTGTGCCAACTTTGGTGCCAACTTCCTAAAGTGAAATTCTAAGGATTGGCCAAATATAAGCAGTCTCAGCAAGAAAGAGTGACATGATTAATTAGTGCATCTGCTGAGACATAGACAGGGAGAACCTGAGTATGCCTAACATCTGCTGCTTCAGCCCCAAGCAAAGATGGGAAGAATGAAACAGCTGGAGAGGAGTTACTAGGAATTTGAGATAAATAATAAGAAGAAAGTAGATGGTGGAATATAATATATTGGGATAATTATTGAGGTGCTTACTTTCAAGAAAAAAAAAAGAAGCTAACAAAAAGAAATAACTGTGAAATTCCTGTCTGTTAAGAGAAAACTCAATTCATTCTCTTCCCTTCTTCTTCTAGCGTTTGCCATTCTCTTCCCTGATTTGATGTTAATCCGGCACCTGTATAGTCAATCATCAATTTATGGACAGAAAAATAACAAGCATGAATAGATTTTGTTCTGTGTATCCATTTTAGGAACACCTGTTCCTGAAATTTTATAAAGGAACAGTATAGTTAAAAGGTACATCAATATCCACTTATCAGAAAGATAATATGTATTCTATGTATTTCATATATTATACTAAAGATAGACATAAATTTCTAGAACTGCAAAACTTATTTTACCACTTCATTTGATATGTGAAGGTTAAGTGACCCATTTTCTTTGGCTTTATACAAGTTATGACAATAATCAGTTTTGGGGGGGGCCAGGTGGTGGCACACCTGGTTAAGCACATACATTGCAATACACAAGGTTGCAGGTTCAAAACCCTGGCCCCACCTGCGGGGGAAAAGCTTCATGAGTGGTGAAGCAGGGCTGCAGGTGTCTCTCTGTCTCTCTCCCTCTCTACCTCCCCCTTCCCTCTCCATTTCTAGCTGTCTCTGTCCAATAATAAATAAAATTTAAAAAAACAATAACTAGTTTTGTTAGATAGCCTTTCCTTTTTCTCTATAGTCTTATGTTCATTCAGTCATATATATCAAGATGGCATTTTGCTAAATACTATTGATCATACAAAGTGTATATGATACATGGACTCCGTTAAATGAAACATCATTGGAACCAGTCCAGGTGTTGACTGAATTGATCAGAAAAATAGGTTACTAAAATAAATACTAGAAAGATAAAAACAACCAAATTTCAAAGCAAATTTTAAAAGTCAGAAACAACATCCAAAGTCACAATATAAAACTAGTATGTTGAAGAAGAGCAGGTCTGCTTCAAGCATTAGGCACTTTCTGCTTCTGGGATGTCACCTTTCATAATTTACTACTGTCTTCAGCAGCCATAACAAAACTCCTCCTCTACATGCCACTGGGTAAAAGTGGGCTGTAGGAAAGTTGCAGACAGTGAGGAGAGTTAGGAGCTAACATTTATTATTATTTCTTTTTTAAAAGATTTTATTTATTTATTAATGATAAATATAGGAGGAGAGAGAGAACCAGACATCACTCTGGTACATGTGCTACCGGGGACCAAACTCAGGACCTCATGCTTGAGAGTCCAATGCTCTATCCACTGAGCTACCTCCTGGACCACTTATTATTATTATTTCTATAGGAGGAGAAGGTTTTTTTTTTTAACAATATTTCTTTTAGTTTTTCTTTTCTTGTATTTCATTTTATTTTGGTCATGGTGTCACTCCACCCTGACATTTTAGACTAAAAGAAATACATGAGGAGACCGAAGGAGAGCAGGAAGGACACAATGACACCAACAGCCCCCATTGCTTCCCCCAGGGTGGTGGCAACTATGATTGAGCCTAGATCCAGTGTAGGGAAAATCAGGAACCTTGTACTAAATACTTTAAAGTTGATGTGAGAGGTCTTTAGATTATCATCATAGTTAAAAATAACAGTTGTATGAGGAGATGAAGGTTAATACAACTTTGTATTAAATATTTTGCAATATACATGTGAAATAATTATTATGTACACTTAAACTTACACATGTTCCATGCCAATTTCAACTCAATAAAACCAAGAAAAAACTCTTTGAAAACAAACTCAAAATCACATATATCATAGCAAAAAACAATCTGTTCCTTTGTTTGAGCTGGTGAACTGGTTTGAGCTGGTGAATTCATTTGTTTGAGCTGGTGAATTCATTTGCCTTTGTTCCTTGTTTGTTTGAGCTGGTGAATTCATTTGCATTTGTTCCTTTGTTTGAGCTGGTGAATTCATTTACCTCCCACAGTCAATGTCCTTCCAGCCAGTGCTCTTCTGGAAGGTATAGGTAGAAACAGGCTGGGGGTGTGGATCGACCTACCAAAGTTCATGTTCAGCAGAGAAGCAATTACAGAAGCCAGACCTTCCACCTTCTCCACCCCATAAAGAATTTTGATCTATACTCCCACAAAGAGATAAAGAATAGGGATGTTTCCAATTGAGTGGATGGGACACAGAACTCTGATGTCGGAAACTGTGTGGAATTGCACACCTGCTATCTTATAATCTTGTTAATCATTATTAAATCACTAATAAATTTTTTAAAAGGAATTCTTTTTAAAAATCTACCTAATCCCAAAACCAAACTGTTAAAAAAAAATCTGCTTTGCATAATAAAGGGAGTCTCTTGATACAAGATTGACCATCTGAAAGGGTATTTATGTAACATCTCTATTGGTTGTTAAAGGTACTATAAAAGGCAGGTCACTTTTCACTTTTAGCTAATAGTGTCTACTTTCACTGACTTTATCCAGCAACATATTAGTCCTCATCATTAGATTACTTTATGACAACCAATACAGATTTTATATAAGTACCCTTTGCTGAAAGAGCTTACTCCAGGGAAAAGTTTATTGAAGGAAAATATGGGAGCAGTGTGACACATACAAACACGTAGATGAAAAACCATTAATAACGCTCAAAGAATTTGTCATTATTTCTATATTAATAGTTTAATCTTAAAAGATTAGTTGGCTCCTTTCTCATGTGTGTATCACATTAATAGATTTTAAAGCAATTCTGTTTCCTCTTTTTCATTAGTTTTTAAGTTCAGACATCTGTCACTCAACAACTTCCCAGAAGCTGTGGCTAAATTGGATAAAAACCATACTTGATAGTGTGGATTTATAAATAAAGGCTTGCCTGACACTCAATGATACGTTGCCTTTATTCTTCTCATGGAAATTTTGTTTTAAAACATCTATCAATTTCAAAAACATTTTCCTTCTGATTATGTTAAAGCTGGAGATGAATAACTGCATTAATAGTGAAACTGATTGCTCTCTGGGCTCGGACCTAGTTTGCAGCACTTTGGCCAAACGGAACAAGAAGGTGGGTATCATTGGTAAATACAAGACCTGCTATGGCGCCTCCGTCTGGAAGATGGTGAAGAAGATGGAGATCAGTCAGCACCTCAAGTACACGTGCTCCTTCTGTGGCAAAACCGAGAAGAAGAGACGAGCTGTGGGCATCTAGCACTGGTTCCTACATGAAAACCATAGCTGGTGGTGCCTGTACCTATCACACCACTTCTGCCATCGCAGTAAAGACTACGCTCGACTGGACCTGCCAATATACGTGGATATCTTCGCCCACCCTGTTCAACGCTTGACGTCTCGTCACCCAATCTGGTCCCCTACGCCTACACTGAACTTCTCTGTTCCAGTCTCTTGGAAACAGAGTTGGCAGTCAGCTGAGGTAAAGAACAAACACCTCATCACAGACCCCTGCAAGCGTCAACCCGGCTTTGCCTAGCACGTTATGATTGGGCTCTCCTCAAACGCTATCGAACAGGCCATGGCCGGTGCGCCACTATGTTCCATTGCTGGGGAGCCAGAGATGACCCGAACTGCCCCTGCGGCTACAGACAGACTATGACCCACATAGTCAATGACTGCCACCTCTCCAGATTCAAAGGAGGTCTCTAAACTTTACATCAGGCTCAACCTGATGCTGTTGACTGGCTACGGAAGAAGGGCAAACGCTAGAAGAAGAAAGAAAAGACTGCCACCAGAAGACTGAAGGAACTGAAAGACCAGTAGAAATGCTATCACCTGAAATATTAGTAGCATGAAATAAATGGGTTAATTTGCATAAAAATAATAATAATGAAACTGACTTAACCCAAAAGTGATATATTTCTTTCAGTTTCTTTAGTCAAAGACAACTTTTCCATATTCTCTTGCAGTGTCTTATTTGCATGCTTTATTTTTCATTTTTATCATCTTACAGGTATTAACTGATATACAAATATATTTCCACTGAGAAATGCTACACATGTACAAATTACTGTATTTATTGTCAACTGTAACCCATTAATCCCCCCAATAAAAAAATAAAAAGATAGAATTTCAAGGAAACGAATGAATCTTAAGTTACCGAATCTGTGTTCTTCCTGTTCTTAGTATTGCTAGTGCTAGTATTTAATACTTGACATTAGCCTTAAAGCCTTAAAGACTGTGAATCTCTAGCTTCATGTATGGGTCATATATCAATAAAAGTCTTAAGACTACCTACAATCTTTTCAGTATAGTTGAGAATTGAAATCTTCTACATTTATTTTTAAGTAATAATCCAAATCACACTACTCTAAGATTGCTGCTACCTGACTACCACAAACTCTAATTAAATTTACTTTTTTTTTTTTTAGTTTCTTAATGTACCAGCTAACTGCCCTGCCCCAGTGACCCATTTTTTTAAGAGAGAATGAGAGAGACAAAGCATCATGTCACCATCCTTATTGATCTCATAGGGTGCCATGACCATGACAATGCCTATACAGCAGGTGCTCTGTGCTGACTCACTGCTTCAAACCCTGAATTCTGTTTTAAATTTGAGGTGGTAATGAAGTACACAATTGTCATAAATAACCATAAACATATTTTTTGTTCTTTCCTGTCCATGCTGATTTCTAGACTGTCCATAACAGTCTGAAGGTGCTTTCTGCTCTATTTGTTTTCAAGTCTTACTCTTGGTCTCTAATTTAGGAATAAACACATGGGCCTCTCTAAAACATTATAATCTCTCTACAATGAGACTAGGTATACATTCTAAATAATGAGACAAAGAAGAAAAAAACTAGACTCCATAAGAATAAATGGTAAAACAGCTATACAAAGAACCTAACCACATCTATGTAATCTGATGCAGATTCCACCTTTAAGAAGTAAAATTACAGGGTGGGGGTAGATTACATAATGGTTATGCAAAGAGAATCTCAAGTCCTAGCCTCAGTCCCCAGCGCCACCATAAACTAGAGCTAGTCAGTGCTCTAGAAAAAAAAAAAAGTAAAATTTCAAAAACAATGTTTTTATTAATATATTTCATTACTGGTTTGTATAGTTGCCCTGGGCTCAACGAATAGTAATGTGACCATTTAAATCCATGTCAGCCTATTTATTATATTTAATAGTTTGCCTATTAAACATAAAAAAAACTTTTAATGGCACTTTTTGTTACTCAAGATATATTACCAACAAAAAAAAATTCACTAGATGGCAGCATAACTCAATTCTTATAAAATACATTCCAAATGATGTATTTCTTTCCTTGGGAATATTTTTTCTAAATTCTTGTTTTTTTGGGGGGGTAAGTTTTGTTAATTTAAATTGATAAGTAGAATGTGAACTCAAATTTGTAACTAGTAGCAGAGAATAGATTTAACTGTTTGATGTTTAATAATAAAAGCTTCTACACAGGATCTCAGGTGCCGGCAGTGGAGCACCTGGTTGTGTGTACACACTACAATGCACAAGGACCCAGGTTCAAGCCCCGAGTCCCCACCTTCAGGGGGAAAGCTTCACAAGTGGTGAAACAGGGCTGCAGGTGTCTCTCTATCTCTTTCCCTCTCTATCTCCCCCTTCTTAATTTCTGACTATCTCTACCCAACAATTAAATAAAGATAATAAGAATTTTTTAAGTACAAACTTATTTTTAAAAAAAATAAAAGAAAAAGGAGCAAAGTTAAGAAAATTAACTCCCATAGCAAACATGTTATACAAAAATTCCTGTATGATTCACGCTCCCCCCTTTTTTTTTATAAAGTATGGATTTAACAAAAGGTCACCATATTATTGTTATGTATAACATTGATTATAATTACGCTAACACTCCACACCTATGAACATCTAATTTTTTACAAAGGAGCCCAAAATATAAATAATGGAGAAAGTCTCTTCAACAAATGGTGCTGGGAAAATCACGAAATGTGCAGAAGAATGAAACTGAGCCCCTACATTTCATAACACACAAAATTAAACTCCAAATTCATCAAGGAACTGGATGTTAGACCAAACACCATCAAATACTTAGAAAATATTGACAGGATTCTTCTCCCTTGCTGGGGCTCACTCGGGGTGACTCTCAGCCAGGAAGGTAAACTGTCAGTTCTCCCTTGCTAATCTCGAGGACTCAACCATATAGACAAGAGACACCAGGGAGAATTGGAACTCTCTCATTTATTTGGGGGTGGGCTTGAGTTTATACAGGGATTCAAACAAAGAACATTTTTCAAATACATCAGAAATTACAGGTTTCTTAAAGGTCAGCTTGCTCCTATGGTAGGGGGCTGGTATGACAGGAATTGATGCAGATACATAAAGGTCAAGACCATTATTCTCCATGATGCAAACAGGTTAATTATCTAAAGGCATTTGAGAGAAGCATAGGGATTAAACCAGCAGGGTGAGATAGAGAGAAAATAAACAAGGCTTGATGTAAATCATCATATCAAAGGATATAAGGAAATAGTGTACTTGGGGCTTTACTGACTGATGTCAGGGAGGTGTTTGATGGAGTATGTTCTCTTTAGTGATCAAAAGTGAGGTGCTTATGTGAACTCTGGGTGAATATGTGAACTTTGAATGAACCTTAAAGCAGGCAGCCATGTGGCCTGCAGTTAGCAGGGAGAAACAGTGAGATCTCTGTGGGCTTGAGAGTCTGATAAGGGGAAACTGAGTCTGGGAGACATTTTTCCCCTTTGCTCATCTCTGTGAGAGAGGCTAACAAGGGGGTGTCTTTCCAGACCTCCATCCATGGATGGGGGGAGTTTTCCCTAAGCTCTACCAAGCTTTCACATAGTCCCACACTCCATCTAAGTTTTATAGGCATCTTCAATGACTTAAGTTCAATTTCCAGGAAGACAAAAACAACAAAATAAACCAGTGGGACTACATCAAATTGAAAAGCTTCTGCACTGCGAAAGAAAGTAGCAAACAGAGACTTCTTACATAATAAGAGAAGATCTTTATATGCCATACATCAAATGAAAAGCTAATAATTAAAATAGGGCCAAAAGACATTAAAAAAACGCTCCAAGTCACTGATTGTCAAATGAATGCAAATATAAACAACAAGGAGATCCCACTTTACTCCTGTGAGAAAGTCATTCATCAGAAAGACGAGCAACTACTACACTCGAGGGAAAAACAACATACATGAAAAATTGATCTAACAAGAGTAGGTTATACCCAAACTCTTTTTAGCAGATTGACATAAATTTAGTATTATTTTATTGGACTGTATAGAATCTTTTTTGGCAATCTTTCTTCTACTATTAGTAAGCAATGATGAAATCAGCTGGGGAAGAAAAACCCAAGACCAACAGTAAGGCATGCAAAATCATCTTTAGGGCACTATCTGAAAAATTCATGGATATTCACACTTAAGCTCTTTAAGGACATTAGTAGGCTATCAATGACACAGAAAGACTTATCAGTGGAAGCTAATGTCCTAAACTTGGCCTCTGATGGAAATGAATCATGTTATTCCTAATGATTTATACAAAGGTGTCATCTTAAAATGTAACTTAACCAACTTATCCTAATAATAAGCAATGAAGAAAAAATTGGAAGACAAATTGGAAAAGAAGAGCAATGTTAAAGATAGCTAAGGGTTTTATCTTGATGAAAGTTTTTGTTATCCTTTTCCCCAAATCAATGGTAGTGGGGTATAAGTTTTCCAAAGCGATGCAAAATTTTATTTAAAAAATAATGGTTTTCAAAAGTCCCTAGATGGCAACATAACACAATTCTTGTGAAATGCATTCTAACTAGTGACTTCTTTCTTGTGAATATTGTCATCTGGATATGTGTGTGCTAAGGAACAATATATTTTTTCATATTTTCATGACAAGAAATTTGTATATTTTGAACCAAAGTGTTGTTTAGGGAGCTATGCTCCTGCTGACACTCTCATTATTATTTTTCAGAGAGATGGCCCTTAAAGAAAAACATCTGAGAATTGTAAATTAGGCAAACAAACAAACAAAACCTTTTTATAAGATGTTTGTTGGGGGTCAGCGCTAGCACAGAGGGTTAAGAACACGTGGTGCGAAGCACAAGGACCGGCATAAGGACCCGGGTTTGAGCCCTGGCTCCCCATCTGCAGGGGACTCGCTTCACAGGCGGAGAAGCAGGTGTGCAGGTGTCTATCTTTCTCTCCCCCTCTCTGTTTTCCCCTCCTCTCTCCATTTCTCTCTGTCCTATCTAACAATGACGACATCAGTAACAACAACAATAATATGTACAACAACAATAAAAAACAACAAGGGCAACAAAAGGGAAAATAAAAGAAAAAGGGGAAAAAAGAAGAGATTAAAATGTAGATCCATCCAAACATCCTGAATGACAGAATATGTTGTTTAGCTAGAATTATGTCTCATTGAGGGTCTGAGGAACACATACAAAACCAAAAATAAAACTGGTCTTTCAATTACTACAAGACAAAGGAAGGAAACACAGCATTGGAGAATTAGAGGAGATGCAGGCCCTTAAAATTATTTAGTCACGGGGTCTGGAGGTAGCGCAGCAGGGTAAGCACATGTGGCACAAATCACAAGGACAGGAGTAAGGATCCGGGTTTGAGCCCCCTGCTCCCCACCTGCAGGGGAGTCGCTTCACAGATGGTGAAGCAGGTCTGCAGGTATCTGTCTTTATCTCCCCCTCTCTGTTTTCCCCTCCTCTCTCCATTTCTCTCTGTCTTATCCAACAACGAATGACATCAACAACAACAATAATAACCACAACAAGGCTACAAAAATAAGGGCAACAAAAGGGGGGGGAAATGGCCTCCAGGAGCAGTGGATTCATGGTGTAGGCACTGAGCTCCAGCAATAACCTTGGAGGCAAAAAAAAAAATATTTAGTCACATAAAAAATGAAATAAAGGAACAAAGGCCCCAGGTTCAATTCCCTGCACCACTATAAACTGGAGATCAGCAGTGTTCCTATAAAATATATAATAATTACAATAATAATATCATGAAAGTTAGCAGGCAGGAAGTTCAAGAGTTCAGGTCGTGAAACAGGATGGCAGAGGGCCTAGTGGGTGGGAATTGTATTGTGGAAAACTGATATGCATGTACAAACTATTGTATTTACTGCTGACTGTAAATATTATTCCCCCAATAAATAAATTTTTAAAAAAGAAGTTGAGCCAGGAAGAAAGAAAAAGAAGAGAAAGAAAATGAAGGTAGGCACATTCTTCAGTCCTTTAAAAATTATCTTTACATATGTATTGGTTAGAAACCACCCAGAATTCGAGAGGGAAGGCACAGAGAGAAAGAGAGAGAGAGATAGAGAGATAGATAGAGAGAGAGAGAGAGAGAGAGAGAGAGTCACCTGCAGCACCGCTTCATCACTCCTGAAGCTTTCACCCCACCCCCAGCAGGTGGGGACCAGGGGCTTAAACCCAAGTCCTTGTGCACTGTAACATATGCGCTCAAAGAAGAGTGTCACCGCCCAGCCCCCATTCTTCAGTTTTAATCAGAATCTTCAGCTTTGCATTCAGGAGAAGAGGAGGAACAGTAAATTCCCAATCACTGCCATTTTGACAGTTGATTTTCACAGTTTCAAGTATTTACATTCCTCTTTAATCTACCTGTTTTCATTAAGATGCCTCTCCTAGTCCAGAATTTCTCTATTTAACTTTTCCAGAAGAAAGATATCCAATCTACTTTGGAGTAGATGAGGGCAAGAAAAGAATCTTTGTTCCACTGGTTTTGTGAATTTGCTAAAAGTTTAAAAAAATAAAAAGTGAAGGTGTTACTGGGAGGGGACTAGACTTCGGTCTAAAAACTCTAGTATATAAGAAATATTCTGTTTTTATAATGTATAAATACCAGATTTATAATAATAATCTGATTTAAACTAATCAGATTTAAGATTTTGAGTCTAATGTATACTAATATATTTAACTTCATGTTACCATACACATATATACTGATAGTTCCACAACTAATAAAAATATTGAGTCAGGGAGGTGGTATATAATGTGTAGAATGGGAAGCATAAAATCCCTGGTTTGATTCTTGTTCTCCCATGTGCCAAAGTGATGCTCTGGTCTAGGTCTCTCTCTCTCTCTCTTTCCTCTCTGTGTCAATAAATTAATGAGAGTTTAATATAAATAACTTTAATGTAAATCTTTAAAGCTTTTTGAGGAGTTATTTATAGTACAGTTGTTGGCACAGGGTCCATTACTTTTTCATCTCACCAAGATATCTCTCTGGAAAACATTTTCACTTCCAACTTAAGTCCTTTCCCAACGTCGTTCATAGGGATTTCAAAGTCTCCCCTTCTCCCAGACTTCTCACTGTCCTCCTTCTCCGAAGTCCATTGCTTTGGTGCAATAAATCATATAATATTAAATAAATAAATAAAAACAATCCAATATATTACTATACCTACCACCAAAGGGAAGAAGATATCTTCCCTCTCTATTACTTCTGCTTTAGAAATGGACATTATCCTGAATTTTGCTCATATCTTTCCTTTGCCTTGTGTTATATTCTTTGTATTGTTTGACAAGTATCAGAAATGGAATTTTGTGTGAATCCATTAATTTTAGCTCAGTATGCTGTTTGTGAGAGTCATAGATAAAACGTTGACTAACTTGGTTGTGTCATTATAGAATATTCCACGGTGAGAATATTACTGGTCCATCACATGTTTCTTATCTATTTTAATGTTTTATGTATTTAGTTCATATTTAAAATTTCCCCCTTATAATTGTTGTCTTACTCAAACATCCTGGTGTTTGTGTTCAATAGATTTTCTAGATGACTATCCAGGTAAAGAAGTCCCTCAGGATAAGAGCAGAAACCTTGGAGCAGTAATGCTGAATCACAGGATCAGAACATTTCGACATGACAACATATTGAAAATTTTGATAGTACACCCAGCATGTAAAAGTGTTTTCAGATTCCTCATCTGTACTCACCAATTCATGTTGGCTTTAAAGCTCTGAATTTTTCTCAAGCTCATGGATACTGTCAAAGATAAAAAGGAAAGACTAGAGAGTCAGGCGGTAGTGCAGGGAGTTAAGTGTACTTGGTCTGAAGCACAGGGACAGGCTTAATGATCCTGGTTCGTGCCCCCGGCTCCCCACCTGCAGAGGAGTCGCTTCTCACCCTCTCTCTGTCTTTCCCACCTCTCTTTATTCCTCTCTGTCCTATCTAACAACAATGGCATTAATAACGACAACAATAATAAATACAGCAACAATAAAAAAGGGGCAACAAAAGGGAAAATAAATATTAAATTTTTTTTAAAAAAAAGGAAAGGCTAGATACTAATTTGAGTTTAATAATAGGTCTTAAGCAACAATGCATTCTTACAGTTATGGAAAGGGCATATGACATGAACTGAACTCCAGTATTTAACAGTTGTGAATAGATATTGCAAAGGGAGAGTACGGGGGGAAAGAAGTGGCCTAGTGTGGCCTCTTTGAGTGAAACTGTTAGAAGCAGTAACTTTAGAATTGCTTTAAGTAAAATTTTAAGCATGAGTTGTAAGTATAGTTGCTTTTCTGCCTGCAGTGGAAAATTCCTGTAAAAAGGGGGGCTAGACAAAACCCACACACCAAGATGTAAGCCACCTGTTGTTTGTCTTAAAGAGAATAGCTAGCCTAGCCAAGTCCTTGAAACCCAACCACCTGCTCAAGGTTGAGGGAGCTGATAGCCCGGTGGTCTTAGCTGACGAGAAAGTGTGGTGACCCTATTTTGCATAAAGGCTTGAAATTAGACAATTCTTATAGGCTGCTTAGAGCATTACAATGTCTGAAATGACTGGATCCTGCGTTTTCTGTAAAATGCTATTGAGTGTGTGTTAAAATTCTAGTTTTGCATATTCCCCACCCAGAATGTACTCTGGAATCCTATAACTTGTGTGGTTTGAGCCTTGTTCAGGGTGAAGCTTGGTAGACTAACATCAGTCACCACTTGGCCCGGATTGCAATTCGTAAATAAACATCTTTTGCTTCCTTGCAGTGGATGGAGATTTGATTTTTGCTCTGTAACAGAAACAACCTTCAGCAAAGCAGGAAATTCACAAAAGAGTCTGTGGGAAACTTACCAGTTCACTGACATCCAAGCCTAATTGTGCTTAGCCACAAACATCAGCCAAGATAGGGACCATTTAGCATAGGGGATGGTCATAAACTTAAGGGACTTTTCTCTCAGACGGTCTCCTTCTCACCCTCAGAAACTAAGAGTTAGAAGCTCTATCATTGGGTTCTTGACTTGGGGGGAGAAGGGGTTATTGTAGTAGGGAAAAATCTATTCTTTTATTAGAGGGAGGTTCATCCCAAGGATGCAATCTTGCGCCACGTGTGCTTAACCCACTGCGCTACCGCCTGACTCCCACAAGGATGCAATCTTAACCTGCTAGAAACTGTGTACTTTTGAAGGAAGCCTTTGGTGGTATGGTCTCTTGCTCTCATCAGACTCATAGCAAAGCAGCACACTAATCAGGTGAACTCTTTCACCAGTCCACATGATGATTTCAATGAGGAACACCTGGAATAAACTCATATAATTCAATTTTACTTTAAAATAGTTGATGAATAATGAAAAACACCATATGAATAAAATGTAAATGTTAGAATTGTTGTTTTTCTTTTTTAATATTTATTTATTTATCTATTCCCTTTTTGTTGCCCTTGTTTTTACTTTTATTGTTGCAGTTATTATTGTTACTGATGTCGTTATTGTTGGGTAGGACAGGGAGAAATGGAGAGAGGAGGGGAAGACAGAGAGGGGAGAGAAAGCTAGACACCTGCAGACCTGCTTCACCGCTTGTGAAGCGACTCCCCTGCAGGTGGGGAGCCTGGGGCTTGAACCGGGATCCTTACACCAGTACTTGCAATTTGCGCCACCTGCGCTTAACCCGCTATGCTAGCACGCGACTCCCCAAAAATTGTTGTTTTTATTATAAGTATATAACTAAGAAATAAAGAACTGGGGGGGTGAGTTAGTGCACCAGGTTAAGCACATAGTTTGAAGCACAAGGACCAGCTCAAGGATCTTGGTGTGAGCCCCCAGCTTCCCACCTGCAGGGGGTTTGCATAGCAAGCTGTAAAGCAGGTTTGCAAGTGTCTTTCTCTCCCCCTCTCTGTCTTCCCATCCTCTCTCTATTTCTCTCTGACCTAACCAACAGCAACAATAATAACAACAACAATAAACAATAAGGGCAACAAAAGGGAAAAAATAGCCTCCAGAAGCAGTGGATTTGTAGTACAAACACCTAGCCCCAGCAATAACCCTGGGGAAAGGAAAGGAAAGGAAAGGAAAGGAAAGGAAAGGAAAGGAAAGGAAAGGAAAGGAAAGGAAAGGAAAGGAAAGGAAAGGAAAGGAAAGGAAAGGAAAGGAAAGGAAAGGAAAGGAAAGGAAAGGAAAGGAAAGGAAAGGAAAGGGAGGAAGAAAGAGCTAAAGAACAAGACAATTGTTTTTACCTAAAGCAGTTTACATAGAGATGTAACTGTGATTGGATTTTGTAATTATTTTTCTACTCTTTGCATATCTAAGTTAGGAATCATTTATATTACTGTCATATTCCCAACTGAATGTCTAGACCCAGTGTGAATATGAATGGCATTCTTTGGAATTAATAACTACAAGTTTCAACCTAGTTTCATTATCATATTGCTTAATGCATTCGTCCCAGCTGTCTCTGGACTTTTGCAGAATACAAGCTCCCATTTACATCTGAGGTCCCCCATGACAGTTAAAACACCAGCCAACTACTACTCTCAATTCACCAAGTATAGTCAATATTATATGCATAACCACTTCTCACTGGCAAAGCAAGCTACCCTTGACGCTGAGCTTTTATATCACAAGAAGGCCTTTTTCTGAAATGATATTTTTTCTATGATGATGAAAACTAAGATTCAGTTTATTTACCTCTTCATATCATTTATCAGTTATAAACTAAAAGATAATATTATGTGTCTCATTCTACCCATAATAATTAAATATATCATTTACTAAATTCAGATTTTGCGCCATGTGTGAATAAAGAGCTTTACATAGTTTGTTATTTTTATTCTAAATGTTTTCTGAAATAGATATTAGTATGAAGTCTGATAAAATTCACATATAGGCAGTCCATAGAACAAGCTTTTAATGCAGATCTATATGAATTCTACATCCATTTTTTTCTTCCATAGTCTTTAGCATTTATTTTATTGACAGTCCAAAGAATTTTTGGAGAGAGTAATTACACTGAGTGCCTTCCCTTGAAGCCCTCTAATTTCCCAGCTGGAGCCATTTAATACACCTGAAAATTCTCTTTTCTCAGTTGTTGGGAACCTTTCTTTAAAAAGCTCTGGAGGCCAACAGTTGATTATATAGCATTTCGTCTTGTTACACTTCTGGGTTCCTGTACCTCAGTAAAATAATTGCTGAATAAACTAGGGTTCTTTCCCTCTATTCCACTTCTCCATTAATTGACATTTGAGTCCTTATTATGTTCTTACCAATAATTCTACAACTTTAAGGTCTTCCCCCTCTTACTCTCTCCTTTTTTTTTTTTACTTTTATTATTTTTGATTCCTGTTCATTTCTTTCATATTTACATAACAGTCAACTTCTCAGTCTAAATCTTCAAATACCACCTCTTCCTTGTTTCTGCATAGCTGTATTATTGTCACCTGTTTGAAAATGTATCCTTATCCTATGCTAGATTTTCTAACACCATCATTTGCATATCTGGTTCATTGTCAGCACATTCCCTGAATCCTCTGAATTTATAATCAGGAAAACTGGATTCACTATTGTCATTTAACAACTTAGTCTGTAAGCCTTTGTTTTAATCCAACTGTTAATAAATTTATTTTTGACCCACCTATCAGAGACCACATACCTTTTTCAATCAGTTTTGTTATTGTTGTTTTTGTTAACGAAGGTGCTGCAAAAGTCTCCTTTATGATGCAGGGAACTGAGCCTAGAACTTTGGCATGAAAATCTCTTGGAATAACCACTATGCTATTTCCCCTATCACTACATACCCTTTTTATTAACTGTCACCTTAATTCAACATCTTTCCATTTGTCTTTTTTTTTTCTTTTGCCTCCAGTGTTATCACTGGGGCTCAGTGCCAGCACTACAAATCCACTGCTCCTGGAGGCTATTTTTCCCATTTTGTTGCCCTTGTTACCCTTGTTGTGGTTGTTATTATTGTTATAGATGTTGTTGGATAGGGCAGAGATAAATAGAGAGAGATGGGGAAGACAGAGAGAAGGAGAGAAAGATAAACACCTACAGACCTGCTTCACTGCTTGTAAAGCGATCTCCCTGCAGGTGATGAACTGGGGGCTCAAACAGGGATACTTATGCCAGTCCTTGCACTTGGCGCCATGTACGCTTAACTGGCTGAGCTATTGCTGGCCCCCTACTTTATATATTTTATATGAGACAGAGTCTCGTGAGATAAAGGGACTGGGTGAGAACCAAAATAGCACTGTGGTATGTTATGCTTTGGGAATCCAACATGAAATTTCAGGCATGCAAGACCCAGTTGAACTATTTTCTTGACCACTGATAAAAACTTCAATGCAATTCATTCTATTAGTAGATATGATTTGGCTATAATGAGCAAATCAAGTAAATGTCAATATAAACAATATTTAATGAACTAAATAATACAACTTTTACTGTCTCATATATATCCCCCTTTCAATGTGTTAAAAGGAAAATACCCAAAAAGCAGCTTACCACTAAAAGCTTAACCATATATGTATTCAAATATTCAAGCCATATCATTAGTTTCAAAAGCAAAACAAAATTTACCAGTTTTATTTCTTTGATTACTGTGGCAATATATGTTATCAGAGTCATAACTGAATTGGGAATTTTGCTTCTGTCCCTTCTGTCGCATAAAAATGTTCAACTTTCAATGTTTGATTATTTAATTGCCATAAAATTTCACTCACTTTAAGCAAGTATAATAAATTAAAATTAACATTTTTTACCTAAAGTAGATGGACAAAATCAGAAGTTAAAAGGGGCCCTTCAGTCATTAAACCCAATATTTCCCTAAATATGCTTATCATCAGAATTTCTTGGAAGAAAGGATTAATTAACAAAACCATAGGGTAGGAAGGTTACAACTCCACACAATTCCCACCACCCAATCTCCATATCCCACCCCCTCCCCTGATAGCTTTCCCATTCTCTGGGAGCATGGACCCAGGGTCATTGAGGGTTGCAGAATTCAATTAACTTTTTAAAAAAGGAGTTCCAGGTAGTAGGTACAGAGAAAGATAAATCAAGTATGTAAAATAGATAAGTAGAATAACTCCCCTCCCCCTCCCCTCCCCTCCTCCTCCCCCTCCCCTCCCCCTCCCCTCCCCCTCCTCCTCCTCCTCCCCCTCCCCTCCCCCTCCCCCTCCTCCTCCTCCTCTTTCTTCTCCTTTCTTCTTCAGCATTTTGCACCAGAAACTTTTTGGTTTTTTTGTTTTGCTCTAGAAACTATTTGGAATTGTGGAACAAAAATAAAATTAGTTCCAAGAGTTTCAGGTATTTTGAAACTTAAATCACATTTGTAAAACATCAGTGTTGTGCAACATGATAGAAATACTAGGAATTATCAGTGCTGTATATGTTGTAGGTTTCCAGGTATTTCAGAATTGGCCTGGAAGTCGGGCAATGGCGCAGTGGGTTAAGTGCAGGTGGCGCAAAGCAAAAGGGCGGCTTAAGGATCCCGGTTCGAGCCCCCGGAGTCGCTTCACAGATAGTTAAGCGGGTCTGCAGGTGTCTGTCTTTCTCTCTCCCTCTTTGTCTTCCCCTCCTCTCTCCATTTCTCTCTGTCCTATCCAACAACATCAATAACCACAACAATGTTAAACAACAAGGACAACAAAAAAGGGAAAATAAATAAATAAATATTTTAAAAAGTAAAACATTAAAAAAAATTGGCCTTAGATTGTTTTATTTGTTGTTTTACTTGAGGAGCTCATGAGAGAAAGAACACTTTAAAAATACCTGGACTGGGGAGATAGCATAATGATTATGCAAAAATACTTTTATGCCTGAGGCTTTAAGTTCTCATTCAATCCCTACCACACTGAACCAGAGCTAAGCAGGGTTCTGGTCTCTCTCTCTCTCTCTTTCTTTCTCTCTAAAACTACTATTAAAAGGAGAAAGGAAATGGCTAGATAACCTTTGAGTTCCCAGGGTTATATGGAAAATATTTAGACTAGCTTGGTAAATAATCACAGATACATCCTTGTGAGTATACATACAACCCTAAGACTGAGTGGACTGTGTCTGTTGCTAGTAGTGCTTGGTTTCTGCTCTGTTTTTATTCACAAGGGTAGATCTTCAAATCTTAAAATACAAATACATTCCTGAAGTGCACCACAAGTATCTTAATGGATCAGAGAAGCAGAGCATAAGATATAGATGCTTATTACTATGTGGCAATTATATGTTATTTAATTAGTTGAAATAGTTATTAATTTAAATAACAATTCAATGATATTTAGTTAACCACTTGTGAAGCTTTCCCCCAGCAGGTAGAGACTGGGGACTTGAACCTGGGCCCTTGTGCATTGTAATGTGTGCCCTCAACCAGATGCACCACCACCTGCCCTCTCCCCAAAGAATCATTTTTATTTATTTTATTTATTTTTTAAAGTAGTTTTATTTATTTATTATTGGACAGAGATAGAAAGAAATTGATAGGGGAAGGGGAGATAGGAAAAGAGATGGAGAGAGACACCTGCAGCCCTGCTTCACCACTCACGAAGCTTTCCCCTTGCAGGTGGGGACCAGAGGCTTGAACCTGGGTCCTTGTGCACTGTAATGTATGCACTTAACCAGGTGCACCACCACCTGGTCCCGAAGAATCCTTTTTAAAATTATCTTTACTTATTGAATAGAGATAGCCAGAAACTGAGCAGGGAGGGGGAGGTAGAGGAGCAAGACAGATACCTGCATCACTGCTTCCCCACTTACAAACCTTTCCTTCTGCAGGTGGGGACTGGTGGCTCCAACCTGGGTCCTTGCATAGTGTAATATGTGCACTCAACCAGGTGCACCACCACCTGGTCCCCTGAATCAATAAATATTTACAGTTCTAGAGCAGAAAACTGTCATGAATTCCAAGAGATGGTTCTCAATTTCTCTCTTTCCTATCAAATAAAACAAAATGACCACCAGGGGCAGTGGATTTGTTGTGCAGACACCAAGACCTATGGATAACTCTGGTGGCAAGAAAGAGAAATAGAGGGATAAGAAATAGGAGGGGGGAAGAAAGAAAGGGAGAGAAGGAAGGAAGGAAGGAAGGAAGGAAGGAAGGAAGGAAGGAAGGAAGGAAGGGAGGGAGGGAGGGAGGGAGGGAGGAAGGAAGGAAGGAAGGAAGGGTGAAAAATACACTGAACACTGGACTTGCTACAATGTAAGCTCCAAGTGAGAAAAATCTCATATTTATAGCAGTGATAGTTGTAGACGAAGTTACAAAACATTCCCCAATTCTCACCATGATGTTGGACATTATATAAAGGAGAAGAAAACTGGAGTTGCAAACAAAAAGCTGTTTCAATTTCTTATATTTAATTCTAATAAAATTATACAGTTGATCTTGTTTTATTAGTGGTCGGTGTTTAAAACTGCTTCCCAGTAGATGAGATTAATTTATACATTTGTTATTACATTAGTTTGAGCCAATCAATACTCATATATTTCACTTCTCAGCTCTAATGCACCTTTAGTTAACTCAGATAATGACTTGCTTAAAAGATCATTTGGCTCCAAGATTATGTGAGGATGGAGTCATTTAATCAAAAGCATGTTTCTGTCAAAATTAGCTAAGTTATATAAGTAAATTAAGCACATTTAAAGTGTATACTATATTAAGCTGAAATGAAGATTTATTTTTGTGCATGGCCACACATTTTTACTTTCTGTAATAAAAAAAGGAAACTGGTGATTTTTTTTATTAAGGTACTATGGAGATTCAAGGTTTCACTGTGTTTGCACAGTTATATAATTTGAAATAAGTTTAGAATCAAAATGATTTTGACTCAAGAATTCCAATTAACTTTTTTTTCTTTTTTTTTTTATTTAAGAAAGGATTAATTAACAAAACCATAGGGTAGGAAGGTTACAACTCCACACAATTCCCACCACCCAATCTCCATATCCCACCCCCTCCCCTGATAGCTTTCCCATTCTCTGGGAGCATGGACCCAGGGTCATTGAGGGTTGCAGAATCCAATTAACTTTTTAAAAAAGGAGTTCCAGGTAGTAGGTACAGAGAAAGATAAATCAAGTATGTAAAATAGATAAGTAGAATTTTTCCTAGAGGAAAATTAATGATAATAGCATATAAAGGATATATGGAGAACATTATTTTTAATAGAATATCAAATATTGAAAATATTCAGCTTGTATGACATAGTAGCTGTAATTATTTCATTGATTAATAAAAATAGTAAAAATGAAAATATTGAAATAAAATTAAAGCTAATTTCTTTTAAGTTATGTTTTTGAAGATTGACGGCTAATATTTTAGGCTTTATGTTACAATTAATTAGAAAAAAAGTCAACAAAATATTAAGAGTATTTAGAAAACATTAACCCATGACTATGGAGAGAGAGGAGAAAGCATAAGTAAGCAGGGTATTTTTGAACATAAAACAAAAATTAGAATATTATATGGGAAAATTAATCAAACATCCTCCTTACCTAGCTAACATAAGTGAACATTATTTAACCAATGACAACTTAAACTCAGAATTTTCCTCCCAGCTCCTAGGAAAATATCTTTAAATTTCTCCTATATGCTAAGAGAACTCACAGTAGAACTAAACAGATTCTAAACATCTGAAAAGATGTAATGTCCCTGTAACAGGTGGAGAGGATGCTAAAGTTTTTTTTAACTCTAAGAATGCTCAGAGACCAGAGGGAAAACATTTGGAGGGGGGACCCTATAAGTTTGAGCCTCTTGGGAAGAATCTTTCAGGTAGGAGACTAGAAAGATCCTCAGACATTCAAATAAGTTTGCTAGACATGCATGCAAGTGTAAATTCCCACTGAAATTTGGCCGGAGAAGTGGTTCCATGGATAAATCTTTTGATGCTCTAAGGTCCTGAGTTCAATCCCCAGCATCGCATATGCCAGGGAGATGTTCTGGTTCTCTGTCTATTTTAAATAAATCAAGAAATCTGTGGTGTGGGGAGGTGGTAATTCTATCTCTGTGTCTTCCACAGCACACAAGTTAGTAACTGACTTTTTCATTATTTGACTGAGGGAATGTGAATATATAGGATAGTTGCCATCACAAGAGTACGTTTCTGCTTTTTTCCAAGCAGGTGCATCTACCAAACTGTTACACTGCTCCACCATAGGTATGTAGCATCATCATAAAATAGAACTAAGCAGTGTTTTTGTAAAAAAAAAAAAAAAAAAAAAAAAAGAAAGAAAAGAAAAAGAAATCTTTACACAAAATTTGAGAAGCTGAGATGAAGCCTGGTGAAGTTTTCCACTGAAAGGCCTGAAATTGTCCCTTAAGCCCTCTCTCAAAGGTGACTTTTCTCCCAGTACATACCTGATGGGGATTCTCTTCCAAAGGTTCTACAGGTCACTCATTGCCCACAGAAGTTCTGATTTTAGGGCCAGGTGATGGCACACTTGGTTGAGTGCACATATTACACAACACAAGGACTCAGTTTAAAGCCCCCAGTCCTCACTTGCAGGGGGAAAGCTTCACGAGTGGTGAAGTAGTGTTGCAGGTCTCTCTCTCTCTCTCTCTTTCACTTTATATCACCCCCTCCCCTCTCAATTTCTATCTGTCTCTATTTGATAAATAAATAAATAAATAAATAAAAGTAATAGATAATTAATTAAAAAAATTGCAATGGACCAGCTAGATGCTAAAAAATAGATACTTGAGGATAGAACAGTAAACAGGATAGACCCTTTACTCAGAAAAATAAGCCACAAGTTATAATATAATGTAATGCTTGTTATGATAAGAAAGTCATTACACATTTTCTTTTTTATATTTATTTTATTTATTTATAAAAAAGAAATATTGGCAAAACCATAGGATAAGAGTGGTACAACTCCACACAATTCCCACCACCAGAACTCCATATTCCATCCCCTTCTCTGATAGCTTTCCTATTCTTTAACCCTCTGGGAGTATGCACCCAAGGTCATTGTGGGATGCAGAAGGTGGAAGGTCTAGCTTCTGTAATTGCTTCCCCGTTGAACATGGGCGTTGACAGGTCCATCCATACTCATAGCTTGCCTCTCTCTTTTCCTAGTAGGAAGGGCTCTGGGGAAGCAGAGCTCCAGGACACATTGGTGGAATTGTCTGTCCAGGGAAGTCTGGTCAGCATCCTGCTATCATCTGGAGCTTGGTGGCTGAAAAGAAAGTTAACATACAAGAACAAACAAATTGTTGCTCAATCATGAAATTAAAGGCTGGAATAGTGCAGATGAAGAGTTGGGGGGTCCTCCATTTTGTAGATAGCTACTGGGAATATTTTAGTTATATTCCAAAGGGCCTGTGGCTATACTAGTTTTTTTTTCCCCTGAAAATCTGATATACAGGTGGATCCAAGTTATTGTCATTACACTTTTTCAATCTTGAGAAGGACAAGGGACTCTCAGTCCCTTTTGCCTCAGAAGAGAAAGAAAGCATTAGGTGAAGTGGAGGTATTTTTTGAAGGTACAGTGATAAACATTTCCTATCTCCTGGTTCTAATTTCTCTTGTAAAGTTGCTGTCCGGTCCTTGTTTTGAGTGGGTGTGGTGGATTGCGTTGTATTTGTTGAAAGTCACGAAAGTTACAACACTTCTGAACAGAAAGAGAATATTGATTTAAAAAAAAAAAAGAGTGATGGTGGCACATCTGGGAAAGCATATATGTTACTGTGCTCAAGGACCCAGGTTCAAGCCCCTGGTCCCCACTTGTAACAGGGAAGCTTCACAAGCAGTAAAGCAATGCCATAGATACCTCTCTCTCCCTCTCTATCTTCCCCATGCTTCTCAATTTCTCTCTCTTCCTATCAAAAACAAAGTAAATCAAAACAAAGGTTGCCTGGAGAGGTGGATTCATCTTGCAGGCACCACTGTTGGCAATAAAAAAAAAAGCAAAATGAAAGTTTTGTGAATAAAGCTTTTACTATTTTATTCACTTAGATGCCCCACATGCCGGTATTGTGCCCAATATATTAGGAATCTTACCTAAAAAAATACATGTAGAATCATTAACAAGTAATGAATAAAGCATTTGCAGGTGGTTTTTCATCTTATAATCAATTGTACTTCATGGGTTTGTGGTGGTATCAAGATAGTCCAATATTTTATATATTTATTTATTAGAAAGATAAAGAGAGAATTTGAACTCAGGACCTCATACTTGTATGTTCTGTACTCTACCACCAAACCACTTCCTGGGGCACTACTTAATTTAGTAGGGGTCAGCCACTTGTTAGAAAGCACACATAGGGACTCCTATGTCAATATGGTCGCTGTAGTAAAATAGAAAACAGAACAGGACTAAAATAACAGCTGACTGTCTGGGCTTAGTGTTTTCTTTTCAGAATGATTTGTTCTCTACCTTGCAGATGGAAATTTCTTTAAAAATTACTTGTTCCAGCTAATAGAGTACAGATGAAGGAACTGCAATGCACATAAGAGTAGAAAAAGGGATACACATCTCTTTGGTTCTCAAGCCAAATGATTTTTCCTCAGACCAGACAGAACAAGTTCTCTGAGCAAGCTAGGTAGTGACTACTATGAATTCAGAAGAAACCTACCATATTATAAAGCCTCGCCGTGGTGTATCATGTTGATTCAGTCTCTGTCAGATCTACTCAGGACCTGACCAAATATGGGAGGGAGAGGAGGATATGACCAAACGTGGAAGGAAAAATGGTAATCATATATGGCAGGAGATATGCCCATGTCAGCTTTACATAAGCCATCCTACTTCTCCATCCAAACTCACTTCACATAAATATTCCCCCTTCCCATCTTTTAGGGGTGTATGTGCTATAACTGAAATCCCCTCTCTACTGTGATCAGAAGTAACTATCTGGTGTCTGCTTTCTTTAACTCAGTTCTGATTAGACAAGAACTTGAAGGGTCCCTTTGACTTAGCTGGCAACAAGTTGATGCTGAGAACAGTGGGTAAGTTATTTCTTATTTCACCTTGACCTGCATAGCAGACATATATTAAAGAGACCTATAATTTCCTCCATTCTTGTATCTATTCTGTCTACACTGACTATTTTTAAATTTAATTTAATTTAATTTAACTAAATTTTAATTAAATGTTCATCAAGGGAGGTATTCTTGATATTTTTCAGCAACTGAATATTCTATTACAGACTAAACACTGGGCAAGGAGCTAGCATAATGGTTATGTAAAAGACTTATTCCTGAGGCGCTGAAGTCCCACCCCTCCACACCTCCATACAAACAAATCACCACCATAAACACAAGCTGAATAGTGCTCTGTAACAAAAAAAAACAAACAAGCAAAAAAGTCTAAGGACTATGGTTAGAAATCACTTCATAGATGTTTTTGATATTTTACCTTGTAGTTTCACTCAAGGACTACCCCTGCACTAAAAAACTTAGGTTAGATTTTGCTTGTTAGTATCCTGCAAATCAGTCAGGTTTGTGAAACATGTAAAGAAGTAGTTATATTTAGTCATATTTGTTCATAAAGAATGCATGCACAGGGAACCAGGCTGTGCACACCTGGTTAAGCACACGCATTCAGTGTGCAAGGACCCAGGTTCAAGCATCTGGTCCCCACCTGCAAGGGAAAAAGCTTCTCAAGTGTTGACGTACAGCTGCAGGTATGTCTCTCTCTCCCTTACCTCTCAATTTGTCTCTGTCTCTATCCAATAATAAATAAATAAAATATTTTTTATATTTATTTAATTTATTTATTCCCTTTTGTTGCCCTTGTTGTTTTATTGTTGTAGTTATTATTGTTGTTGTCGTTGTTGGATAGGACAGAGAGAAATGGAGAGAGGGAGGGGAAGACAGAGAGGAGGAGAGAAAGACAGACACCTGCAGACCTGCTTCACCGCCTGTGAAGTGACTCCCCTGCAGGTGGGCAGCCGGGGTTCGAACCGGGATCCTTATGCTGGTCCTTGTGCTTTGCGCCACCTGTGCTTAGCCCGCTGCACTACAGCCCGACTCCCAATAAATAAAATATTTTTTAAAAAAAGAATGCATGCACAACGGGTTTGAGTAGATGACTCAGTGGTAAACTCCTAACCTTACATATGTGAGACCCTGGTTTTGATCCCAGGTTTAGTATAAAATGGTAGAGCTGGCTAAGGAGATAGCATGATGGTTATGTACAAGACTTTCATGCCTGAGAGTCTGAGCTCCCAGGTTTAATCTAAGCAGCACTCCAATTTCTTTCTATCTCTTTATCTTTCTCTATATATCTCTTACTAAAAATAAATACAATGTTTTTAAAAGAGCTCTGTTCTTCAAAAATTAAAAAAAAATACAAATATACAAAATAAAATGGCAAAATGAGGGTTGGGGAGATAGCATAATAGATATGTAAATAAATTTCATGCCTGAGGCTCTGAGTTCCCAGGTTCAATCCTAGCCCTACCAAAAGCCAAAGTTGAGCAGTGCTCTAGAAAAGAGAGAGACAGAGAAGAAAAGAGTGGCGCTCTGTCCTCTTGCTGTCAATATGGAGAAAAAATATTTTACAGGAGAAATTTGATAATTATTTTGAAAAGACTTACAGACTAAATCATCTTCATATTGAATCATTTTAAACTGGGATATATTTTTATCTCAGTGTTTTCCAATCAATAAACATAGAAAGTCACTGTGAGGATATCTATCAAAACTCCAAAGATTTATTGGGTTGTGTTGGCTCCCTATCCATAGCCTTTTATTACTGATAGGTACTCATCAATTTAATTATAACCACTGATTTAATTCACGTTTTAATATTTTATTTTATTGTTTATTTATTTTCAATGAGAGAAAGATAAGACCACTCCTCAGCTCTGGCCTTTGGTGTTACATAGCCATTATGCTATCTCCAGAGCACTGTAACCACTCAATTTAAAATCACTTTAACCACTCAATTTAAAATCTCTTTGTCTGCTATATTTTCTTTAAGTGAATCCTATTAATTTCAGAGAGGATAATAATTTGTTTCTAGAGTGACTGTAAGACAAAGAGGCATTGGAAGATCCTATATTCAACCACCTCATAAAGGTGAATTGGTCTAGACTTTTGAGAGAGTCCACATATCAAATATACAGCCTATATATTAAAAAGATTCAGTTTGTGTTTTGAAAAACTTTGAGACATACAATTGATTTTCCCCCTCTCAAATTAATTAACTAGTGATTTATATGTCTACATTTTGCTAGGAGTGTACATAAACACCATTCCCACCACCAAAAGACTGTGACCCATCCCTCCCACCCACTCCCACCCCCCACTGGCCCAGGAAGCTGCATGTCTACCCCTCACCACAGGGTTTTTACTTTGATGCCCTACTTACAATTTGGTCAGGTCCTGCTTTTAGTTTGCCTTTCAGATCTTCTTCCTCAACTTCTGTTGATGAGTGGGATCATCCCATACTCATCTTTATCTTTCTGACTTAGCTCACTTAACATAATTCCTTCTAGCTCTGTCCAAGATGGGTCAGAGAGGGTGGGTTTATTGTTCTTGATAGCGGCATAGTATTCCATTGTGTATATATACCACAGCTTTCTCAGCCACTCCTCTGTTGTTGGGCACCTGGGTTGCTTCCAGGTTTTAGCTATTATGAATTGTGCTGCTATGAACATAGGAGTACACACCTCTTTTTGGTTGGGTGTTATGGAGTCCTTGGGGTATAACCCCAGGAGAGGAATTACTGGATCATATGGAAGGTCCATGTCTAGCCTTCTGAGAGTTTTCCAGAGAAGCATCCAATAGCACAGCTATATACAAGATACTGGGTACTGTACAGCAAACCCTAACAAAAGGACTTTTCAAAGTTAACCCAATTACCAAATAATGTGATGATAACATTAACTATCGATTGACTTTTTGAACCCTAAGACAGCAGGAACCTCACATCTCCACTATAGAGCCCCTACTTCCCCCAGTCCTGGAACCCTTGGACAGGGCCCACTTTCCAGTATGCCTCTCCCAATCCATATCAAATAATATTGCATCCACCAATCACAACCTAATGAATGCAACGATTGCCACCTCAACATGCTTCACTTCAGACTGTGTCCAGAGACTTCACATGTGAAATGACAACCCTTCAGCTTCATTACTCGGGTGAGTCCTTTCCTTTCATAGTATACTCTAATTTCATCTCAGGTGGTTCACTTTGTAACAAAGTCCCAAAACCTAGATATACACCAGTTTCTGTGAGAGAGAGCATATGTTCACACGTATCTATAAACTAGTGCAAAATATATACCTGAAAGCAGAAGTACACTAGAGTTTGCAGTGAGTACCTCCCTAACACTTCCTCTCCACTAGCTTTGGGTCCATGATTGCTCAACAATTTGTTTGGCTTCGTATGTTAACTCTCTTTTCAGTCACCAGGTTCCAGATGCCATCAGGATGCTGGCCAGGCTTCCCTGGATTGAAGACCCCACCAATGTGTCCTGAGCACAGCTTCCCCAGAGACACACCCTACTAGGCAAAGAGAGAGGCAGACTGGGAGTATGGACCGACCAGTCAACGCCCATGTTCAGCGGGGAAGCAATTACAGAAGCCAGACCTTCTACCTTCTGCAACCCACAATGACCCTAGGTCCATGCTCCCAGAGGGATGGGAAAGCTATCAGGGGAGGGGGTAGGATATGGAGATTGGGTGGTGGAAATTGTGTGGAGTTGTACCCCTCCTACCCTATGGTTTTGTTAATTAATCCTTTCTTAAATAAAAAATAAATAAATAAATAAAAGGTGAATTGGTTTTGGAGTGAGTGAGGAAAGTGTAATAGGAAGTAGGTGAGGAGGGTATTTAAGTCTAAGTAGACACTATTTCATTATGCACTTTATACTGACTCACTGCAGACTGTTGTGTACTATTGATTTCAGATATATATTTTGCCCTAACTTATGGATACATGTGAACATATGCTCTGTGTCATGGTAACTGGTCTATATCTAGGTTTTGGGACTTTGTTAGGAAGTGAACCGTCTGAAATGGAATTAGAGAATCCTATGAAAGGAAAGGTCTCACCCAAGTAATAAGGTTGAAGGGTAAATATTACACTTCCCTCACTCACTCCAAAGATAATCTTATCAAAACAAGGACTGCAAAAGCTGAATATGAGCAAGAGACTGACGTACTTTAACAATGACTCTTTAGTCACTATCAGGCCACCCCATCAGCTGGGGCCATAGTCAGGGAGTCCTGAGATTCCCAGACAGACATGATGGGCCTAGACCTCGAATAAATCCCTCTCTCCATTGTTACTAGTCAACTTTATCATTAACAACACAATAGACCCCTTTGTGGACCCTCATAGGACCTTGCCCTCAACTTGGAGCAACAACAGTAGATAATGTTCCATCCTCCAAAGGGAGGCTGGACAACATACTCTATCTTCCACCTGAGGAAAATGGGTCCTGAAATTGGGGCAGCTTGGAATATTCCTACTCGTGACCATAGAATGTGAGGTCAGAGCAGTGCTCACATAGGCTCCAAAGCTGAATATGGGCCTGAGATCAGAACAAATCAATGGGGTTTACAGTCAAGAATATTTATACACCTTTCCCATATTTTGGAGCTACTCTCTTTTCTGATTCAGCTTTCTGGTCCTTTTTTCCAGTCATGACATCATCTCTTCAGACAATATGGATACACCTGCATATCAGATTTCATGATCAGGAAAAAAAAAAAACAAACAAACAACAACAACAAAAAAAGCCCTTTGGAATATAACTAAAATTTGCCTACTAGCTATCTACGAAACAGAACCCCACCACCCAACTCTTCATTTGCACTATTCCAGCCTTTAGGTTCATGATTACTCAACAATTTGTTTGGCTTTATATAACTCTCTTTTCAGCCACCAGGCTACAGATGTTACCATGATGCCAACGAGACTTCCCTGGACAGACAGTTCCATCAATGTGTCCTGGAGTTCCAATTCCCCAAAACCCCACCCCACTATGGAAAGAGAGAGGCAGGCTGGGAGTATGGATTGACCTGCCAAAGCCCATGTTCAGCAATTACAGAAGCCAGACCTTTAACCTTCTGCATCCCACAATGACCTTGGGTCCATATTCCCAGAGGGTTAAAGAATAGAAAAGATATCATGGGAGGGGATGGGATACAGAGTTCTAGTGGTGGGAATTGTGTGAAATTGTACCCCTCTTGTCCTATGGTTTTGTCAGTGTTTCCTTTTTATAAATAAAATAAATTTTTAAAAATGGTGAATTCGTTACAACAGTTGCACAAGTGAAGTAAATTCTGTCCTTAGGGAGAATAAAGAACCCAAAATTATTTAGTAGATCAAAAAACAAGTATGAAGGGGATCAGGAGATGGCACACGAGTCTCAAACTTGGATCGTGTACATGGCAGACCATGCACATTATTCAAATTTCCTGACCCTTTTTATTTATTTTGTTATAGAAATAAACTATTTATAAAGTATTTCTGTTGAATATCCTTGATTTCTTCTTTCTCTCCCTCTCTCTTTCTTTTATTGCCACCAGATTTCTCTGGGTCTTGGTACCAGCACTACAAATCCACCACTACCAGTAGTTATTTTTTCCTTTTATTTGTTTTCCCTTTCTATGTTATTGTATAGGACATAAAGAATTTGAGAAAGGGTGGGGTGAAATAGGGAGAGAGAAAGACAACTACAGACCTGTTTCACCACTCTTGAAGCATCCCCCTCTGAAGGTGGAGAGTAGGGGCTCGAACCAGGAATCTTGTGTGTGGTACTATGTCCACTTAACTGAGTACACCACCACCCAGCCCTGGCCTTTGATTTCTTAATGCATATTACTTGATGTTGTAGAGCCCTGAATTATAATGCCTGTTACTTATTGGCTTGAGCTTCTTTTCTGCTGTACTAGTACTGAGAGCTATACATAGGACAAAGGAATGCTGGCCACCTTTAATCATGAATGTTCCCTTCTGGCTATAATTCCTGCTCACTAATGGGCCCCTGATGAATTACACAACAGCTGGACCAACAGACCCTCTGAGGCATAAAAGGCCTACAGCTGCATACTATAACAAACACTGCTTTGTCTCATAGACTATGGAATGCATAGGGCATAAGTATTTACTGCATAGCCAGAGGGCTATGCGAGTGTACTTTGGTGGTCTATCATTAACCATCATAATTTGTGTACTTCTGTAGAATTGCTTTTGATGTTTCTCATTCCATGCTCTGATGTAAAGCAGACTTTTGTTTAAAAATATCATTAGAGATATCTGTTCAGGGTCATAGTCAGTAATCATCATATTGGTGTATCCATACTCTAGATCACTCTTACAGTTTAGAGTAAGTCTCTCCAATCCTGGACACTTTGGAAATCCAGATCCCACTAGACACCATAATTTTTTATAAAGAATCTAAGTGTAGTTGTGATATCAAGATACCTGAATTTTTATAGCCATCAGGAACTAAAATACAGGCTATGCTAACTATGTCAAATTTACAAACTCACCAACATATCTGATGCTTATCCCCCAAACATAGGCTAATTCAATCTACATAACATTTGAAACACTTTTGTTTAATAACTTCTAGTCCGCTGTGCTCCAACAATTCTACCCATGTGGAATGCTTAACGTGTTTTGTGTTATTTTTTAAACTGTTTATGTTTTTTAAGTTTTGCAAGTACATAGTGTGGTTATTGTGTAAATTGATAATGTAAAACATCTTATAGCTACAAAGGCTTTTCTATGAAATTTAATTGCATTTCTTTGGAAACGCTTGACAAAGATGCATTACAACCTTACAATTAGAGTGTGAAACTACAAAAGATGGGAGATATTTGTTAAAAAAAAAAAAAAAAAAGAAAGGAAGTAGAAAATTCTTGACTAGGTATGCCTCACAAAGGTTTCTAAGTTATTGCTCCAATGCAAAATAAATAAATAAACAAATAAATAAATAAAACTAGAAACGACATATTATATATTATTTTTAGTTCATGAAAAAAAATCATAATAAGCTCCAATTAGCAGGCATGTGTTTGTAGAAAAAGCCTTAATGCTCCATGTAAAAAATATGGAGACTGAGGGGAGTCGGTCTGTAGCACGGCAGGTTAAGCGCAGGTGGTGCAAAGCTCAAGGACCAACATAAGGATCCCCACGTGCAGGGGAGTCACTTCACAGGCAGTGAAGCAGGTCTGCAGGTGTCTCTGAGTCTCTTTTCTTCTCTATCTCCCCCTTCTCGTTCAATTTCTCTCTGTCTCTACCCAATAACAAAAAAATATTTTTAAATGATTTAAAAAGAAGATATGCAGAATAATAACACAATTATAGCAGTAAAATCCCAATATTTAGATTAAGTATATATTCATTGCTTTAACCAGTTTTAACTGATGATCTTCAGTGTTTGAAATAAATCTACCATCCTAGTTTCTACATCCCTGTGGCAACAAATGGTCAGTTACTTTTGCTTCAGCTTCTTTAACCATCTATGTCACTCCGACCTGTATTTAGAGTGAGCTGAACATACTTGGTGCAAGTGAAAAATAATTGAATGAAAAAATCACATTTAATCTTTAATCAGTTGTGTAGGCTTTTGATTACCTTTTTATTGTAATTGAATATTTAGAAAACCATTTTTTAAAATTCTTTAAAGTTTTTTTAAATTTATTTTCCCTTTTGTTGCCCTTTGTTATTGTTGTTGTTGTTATTACTGTTATTATTATTGATGTCGTCATTGTTAGGACAGAGAGAAATGGAGAGAGGTGGGAAAGACAGAGAAGGGGTGAGAAAGATATACAGCTGCAGACCTGCTTCACCTGTGAAGTGACTCTCCTGCAGGTGGAGAACCAGGGGCTCAACCGGGACCCTTACTCTAGTCCTTGCGCTTTGTGGCACATGCACTTAACCCGCTGCGCTACCACTCGACTCCAAAGTAAAAATTTTTTTAAAAATCTTCTCTAGGATTTATTTATTATTAAGGGAAAACATTTTTCTTCTATAATAAATGCCCAGTTCAGTGTCACAATTACAAAAATCTATGCTCTCACTCACTTCAAAAAATAGTTCTTATCCAGCTCAGAACTGTTTTCTCCAACTAACTTTCTCTCTAGTGTTAGCTACTTAATGCATATTTTCACCCATATATTCTTCAGAACTAAATGTACAGCAAATGACCATTAGACCTTGTTTCTCTCATGATAGGATATACTGATACAATCTTATACTGCAGTTAATTTCTTTATTGAGATAATGTTGGCTTACATGACTGAATTTTGTTCTAGGTGAAGTATTTAAAGATTTGTTTCTTTAAATTGTGTGTAACCATACCATACCCACACATTGTTTCCAGTATTTCACCCATTTTTGGGTTTTTGTGCACACCAGGTACTTAAACAAGGGCCTTAATACAAGTGGAGCATACTACCTGCCACTGAGCTACAGACCTGGTTCCACTATTTTTCAGTTTTTTGCATAGCAGTGTGAAAAATGTTCAAGCATGTATATTTTCTCCATATTTTATGCCTTTAATTTGATTAGCATCCAAGAAGAAGCAGAAGCAAAAGAGGCAGTCATGGGATATGTGTGTTCACATCTCAGTGAGTATTGTCCAAATGTCTAAATAATGATTAATAAATTATACCAAATTTATTGAAATAGAATTTACATGTAACACTATTACTTTCAGGTCTGTAGAATAATCTTTTAACATTTGTACGTCTGGCTAAATAATCACCCCAGTGTGACTAAATTATCACCATAGTCTGCCTAAATAATCAGGTCTAGTTAATATCTATCACTGCAGTTTCACTTCTTGAAAACTTTCAAGATCTACTCTTATGAACACTTGAATATATAAAACAATTAGCTGGAATTACATATATATATATACATATATATATATATATGTAGTTAAATTTGAAGAGAGAAAGAGATACCACCATAGTAAAGCTTCCTTCCATGTGGTAGGTTCCAAGTTAGAAACTGAGTTGTGTACAAGACAAAATAACATGAGCTGTTTCTCTGCTCCCATGTTTTTAACTTAGGTTTTGTTTATTTGTTTGTTTGCTTTTAGATAGAGACAGAAGGTAGAGAGTCAGATAGAGAATGAAAGACGCTGCAGAGAAAGCTTTCTTCAATACGATAGGGGGCCAGACTTGAACTTGTGTTACAAATATTTCAAAGCAACACAGTATCCAAGTTAGCTACTTCACCAGCCCCCACCAACTTTTTTTTTTAAAACCAGAACTTTGCTCAGTTTTTGTTTAGGGTGGTGGTGAGAACTGAACCTGGGATCTGAGAGATTCAGACCTGAGAGTTGTTTTGGCTAATCATTAGGTAATGAAAGAAAGAAAAGGAAAATACAGTGTTCTCTGTTCATTATACTCAAAGTATGATTTTTACTTGTTGGGATATCTTGTTTTTATTTATGATGAGCAAAATGGATTAAGGGACATAGGCATAATTAACATAATGCTGACATTAAAAGCATATGACAGGGAGTCGGGCTGTAGTGCAGAGGGTTAAGCGCAGGTGGTGCAAAGCACAAGGACCGGCATAAGGATCCCGGTTCGAACCCCGGCTCCCCACCTGCAGGGGAGTCGCTTCACAGGCGGTGAAGCAGGTCTGCAGGTGTCTATCTTTCCTCCTCTCTGTCTTCCCCTCCTCTCTCCATTTCTCTCTGTCCTATCCAACAATGACAACAACAATAATAACTACAACAATATAACAACAAGGGCAACAAAGGGGAATAAATAAATAAAATAAAATATTTTTTTAAAAAGCCTATGACAGACACACATAACTCACAAGGAATTGTCGGTATGAGAGACTATTTACACAAGCCTCTGGCTGGAGTGCCCTATTTTTTGGCTTTTCTCCTCTTCGCTTTCTGCTGTGCAGATGTCCCCTCAGACTAGTGCCAGTTCCCGCAAGAGTTAATATGATATTCTCAAAGTACCCTTCCCAACCGTTTTTGCCCTATAAAGCCCTTCTTCATCCACCCCTCTCTCTCTTGCCCGGTTTTCGCCTCAGTGGTTAGATGCAGAAAAGGGTGTTGCACGAGGTGGCCATTTTGGCTAGCTCCACATGGCCTGAACCACTGCGCTCTAACCCAACTCTGAGGTGCGAATAAACAATTGTCTTCCCTTTCTGCTCCAGATCTCTTCTCTCTCTCTCTCCTCCACGTCACAGCATGACAGCTTTCTTCTGTTATTGTTTTGCTGTTGCTATTCCTGTTGATTTTCTCCCCTGACCCAAGGAGAGTCCCTCCCTGCAGGACCTGTATGTGTTGAATTTGAACTCTGGTGAAGTAAGTTTAAAACACTTGGCATATTTCTTTTTCTTTCTTTCTTTTTTACTTTTTTATTAGTGATTTAATAATGATTAACAAGATTATAAGATAACAGGGATACAATTCCATAGAGTTCCCACCACCAGATTTCCATGTCCCAAACCCTCCTCTGGGAGTATGGACCAAAATCATTTTTGGAGTGTAGAAGGTAAAAGGTCTGGCTTCTGTAATTTCTTCTCTGCTGAACCTGAACATTGGCAGGTCGATCCATACCTCCAGCCTCTTTCTATACTTCTCTAGTGGGAGAGAGCTCCAGGGAGGTGAATTTTCAGAACACACTGCTGATGTTTTCTGCCCAAAAATGTCAGGATTGTGTCATGGTAGTGTCTTCAACTTCATGGCTGAAAGGTAGTAAGATATAAAGCAGGACAAACAGTTTAATAAATAAATAGGAACCCAAAAGTAAGAATGGAGCAGGTGTTTTTGTGTGGAAAGAAGCTAGGAAGTTGGGGAGGAGCCCAAACCCAGTGTGATCCCCGGAAAAAAGTAGCTTTCAGCCTGGGAATCTCGGGAGAGGGAAGAATTCCTGATCATCACTGGTAAGGGAGAGCAAGGGGTGGTCAGGGTGACACCAAGAAAGAGTCCTATACCCCACTCTTGGGCTGGCAAACAGAAGCCAAAAGGACAAAGGAAAGGAAAATCCTTGGCTTGACTATTTCTGAGTTCACCCTGTCCCCTAACCCCAAAACAAGCCCCCATGGGGCTGGCCAGCTGCCCTAGCAGCCTTCTTGTATAGCTACATTCTTAGCCAAGATTCCAGAAACTACCAAATACTGAGAGGAAAATATTGGTGGAATACTTTCCCACTAAACCTCAAAGACATCTTTGATGATTCAAACTCAATTGCAAGGAAGACTAAAACAAAAACAAACCAATGGGGCTACATCAAATTGAAAAATTCTGCACAAAGAAACCATCACACAAACAAAGAGACCCCTCACAGAATGGGAGAAGATCTTCACATGCCATACATCAGACAAGAGTCTAATAACCAAAATATATAAGGAGCTCAGCAAATTTAACAACAAAAAAGCAAATGACCCCATTGAAAAATGGGCAGAGGATATAAATAGAACACTCACTACAGAAAAGATCCAAAAGGCTAACAAACATATGAAAAATTGTTCCAGGTCACTGATTATCAGAGAAATGCAAATAAAGACAACACTGAGATACCACCTCACCCCTGTGACAATAGAATACATCAAAAAGGACAGCAGCAACAAATGCTGGAGAGGTTGTGGGGACAAAGGAACCCTTTTGTACTGCTGGTAGGAATGTAAATTGGTCCAACCTCTGTGGAGAGCATGGAGAACTCTTACAAGGCTAGATATGGACCTTCCAAATGACCCAGTAATTCCTCTCCTAGGAATATACTCCCAGGACTCCATAACATGTAACCAAAAAGATATGTGTACACCTATGTTCATAGCAGCAAATTTCGTAATAGCTAAAACCTGGAAGCAACCCAGGTGCCCAACAACAGATGACTGGCTGAAAAAACTGTGGTATACACAATGGAATACTATGCAGCTATTAAGAACAATGAACCCACCTTCTCTGACCCATCTTGGATGGAGATAGAAGGAATTATGTTAAGTGAGCTAAGTCAGAAAGATAAGGATGAGTATGGGAAGATCCCACTCATCAACCTTCTCATGCAACTTCTCATGAGTGAGAAGTTGAGAAAGAAGAACAGAAAGGGAAACTAAAAGCAGGATTTGACTGAATTTGGAATAGGGCACCACAGTGTTTCCTTTTTATAAATAAAAATTATTTTAAAAATATATAAAAAGAAGCTAGGAAGTCTTTTCTAGGTGTTTCATGTGGCCAATGAGTTTATTAATTTTTGCCTGAGCCCAATAGCTAACATACAGGTTGACTAAAAGTACTGTGTGAGATCCTGCCATATTTCTAGCTAGCCTTTTCCTCCTTCTATATGGTTTTTTGTACCTAAATGAATATGTGTTTTCATAAACCCAGGCAAAAGCCTCCAGAATTTCTTTTTTACTATTATTGCTGCGAAAGACTAATATCTATCCAATTATTAAAAGTTTACTATACATCAGACTCAAGTGAGGGCACAAGCATCAATGAATATATAGCATTTCTGGCAATTTTCCCTATTTCATGAAGCTTTCAGGACTTGTTTATTTATGTTGATTTTTTTCAGAAAAAAAAGTTACTTTAATATTTGTTCCACAGATCTATACATACATTTATTTTAATCTAAATGTATATATAGTCCTATAATAGTATAGCTTTGTAGATCAGTCATTTAGATTTCTCTTTAAATGTCTTTTTAACTAATTCCTAATGTGAGTGTCCTTTTAGAAAAGCCTAAACATTTTTATATCGATGAAAATAGACAACAGTAATGAGAAAAATAAATGTTATCACAGCAGTCTCCAAAGACCTATTTTTCTCTCATGTCGAAAAACAAAATCCATACCACTTTTAAAGACTATAGAGAGAATGCAAATCACCACCATGTATTAAAAGCCACTACAATTAATTAACAGGGATCAGTGATGTTGGCCTCCTCCCAAACATCACTATGGATAAGAAAAAAATGCATAGGCTACTGTACTTTCTGCATACATTAAGAGTTTGATATTTATAGCAGTAAATAGAAAAGTTAATAGGAATGAGAGAATTTAGGAAACGCAGAGTGATTATATTGATTATGATCATTTCACAGATATATTTGTATATATACTCCAGTGATATGGCCTAAAATGGCATTCACCTTTGAGGAGGTCTTAATGACCCTCTCTTTAGACATAAAACATGGGTATAAACTGAAGGAACCCACATGAAGTGCTTCTTGACATGTGATTTGTGGTTGAGAAGTAAGAGAAATCTAAAAGGCAACTGGGCATCTGAGAGAAGAAAAGGCAGCTTCTGGACTCTCAAGAGAAGACTCATTCCCTTCCAAGTTATTTTTTCAGCTAATCTCATTCTATCTATTATGCATGAGTTTGTGGTCAGTGAAGTCAGTCATCCATACATTTTGCTCTCCACTAATCAGAGAAAGGAGGTCTCGAAACTTTACATCAGGCTCAACCTGACGCTGTTGACTGGCTACGGAAGAAGGGCAAACGCTAGAAGAAGAAGAAGAGAAAGGAACAAAAGCTGCTGTCAAGATGTATTTGACCTAGCAGCTTGCCAACCAGAAGGACAGCTTTCAGCATCTGACCACACATGGAACCTCAATATTGTAGACCCTTGCTTTCTTGTATTCTTAGTTTATTTTGATTAAGGAATGTACTTTTTACCAGTGGTACCGTATGGCACATAGATTCTTAAATTTCTAGAAAAGCTTGCTAAGTATTGAATAATTGGTTTGCTGTTTGGTATGTCACTACTAGAAAGATTACACTTGATAGGCATTTTAGCTAACGGCAAGGAAAAAGAACGAGAGGGAAAGTCTTGAAAGAGCAGCTGTTAAAATGAAAAGTGCACTTAATTTGTCATGAATAGAAGATTAACAGAAGTCAATTTCTATTCCTAAATTTAATCTCTATATACAATTATTTGGTGCATTTATTATATCTTTTCTATCCCTCTTCCCTAAAGGCAAGGAAAAAGGAAACACTTTTGCAAAGGAAGCTATTTAAATAAAAATGTATTTAATTTGTTATGAATAGGAAATTAATAGAAGTGTTTTCTATCCCTGAATTTCATTGGCAAATAAAACTCCTCAATGCATTTGTGTTATCATTTCTTCTTCTCTTTTAAGATTAATCTTTATTTATCGGGTAGAAACAGAAAAAAATCAAGAGGGAAAGGGAAGATAGAGTGGGAGGGAAACAGAAAGACACCTGTAGCATTGCTTCACCACTTGCAAAGCTTTCCTCATACAGGTGGGGACAGTGGGTTAAAATCTGGATCCTTGCTCATTGTAACATGTGCTCTCAACCAGGTGTGCTACCACCTGGCCTCCACTTGTGTTATCTTTTCCACAGTTTCATAAATGAAAAGATTATATGATTGGTGATTTTTTCCCTTTCTTCTGCCCACTTGATTCACCAGTGCAATATGTGTGTGTGTGTGTGTGTGTGTGTGTGTGTGTATGTGTGTGTGTATGTTTTCTCTAGTTGAGTGGCACTCCATGTGCATCCTTTCTGAAGATGTATAGTGGATGGAAGAGGATGATCATCCCCAACAGAGGAAACTATTTTCAGCCAAGGATACACAATTAGCTATACCGCCCCCCCCCCCCGACACACCAGGACCTCTCAACAAATTAGCTATGTCCAAATAGCATTCCCAAATCTCATTGTCAACATGACTAAACAGAACTCATTATGTTTATATAATATATGCTTATCCTTTGGGAGCAGGGCGGTGGTGCAGCAGGTTTAGCGCACACGGTGTGGTGTGGAGCGCCTAAGAATCCCGGTTCCATCCCCAACTCCCCACCTGTAGGGGGGGACGCTTCACAGGTGGTGAAGCAGGTCTACAGGTGTCTATCTTTCTCTCTCTCTCTGTCTTCCCCTCCTCTCTCCATTTCTCTCTGTCCTATCCAACAATGACGACAGCAATAACAATAATAGCAATAACTATGATAAACAAGGGCAACTAAAGGAAAAAAACAATAAATAAATAAATAAATAAATATGTTTATCCTCTCTTGTGCTGAAGCCCAATGAATGATTCTATCATATAGCAAGTTGTTGGCAACACTGTGAATTCTTCATTCATCCACATCCAGTTAGTTGCTAATTCCTGTCAATTCTTCATAACTACCTTTCTTTCTCTCCCTCTCCCCCTCCCCCTCTCCCTCTCCCTCTCCCTCTCCCCCTCCCCCTCTCCCTCTCCCTCTCCCTCTTCCTCTCCCTCTTCCTCTACCCTCTCCCCCCCTCTCTTTTAACATTTTATGTTTATTTTAGATAGCAATAGAGAGGAATTGAGAGAGAAGGTGAAAATGAAAGTGGGACAAAGAGAGAGAGAATCTACAGCGCTGCTTCACCACTTGGGAAGTTTCCTCTCTTTAAGTTTCCTCTCAAGTAACTTGAACCTGGGCCTTTGCACACTGTTATGTATACACTCAACCAAATGCACCACCACCCCACCAATTATCTCTTGATCCTCCTCTTATTCCCCTAACTCAGACTACCATTATCCATCCTGTTGAATTCTTAGTAGTGCTTACCTTTTTGAGCGCTGTCTCCCACCTTCATCTTTTTCCATTTCAACAGTGAACTCATCTCAGTAGCCACATAAATATTACAAAAATCTCACAATTAAGCCAAAGCATTATTCTAATTAAACCACTGTAAAACTTCTTGTTGTACTTAGGGAATATTATGCATTTTCCAGTAATCCTGTTTTTCTGTCTTGTTTTCACAATGTATGTTATTTATTCTCATATGCTGTTTTTACAATATTTATCTAAATATATATCTAACCAAGCAGAACAAATGTTCAAACTTGAGCAAAAGAAAGTAAAGTTATGGGCAGGTGAAATAGCTCACTTGGATAGTGTGCTGTTCTGCCAAGTTCAAGGCTGGCCTCTACTGCATTGAAAGAGATTTTTTTCTGTGGTCTCATTTTATCTCCTATTCCTTTCTCAGTATCTATTTATAACAAAAGAAACAAACAAACAAACAAGTAGATTTAATTATCATAGTTCTGTTTATTCTACTTTGGTCCTCAACGGATTGGGGGTATACACTATATTGGTGAGAGTGAACTTTGCTACTCATTCTGTCAATTGAAACCTAAACACCTTTTGAGAAACACCATCACAGACACACCAAAAATGACATCTTCTAGCTTTCCAGACATCTCTTACTCCAGTCAAGGTGACACATATAAATCACCATGATGATAAGCAAATGTATTTTCTTGTCTATTAATGCATTTGTATTATTTTTCCTAGTGTCTGGTGACTGAAATTTATAAATACATCATAACTGATTAAATAGAAGGTCTTAAAGTTCTGGTCCACCCCTTCTTTTCATTTATTTTTTTTTCCTGATTTAAAATGCCACTGTTTTTAATAATGTTCTATGTCTTAAGTCTAGAGTATACCATACTTAAGTACGTATACTAGAGTATACTACTATTTAAGTACATATTCATGTGCAACATTCCAAGAAGATATAAAGCATTTTAAATCATTCAATAAAAGAATGATATAACATGTGTGACATTCAAATGGCTATTTTTTCACAATTGTAAGAGAATTTCTGGCAAATTTATTTTCATGGCCATTGTGCAAGAAGATGTTCCCACATGTATGAATATGTGTAAACATAGGCAAGTAAAAAATTATATTACTAAAAATACTAAAAATGATCATTTCTACTTCTTTTCAGTGTCAGAAAACAGAAAAAATTAAATAAGAGAAATTAATAATTCTGACAATACACTCCAAAGTCATCTAATATTATTACAAAATATATTTGTCTGGTACTTCTATGTCACTCATTATGAATAATTTTGACACAATAACCAATGAAAAAATGTCAAGATTTATTTTACATGAAATCAGACATCACTAATATGTTACTAAAACTGTTTTACTTATTTTAAAAAGTACTTACTTGAGATGTGATCAGAAGGCAAAAATCTTTTGCTTATAGTTCAGTCTATTTATTACTCTGAACATGTAGAATGATGTAAATGGCACTGCCAGATGTGACCAATTATCATTAAAACACTTCCATAATTCAGGATCTGGAAAAAATCTATAGCTAGATAATTCTTAGATTTGATAACTCTATTTTACACTGAATACTGTGATCAACAAAAAATAACACAACTGGGAACATTGGGCTCCAAAATCTTAAAGAAGAAAAGCACTTGATGGAGGAAATAAAATATGTTAGTGTCCTATAAGCCAATACTAATTGAAATTCAAATTGGAACTAAGATTAAAAAATTTAGAAGATAAACAATTTTGTTAGTGTTTTAATAATGATTAACAAGATTGTAAGATAACATGGGTGCAATTTCAAAGTTCCCACCACCAGAGTTCTATATCCCATCCCCTCCATTGGAAGCTTCCCTATTCTTTATCCCTCTGGGAGTATGGACCAAAATTCTTTTTGGAGTGCAGAAGGTGGAAGGTCTGGCTTCTATAATTTCTTCTCTGCTGAACATGGACATTGGCAGGTCTATCCATACCCTCAGCCTGTGTCTATATTTCCCTAGTGGGGGAAGGCTCTGGAGAGGTGAGGTTTTAGAACACATTGGAGAGGTTGTCTGCCCAAGAAAGTCAGGTTGGCATCATGGTAGCATCTGAAATTTGGTGACTGAAAGGTGGTAAGATATAAAACAGGACAAATTGTTCAATAAACAAGAGCCCAAAGTTAAGAATAGAGCAGATGTCTTTGTGTAGGAAGAAGCTAGGAAGTCTTTTTTTAGGTATGTTTCATGTGGCCTATGACTTTAGTAAGTTTTGCCTGAGCCCAATAGCTAATAAGCAAGGGGGTTAAAAGTATATGGGACTAAAAGCAAGGGGAAAATAGTGTCAGAGTTGAGAATAGGCCTAGAAAGCTGGGTTAGGACAGAGAATAGCTCCCATATATGAGGAAAGATATAAATACCATTAAGTATAAACCCATCAATCTGACAATAGGGCCTATATCTATTCATATTTACCATAGAAGCCTGTGTTACCTCTGTGTCCACGTCAGCCTGAGCTTGAGACAACGATAGGTCAATAGGAAAAGCTTCAGGATATATATAATTTTACCATATTTACCATTACCAAATCTAAATCAATACTTCTGACTTCAGTCATCGAATATTCAATGAAGACAGTTTTAGACACAAAAATAAGCATTATAAAAGTAATAGTTACGACCCACAGAACTTGTTCTTGGACTTTACCTGTTGTACTCTATGTTGGTTAGTCCTCAGCTCGCTTCTTATCATCTTCTCTTCTCAACTACAAACCTAGAGAACTGTGTTTTCCAAACTACTTGTATAGCCCTATGGGAGACTCTTAACTGAGATTAGAAGAGGAAGGTGTGTGTGTGTGTGTGTGTGTGTGTGTGAGCGCCTTTACGTGTGTGCTCTGAGGAAAGGGGATGGGTCTAATGATGACTCCCTTGGCACTGCTACTGTTGGGAAGCCTAAACTTTACTAGTCTACACTGTAGTTTTAGATGCAGCTGCCTGAGGACAGCTCTTGGGCTACTGTGGAGTCTCTGCTTGTTTCTCAGATGCAACTATGGCAGTTGTAGCAACGGTGCTCCAGTGGAGTTATGGGAGGATATAATCATACTTGTCAGTCCCAAGATCAGAAGCAGCCTTTTGAGTGAGGATCCTATTATTCTTAGAGCTCTTCCAAGATATTTGCAATTCATTGCATTGCTTTTCCTTTCATTTTTGATATCTAGAACGATTTCTAGTTTCTTAATTGGATACAAAATGTGTGTGTGTGTGTGTATGTGTGTGTGTGTATCCATCTAATGTCCACATGAACATCTATAATAGTTATTATATTTGTTATATCTTTTAATATTTTACTGGATAGGACAGAGAGAAATTGAGAGGGAAGAGGGTGATAGAAAAGGCAGAGTGAAAGATAGACATCTGAAGTCTGCTTGAGCATTTATTTTTTTACCAGAGCACTACTCAACTTTAGCTTCTGGTAGTGCAGGTTATTGAACCTAGGACTTTGGAGCCTCAAGCATGAGAGTCTTTTTGCGTAACCATTAAGCTGTGTCCCTGGCCCATCAATCCATCTTTATCAGAACAATATACTGAAAATATGTGTTGTCATATTATGTATTAAATCGCTTTTAAATCACAATCTTGAATCTGTAGAGACAGTTTAGCTAGTTTAATTTGTGGAAAGTTTTCTCCATATAGACTAAAGATAGTTCTCATCATCTGTACTTATCAGCTAAATCATACTGTTTCTCATATGACAGCATTATTATATCAAAGGCCTTAAATACTTGACTTTTTAAACCTCTCCTTTCTTAAAACATGTAATACATTTTTAATATGTTATTTGTAATGAAAGAGAGTTACAGAAGAAAGAGCATATATGTGGGGGGAGGGAGAGAGAGGTGGATCAGAGCACTGCTCAGCTCTGGTTTATAGTGGTGCTGGGGATTAAATTTGGGGCATTTGATGCTTCAGTCATGAAAGCCTTTTGCATAACCATTATGCTACCTTGCCATCCCTTAAAACTCTGATCTTGGGAGCTGGGCGGTAGCACAGCAGGTTAAGCACACATGGCACAAAATGCAAGGACATGCATAAGGATCCCTGTTTGAGCCCCCGGTTCCCCCACCTGCAGGGGAGTTGCTTTACAGGTGGTGAAGCAGGTCTGCAGGTGTCTGTCTTTCTCTCCCCCTCTCTGTCTTCTCCTCTCTCCATTTCTCTCTGTCCTATCCAACAACAACAACATAAATAACAACAGCAATAATAACCACAACAATGATAAAACAAGGACAACAAAATGAAAAAAAAAAATGGCCTCCAGGAGCAGTGGATTTGTAGTGCAGGCACTGAGCCCCAGCAATAACCCTGGAGGCATAAAAAAAAGAAACAATCAAAAAAACTCTGCTCTTTTCCCCTTCCCCACTAGGGAAAGTTAGAAAAGCTCAGGTATGGATTGACATGTCAACACCCATGTCCAGTGGAGAAGCAATTACAGACACCAGACCTTCCATCTTCTGCAATCCATAAAGACCTTTGGTACATACTCCCAGAGGGACAAAGAATAGGGAAACTTGTATGCAACTGTATTTTTCTTATACCATAATCTTGCCAATCATCATTAAATAACTAATAAAAATTATTTTTTAAAAAACTCTGCTGGGAGTTGGCGGTAGCACAGAGGGTTAAGCACAGGTGGCGCGAAGCACAAGGACCTGTGTAAGGATCCTAGTTCGAGCCCTGGACTCCCCACCTGCAGGGGCGTCGATTCACAAGCGGTGAAGTAGGTCTGCAGGTGTCTTTCTCTTCCCCTCTCTGTCTTCCCCTCCTCTCTCCATTTCTCTCTGTCCTATCCAACAATGATGACATCAATAACAACAACAATCATAACTACAATAATAAAACAAGGGCAACAAATGAGAAAATAAATAAATATTAAAAAAATAACTCTGCTATTTCCATATGGCATATGCATTTCTTTTGTCAACAAAACAGGAGCTGATTTTCCTAAATATTTCTTTTTCCTAAATGTTTTTTTAGACAAGATTATTAACCTATGTCAGATACCTATACCAACACTAAATATTACTGAAACACCTATAGGGCAGATATTTGTTTATTCTTGTTGTTCCTGGAGTTTAACAAATAATAGAAAGCAGAAATAAAATCTGCCTCCATTATCTACAGGCCAAAGTCTATTTATACCTTGATGGGCAAGCATGGGGATGCTTCTTCCCAGGCAGTACTCTCTGAGTTGGAGGGAACTCAACCGGTGCGAGCCAGTCTGGGCTGCTACTCACTCAGCGAGGCAGGAGATAGATGACTCAGGAACCAAACATGTGGTGCTAGGTAATGCATCTTTATTGATCAGAGACAATGCTTTTATAGGATAGAACTGAAAGTGGCAAGTTGAAAACGGAGATGGCTAAGAAAGGGGGTGGAGAAAGGCAAAAGTGTGCTGGGAAGGTAGAAACTTCCTTAGCAACTATTGCGAGGGTTTTAACTGGTGGGATTAATGTTACCCTGCAGACAGGGCAGGTCTCGAAGAAGAAAGATCAAATGAATGGAATGGGTGGGTATCCTTCAGGCAAAACAATGATTGTGTAAATAGGCCATACTATCAGCAATGCAGGGTGGAGCAGAAGGAGCTGGCTTAATGTCCAACATTACCTGTTCTTCATGATCTAATTATTTTCTTCAGAATCCTCAGATTGCTCCTATGTCTTTCTCCATCTCTTCACATACACTGTGTATAAACCACCTGATCCTTTTTTAATTTTTTTTATTTATAAAATAGAAATATTGACAAGACTACAGAGTAAGAGGGGCACACTTCCACAAAATGCCCACCCCCAGAGCTCCATATCCACTCCCCTTCCTTGATAGCTTCCTTATTCTTTATCCCTCTGGGAGTATGGGCCCAGGATCATTGTGGGATGCAGAAAGTGGAAGGTCTGGCTTCTGTAATTACTTCTCTGCTGAAAATGGGCATTGGCAGGTCTATTCATACTCCCAGGCTTTCTCTCTCTTTCCCTGGTCGGTCAGGGATATGGAGAGGTAGGGCTCTAAGACACTTGGTGGGGTCCTCTGCCCAAGGAAGCCTGGTTGCCATCATGGTATCATCTGGATCCTCCACCTGATATTTTATAATGCATCATGGCTTTTCATATTTCTAGAAATTGATATGTACTTTACATTACTTGAAGGCTTTTATTTTTCTCTATTTCAACATACTTCATGCATCTAAATAATAACCAACCATTGTTTGAGGTTTTTGAAATCCAATGTCATTACACTTAAAACTTCAAGAGAAAGAAAATTACTTCCTATTCTAATCAAGTTCAGAATACAATTTATTTTTAAAATATTTTACTTATTTACTGAATAGAGAGACAGAAATTGACAGAGAATGGGTAGATAGAGAAGGAGAGAAAGAGAGACACATGCAGCACTGTCCTACCACTCCTAAAGTTTTTGCTCCTGTAGATAGGGACCAGGGGTTTGAACCTGGATTGTTGTGCATTGTAACAGGTATAGTTACAAAGTTCACAACCACCTAGTACCTAGAATAGAATTATAATTCTGAAACATAGAGTAGTTTAATGGGTAAATTTTTTTGTTTTATTACACACAAATGAATCATAAACATTTGTTTTCTACTAACTATATAGAATATTACAGTTTTTGTATTAAGTGATTACTCCTTTTATTTATTTATTTTTGCCTCCAGGATTATTGCTGGGGCTCAGTTCCTACATGATGGATCCACTGCTCCTGGCAGCTATTTTTTTTCCATTGTTGTTGTTGTTGTTGGATAGGGAAGAGAGAAGTTGAGAAGGCAAGGGTGGATAGAGAGAAAAACACCTGTAGACCTGCTTCATGGCTTGTGAAGCCACCACCCTGAAAGTGGGGATCCAGGGCTGGAACTGGGATTCTTGAGCAGGTCCTTATGCTTCACACAGCACACACTATGTGCACTTAACCCAGTGTGCTCCCCACCAGTGCCCTCTATTTTTTAGTTTAGATAGAGACAGAGAGGAAGAGAGTAAGCAGTGAAAGAGACCACAGCACCAAATCTTCCTTCAGTACAGTAGGGGCCAGGATCAGACTTGGTTCATGTGGTTATTCTTTATACTAATGGGGAATTCCTGGTTTCTCAGGGAGTTGCCTTCCAACAAATGCTTTCAAATTCTAACAAACTAACAACAAAAGATCAAGAAAGTAAGAAAATAAAATTCATTGTTGAAATATTAGTGATTTCACTATGTAGATGGTTTCACACTCACTTTTACTTGTCAATTTTAAGAAAAATTTTTTAAACTTCTTTATTGGGGGATTAATGTTTTACAGTTGACAGTAAATGCAATAGTTTATACATGCATAACATTTCCCAATTTTCCACATAACAATACAACCCCCACTAGGTCCTCTGACATCATGTTCCAGGACCTGAATGCTCCCCCTCCCACCCACCCCAGAGTTTTTTACTTTGGTGCAATACATCAATAAGAAACTCTTAATAACATGATGATGTCCTACATATTTTTTTTAGAATGAGTACATTTTGTTTCAAAGTGAGAATAATTACCACATACACAGCAGGAATACAACTGGAAAAAAATCAAGCAGGGAGGGAAATTAGCATAAACACAATGCTCCTTTTTACTTGAGAATTTTATTGATTGAAGGAAAGTGAAATGAAAGAAAAACAGAAGGAAATGACATTGTTGCCTTAGTTACACCTCTCATTTTACATGACTACCTGTCTCGCCTGCCTCCTACATTTAATAACTGAAGGGCAATGAGGAAAGAAGTAACAAAGAGTATAATATTATTAATGCAAACAACCTGCTCCAGAATTTTTTACTTTTACAACTAATTAACTTCATTAAAATGCTAATCTGAGATTTAGTAATAATAGTATATTAGTCTATAACACATTTTTGCTTTAAAATTAATTTTCCAATGTCAGATGAGCACTTGAGAATACCTAGTCATCCCTTATTCACTAATTCAATAATGTGTGCTTGCTTACATTATACCATCTATTTAGCTAGGTTGTAAACATAGCATCAAAAACCATGAATCCTTTACATTGAAAGAAATCAGGGGGGCAGGTGGTAGCTCACCTGGTTGAGTACACACATTACAGTGCACCAGGATCTGGTTTCTGCCCCTAGATCCACTTGCAGGAGGAAAGACTTCATAAGTGGTAAGACAGGGCTGCAGGTCTCTCTCTCTCCCTCTCTCTCTCTCTCTCTTTCTCTCTCTCTGTTTATCTCATTCTCTCTCTCCCTATCTACCCCTTGTTTTCTCTCTATATCATCCCTCTTGTTTTCTCTCTATATCTATCCAGAAATAACTTTTAAAAATTGACATAAAAATGAATCAAAGCCCTGCTTTGCTATTAGGACTTTAAATTGGGAATGTCATAAAGTGGTATACATATATATATATATATATATATATAGAGAGAGAGAGAGAGAGAGAGGGAACTAATTGTAAAAGATCTCATAGGCTAGTTTAGCTATTCCAGCATCTTGATTATTATATCTTATGTTTACACTCACACATATGTCACTTATATCATAATTTATGAACCATGTCATATTTAATCATATGATATAACTTTTCTTTTCCAAAACACCTAATGTCTTGCCACCTACATAGAAAATCACAATTTTTTCTTGATGCCTGCAATTAAGTTTAAGTTTGTGGTCACTTTTCCAAATGGCAATTATTAATTAGATATTATAGTCTAGTTTTGGATATTAATTTTACAAGATTATATCCATTATATTGTGGGACTACATTAAAGCTTGGTAGAACTTAGGGGAGTTCTCCCATCCTTGGATGGAGGTCTGGAAAGACATCCCACTTGTTAGCCTCTCTCCTTATAGAGACAAGCCAAGAGGAAAAAGTCTTCCATGACTCAGTTTCCCATTGTTAGTCTCTCAAGCTCACAGAATGCCTACTGCCTCTCATATTTACTTCATTCTCCTGTTAGCAGACTAAGTGGCTGCTTCCTTCAGGGTTCACTCAAAGTTCACTATAGTCATTCAAAGTTCACACATTCACTATAACTTCACCTTTGATCATATATGAGAGCACACTCTGTCATACACCCCTGCCAGTACCCTGGCAGTGAGACCCCACATTCTATTATTTCCTTGTGCGTTTTGATATCTGTGATTTACATCAAGTTTTGTTTTTCTTCTTCTCTACCTCACCTTACTGGTTTAACCCCTATGCTTTTTTCAAATACCTTTGGATAATTAACTGGCCTACATCATGGAAACTAATTGTCTTGATCTTTATGTATCTCATCAATTCTTATCATACCAACCCCCTACCATGGGGGCAAGCTGACCTTTAAGAAATGTGTAATTTCTGACATATGTGAAAAATGTTCTCTTTTTAACTCAATATAAAATTCTGTACCCATCTCCAAATAAACGGATGTTCGTACCAGAATATCTCCCGATGCCTCTTCCTATATCACACAGTCACTAGAACTGGTGAAGGAGGGTCGAAGGCTTACCCCCCACCCCCCATTGGAGCCACCTCACATGAACATCAGCAATTATATAATCAAAATGTAAATGTAATATTTTCACTTCTCATGAAAAGGTAATTTGTTCATGATTCTTCACAAAGAAAATAGAGGCATTCTCTTTTGGTAGAAATAATTTCTAGGAGTCAGGCGGTAGCACAACAGTTTAAGTGCAGGTGGCTTGAAGATCCCGGTTCAAGTCCCTGGCTCCCCAGCTGTAGGGGAGTCGCTACACAGGTGGTGAAGCAGGTCTGCAAGTGTCTATCTTTCTCTCCCCCTCTCTGTCTTCCCATCCTCTCTCAATTTCTCTTTGTCCGATCCAATAACAGTGACAGCAACAACAATAACAATAGGCCACAAGGGCAACAAAAAGGAAAAAAATATTCTCCAGAAGCTGTGGATTTGTAGTGCAGGCACTGAGCCCCAGCAATAACGGTGGAGGCAAAAAATAAAATAAAAAATAAAGAAAGAAACAATTTCTGTCCTGAAATGAGTTCTTAGCTATGTCCATGGAATGTGAGTTCAAACTCACAGGGATGTAGAGGTTACACAGACTCCTCTGCTAAATATGAATAGACATGGGCCCTAGGTGTGATAGATGGGGTTTACAGTAAATGGTATTTATATACACTTCCCATATTTGAGAACCACTCTCTGCACTAATCCAGCTTTCGAATCCAATTCCCAACTCTGACACCATCTTCCCAGACAATACTTTCAGCCCACCTGAATGTAAGCTATCCGGCTTGGGGAAAAAAAAAAAAGTAAAGCCATGGGAGGCTTGGAATACACCTAAAATAACTTCTTACCTTCCAATATGAAGACCCCAAACTTCATCTGCTATATTCTTGCCTTTAGTTTTTTGATTATTAAACAGTTTGTTATGTTTTCTATCTTAATGTTTTTCAGCCACCAAGTTGCTGATACTACCATGATGCCAACTTGAATTCCCTGGGCAGAAAACCTTACCAACAAGTCCTGGAACCCCACCTCCCCAGAGCCCTACCCTACTAGGGGAAGATAGAGACAGGCTGGAGGTATAGATTGACCTGTGAATGCCATGTCCAGTGGAGTAGCAATTACAGAAGCCAGACCTCCCACATTCTGCACCCCACAAAGATCTTTGGTCCATACTCCTCCCAGAGAAATAAAGAATAGGGAAGCCATCAGTGGAGGGGATCGGATATGGAGTTGTCTGGTGGTTGGAATTGTATGGAATCATAGCCCTCTTATCTCATAATCTTATTGATTATTATTAAATCACATAAAAAAGAAATAATTTCTGCATGGTTTTAGTAAGCAAATATGTAAAAAACCTAAACAGATTTATCTAAAAATGAAAAAAATAGAGCCCTCAAAATAGTTTACAGCTTTGCCATATGAGGGCCCCACCACTTTAGAGTTTCTATCCTTCTTCCTCTCTGTGTGTCTGTCTCTCTTATCTCTATCTGAAGTAAACCCTGAGCAGTGACGTTCCAGAGCAGACAAAAAAACATATAATATTTTCAAATATAAATAAAGTTAAATATTTTAAGCACAGTGCCTTGCTAACTTTCTTAAAATATCATAAGTTTTAAGCAGAATTAAACAGTTTAATGTTGTTTAAATACCAAATTCATATCTTACTTGTAGTTTTTAATCTTTATTTATCCATGGCTATCTAGTTTTGTTTTGTCTTAAGATCTGAGTCTACAGTAACAGTAATAGCTTTCAGAATAGTCATGTTAATTTTTATATTTTTCCTTCTGCCACTTGATAGCTAAAATAGTTTATAGAACTCGTATTACAAGGAACTTTAGAGAAAATTTTTATGACATCATGATGTATAAATTGGGAAACTCTATTTTGAACCTGAAGCTTGAGCTATTCCCACAATGTACCATTACTCTAGATTTCTGTTCATTGCTCAGATATTTTTTCTGAACTCCAAACTTTGCTTTTCACTCAATTTCTTTCCTTGGATGCCTAAGAGACATCTCATCTAGTCCAAATTAATTTCTCCTTCTGTGTCCTGTCTGTCCACATTCTTCCCCAACTCTGCTAGGCACAACTTCATCTCACAGGTTAAAAGTCTTGGAATTAACTAAAGTCCTGTCTCTAAAGTTTTTGGACTAACCCATCACATAATGCTGTTGGCTATCATCTTGAAATCCTTTCATAACCCAACTACTTCTCCATATCTCTATAACACATATTATAGATAATCCCATTCATGTCTTTCTGGGATTACTGGAATAAATATCATAAGTAATATCCTATTTTTCCTGTGCATCCCACCAAATCTATTCTCAATTCCACAATAATCATGTTTAAAAATATGTGTCACCATTCTTTTCTTCAACAGCTTTACAGCGATTCTTCATTTCACTAGAATAAGATCCCATGTTTACAAGTCTAACTCATCTTGTCTGACTTCTCATCCCTTCTCAGTTGTCTCTCTGGCCATTTTACCTGTTACTATCGTCCACCAAGCTTCTCCATTTTTATTCAGGGATGTTCCTAATGACGACTTTTACATTCGTGCTTCCTTTATCTAGAAATCCTACCTCACCAAAATTTATACAACTGCTTCCACTAACGCCTTTGTTCTTCACTAAAAGTAACACCACTCAGGGGTCGGGCAATAGTGCATCAGGTTAAGCGCAGGGCGTGAAGCCCAAGGACCAACAGAAGGATCTCGGTTGGAGCCCCCGGCTCCCCACCTGCAGGGAAGTTGCTTCACAGGCGGTGAAGCAGGTCTGCAGGTGTCTATGTTTCTCTTCCCCCCCCTTTGTCTCCCCGCTTCTCTCCATTTCTCTCTGTCCTATCTAACAATGATGACATCAATAACAACAATAATAATAACTACAACAATAAAACAAGGGCAATAAAAGGGAATAAATAAATATTTTTAAAAAGTAACACGACTAAACAAGGTAGGCCCTGAATAACTCATACAAAATTGCATTTAACTTCCCTCCATCCTCTCAAATCTCACTCTACTTTTTATGTAGCTCATATTGTCTTTTTATAAACATATTTTCCCAAATGAGTTTTTTTTTGTTATTCTGCTTTATTTTATTTGACAGGAAAGAGAAACTGAGGGGCAGGGAGAGATAGAGTGGGAGAGAGACAGAGAGAGACACCTGCAGCCCTGTTTCACCACTCATGAAGCTTACCCCCTGCAGGTGTGATCTGGGGGCTTGAACTTAGGTCCCTGCACAGGGTGACATTTGCACTTATCCAGGTATGCCACTGATCAGTCCCCATTTTATCATTTAATATATTTTATCATTTTCTTGTGATGCTCAGTTTATTTTCTAAAGTATAAGCATCAAAGGAAAAAAAACAACCTTTTGAAACCCCTGATGTAATACAGGCATATTGAACCATACCTTACATATATTTATCATATTTTTATTTTAGTCTATGAAGTTGATAAAAATCAATGTTTTAGCTTTAATAAAAGTATGTTCTTTATGAGACAAGGGGTATTTTAAACATACCATACCAATCACAAGTTTGCTAGTCTGAAATAAAAGTCTAAAATGCTTGTCTTATATTTATTTTTTCCTACTTTAATTCTACTTCTCTATTCACAGTGACAAGTGAGTTTATATCAGCCATATGAGTCAGTTAAGAGACAACATTAATATTTTAGAGGGATGATTTCACCATTACGGTGGAAAAAAATATCTGAGCCAAATTACACAAAGGAGACAAAAATAGAAAAGATCACTCTACCACCAGCAAAGAAAAATGACAAAATAGAAATCCCAGACTGACAGAGTTGAGGAAAAACAAAATCTTCCAGAATTCAGATAGTTACTGTATAGGTTATCAAAAATTTCAGAAATTCACTTATTCAGAAAGATTACATTAAAAATCACTATTTAATATTGATAATAAGAGAACATAGCACACATACTCACGGACAAAAATTAAAAAAAAATAAACTCGTGTGAACTGTTTGACTCAAACTTTGAAATTTCTCCATTACTTACAAATGAGATGCTTTAAACTTTCCATGGAAGCACACATCAGTGAGTACAGTGAAAATCCAGAACCCAGAAGGTCAATTGTTACTGTGTACAGTGTGACCTCAAAAATGAATTGCCTGTTCACTGACAGGGATTAATTAGTCAAATTGTCAGTGTTCCTTAGCAATTTCCATACATATTTCACAGTCCATGTGCGCACAATACAAAGAAATTACACAGCAGTAGAAATTTGACAAGGCAGTAAAACAAGATAAAATTCAATAAACCCTACCTTTTGCTACCAAAAATAGTATAGCTTTGACTCAGGTACATACTCTTGCATCCATTAAATTACTGCATATTGAAAAAGAAACGATGAGAAGGGCAAAGAGAAAAAGGCGACATAGGAGCAAAACTCATGATTAGATGGATGCAGAATGGTATTAACTGCAGAAGGTTGTTGCCTCAAAGCTTGTAAACAATGAAGCAGTAGCAAAGGAATATTAAATCAGTTAAGTGGGGAAACAAAGTTAAGTTGGGAAATAATTGGCTTGTGTTTCTTTTCTATGCCTTGAGACAAGCTCTCCCTTAATAATCCTGCTGTATTTTATTTATATCAACTATTTTTTTTATTGAAGGAATACTAGTTTAAAAGATGACCTAGGTTTCAGGGATACAGCATTCTCATTTGACATCTGTATATATACTATCATGACCACCACCAAATCTAATTTTCATCTTCCTCCATACAATTTATCCATTTTCACTTTTTGTCTTTCCCTTTCCCTTCTGGTAATCACCATTATATTATTATTTAGAGTCTTATTTGTTTTTTTGGTTCATTTTCTTCCACTTAGCAGTGAAATCATATACTAGCTACCTTCCTCCATCTGACTTATTTCACTTAGCATATGCCTTCTAGGTCCGTCAATATTATTCCAGTTCATCCATTTTAATCTTTTTTTTTAGAGGATTTTTTAAAATATTTATTTTATTTATTTATTCCCTTTTGTTGCCCTTATTGTTTTATTGTTGTAGTTATTATTGTTGTTGTCGTTGTTGGATAAGACAGAGAGAAATGGAGAGAGGAGGGGAAGACAGAGAGGAGGAGAGAAAGATAGACACCTGCAGACCTGCTTCACCACCTGTGAAGCGACTCCCCTGCAGGTGGGGAGCCGGGGTTCGAACCGGGATCCTTATGCCGGTCCTTGTGCTTTGCGCCACCTGCGCTTTAACCCGCTGCGCTACAGCCCGACTCCCTTAATCTTTTTTTTTCAATAGCTAAGTCAGTTCATTGTTTTTAAATTTTTTCTCCTATATTTGGAGACCCACTGGTCTAGATCATTCTATATGAAGGGATAACACAATTTCACAATAATGTATGTCTTTATCACTGTTTTTGCTTTCACTTTTTTTTTTTCAAATACCTTTTTTCCTGATTGCTTGCCAATGTTGGCACACTTTTCCATAGGGGAAAGCCCCCATACAGATAAGTTATGGGAAAATATACACCTCAAAGAAAAAGTGCACAGTAGTCAACAGTGACTCAATAAGTGCAGCAAGCAAATAGAAAGACCCAAAAAAAGACACCATAAAGTACTTAATCAAATCATTTCTATGGGTGATAGCGCAGTGGGTTAAGCTCAGGTGGCACAGAGCAAAAGGACCAGGGTAAGGATTCCAGTTTGAGCCGCCGGCTCCCCATCTATAGGGGAGTCACTTCACAGGTGGTGAAGGAGGTCTGCAAGTGTCTATCTTTCTCTCCCCCTCTCTGTCTTCCCTTACTCTTTCCATTTCCCTCTGTCCTATCCAACAGTGAAGACATCGATAACAACAACAATAATAACTAACAATAAACAACAAGGGTAACAAAAGGGAATAAATAAATAAATTAATTAATTAAAAACAAATAATTTCTACTTAGACTTAGATATCTTCCTCATCCATTTCCTAGTTCACTTCCTTCAATAACTCTAAGGCTAACCTTGTTAGGTAAAGGAAGAACTACAAAAGCTGGATAAGGGCAATAGATCAGCATATTTCAATCTTCTTCTTCTTCCGTAGCCAGTCAACAGCGTCAGGTTGAAAGCTGTCAGGAGCTGCTTGTTGCTGGCTTTGAAAGTGACTGGGATCCATGTGGATTCAGTCGGCTAGGAAGGATCTTCAGTTTCCCCAATGAATGGGTACTCACGGGATGCACCACGAGAAGGTTGATCCAATGCATCCCAGCATACTTCAATGATGGCTCTTTTCGTCATTCCGAGGCCACCTCATCTTCCAGGGATCTATTCAGGAACCCTGGGATTCCCACATAAATATGATGGGCCTTGACTTCTAACCGATTCCTCTCTTCACCGTTACTGGTCATCTCTATCAGGAACAGCATCGTGAACCCACTCATGGGCCTCTCCAGGACCCTTGCCCTCAATGTGGAACAACAACAGTATGAATTGCCTCACTCTCTGAAGGAAGACTGGGTCAACATACTCTGCCACTCGAGGAAGATTAGTACTGCAATAAATGCAGCCTAGAATGTTCTTAGCTATGACCACAGAATGTGAGCTCAGACCTATAGGGACGTAGAGATTACACAGACTCTTTTGTTGAATATGGACCCCACATCAGATTGATGGGGTTTACAATTAATGGTATTTACTTACTTCCCCCGTATTTGAGAGCTACTCTCTTCCCTGATTCAGCTTTCTAGACTTACTCCCAGCTTTGTCATCTTCTCCCCAGAAAATACCTTTAGCCCACCTGCATGTTCTTAGTTGGTTTAAGCAAGAATTACTGAAGTTGTGGGCCTCTTGGAATATACCTAAAATAGACTTCTTAACTTTTCCCAAAATGGAGAAAGCGAATCTCGTCGTCATCTATATTTTTACCTTTAGGTTCTTGGTTATTTAACAATTTGTTCTGCTTTGTATCTTAATGCTTTTCAGCCACCAAGCTGCAGTTGCTACCATGCTCTTTTGTCTTACTCGGATCAGTACATTGTATAGCAAATAGAATGCATTGGGGTAAATTTACATCTCTCTGGAAATACAACAACTGTATAAGGAGAGGACACATCATGAAAGACAGTACAAAAATTCTGATAATAACCGTATTACTTTCAAATGGGGTAAATTCAAGTCATTAATACTATTGCTCTTCCATGATTCACACATCTTTTCCAACCTTGGGATAATAAATATTACTGAAAAATGTGCTCAAGTATATCCATTTTAAATCCCTCATGTATGTTATGCTTATGAGCAAATGACATAATGTCTGTGTGGTATTACACTCACCAACTGTCCTGAGTCTACCCTAGATATAGTGGTCTCTTAACCAAGCAATGTCATTCAATTCAATTTAAAATGCATTAACATTTGCAAATGAAAACACCTTTGTGTAATTAAATGATTTATTTGTTAACAGCAGCTGGATCTTCACTCCTTTTCCCGTGGAGCACTTTCACTACATACATTTCTAAAGAAAATTCTAGGGCAGGCAAAATAAATCACCTGGATAATGGATTTACTTTGCATGAGCACCACCCTCCGCACTGAGGGTTACTTTGGAGCTGTGGTGTTTTCCCCCCTTTATCCCTCTGTTTTTGTCTCTGTCTCAGTCTGAAAAAGTCAACCCAGAGCAGTGAGACCTTGGTGATGACCAAAACAAATAAAACATACTGAAAAGATAGTATAGAGTTGTTTCTCTTAATGTGTTGGGAGGAGCAAAAGCCGAGATCATCCCCCACACAGTTCATCACATATGCGCCCAGCAAAGAATTGAGGAGAAAATGTGATTTTCAGGAATTTTAAACTTTATCCAGGAAAATAACTCTCATGATGGAGTACATATGGAGTACATATGAGAACACTCTCATGATGGAGTACATATGGGCAGTGTGAGAGAGAGAGAAAATGGGAGAAACATTTACACACATGTGGAAGACTCAGCCTGTCAGAGAGAGAGAAACTGCACCACTAACAGCTCCTTATAAACTCCCAAGCCCACCTTCTGTTCCTTTCTAAGCCACACTCAAACCTGCTACAACCAGTATTTCCCTGTGCAACATCTATTTCCTTCCCCCAATAGCATGGGAAATATGTGTACCTGGAGAACAAGTGTTCTGGTGTGGTGCAGCACTGTCTGTGTCCCCAGGTTCTTGCTGTTTATTTCTGACCTCAACATTGCCACTTCCTTGATAAACAGAACTAGATATGGCAATCATACAACAGTCTACAGAACAAAAACATTATAAAGTTAGAAAAGGATGGAAGCAGACAAGTTAGAGTCTCTGGGCCAAGAGGCACAGTATAATAGCAGATAATTTGCAGAACTCTATTTAATAGAGGAAAAGTGGCCAGCAACAAAACTTTGACCTAGGTAGTCTTATTTATCCCATTTACTCTAAGATAGACCTGATAGCAACACCAGGAAAGCCCAGTAATCTATACAAGGGGAGCAACAAGGAACCATAAACCTCAGAGTAGAACAAGTTGTAAATGAGGGATCGGGTGGTGATGCACCTGGTTGAGCATACACATTACAGTGTACAAGGATACAGGTTCAAGCCCCTGGTCCCCACCTGCAGGGGGAAAGCATCTTGAGTGGTGAAGCAGCGCTGCAGGTGCCTCTCTGTCTCTCTCCTTCTATCCCACCCCTCTCAATTTCTCTCTGTCCTACCCAATAATGAATAAACAAATAAATACAAATATATGTTAAAATTTGTAAATAAATATAACCTATCAACTTGCAGCTTGGTTGTTCATATTTATAAGGAACTTGTTATATTCTTCCTTTTCTCATTTATTTCATTTTGCTAAATATGTTTTATAAGTTGCTTTGAAGACAAATCCATTGTTAGAAATAAAATAAATAAAAATAAGCATAATAAATTATATCATTTTATTTAGATTAATTTTTTTCTGATAAACATAAAACTAATCTGTGTGCTGTTTATTAGTCTTTCCTCCCAAGATAGTACTTGACTTTTGTAACCTGAAATATCATATAGTTGAGAAAATTTTTCCTTTGAGGTCAACTATACTAAAATGTTGGGCAATTAGGCACCAGTCTTTTACATCAAAAACCCCAAATGAGCTTAAGACAGCTAATACCTGGTAAGGACAAGACCAGCTGAATTTAAAAACAAAAGTTCAGAGTCAGGATGCATGGTTCGTTTTCACTCTCTTTCATTACCCCACCAGTGTTAAGAAAGTTCACAAAATACGTTTGAAATTCAAATTGTTTGGGCCTCTGGGTTAGAATCCTTTTGTTCTTCTCCCCATAGTACACTGAAACCATTTTCCACTTGTAAATTTAAGTCTTCAACTCTGAAACTTTTTTTCATTATCATACTGGTTTTTTAAAAAAAATTATTTATTTATGCCCTTTTGTTGTCCTTGTTGTTTTACTGTTGCAGTTATTATTGTCGTCATTGTTGCATAGGACAGAGAGACATAGAGAGAGGAGGATAAGACAGAGAGGGGGAGAGAAAGACACCTGCAGATCTGCTTCACCACTTGTGAAGTGACCCTCCCCTGCAAGTGGGGAGCCAGGGGCCAGAACCCGGATGCTTACGCTGGTCCTTGAGCTTTGCACCACCGGCGCTTAACCCGCTGTGCTACCGCCAGACTCCCCACAGTGGTCTTATATAATCAGAGGTTGGGAAGACAGACTACTGGTTCTACAAAAGACATTCATGCCTGAGGCTCTGAGATTCCAGGCTCTATCACAACCAACCCTTAGTTAGGATGCAGACTCATTTAATGAGAGCGAGATAGAGGGAAACCAAATCACTATTTATTCAATATCAGGGTAAAAATAATTTGGATATGTCCAAATTTGTAAAGTTTATAAAGTTCCTAGATTTCAGTTCTGAGTATATACTCCTTTTGTCTAAATACTTAATGTTTCAAATTTATAAACTGATTGAATTCTGACACTGGGCATTTCTAAAAATACCTTTTTTTTTCCCAAATACTATGTTACCCACAACCTTAGACCAGATAGATCAGAATAGCTGTACCATACTAGAACACGTCCCCTGGGGGAAATGGGATTGGTTAACCCCACTTCTCTGTTATTTTCAAGTTAGCCACACCTACCTTGATAGGGAAAGAATGCTTTGGATTTATGAAACTCTCTATTGAGGTGCATTCTGCTGAATTTCCACAAGGTGGCAACAAAACACCACACAACAGGCTATTTCCAGGTATTTTGTGGAAGATTTGAGAATGCAGGTTTTGTAGTGGGTTATTACTTGCAGATCACATAAACCGATCAAGAAAAGGTTTGTTTTCTTATGGTTTACTGAAAGAATTGACGTTGACAATTGTTATTATTTATTTACTTAGCCATTACTGTGTCTCTGGAATTAAGTGCCAACAGAAACCTCTAATACCATTGACTCCTATTTCTTTTTAATTAGGTAGAAGCTGTGGTTCATAGAAAGATGAGCAGTCTGAGCTAGTTAGATAGATCCAAAGAAGTGAGAAAGAAATAGAGACAGGGATCCCACAGCATTGTCCCACTCCATTTTGAAACTTTCTCTGGATAGGTGTTTTCCTTTTGACCTGGTGCTGAATGGTATCTGGTGCTCACACAGGGTTATGCAAGTGCTTTACAAGTTGATCTCTCTTCTGTCACCATGATTATAGGAATCTGTAAGACGTCCTTTCTTTATGAGCCAGAGAGCAGAAACAGCTGCGTTGAATTTGCAGCCTGAAGGGCTGGAATGTCCTGAGGCTCCACAGGTGCTGCACTGAAGTCTCTGGTTCCAATTTCCTTATGTAACCATCTTAAATGCAAAGACAGAGGAGAGAGCAAAGTGTAGAAAAGTGCCTGGGGCTGTGCTTGGGTCCAAACTGGGAAGCCTTGTTGCAAAGACCAGAGCTCTCCCTTCCTCAGAGCAGCCCCTGCATCTGATTCAGTTTCAAAAAAGACAACAGTGATTGGCTGGCTGAGCTTTGCCCTGAGGAAGAGAGCACACACCTGTTCTGAGTAATTTGCCTCCTAGACCCATTCCCAGCCTTGGTAGCATCTTTTGTCTTTTCTCAATAAATTTTGAATTTCGAGTTAATTTTCCAAAACAAGAAACAGATGCTAGCCTGAGACATCTGAGTGGCAGTGCAAGAGAACTTGCTTTCTGGAAGCCAAGAAGTAAGTCTACCCCCCAAAAAAATCCCATAGAAATTGGAGTGGTACTGACTCATAAAATGCTTCAGGAGGCTGGGAAGGAGCACATTTGGTTGAGCACAGCCATTACCATGTAGAAGGACCTCGGTTCAAGCCCCTAATCTCCACCTATAGGGGAGCTGAAACCTAGGACCTTGGACATAAAAGATTTGATCTCAACTGCTGAGTCTGCTCCTCAGTTACTCTATTATGTTTTTAAAAATCTGCTACAGGTGTGGTTATTAACATTTACCCAACGCAAAGGGGGCATCCCAAATTTCTTTCTTTAGATGTATTCTGCTATGTGTCCACAAGGCGGCAGTAAAACACCATTATCCTATGGTTTATAGCTAACTTCGAAGTTTGAAGCAGAAGTATACAGTGGATGTCAATGAGTGGAATGGAAAAAATAATTCAAGGGACGGTTCTTCTTTAGTGGTGTATTTTGAGAACTGACTTTAAGAATTTGTATTGCGTTTATTTAGTCATCACTGCACTATAGAATTAGGTCCATGCAGGACTCCACAAAGGTTCTCATTTAGATTCAGGGTGTGAGTCAGAAAGGGAGGGATTTGGAGACCAAGATGAGGTAGAAGGATAGAGAAAGATAGGATGAATGCGAAAGAAAGAGAAAAGGGACAGAAAGAGAGAGAGAGACCCCAACAGTGCTCTCTTTTGTGATGTTTCCCTGTGTAGGTGCTCTCAATGGTGACTAAATTCTCAAATCTGGGACCTCAGACATTTATTAGCTGTCCTCTACCACTGAGCCACGTCTCGCGTCCCTCTACAGTTTTTTTTTTTAATTAGTTACATTACAACTGTTAATATGTAGAGAGAATACCTTGGGATTTCGTGAATCTCTCTATTCAGTTGCATTCTGCAGCATGTCCACAAGGCGGAAGCAAAACACCACATTCCCTGCAGAGTCTAAGCACAGGTTTTGTATACATGGCGAGTGAGCAAGTAAGTCACACAAGTGAATCAAGTAAAATCTCCCCATTTCTTCTAATGAGCAAATAGATTTTAAGAATCATTTATTTATCTAACCATTACATCTGAGTAATAACTTACTGCAAAATTCCACTGACCATGACTCTTTCCTGTCTTCTTCCCCCCCCACCCCAGTGTTTTCGCTGGGGTGGGGCTGGGGGTCTATGACTGCACTAGGAATCCGCTGCTCCTGCGGCTCTTTTTTTTTTTAATAGGACAGAAAGAAATTGAGAGAGAAGGCGGATAGAGAAAGAAAGAGAAACACTTGCAGACTATTTCACCGCTTGTGAAGCGATCCTCCTGCAGGTGGGAAGCCAGGAAGCCAGGGGCTCGAACCAGAATCCTTGTGCCCAACACTCCCCACCCCCGCTGCCCTGTTTCCTTTTAATTTAGATAGCTTGAAATTCACAGAGGACGAAAACAAATGGAGTTATAAAAATGGAGGGAGGGAAGGAGAGAGAGAGAGAGACAGAGAGAAGGAACTCCACAGCACTGGTAGTGAAACTTCAGTTTTGCAGTTATTTCCCTTTTGACCAGGTGCTGGAACTTGGTTCACACAGAGGGTTAAATGCTTTGCGATTGATCTATATTCCAGCACCATGACTTTAGATCGTTTAATAATTTCTTTATTTTTAATTGTTTTTAGTGATTTATATTGATTTATGAAATTATGAGACAGCAAGGGTATAATTCCACACCTTTCCCACCATCAGAGTTCTGTGTCCCCATTTCCTCTATTGGAATCTGTAGTAGTTCTCCCAAGGTCACAGATATGGGTTGACTACTATATATATATATCCATTTTTCCCTGTGGTCCTGCCTTCTCTCTTTTGTAAGTCACACCTACTACTACTTTTGAAAGGCCTTCCTTTTTTCTTCTTCTCTCACTGGGTTCTCATGGAATTGGAGTTCAATGCCTTCTATTCATCTTCCCCTATCATTTCTCCCCTTCTGGGAGTTTAAAATCAAAATTCTTGCAGAATGTAGGTCTGGCTTCTATAATTGTGTCTCTACAGGGACACGTAAGTTGACAGGTGGATCCATACACCGCCCCAGCCAGTTTCTATCTTTCCCTAGTAGGGGAGGGCTCTGGAGAGGTGAGGCTTCCTGACAGACACATTGGTGAGGTCCTCTGCCCAGGGAAGTCAAAATGGAATCATATAACAGCAGCTGTAACTTGATGGCTTAGGTTTTTTTTTTGTTTTGTTTTCTTTTGTTTTGTTTTCCTGAGTTAGAAACAGTGGGGGACAGTGTTGGGCTTGCAGATGCAGGGTTGGGATTCCTGAGGCTCCACAGGTGCTGGTCTGAATCTCTAGCTCTTCTGGTCTGCAAGCATTTCTGAAATACATAGACAGAGAAGAGTAAAGTGGAGGAAAGTGCATGGAAGCTACCTGGAAACAGACTGGGAACAAACTTTGCCCCAAGGGTGAGAACTCGCTCAGAACAGGGAAACATTGGGGATTCAAAGTTAAAAATAAACAAAAAAAAAAAAAAAAAAAACAATAGTGAGCTGGCTGGGCTTTGTCCAAATCATAGCTGGCCTATATAAAGTCTCTTTCAGCTGGTTTTCTTGGGTTTGTCAAACAGCTATGCAACTTGATAGCTTTTTCTCTTCTCTTAGGAATTCTGAATTTGAGCTAACTTTGCAAAACTAGAAACTGACACTATTGTGTAAACTGCTGGGTCCTAGAGCATGGGACTTCCTTTCCTGAGGCCAAAGTATGCTCCTCTGCAGAGCTACAGCCTTGGGTGGCTTTCTACTGTTTCTCTCGGTCTGGATCATTCAATCAATGATTGCATAATCTATTTCAACAGTATCATGAATAATACCTTGAAGCCACCAGTTAGCGAAGCAACATGAAATGAATAGTCATTTGTAAAAATTAAACATGACCTATGCTAGAGACAGAAAGCACAAACCGAATTCCAGGGCAGCATTCAGAGCAGTGGGAAGCTGTCCCTCCTGTTTGCTAGACACAGCAGGTGACAGATCTCTGAGAAGCAGACAAAGAGTTCTCCAGAGACAGCAAATTATGGACTACTGATAAGGTACCCCGGGCCTCTGAGCCCTGTTTTAAATGTTCTTTAAGGCAATGAGCAAAGTAGTAAGATACTTTTCATAATAATTGAGGTCATCGGCTTGATATTGAAGTAAAACCACATAGGCTCCTTGCTGTGTATGGGTTTCAGATGTAGTCCTTGAAATGGCATTGAAGGTTCTCCCCCAGGAAGTAGGAATGCTGCCTGTTTCCTGGAAATTCAGCTTTCCACATGTCCATGATGTCAGAATCATTCTCATTTCCTGACCAGTCAATCTATGCTGTCTTTATAGGGCAAATATCCATTCATTCAAAATACCACAGACTATGTGTCTTTTGAATGGTGGGAGAGTGGGCTCAGAGTAACACAAGGTGGGCTGGGTTGTGACCTGGGACCTCTGGCCTTCAAGATCTGCTCTCCACTATTAAGCCACAGCCCTGATTGTTCTGTTGACATCAGGAATGCATACAGAGAACCTGGCAGAGCACAGACACTTCCATGCAGCACGTTCACACACAGTGGACATGGGGGTTGGGGCACAAACACATGGAAAGTAGCAAGTGGGGACTTGAGCACACGAGATGCACGTTGTGGAAGGAGTTTTGGAAAGGTAATCACACCTGGAGTTTCCAGCAGGCCAACAGGAAGTTGGCGCAGGTGTGAATGAAGAAGTGACAAGTGTGAAGTTTAAGAAGAAAGGGATTTCACATAGAAAAGCCTTTTGGAGTCCTTCCAGGGACCTCGAGGACTCTTATTCCCTGAGTGTTTTTCTTCACTCTAACTTCACTTCTGTACAATGTCTACCTCGTAACTTAATAAAAAATAGTTTGGGAACTGCACAGCCATCATTAGTGCTAACTTGCAATTCTTTCAAGAGGTAATGCAAGGAACCCACAGGGGAGAGAGTTGGGAAAAGTCCCAGTCTCACATCCCCTCAACAGTTCTATGATTCTTTAAATGAAGTTACATGAATCATTATTAGTATCTGAAAATGCAATTTCTCTCTAATTAGGTGCATTCTGTGGCATCTCCCCAAAGTGGCCGCAAAGCATGCTGATCCCAGCTCATCCTAAGCATTTTGGGGAGACAGATCTTCAAAATTGTACATGGCAGATTAGAATATGTGCATTTGGGGGCCAGGTAGTGGCGCACCCTGTTAAATGCACATAGTACCAAGTGTAAGGACCAGGATTTGAGCCCCCCATTCCCTGCCTGCTGGGGGTTCGCTTCAGGAGCTGTGAAGCAGGTCTGCAAGTATCTTTCTCCATTCTCTCCCTCTCTCTGACTCCATCATCCTCTCTTAATTCCTCTCTGGCCTATCTAATAAATGGAAGTGGGGGTAAAGAACATTGAGTTTCACCATTTTTTTTTTTCTTATGAGGTATAGTGATATTTGTTTTTAAGTCACTTATTTATTTAGATTTTAATGTGTCTCTGGAATAGGTGTCTGCAATTTCCCACAGATAAGGTTTGGTTTCCTTTTACTTTAGATAAAAGGTGGAAAACAGAGAGAGATCGTGTGGGATAAAGGTAGATAGAGTATAAGGGCAGAAAAACAGTGATCAGAGGAGAGACACCACAGCACTGCTCCATTCCTGTGGCGTTTCCCCCCTTGTGGCTGTGTGCTAGAACCTGGGAACTCAGACATTCGAGAGCTAATCTCTGTCAATGAGCCACATCCCCAGTTACTCTACTTTTTTTTTTAAAAAAAAATTCCATATATCTACAGAGTACATTCAGGTTTTCACCAATTTTCTCTATTCATCTGCATTCTGTGTCTTGTCCACAAGGTGGCAGAAAAATGCCTTGGTCCAGTCTGATTTATGATGATGCTGGGGATTGAGCCCTGGGACTCAGAGCCTTAGGCATGAAACTTGTTTGTGCAGTCATCATGTTGTCTCCCCAGCTTGAGTTTTGCATGATTTATTTTTAATTTTTGATGAATTTCCAGGGATCAAACTGTGAATTTCACACATTGATAATGTACTTTACTGCTGAATGAACTCCCTAGCCCACTTTTTAGTTTTGCTTTCTCTAAGACTCCCTGTCTATGGAGTTTTACTTCTTGATTTACTGCTGCTTTTTCATATAGGGATGGTGCCCAGCCTCAGGTATGTAAGGTATTCTTCTCATTTTAACTCCTCGTCGCAGGCATAACCCCGGAAACCCAATCAATGACTTATCTGTAAGTGAGAGGCTAAGTGTTGCTAGAAAATTAGATCTGGGACTCAGGTGGTAGGTAGCACAGCGGGTTAAGCACATGTGGCGCAAACCACAAGGACTGGTGTAAGGATCACAGTTCAAGCCCCTGGCTCCCCACCTCCCCGCTTTACAAGAGGTGAAGCAGGTCTGCAGGTGTCTATCTTTCTCTCCCCCTCTCTGTCTTCCTCTCCTCTCTCCATTTCTCTCTGTCCTATCTAATAATGACAACAACAATAACTACAACAATAAAAAACAACAAAGGCAACAAAAGGGAATACACATAAGAAATGAAAAAGAAAAAGTAAAGTTAGATCTCTCTCTCTATATACCTCCTTCCCTCTCTCCCCCTCTCCTTCTTCCTCTCTCCTTCCCTCTTTCTCTCACTCACAAAATGCACATTCATGGGCATAGCTAATGTTCATTATCATTCACAATAAATGACCTTTTAACATTATAGACTGCCAAGCAAAATATTTTTCAACTTGCAATGTATTATGAAAATTTATGTAAGCTAATAAGTTAAGTATACAGATCTATGCAGCAACATAAAATAGTGAACGCACAGCAGCAGCAACAACAATGGAAAAAAAAAAAAAGAGTTCTGTATCCATCCCCTCCACTGGAATTTTCCCTATTCTTCATCCCATGGGAGTATGAACCAAAACTCTTTATAGGGTGAGAGGTCTGGCTTTTGTAACTGCTCCTCTGCTGGACATGAGTATTGACAGGTCAGTCTATACCCCACCCTGTTTCTGTCTTTCCCTAGGGCACTAGTGCTCTGGAGAGGTGAAGTTCCAGGACACATTGGTGAGGTCTTCTGCCCAGGAAAGTCAGGTAGAACTAAGATATAAAGCAGAATAAATTGTTTGATAATCAGGAGCTTTAGGGTAAGAATATAGCAGATGAGATTTGAGGCTTTCATAGTGGAAGAAGGTAGGAAGTCTATTTTAGCTATATTCCAAGGGGCCCATGATTTTACTAATTTTTGCCTTACCCCAATGGTTAGCATGCAGGTGGGCTAAAACCATTGTCTGGAAAGATGATGTCACAGTTGGGAATAGGACTAGAAAGCTGAATTAGGCAGCGAGTAGCTCCCAAATATGGGGAGAAAAATATATAATAATATGTAAATATTATTATCTGTAAACCCCATCAATCTGCCCCAGGGCCACGTCTATTCATATTTAGCAGAGGCGCTAATTAGGTGTAACCTCTGTATCCCTGTCAGTCTAGGCTCACATTCCATGCTCACAGCTGGGAACATTCTAGGCTGCACTCATTTCAGGACCAGTCTTCCTTGAGTGGCAGAGTACGTCGGCCCAGCCTCCCTTAGGAAAGTGGGGTAGTTTCTACCATTGCTGTTCTACATTGAGGGCAAGGTCCTATAGAGGCCCACAAGAGGGTTTATGATGTTGTTCCTGATGGAGATGACCAGTGATGGTGGAAAGAGGGATCTGTTAGATGTGTAGGCCCCTCATATCTGTGTGGGAATCTCAGGATTCCCTAACTAGGAGGCTGCCAGATTTCTATGACACAGCCAGGTAATTGCAAACACCATGAGAAAGATGATGCAGTCTAACATTTTTTTTTTACAAAAGTTCTTTTACCATCTTTATTATTGTATAGAGACAGAGAGAAATGGAGAGGGAAGGGGGTGATAGAGAGGGAGGAAGAGAGAGACACCTGCAGCACTGCTTTACCACTCGCAAAGCTTTCCCCCTGCAGGTGGGGACTGGGGGCTTGAACACCCTTTCTTTGTGCACTGTAACATATAACCAGATGTGCATATAACCAGATGCACCACCACCTGGCCCCAAGATGATGTATTTATTCTATAGTAGAGTTCTGAAAGGAACACACAGCAGAGTTCTGACATAGGAACCCAAATTAATGAGCTCCAATCAAATTAAGTAAAGAGCAAGGCTCCAGCACTACTTCATGTTCAGGCTGTCTATTCTCAAACAGGGAGGGTGTAGAAGGGAAACAGAAAGAAGAAAAAAGCAGTAGGACAGAGCTGGAGCACCGTCTTCTCTAAGTACATGTCTTGTTGGGGAGCAGTTTAGAACAGAATTTTCAAACGTAGAGTTTAAACTGGAAGGGACAATTTTAAAAGCAGAAAGTACTGTGAATTTATGTAATCTGCCCAGCTGGAAGGAAGAAGTGGATTTAACCTATTTTAGTTCAGGGAACTAACTGTGAGAAATAAAATTTTTTCCCTCACATTCAGACTTCCTTTTAATTGACATCACTCCCCCAAACAGGTGGTTTCCTTGTTCAAAAACCACAGGTATAAAAAGAACATGGCCGGGGCTAGGAAATGGCTTATCTCAAAAGAGAGTACATTTATCACACTTGAGGACAAGGGTCTGGATCCCTGACTCCTACATAGTAGGATCTACATAAGGGAAACTTCCTGAGCAGTAGAGTGATGTTGCCTTATCTCTCCTTCTCTCTGTCTCACTCTTCCTCTCTCTCACCCTCTATCTTAAAAAAAAAAAAAGTCTGCTAAGAGCAAGGGAATTTTGTGGGTAGGGAGCTCCAGAAATAACTATGAAGAGGGAAGAAAAAAGGATAGCAGAGAGTTTGGAATGACTAGGTATCAGAGAGTATGCTGGAGAAATGCTGAGCGTTGTAGCTAAAAAAAAACTAGAGGCGGGGGCTGGGGAGTTATGAGTTTTGTGAGAGGTAGACATTCAATTCTTGGACTTTTTCTCTTTGCATAGATAAAAGTGAGGTAGTTGGGCAAAGCTTTGAATTCTACTTTAAAATTTTAATGAATTAATTAGCTAATTAATTAAGTCCCCAGGGTTACTGCTGAGGCTCAGTGCCTGCAATACAAATCCACTTCTGCTGGAGGTCATTTTTCCATTGAGTTGCCCTTGTTGATGTTGTTATTGTTGCAAGTGAAGTTGTTGTTGTTGTTGTTGTTGGATAAGACAGAGAGAAATGGAGAGAGGAGGGGAAGACAGAGAGGGAGAGAGAAAGACATCTGCAAACCTGTTTCATTGCTTGTGAAGCGACCCCCTTGCAGGTAGGGTGCCAGGGGCTCAAACTGGTATCCTTAATCCGGTCCTTGTGCTTCTCACCATGTGTGCTTAACCCACTGCACTGCCACCCTGTCCAACATTTTAATTATTTTATAAAGAAGACTCTCCTGAGAGGTTTTAGGCATGGAAGTGGTGTGATCAGCTTTCCATTTTGAAAATACCATATACCCAACAATTTGAGTTTAACTGGCCAGCAGCTAGAATTCACCTTAAATTTTAATAGATGTATTATGATAGATATAATCCCACAAGTACAAACAGGGAAAATGAAGAGGTTACTGTCCAAAATAGTTCCTTTTTGTTACTGAAGATGAAGATAAAGAAATATGCTAAAGAAACTGGTGTAAACCAGATATGCCCCCACCCTAGGTGCCGAATGTAAGGTCTCCTAAAGTTAGGAAACAAGTGAAGATTATGAAAGAATGACAATAAAGAATCATGGGAGGGAGCACTACCCTACTCAGGAAAGATAGAAACAGGCTGTGGGTATGGACTGACCTGCCAATGCCCATGTCCAGTGGAGAAGCAATTACAGAAGCCAGACCTTCCACCATCTGCATCCCAAAAAGAATTTTAGTCCATACTTCTGAAAGGAAATAAATCAAAGGGTCTGATACCCTCATTCCACCGGGACCCAAAATGTTTGTCATCAGGAATCTTGTTTTTATTTATTTATTTTTACAGTCTACAGTATATACAATAGTTATGTTCCAGGACCTGAACCTTCCGCCGCTCCCCCCCCTCCAACCCCAGAGTCTTTTACTTTAGTGAAAACAGTAAACAACACCAACTCCAGTGCAAGTCCTGCTTAGTGTTTTCTTTTCTGGTCTTGTTTTCAACTTCTCCCTATGAGTGAGATCATCCCATATGCATCCTTATGTTTCTGACTCATCTCACTTAACATGAGGAATCTTGTTTCTATACCATAGTGAAAGATAAGTGATTCTGGAAAACACCAGAGGGAACCAAGCAAAATTTTTCATATCTGAGAGAGAAGATGAAAAAAGAAAAGACACTTGGAAATAGTAAGTGTGAGGATGAACTAGAAAGGAAATGAAGGCAGGACCATTGAAAAAATAGGGATATATGTGTGTGTGTGTGTGCGTGCGTGTGCGTGTGTGTGTTCAGCCCATATCAGTGACCTTGGGAGAACTACTGCTGTTTCTTTTTTTAATTTTTAAAATTTATTTATAAAAATAAAAAAATAGAAATTATCAACAAAAATCATAGGATAAGGGGGCTAAAATTCCACACATTTCCCACCACCAGGGTTCTGTTTCCCATCCCCTCCACTGGAAGCCTTCCTATTTTTTTTTAATTTTTATTTATAAAATAGAAATATGAAGATGGGACACAGAACTCTGGTGGTTGGAACTATATGGAATTCCACCCATATTATCTGACAAGTGTGTAAATCAATATTAAATTACTAATAAAAAAATCACTGGAGGACAGTTGGTTTTGTCCTTCAAGCTACTGTGAAGCATTGAAGAGTTTTCTGTCAAATTGTACTTCATTAACATCAACGGAACTTAAGTGTACAAGAAAATCAGGTAGGTCTTGTCCATTGTATGGCAGTAGTACAAGGCACCATGTACAATGAGATATGGCATGCAAGGGTCTATGTCAATTAGAGGTTAAGAAGAATGTTATGTTATGTTATGTTATGTTATGTTATGTTATGTTATGTTATGTTATGTTATGTTATGTTATGTTATGTTATGTTATGTTATGTTATACCCAGAAGTTATGCCCAGAAGTTCGAGTCCCGAACTCACACAAAGAAGACCAGAATCACATGCAATAGCAAGAGCCTTTATTGGGAAGCTTAAGCTTAGGCCGCCAACAACCTTCCAAGAAAGGGGAGAGTCTGTAAGTCTGTGACCCCAATCATTTCTTTTTTTTTTGTCAATTTTCTTTTTTTTTAATTTATTTTTTATTTAAGAAAGGATAAATTAACAAAACCATAGGGTAGGAGGGGTACAACTCCACACAATTCCTACCACCCAATCTCCATATCCCACCCCTTCCCCTGATAGCTTTCCCACTCTCTATCCCTCTGGGAGCATGGACCCAGGGTCATTGTGGGTTGCAGAAGGTGGAAGGTCTGGCTTCTGTAAGTGCTTCCCCGCTGAACATGGATGTTGACTGGTCAGTCCATACTCCCAGTCTGCCTCTCTCTTTCCCTACTAGGGTGGGTCTCTGGGGAAGCAGAGCTCCAGGACATATTGGTGGGGTCTTCAGTCCAGGGAAGCCTGGTCGGCATCCTGATGGCATCTGGAACCTGGTGGCTGAAAAGAGAGTTAACATAAAAAGCCAAACAAATTGTTGAGCAATCATGGACCCAAAGCTTGGAATAGTGGAGAGGAAGTGTTAGGGGGGTACTCACTGCAAACTCTAGTGTACTTCTGCTTCCAAGTATATATTTTGCAGTAGTTTATAGATACGTGTGAACATATGCTCTCTCTCACAGAAACTGGTGTATATCTAGGTTTTGGGACTTTGTTAGAAAGTGAACCACCGGAGATGGAATTAGAGAATACTATGAAAGGAAAGGTTTCAATCATTTCTTATCCCACTGTTTTATAGTTATCACAGGGTGGGTACAGGTGGAAATATTTACACAGAACAAAGAACAGTTGGTTTCGGGTTAATGGCTGTTCTCAATATTCAGGGCTTTTCTTTAACCTCACATCCCCTCTTGTCTTTTTGCAACTTCTAGGGCCCAATTTAGGGGCCAATCCCTGCTTCTGACTACTGTCCCGGTATCAATGGGGCATGAAGAGCAGTAGCAGTAGGAACGAAGATTAGGGTCACCAGGAGAGAAAGAGTCTACAGAGTCACGAGCAGACCAACCAGAGCTTGAGCGGGTGTTTGGGAACAGACTTGATTTGCCATCTGGTCTTGAACTCTTCCGTCTCTGCTGCAAGGATGTGGGAGTTGCAACAACCATAAAGAAGACAAACAAAAGAAACGGGTAGACTATTCTGTGTGACTATTCAGCTGTGAGTGGATTTAAATAAAACTTTTAAATTGGCATAGTTTACACAAAAAAAAAATTTTCATTGGATGTGAACATAAAAAATTAGATGGGCTTGACTGCTTTATTAGTGCAGGGTTATTTAATACTAAGTCTTTTGGAATATCTGACTTAAATAACATGGAGTTTCCTTTTTTCTTCTTTTCTTTCCCTTGAGTCACAAGGCTTTTTAAAAGTCTTTACTCACTAATGAACATTGTGAATCACTAATGTGGAAAATTATGCTCTGTGAGGCACAAATAAGGAGAATGACAATTCCAAAGTAACAAATTAGTTTGTGCCAAAGGAGAATGAATTCTCAGGTCTACTGTTTTATCAGTTTGTTAGCTTTGTTTGTCTCTACACAGTTGAAGTGACAGAAGAGAGAACATCAAGGAAAGAGTGTTGGAAAGGTAGAAAAGATTAGCATCTGGATGGGTCTTTAGGAATAGTACACATACACAGAGAATGAAAGCAATGGCCCAACACAAGGATCAATAAAATCTAAGCAATGTTTCAAGGAGAGTTGTTCAGAAAGCAGGTTGTAGCTCACTTGGTTGAACACACATGTTACAGTGCACAATTTCCCAGTCCCCACCTGCAGGGAGAAAGCTTTGCAAGTGGTGAAGCAGGGCTGCAGGTGTTTCTCTGTCTCTCTTCCTCTCTATCTCCACCTTCTTTCTCTTTGCATAACCATTATGCTATCTACCCTCTGCCCTCCACCTTCCTTCTCTATTCGTGACTGTTTCCATCCAATAAATAAAAATGATGATGATGATAATAATGGAGGATTGTGCTTGTTCATCCAGACTACCTTGAACTGGATGGCTTATAACAAAAGGGATTTCTTTTTCTTTTATAAATATTTGTTTGTTTATTTATTCCCTCTTGTTGCCCTTTTTTATTGCCGTAGGTATTACTGTTGTTTTTGATGTCATCCTTGTTGGATAGGACAGAGGGAAATGGAGAAAGAAGGGGAAGATAGAGAGGGGGAGAGAAAGATAGACACCTGCAGACTCTCTTCACCACTTGTGAAGCGACCCCCCCACCCCCGCAGGTGGGGAGCCTGGGGCTCAAACCAGGATCCTTAAGCCGGTACTTGTCCTTTTTGCCATGTTAGCTTAACCTGCTGCACTACAGGGATTGATTTTTCATGGTATCAGAGCCTAGGTCAGGGTGCCAGCACAGTTAAGTTTGCTGAAGGCTGTGTTCTAGGTTTCTAACTGCCAGCTTCTCAACAAAGACACTCATGGTGGAAGAGCTGAGAGGTTTTTTTTTTTAATATTTTATTTTTTTATTCCCTTTTGTTGCCCTTGTTGTTTTATTGTTGTAGTTATTATTGTTGTTGTCATCGTTGTTGGATAGGACAGAGAGAAATGGAGAGAGGAGGGGAAGACAGAGAGGAGGAGAGAAAGATAGACACCTGCAGACCTGCTTCTCCCCTGCAGGTGGGGAGCCGGGGTTCGAACCGGGATCCTTATGACGGTCCTTGTGCTTTGTGCCACCTGCGCTTAACCCGCTGCGCTACAGCCCAACTCCCGAGCTGAGAGGTTTTGAAACCTCTATTATACTGGCATTAATTCCATTTCTGAGAGTTATGCCATCATGTGCTTATCAACATCCAAAGGCTCTATTTCTTTTTCCCCCTTTTGTTGCCCTTGTAATTTATTGTTGTTGTTATTAGTATTGTTGTTATTGTTTTCATTGTTGTTGGATAGGAAAGAGACAAATGAAGAGACGAGGGAAAGACAGAGCAGGGGAAAGAAAGATAGACACCTGCAGACCTGCTTCGCCATTTGTGAAGCAACCCCCCTGCAGGTGGGGAGCCAGGAGCTCCAAGAGGGTTTCATTCTTAGGCCGCTCCTTGCGCTTGGTGTCATGTGCGCTTAACCCGCGTTACCGCCGGCCCCCCAAAGGCTCTACTTCTAATACCTTAGACTGAGTGTTAAGGTTTCAAGGTAGAAATTTTGGAAGGATATAACTATTCGCATGTAAAATATTTTAGAAAACTAACATAGAAGGAAAACATGAAATGCTATAAGATATAGTATTAGGAAAATTGTATAGTCTCTTTAGGGGAATGGATAGCATGGCAAAGAAATAGTTCAGCAAAAGATGGAGAAATGTTCAAACCTCACACTCCAATGAGGTCATAAACAGTAACATTGAATACCATAATTAGGGTACAATAAGTTACCCAATGACTCTAGGAGGGATGATGAAGCAAAAACATTGGAAAATTATGTCTATGTAACTCAAATACATGTCTAGAAAAACATTTTTATTTATTTATTTATTTTCCCTTTTTGCTGCCCTTGTTGTTTAACATTGTTGTGGTTATTGATGTCGTTGTTGTTGGATAGGACAGAGAGAAATGGAGAGAGGTGGGGAAGACAGATGGGGAGTGAAAAGTAGACACCTGCAGACCTGTGAAGCGACTCCCCTGCAGGTGGGGAGCCAGGGCTCGAACCTTGTGCTGGTCCTTGCACTTTGTACCACATGCACTTAACCTGTTGCACCACCGCCCGGCTCCCTAGAAAAACGTTCTTATTTAATCTCCTGTCAGATATCTATGGCATAATATCAGATAAGGAATGTGGTAATTTCATCATTATCCTTCTTTTTAAAAAATATTTTAAAACTGTATTTATTTGACAAGATAGAGCGAAACGGAGAAGGAAGGGGGATTAAAAAAAAAAAAAGGACAGAGAAAAAGAGAAGTCTGTAGTGCTTCATTGTTTTTGAAGCTTTCCTGTGTTGGTAAGGTCCAGTACTTGAAGCCAGTTCCTTGCACTTGATAATAAGTACACTTAACCAAGTGTGCCACTATCCAACTTTATCATTTCATACTTCCTATAGTGTTAATGATCATGTATATAAGGTAATTTATCTATGCCTGTATAAAGAGATACTTTCTTTTTAGGGATGTGTAGAATAAGAGGTATTATGTTTATATATGCAGGCAAAGGTAAGAGGGAGGAATAGAGATGCAAGCATGAGGAGTTAATTGTCAGTGTGAAAGCAAAGGGGAATTGAGTCAAGAACATAGGAAATGTTAACAAAGAAAGTATGGAGTCTAGCAGGGGATAATGAGTAAGACTACGAAGAGAAGAACACAATGACTGATGCAAATTTAATAGCAGAACGTAGAAAATTGATCATTAAAAGTCTTGTTGTTATTGTTGTCATTGTTGTTGGCTAGGACAGAGAGAAATGGAAAGATGAGAGGAAGACAGAGCAAACCCTTGTGAAGCCTTCTCTCTGCAGGTGGAGATCTGAGCTTAAAGCTGGTCCTTAAATAGACTTCCTAGCTTTTCTACACCCTAAAATTTGTATTATCATCTCTATTCCTACTTCTGAGGTTCCTGTTTATTAAGCATTTTGTCCTATTTTATCTTATCAACTTTCAGTCACCAAGTTACAGATGTTACTATGATTCTATCCTGATTTCTCTGGGCAGATGACCTTCATACCATGTTCCAGAGTCTCATCTCTCCAGAGCCCTACCTCACTAGGGAAAGATAGAAACAGGCTGGGTGTGTGGACTCACCTGCTAAAGCCCATGTCAAGTGGAGAAGCAATTACAAAAGCCAGAACTTTCACCTTCTGCACCCCATAAAGAATTTTGGTCCGTACTCCCAAGGGGGTAAATAATAGGGAAAGGTAACCAAAGGGCTCTGTAACCCAATTTCACTAGGACCTGACATTTTCAGAGCAATGCCATATGCTCTCCAATGTACCTTGTGACCAGGATTGTGATGTATCAAGCTGTGAATAATGTGCTTGCCTCTGCATCATGGTCCCTAATCCACCCTCCCTAATAGAAACATTTTCAGTGAATTACTTCCCCTAATACTTCTCCCTCTCTGGGAGTATGGACCAAAATTCTTTTTTAGGTTTGAATGGGATTATGAATACAGACTGTAATTATTCCAGTTGTTCTCCAACTTGACGACTGTGACTCTTAGAAATTCCCATCCCTTAGAGAATGGGAAAGCTACCATGGGAGGGAGTGGGTTATGGGGATTGGGTGATGGGAATTGTGTGGAGTTGTACCCCCCCCCCACCTTATGCTTTTGTTCACTAATCCTTTCTTAAATAAAAAATTAAAAAAGAAAAAAAAAAGAAATTCCCATCCCTTGGGAGTCCGGGGGTAGCACAGTGGGTAAAGCGCACATGGCACGAAGTGCAAGGACCAGTGTAAAGATCCCGGTTCGAGCCCCCGGCTCCCCACCTGCAGGGGAATAACTTCACAGTCGGTGAAGCAGGTCTGCAGGTGTCTATCTTTCTCTCCCCCTCTCTGTCTTCCCCTCCTCTTTCCATTTTTCTCTGTCCTATCCAACAACAACGACATCAATAATAACTACAACAATAAAACAACAAGGGCAACAAAAGGGAATAAATAAATAAAAATTTTTAAAAAAGAAATTCCCATCGCAGCCTAGACCTCAAATAAATCCCTCTCTCCATTGTTACAGCTCATCTCTATCAGGAACAACAAAAAATACCCCTTTGTGGAGCCCCCATAGGACCTTGCACTCAACTTGGATCAACCTTCCACCTTTTGCATCCCACAATGACCTTGGGTCCATACTCCCAGAGGGTTAAAGAATAGAAAAACTATCAAGGGAGGGGATGGGATACGGAGAGCTGGTAGTGGGAATTGTGTGGAGTTGTACCCCTTTTATCCTATGGTTTTGTTAGTGTCTCCCTTTTTAAATAAATAAATAATAAAATAAAATGCAAAAATAAAAAAATGAAATCCCCATCCCATGCTCCATAGCACATAAGCCAGTTTCTTATCAATATCAGTCCTTATAAATGCACACAGACACACACACACAGAGAGAGAGAGAGAGAGAGAGAGATCTATTTCTCTGGGACACCTACACTAATGAAATTTTTGGTTCAATGAAAAGTTGGTTCTAAAAGAACAACATTGGGATATTTTATTTTATTTTAGTTTATTTTCTGAATTTGTTCTGGCATTTCAGGAAATGGTTCTCTAATTCAACCAGATTTAAAGATGCAATGACTCTTTTCAGTAGCAAAGAGAGGACTGAGAGTCTGTGGGCCTGAACTGAAACTAGAGAATCATGAAGTATCTTCGGTGAACATTCCTAATCAATCACTTACAAGAAGCAAGGAGCTAGGTGACTTGTGTATAACACAAATTTAGACATTTAGAGGAAACATAACACACATGGTGAATCAATGGGTTGTTAGTAATGTTCCTGGGCAAAGTTGTAAACAAAAAGTATGAGTTTAGGGATTGCAATTCCCAGTTTATTGTGTGCTTTCAAAGAAAGACCCATATCTCCTGTAGCCACTGAGTTGAAATTGCTGAAAATAAAGCACAGGATCTCACTTCCACCACTGGTTGAATTACAATGCAAGTTATATCTCCTGCCTTGCAAGGTGTCTGCTGTTAAACTGGGGACATTGATTGGGAGAAAATGTAATCCTAGGAATAGAAAAAAAAATTTGTGAGATGACACTGATGAAGCTTGAGACACTGAACCTCTAAGCTGATGTTTCTTCTTTACCAACAGCAAAGATCTCTATCCCAGCGGTTGTTGTTACTCTGCCTCCAAGGTCTGTCTACCTGGCTTGATGAGATTATCTCTGCATTGCCTGAGGAGTTTGTAATGCCCTTTCCAGAGGAAATTGTCCTGCAAAGCATTCCTTGATTCTAGGCTAATATACCTAGAGTTAAGTCCCAGCAAACCTCTTGTAGGTAGGGTAAAATATATATCATGAGAATTTGTTATACTTCAAATAACTACTTGATTATTCTAACTCATCTGGAGAACATGCAAGTAAATGGAAACTAACAGTGGATGGTTTGGGTAACAACAGACAGATGGATCAGACAGAATTTATTGACATAGGAACACTAAGCAGCGATTCTGTACTTAATGTTGCTGCTCAGGAAGTTAGAAAGGGCTGTCATGGTTTGTTGTTTATCTGATTTTTCTTTCATTCCAATCGTGTCATTTAAGGTCTGCTAATCTAGGTGAAGACATACCAAGAAGCATATCTCTTACCATTACTATAAGAAATAAATCTGTGAAGGGATTTCTAGCTCCTGGAAGAGTTTTATGACTTTTTTTTTTAAGTAGGCCAGAACTTAACAGTGGAAAATGCAGTCACTAAAGGGACAAACTGAAATTCATGAAGATTAGTTGGATTTTAGGAGGCAATAGCTAAACTATGTATTCAACTGCCAAAGGTAAGGTGAACTTGACTACCTTAATGAACAACACCTACTCAAAGTGGCGATCAAAACGTCTGATTCAGGACCTCCAGAGGAGTGGCTTTAGAGTAGCAGCTGCTGCTCTCTGCCTGATCAACTAGGAATAGCAAAGAGGATCACCTGAGAACACAACAGGGCGTGACTAGGATTACTGTGGGAACTCTCCAAGCCAGGACCACCAAGTTGCAAATGCTACCATGACGCCATCCTGACCTTCCCGAGCAGATGGCCTCACATCAATGCATCCTCTCCAGAGCTCTACTTCACTAGGGAAAGATTGAAACAGGCTGGGGGTATGAATCAGCCTGCCAACATCCATGTTCACTGGAGAAGCAATTACAGAAGCCAGACCTTCCACCTTCTGCACCCCATAAAGAATTTTGGTCCATACTCCCAGAGGGATAAAGAATAGGGATACTTCCAGTGGAGGGGAGAGAACACGGAACTCTGATGGTGGGAAACTTATGGAATTATACCCACGTTTTCATATACTCTTGTTAATCATTATTAAATCACTAATAAAACAAAAAACTAGAACTAAGGTATTGGCTAGTTTTCCTAGTACTATCAATAGAATAGATAGGACATCTATACTTCTTATCTGACTTGCATAAGCAGAATAGTTCTAGGTCAAATGAACCAATTCACAGATTTAAAATCCCTTGACTAAAAAGAGAGTGTTGCTTCCCTTGTGAATGAAACTGCCTAACTTGCCAAACATTTAAACAGTGGATATTTATCCCAGTCTTTCTCAAAAGAAATTAAGCATGAGCCTTTGCCAGGGTAAATGCACCAAGGAAATAATCATAACCATTGGGAACAATAATACTAGCTCTGAATTAGCACTAGTTCCAAGAGACCCCAAATGTCACCAGAGTCCACAGATCAGAAGAGGTTTATGGTCAAGGGAATTCAAGTTCAAATTTATCTCACAGTGCAGTAAATGCATCTCTGAATCCAATTGTTATGTTCCCAATTTCAGAGTATATAACAGCAAAAGTTATATTCATTAATATTATGTTCTCAGTTATATTTATTATTTGGTAGAATCCCTACATCAGACCTTTGACTTCCAGAGTTAAAGACTTTTATGGAGAAAGTCACATGGGAGACACTAGAGTTGCATCTGCTTAGGGAAACTGCAAACCAAAACCAAAAGCAAATCCCTTAAGGGATTTCAGTCATTAGTGCAACCAGCAGGGATCTGAATGATACAGTGATGGTTCCTACCATGCGTCATTCAAATTTCCTACTTGGCCTGCTCAGAAGACAGTTGGATCTTGGAGAATGACAGGGCATTATCATAAATCTAAGCAGGTGGTAACTATAATTGCAGTGGTGATATCATTGTTTGAGCAAATAAACATATCCCCTGGTACCTGGGTGTGTGTCAAACTGATTAAGAAATGACTTCTCTCTCTCTCTCTCTCTCTCTCTCTCTCTCTCTCTCTCTCTCTCTCTCTTTCTCTGTAAGGAAGACCCAGAAACAGTTTGTTTTTGGTCAACAAGGCCAGCAATACATTTTGTTCACTTTTTTATGCAGTAATATGTACACCTTCCAGCCTTAAATGAGACATTAGTTCAAATATATCTCTATCACCTTTCTCTTGGACAACTTATAGACTGTTGTATTCATTATATTGGTAGTGAATCTGATAAGGTAAAAAGTACCAACTACTCTAGCCTAGTTGGTAAAACATTTGCTGCCAGAGAGTATAAAATAAATCTGACCAAAAAACAGGGACATTTTATTTCATTACAGTTACTAGGTGTCCAGTGAATGGGGTATTTCAAGAAATGCCTTCCAAGATAAATGATTAATTATTAGGCATCTGGACCATTTTTATTTTTTTATTTATTTAAAAATGGAGACATTCTCAGTAGTTAATTAATATGAGAGGGGGAAATCAATTGTATGTCTCAAAGTTTCTCAAAAGACAAACTGAATCTTTTTAATATATAGGCTATGTATTTGATATGCGGACTCTCTCAAAAGCCTAGACCAAGTAGATTAGAAGCATCCAATAGCACAGCTATATACAAGTTACTGGGTACTGTACAGCAAACCATAACAAAGGGACTTTTCAAAGTTAACCCAATTAACAAATAATGTGATGATAATATTAACTATCAATTGTCTTTTTGAACCCTAAGACAGCAGGAACCTCACATCTTCACTAGAGAGCCCCTACTTCCCCCAGTCCTGGAACCCTTGGATAGGGCCCACTTTCCCGTATGCATCTCCCAATCCAAACCAAATAATATTGCATCCGCCGATCACAACCTAACCAAAGCAACTATTGCCACCTCAACATGCTTCACCTCAGACTGTATCCAGAGACTTCACGTGTGGAATGACAACCCTTCAACTTCATTACTCGGGTGAGACTTTTCCTTTTATAGTACACTCTAATTTCATCTCAGGTAGTTCACTTTCTAACAAAGTCCCATAATCTAGATATACACCAGTTTCTGTGAGAGAGAGCTTATGTGCACACGTATCCATAAACTACTGCAAAATATATACCTGAAAGCAGAAGTACACTAGAGTTTGCAGTGAGTACCTCCCTAACACTTCCTCTCCACTATTCCAAGCTTGGGATCCATGATTGCTCAACAAATTGTTTGGCTTCATATGTTAACTCTCTTTTCAATCACCAGGTTCCAGATGCCACCAGGATGCTGGCTAGGCTTCCCTGGATTGAAGACCCCACCAATGTGTCCTGGAGCTCAGCTTCCCCAGAGACACAACCTACTAGGGAAAGAGAGAGGCAGACTGGGAGTATGGACCGACCAGTCAACGCCTATGTTCAGCGGGGAAGCAACTACAGAAGCCAGACCTTCTACCTTCTGCAACCCTCAACGACCCTGGGTCCATGCTCCCAGAGGGCTAGAGAATGGGAAAGCTACCATGGGAGGGGGTGGGTTATGGGGATTGGGTGGTGGGAATTGTGTGGAGTTGTACCCCTCCTACCTTATGTTTTTGTTCACTAATCCTTTCTTAAATAAAAAATTAAAAAAAAAATGGAGACATTCACAAAACCATAGGATAAGAGGGGTACAACTCCATAAAATTCCCACCACCAGAACTCCGTATCCTATCCCCTCCCCTGATAGCTTTCCTTTTCTTTTTTTTTTATCTTCACCCTCCCACCTACTAAAGATACACACTATAGTTCTTGCAATTCTTTTAATTTTTAATATTTATTTATTTATTCCCTTTTGTTGCCCTTGTTTTATTGTTGCAGTTATTATTGTTGTTCTTGATGTCATCATTGTTGGATAGGACAGAGAGAAATGGAGAGAGGAGGGGAAGACAGAGAGGGAGAGAGAAAGAGAGACACCTGCAGACCTGTTTCACCGCCTGTGAAGTGACTCCCCTACAGGTGGGGAGCCGAGGGCTCGAACCGGTCCTTGTGCTTGGTGCCACCTGCGCCAAAAAAAAAAAAGTAAAGAGATAAAAGACAAATACTAGATACACATGTACTTAAAAATAAAAGCAAACAAACAAAAACCAGAAGCAAGCAAACTGTAAGAATTGCGAGAACTAGGAGTCAGGTGGTAGCGCAGCGGATTAAGTTTTCCTTTTCTTTATCACTCTAGGAGTAAGGACCTGAGGTCCTTGTGGGACACAGAAGGTGGAAGGTCTGACTTCTGTAATTGCTTCCCCACAGAACATTGGCGTTGACTGGTCGGTCGATACTCCCAGCCTGCCTCTCTCTTTCCCTAGTAGGGTGGGGCTCTAGGGAAGCAGAGTACCAGGACTCATTGGTGGTGGTGTCTGTCCAGGGAAGTCTGGTCGGCATCATGCTAGTATCTGGAACCTGGTGGCTGAAAAGAGAGTTAACATACAAAGCCATACAAATTGTTGAACAATCATGGACCTAAAGGCTGGAATAGTGCAGATGAAGAGTTTGAGGGGTCCTCCATTTTGTAGATAGCTAGTAGGCATATTTTAGTTATGTTTCAAAGGGCCTGTAGCTATACTAGTTTTTTTTTTTTCCTCTGAGCCTGAAATCTGATATGCAGGTGGATCCCATTAGGTGCTTTATACTGACTCACTGCAGACTATTGTGCACTTTTGTGTTCAGGTATATATTTTGCCCTAATTTATGGATAGATGTAAACATATGTTTTATCTCAGGGGACCTGGTCTATATCTAGGTTTTGGGACTGTTAGGAAGTAAACTGCCTGGAATGGAATTAGAGAATACTATGAAAGGAAAGGTCTCACCCAAGGAATGAAACTGAAGGATTGTCTTTGCACACCTGAAGTCTCTGGACACAGTCTGAAGTGAAGCATGCTGAGGTGGTACTCCTTGCTTTGATTAGGTTGGGATCAGTGGATGCAATATTATTCGGTATGAATTGAGAGATGCATGCAGGAAAATATGTCCCACCCTAAGTTTCCAGGACTCGGGGAAATATAGGCTCTATAGTGGAAATGTGAGGTTCCTGCTGTCTTAGGGTTCAGGAAGACAATAGTTTTTGTTATAGTCACATTATTTGGTAATTGGGTTAACTTTGAAAAACACCTCTGTTAGGATTTGCTGTATCATAGCCAAAATCACCATAATTTATGTCCTTTTACATTTTTTGTATATAGCTATGCTACTGGTTTACTTCTGTTCTCCCTGGTCTAGGCTTTTGAGAGAGTCAACATATCAAAGACTCAGCCTATGTCTTAAAAAGATTCAATCTGTGCTTTAAAAATATTTAGACATACAATCAATTTTACCCCTCTCATATTAATTAAATAGTGATTTATATGAATACAAATTAATAGGAGTGTACATAAACACCATTCCCACCACCAAAAGACTGTGTCCCATCCCACCCCCCAAGCCCCTCACCCCACACCCCGCAGCCCCAGGAAGCTGAATATCTACCCTCACCTTCACCCTGGGTTTTTACTTTGGTGCCCTACTCCAGATTTAGTCAAATCCTGCTTTTAGTTCCCTTTCATTATTCTTTCTCAACTTCTGTTGATGAGTGGGATCATCCCATACTCATCTTTATCTTTCTGACTTAGCTCACTTAACATAATTCCTTCTAGCTCCATCCAAGATGGGTCAGAGAAGGTTTGTTCATTGTTCTTAATAACTGCACGGTATTCAATTCTGTATATATATAAAGCTTTCTCAGCCACTCATCTGCTGTTGGGCACCTGGGTTGCTTCCAGATTTTAGCTATTACAATCTGTGCTGCTATGAACTTAGGTGTACAAATATCTTTTTGGTTGGGTGTTATGGAGTCCTTCGTGTATAGCCCCAAGAGAGGAATTACTGGGTCATATGGAAGGTCATGTCTAGCCTTTTGAGAGTTCTCCAGACTGCTCTCCACAGAGGTTGGACCAATTTACATTCCCACCAGCAGTAAAGAAGGGTTCCTCTGTCCCAACAGCCTCTCCAACATTTGTTGCTGCTGTCCTTTTTGATGTATGCCATTCTCACAGGGGTGAGGTGGTATCTCAATGTTGTCTTTATTTGCATTTCTCCGACAATCGGTGACCTGGAACAATTTTTCATGAGTTTGTCAGTCTTTTGGATCTCTTCTGTAGTGAATTTTCTGTTCATATCCTATGCCCATTTTTGGATGGGGTCATTTGCTTTTTTGTTGCTATGTTTGCTGAGCTCTTTGTATATTTTGGTGATTAGTCTCTTGTCTGATGTATGGCATGTGAATATAATCTCCCATTCTGTGAGGGGTCTCTGTTTCTGTGATAATTTCTTTGGCTGTGCAGAAACTTTCCAATTTGATTTAGTCCCATTGATTCGTCTCTGCTTTAGTCTTCCTTGCAATTGGGTTTGTTTTATCAAAGATGTCCTTGAGATTTAGGTGGGAAAGTATTCCCCCAATGTTTTCCTCTAAGTATTTGATAGTTTCTGGTCTAACATCCATGTCCTTGAACCATTTGGAATTGATTTTTGTTTCTGGTGAGATAAGGTGGTTCAGTTTCATTCTTCTGCATGCTTCAACCCATTTTTCCCAGCACCATTTATTGAAGAGAGCCTTCTACCTCCATTTAATACTTTGGACCCCCTTATCAAAGATTAGATGTGCATAGATGTGGGGGTTTAGTTCTGGGCTTTCAATTCTGTTCCACTGGTCTGTGTGCCTATTTTTGTTCCTGTACTAGATTGTTTTGATGATAATTGGCCCCTTTTTCATTCAAATAAAAGATCTCTCCTTTGGGCTTTGGTTATAACATTTTTTGCATTTGGGTGTATGACAAAAGTATATTCATTGAGCTGAAGTTTATTTTTCAGTGGAGCTTCGAACAAGAACAAGTTCTGCTGTTGGTCCAATCTACTGTGTAATCTGCTGAGACTTGGACCCTGTGACTTACTATATCCCTGGTGTTTGAAATGTTAGTCGTAGATGGATTTATTTGTAAGCTCTGGCAGGCCATTATAGGTATTGATGAATTGCAGTTATAAGGCTAGGGTTTTAGAGTAAAGCTTTGCCATACACTACAGGTAAATAGTCTCCTCTTTAAAAATAGCTTTTGGCCTGCTACTGGACTAGCAGAGACTGAACCACAGATTAGCAAGCAGCCCTGTGATCTCAGCTTCCCATTGTGATCTGAGTATTATCTGACCACTGCAACCTAATGTTGGGCAGACACCATAATCAAATTGAAATGATATATATTTCTTTTTCTGGGCCCAAATGAATTTTGAAGACATAAGTGAATTAATTAAAAGTGGTCCAAACGCCTACAGGCCCCACTCATTCTCTATTGCCTTCCATCTCCCAGCCTGAAGTTCTGTGATATATGAAAGTAGATGTATGCAAAATATATGCAAAGTATATTATATGTGCTTAACCCAGGCAGTAATGCACTGGGTTAAGCACATATAATATGAAGCACAAGGACCAGTTCAAGGATTCTGGTTTGAGGCCCTGGCTCCTCACCTGTGAGGGATTGGGGTTGGAGCTAGAGTAATGGGATTGGAGCTAGAGTAAAAGTCATAGCAACAAATAATTGTCCATATGGTTTTGTCTAAAACTGTAATATTCTTACCCTATTTTTACTCTGATTTGTGCAGATTAGGTAAGACATGTACTCTAATCTGAGCCACCTCCACAGCCTCTTATTATTTAATAAATGTTTAACTTAATATCATCCCTTTCAGATTTTTTTTTATTTATGTTGCTAGAATAAGTAAATGGTATATAGTAAGGAAAACAACTGTTTGTTAATTTATTTATTTATTTTTTAATTTTTTTTAATTTAATTATTTATTTATTTATTCCCTTTTGTTGCCCTTGTTGTTTTTATTGTTGTAGTTATTATTGTTGTTGTCGTTGTTGGATAAGACAGAGAGAAATGGAGAGAGGAGGGGAAGACAGAGAGGGGGAGAGAAAGACAGACACCTGCAGACCTGCTTCACCGCCTGTGAAGCGACTCCCCTGCAGGTGGGGAGCCGGGGTTCAAACCGAGATCCTTATGTTGGTCCTTGTGCTTTGCGCCACCTGCGCTTAACCCGCTGCGCTACAGCCCGACTCCCCAACTGTTTGTTAATTTAAAACAAATTCCTATTATTATAAAAGCTTAATTTTTTTTCATGATAAGGACATGAACCTCTGCCATATATTTATATGTTGCAATATTTCTTCCCAGCTGCTCACTTTATATTTTGACTTGGATTATCATTTTTTTAATTCAAAATTTGTTTCTCCTACTACCTGAATGTAGAGACTATCTACAAACACATTCAAAAGCCAAAATGGCATGAAGAAGGAATTCCCACTGTTTTTTTAATATTTATTTTATTTATTCCCTTTTGTTGCCCTTGTTGTTGTTATTGTTATTGGATAGGACAGAGAGAAATGGAGAGAGGAGGGGAAGACAGAGGGGAAGAGAAAGATAGACACCTGCAGACCTGCTTTACCACCTGTGAAGTGACTCCCCTGCAGGTGGGGAGCCAGGGGCTGGAACCGGTATCCTTACGCCAGTCCTTGTGCTTCACGCCACCTGTGTTTAACCCACTGCACTACCGCCCGACTCCCAGGAATTCCCACTCTCAAATATGGAATTAAAAAAAAAATCCCAACGCACAAAAAATAACCTACAAAATCATAACAGCTAACCTACAAAACCTAAAATATAATTCACTCTATAGTAAAGGCAGGACTGACATGATAAATGTGCCATCTCCATAACGTAGAACTAGTGCATATCCAGTGTAGTTTTACTTACCAGAAACACGAAGACAGTGAATGAAAGACTGAGAGGTAGTGAAACAGCTGTATTAAGTTGAGGCCTTTGAGGTAGGGGTATAGGGAGGAACTGAAGATCAGGGTGTAGGCAGGAGAGGAAAAAGGTCATTAATATCTCATCATCCTTTGAATCTGTCAGAATAAATAGGTTAGTATAGACTAAACCTTCTTCTCTGTCTACATTATTCAATGTCAATGAGTAAATGCTTCTTCCAACATGAAGACCGACTTCTTTTCTTCTTCTTCATCATCATCATCATCATCATCATATTATTATTATTATTATTATTATTATTATACTTAGCTCTGGCTTATGGTGGTGTGGGGGATTGAAGCTGGAACTTTGGAGGCTCAGGCATGAGAGTCACTTTGCATAACTATTAAGCTATACCCCCGCTGAAGACCCCAAATTATATCTGCTGTATTCTTACCTTTAGGTTCTTGATTCTTAAACAATTTGTTCTGTTTTATATCTTAATGCTCTTCAGCCACCAAGTTACAGATGCTAGTATGATGCCAGCCTGATTTCCTGGGCAGACAACCTCACCAATGTGTTCTGGAACCTCACCTCCCCAGAGAAAGACAGAAACAGGCTGGCGGCATGGATCAACCTGCCAACATGCATGTTCAGCGGAGAAGCCAGAGCTCCCATATCCTGCACCCCAGAAAGTTCTTTGGTCCATACTTCCAGAGGGATAAAGAATAGGGAAAACTTCCAATGGAGAGGATGGGATACAAAAATTTGGTGCCAGAAATTGTATGGAATTGTACCCCTCTCATCCCACAATCTTGTCAATTATTATTAAATAAATAATATAAACAAACAAATAAAAATATTGTTCTCTGCTGTGGTTAAAGTGGGAGCTTCTTCATACCAGAAGACTTTAATTTTATCTGCTCTGTTCCTACCTTTGGGTTCCTGTTCACTAAACAATTTGTCCTGCTTTATATTTTACCACCTTTTAGCCACCAAATTGCAGACACTACTATGATTGCATCCTGTCTTCTCTGGACCTTATCAATGTGTCTCAAAGACTCACCTCTCCAGAGCCCTACCCCATTAGGGAAAGAGAAAGGCCAGGAGTATGAATTGACCTGCAATATGCATGTCCAGCAGAGAATCAGTTAAAGAAGGCAGAACTCCATGTTCTGCACTCTACATAAAGAATGTTTGTCCATAATCACAGAGGAATAAAGAATAGGGGAGATCCCAGTAGGGGTTCAGACATAGAACTCTGGTCATGGGAACTGTATGGAATTATACCCTTGTTATTTTACAATCTTGTAAATCATTATTAAACTTCTAGTAAAAATTTAAGAGTACATATATCTGATTGCCTACCCTCACACATTTTTCTAGCATGTAATTCTTCCTAGGCACTCAAAACATTCTGCAAACTGCCCTTTCAAAATTAAAGTCATATTTTTTGCTGAAATCACTGCAGAGTTATTAATCATAGTGAAAACCTCACACAGGTGTTTCATCTTCAATTCCTAGATATTTTCACTTTTGAACTTACATTATTGCATTTGATTTTGATTTATATCCATTCCTCCTGTAATTTCATCAGCTCTTTATCTGTTCAGTTCTGTTCTTGAGAAGCCAACATTGCTTCTATGTCATCTTCAACTTCTTGGTGCTTAAATGGTGACTATTTTAAGGAAGTGGCTTGGAGTGTCACTCTTACTACTCAGTATGCCTCCTGTCTCTGTATTATCTGCTGCAGAAACAACATGCTGAATGCTATTTTTACCTTTCATCTTCTATCTTAAAAGTGAAAATCTGGGCCTAGGTGGTAGCACACCTGGTTGACAGCACATGTTACAGTGCACAAGGACCCAGGTTCGAGCCCCAGGACCCAACCTACACAGGGAAAACTTTGTATAAGTGGTAAAGCAGGACTGAAGGAGTCTCTCTGTCTCTCTTCCTCTCTATCCCCCCTTCCCTCTCAATTTCTGACTGTCTCTATCCAATAAATAAATAAAGATAAAAACAATAAAAATAAAATATAAATTATTTTTTTAAAGTGAAAATCTAGGGTCCAGGTGATGGCACACCTTGGTTAGGCACACACATTACAGTGTGCAAGGACCCAGTTCAAGTCCCTGGTCCCCACCTGTAGGGGGAAAGCTTCACAAATGAAACAGGACTGCAGGTGTCTCTCTGTCTCTTTCCGTCTCTGTCTCCCCCTCCTCTCTTGATTTCTCTGGTCTATCCAACAACAAATGCAGTAATAATAACAGCAGGACAACAAAATGGAGAAAATGGCCTCTAGGAGTAGTGGATTCATAGTACAGGAACAGAGCCCCAGCTATAAGCCTGAAGTCAAAAAAGAAAAAGAAAAAGAAAAAAGAAAAAGAAAATGAAAAGAAAGAAAGAAGGAAAAAGAGAAAAAAGAAAATCCCCTTCAGATCTCTTTACACAAAGTAGCTAAAGCAAACTTTCAAAATCAAGGGATACCCGTAGGTATAAACATGTATTGAGGATATACTGCAGGCCTGACAATTGTTCTCATGATTAACATCACTCAGACTCAAGCAAATTGTTTATACAGATATGAAAACAAAAAGGCACAATATCCAAATCCCATGAAGGTTATAGGTCAGTCACTGCTGTCAAGATTTGAGCAGAAGTCCTTATGTATATAAAAAGTACACGAGGGTGTCGGGTGATAGTGCAGTGGGTTAAGCACACTTGGCGCGAAACGCGCAAGGATCAGCATAAGGATCCCAGATAGAACCCCTGGCTGGCTCCCCACCTGCAGGAGAGTCACTTCACAGGCAGTGAAGTAGGTCTGCAGATGTCTTTATCTCCCTCTCTCTGTCTTCCCTTCCTCTGCCCATTTCTCTCTGTCCTATCTAACAACGATGACATCAATAACAACAACAATAATAACTACAACAACAATAAAAAACAAAAGGGAGAATAAATAAATATAACAAAATTTTAAAATTAAAAAAGATAAAAGACACATGAATAAACATATAAAACATTCTAAATGACATGAATGAAATATTTTCTTATACAGCAAAATACTGCTAATATCTATGAACTTTCTATTGCAATTTGTGAAGTGATTTATTTTATGAAGAAACTTAGACATCTGTAGCCTTTTATCCTTGTTAACTGTTGGGTGTTTAGTCACACTTCGTCCTTGAGTGAAATCAACTGAGCCTACTTACATACGTCTAAAGAAAATGAACTTTTCTTTAAAAAAAAATTAAAATATTTACTTATTTATTCTCTTTTGTTGTCCTTGTAGTTTTATTGTTGTAGTTATTACTGTTGTCGTCGTTATCATTGTTGGATAGGACAGAGAGAATTGGAGATAGGAAGGGAAGACAGAGAGAGGAAGAGTAAGATAGAAATTTGCAGACCTACTTCACCGCCTGTGAAGCGATTCCCCTGCAGGTGAAGAGCCAGGAGCTCAAACACTGGTCCTTGTGCTTTGTGCCATCTGCACTTAACCTGTTGTGCTACCGCCCAACTCCCCCATTCTTTTTTTAAGCAACTGGTCAAAACATTTAAATACCTATAAAGTATAAGAATCTGGAAAAATCTGGTCTTCAAGCTGACCTTGGTTCATACTATGAGCAAGATGAGATCCCAGGATGAAGATTTGTTTATAGCCTTTGCCTCTAAGTTTTCATTTTTAAATTCACATCTCAGCTTCCTTAAGAGGCTGCAACAAAAATCAAGAGGTATGGGGAAAATGGTTTTGAAATGTTTTGACAAATCTCTCCCCTGACTGCACTGTTGCAACTTGCACTTATAATTAATGACTGTTATTTAGCTCCTTTTAAAATATTTAAAGATTTTTTGAGTCATTATGTGACAATGCTATTAAAACACTTTCTACATAGTATGGCAGGGAACTTGGTAAAAAATTAATGAGCTGGTTGAATAGACCACAGAGACAAACTTGAGCAAAAATCTCACTTTACTGATGTTTTAACTGGGCAAGTTTGCAATCTTTTTGAAATTACGTTCTTCATATTGAAAGCCCCAATATGCTTAAAACATGTGAACCGAGTAAAGTAATAATTCGTACTCTTAAACTCAAGTGGGGCTTGGGCAGTAGTGCAGCGGTTTAAGCGCAGGTGGCGCAAAGTACAAGGACCAGTGTAAGAATGCGGGTTCAAGTCCCAGGCTCCCCACCTGCGGGGGAGTCGCTTCACAGGCGGTGAAGCAGGTCTGCAGGTGTTTATCATTCTCTCTCCCTCTATGTCTTCTCCTCCTCTCTCCATTTCTCTCTGTCCTATCCAAAAATGACGACATTAACAACAACAATAATAATAACTACTACAACAAAACAAGGGCAATAAAAGGGAAAATAAATAATTTTTGAAAAAAATTTTAAAAGGATAAACTCAAGTTCTAGCTATGTTCAATTTTAAATTGGCTATAGCTCTTGAAATCTAGACCTTAACTTTATGGTATTCTGAAAATGCTTAGGAGAGGAGAACAAGAGGCGTAAGGGACCAGACCGACCGCTACAAACAAATCGGAAACTAAATAAACTACAAAGGCAAAGAAGAAGAGAATAAAGAAGATACAAATTACAAGAACATTCAGAATCCATATAGAAAAATGACAATGAATTTTTGCCCATTATGTCACTGTCAAAGGCCTGACAATACAGTGCATGAAACTTCAATTGACTATAGTCTATTATCTCTTTATAGTTTTAAAATTAAAAAAATATATATATTTTAAAAAGGCACTAGGGATAATAGTGGAGTGTTTTCAGAGGAAAGCTATATATATTAACTGAGATATAATTTGTAAGATATGTACACTTGCTTTTGGTTCATAATCAACATTCAGCTATTTACTATTAGTATATTTGTCTCAATTATTTACTATATGATTTCTCTGATTCATTATATATATATATATATATTGGATGGGTTCTTAATTTTAAGTCAGTAAATCATTTTTAATTATCTTATTATCTTTACACCACTTAAAACCTTACAGTTAAATCTACACAAGTCAGTCTAGTTTAGATATTTTGGGGGGAATAGATATATTATAAAAATTTAAAACTTAAAGTTTCTTACAAAGCATCATTCAGTAATAAGGAAACCCATTTATGGTATACATAATATACTTTCATATAATAACTACACTATTTTAACATTAATCTTTTAAAAAATTTTATTTATAAAATGCAAATATTGACAATATCATGGGTTAAGAGGGGTACAATTCTACACAAGTCTCACCACCACAACTCTGTATCCCACCCCCTCCCTTGAAACTTTCCTATTTTTTATCCCTCTGTGAGCATGGACCCAGGGTCATTATGGGGTGTAGAAGGTGGAAGGCCTGGCTTCTATAATTGCTTCCCTGCTGAATATGGGCCTTGGCAGGTTGATCCATCCTCCCAGCCTGTATCTATATTTCCCTAGTGGGGCAAATTATCAAGCAATATATTCAGGTTTCAGGGTAAATAATTATTAATAGTGGGTAGGTAACATTATTTTGCTATGTTTCTATTTGTGAATAGAGTTCCCTTTTGACTGGTAAAATAACATTAGTGTAAGTTAGGGTAATGAATTACAAAAACTGGGTATGCTTTCTTGTTGATATTACAAACCTTTTTCTTCTTAAAACTTTATAGCAGGTAAAGCATTTACTAAAATGATCTCTGAAATTTTTAATTACCAAAAAATATTAAATCTTCTCAACTCGTAATTTTGTGGATGAGCACAAGAACATTGCATAGATAAAAATGATAACAGCAGATTCACAGAGACTGTTGTGTAGAATATTGGCCATTAGTGCATTCATTTATAACAAAACAGGGATCATTACTGATAACATAACACAAATAACTTTCCCATTTTTCATATTTCTTTGAATTAGATACCCCTTTCCTTAAACTTCATTTTTAATGATAGCTTTTGAACTGGGGCCATCTGTAAGTTGCACTGAATTGCTATTACATGGCTCTGCAGACACTTTTAATATTTTTTTGTAGGGCACCGAGTATGAAATTTCTATTTGTTCCTCTGGAAACAAAATGACTCATTTGTTGCTATGCTCTAAATTATTTTTTCTGTTTACATTATTATTTTTGCTCAAATAGTTATAGCACATTGTGTTGAAAATATATTTTCAGTGAATGAACATATATATTCACATCATTCATAATAGCAACTTATTTTTTTTATTTAAAAAAGGGGACATTAACAAAACCATAGGATTAGAGGGGTACAACTCCACATAGTTCCCACAACCAGCTCTCCATATCCCATCCCCTCCCCTGATAGCTTTCCTTTTCTTTATCCCTCTGGGAGTATGGACCCAACGTTATTGTGGGATGCAGAAGGTGGAAGGTCTGGCTTCTGTAATTGCTTCCCTGCTGAACATGGGCTTTGGCAGGTCGATCCATACTCCCAGCCTGCCTCTCTCTTTCCCTAGTATGGTGGGGCTTACCCAGGGTAAGTGGAGCTCCAGGACACATTGGTGGGGTCCTCTGTCCAGGGAAGTCAGCATCATGCTAGTATCTGGAACCTGGTGGCTGAAAAGAGAGTTAACATACAAAGCCATACAAATTGTTGAACAATCATGGACCTAAAGGCTGGAATAGTGCAGATGAAGAGTTTTGGGGGGTCCTCCATTTTGTAGATAGCTAGTAGGCATATTTTAGTTATATTTCAAAGGGCCTGTAGCTATACTAGGGTTTTTTATTTGTTTGTTTCCTCTGAGGCTGAAATATGATATGCAGGTGGATCTAAATTACTGTCTGGGGAGGTGAAGTCATGGCTGGAAAAGGGACAGAAAGCTGGATCAGGGAAGAGAGTAGCTCCCTAATATGGGGGAAGGGTATAAATATTGTTGACTGTTAACCCCATTGATTTGATTTAGTCTGGGGCCCATATTCAGCTTAGTAACCTATGTGACCTCTGTATCCCTGTAGATCTGAGCTCACATTCTGTGGTCATGTGTAGGAACATTCCAAGCTGCCCCAATATCTACCCATCTTCCTCAGGTATAGCATAGAGTATGTTGTCCAGCCTCCTTTCGGAGGATGGAACCTTCTCTACTGTTGTTGATCCAAGATGAGGGCAAGGTCCTATGTGGGGCCCACAAAGGGATCTATTTTGTTGTTCCTGATAGAGATGACCTGTAACAATGGAGAGATGGGTTTATTTGAGGTCTGGGCCCATCATGTCTGTTTGGGAATCTCAGGACTCACCAAATAGGGCCTCAGCTGATGGGGTGTCCTGATAATGACTATAGAGTCATCATTAAAGTATGCCAGTCTCTTGCTCTTACTCAGCTTTTTTAAAAATTATTATTCTCTTTTGTTGCCTTTGCTGTTTTATCATTGTTGTGGTTATCATTGTCATCGTTGTTGGATAGGACAGAGAGAAATGAAGAGAGGAGAGGAAGACAGAGATGGAGAGAGAAAGATAGACACCTGCTGACCTGCTGACCTGCCTGTGAAGGGACTCCCCTGCAGGTGGGGAGCCCGGGGCTGGAACCAGGATCCTTTAGCTGGTCCTTACGCTTTGTGCTATGTGCGCTTAACTGGCTGTGCTACTACAGGACTCCCCTTATTCAACTTTTTTTTTTTTTGCCTGGGATTGAACTCAGGACCTCATACTTGAGAGTCCAAAGTCCTTTTTTAAATTTTTTATTTATAAAAAGGAAACATTGACAAAACCATAGGATAAGAGGGGTACATTTTGCACAGTTCCCACCACCAGACCTCCATATACCAACCTCTCCCCTGATAGCTTTCCTACTTTTTAATCCTCTGGGAGTATGGACTCAAGATCATTGTGGGATCCAGAAGGTTGACCATTCAGTGACCATTCAGCTTTTTAATAATAGCAACTTCTTACTATCACCATAAAGTAAAAAGATAGGTGAGTTTCTTCTTTTCTACATCAAAATTAATTCTTCGGTGTATTTTATAAATTCTACTGGGAAATATGAGTGAGATATAAATTACTATTTTCAAATTTAAGAATTGTCAGAGTTTTCAAATGACTATGCCTGCATTTTGCTTGATTGCTTTTTCAATAAAATACAATAGCAGTCAGGATGGAATAATGAAATGCCACTTAGTTTCAATACTGTCTTCTACAACTTCTGTTTCCTCATTCCACTAATCATAATAGACTATGAGAAAATTCCTGATGGTAACCATTCATGTATAATTACCATGTATATAATAACTACTAAGTTTATTTTTCCAAAGTGGGATCTCTCTCTCTCTCTCACTCTTTCTCTCTCTCTCTCTCCTTGCCTCCTTTCCTCCTCTTCTTTATTGCTTCCTTTTCTTTTCTTTTCTTTCTTTATTGTCCTTGCTAGATTTTTTTTTTCTCACTCATGCAGGCCAACTTTATCAGACAGGAAGAGAGAGCCACACAGACAGGGAAGACTTACCTCACACCTCAGCCTGTTCCATTGCAGTAGGGAATTATACATAAATGTGGATCATGGGTATGACAAAGTAAGTACATTATCCAGGTAAGATATTTTGCCTTTTTTTTTTTGTCAGTAATGGTAAGTCTAGCAAATAAAAATGATTTTTTCAGTTATTATATTTTTAGTTTCTAGAGTTTCTATGTATGTAGTTCTCTACCCTTTTAATCATACACTTGTTTGCTTATCAATTGATGTGCATTTTGAACCATGGCTTTTTGAAATTTTTGTGTACTGGTGATATCCCTACGCCATTCCTAAAGCTACTTTTATTACTGAGTCTTCACCTGATTACGTGCCACGTGCTGCTACTTCATGACAAGTGTAGTGGTTTTTCATTGAATACTACACATTGTACATATACTTTTGAATGCTTGGGATTATCATATTTCAGTGAGCATTGATGCTTATTTTAGACAAATTATTTCATTTCTTAAAGTTAAATGATGACTTAAGAAACACAGAAATGGGGAGTCAGGCAATAGCACAGCGGGCTAAGTGCAGGCAGTGCAAAGCGCAAGGACTAGTGCAAGGTCATGGTTCGAGCCCCGCGCTCCCCATCTGCAGGGGGGTTTGCTTCACAGGCAGTGAAGCAGGTCTGCAGGTGTCTATCCTTCTCTCCCTCTCTCTGTCTTCCCCTCCTCTCTCCATTTCTCTCTGTCCTATCCAACAACGACATTAATAACTACAACAATAAAACACACGGGCAACAGAAGAGAATAAATAATTAAAAAAAAAAAACAGGAGGCGGGCTGTAGCGCAGCTGGTTAAGTTAAGCGCTGCAGGCGGCACTAAGCGCTAGGAACAGCATAAGGATCCTGGTTTGAGACACCGGCACCTGGACTCCCCTCCAGGTGCCGGTGTCTCAAACCAGGATCCTTATGATGTTCCCGTCTGTCTTCCCCTTCTCTCTCCATTTCTCTCTGTCCTATCCAACAACGATGACATCAACAATAATAATAACTATAATAATAAAACAACAAGGGCAACAAAAGGGAATAAATAAATATTTTTAAAAAGAAAAAAGAAAAAAACACTATTAAAAATAAAAGAAACAGAAATAGCTCACCTGGTAGGGCACCTGGTATGCATGAAAGTAATTGAGATTTGAACCCCAGCATTCACATAGGAATGCCACAGCCCTGGGGAAGACTCCACTACTGGAGTGTCTCTTGCTCTCTCTCTCTCTCATACTCTCTTTGCCTTTGAGCATGATAGTGTGTATATCTAACAAGAGTACCACCACCAAGCCCCATGATCCCATGCAATGTTAAACTTCTTACAGAGCTTAAACACACTCATGTCAAAGTAGATCTATGCAAACAAAAATATGTGATGATATACACTGTTCAGGTAGTATTTCATTAGACTTTGATCACTATTCTTTTTAAATCAAAACAATCATTGATGACTAAAGAATGGTCCATGAGTACAAGCCAGATTCAGGCCAATGGGGCATGGGAAAGTTCAGTGTAGTGATGGATTTTTTTTACATTTTTCACCATGTTATCCAAATAATTTATTTTAAAGTATTTATTTATTTATGAGCAACTAGAACATCTCTTATTTCTGCTATGTAGTGCTAAGTATTGAACTCAGGTCACAGGCATGCAAGTCTTGTGTTCTACAACTGAAATATGGCCCCTAGATACTTTAACCTCAAGATTTCTTGCCCACTTGTAATAGAATGAACCATTTGCGGAAAGGATGAGAAAAGTAACAGTGAACACTCATGTAAACACTAATTAAAATACAGGACGGAAGGAAGTGAGTGCATTGATAAAAACATAAGTAATCTGGAGATGTCAGAGAATGTATAGTCAATTGAAGTAGAGAGATTGGGGATTTCAGGGTAACAAAGCTTTAGTAAGACAGTATTTAAGAGTGCAGATAACATTATTTTTACCATATGTATATGCATATGTATATATTAATCACTGTTACACTTAAATGGTTTGATAGGACAAAATTAAACATCAATAAAAATGTTTGAGATAGCATAAAAAGAGAGCTAAAGTAAAAACAATAAAGAGGCTATAATATTGCTAGAAGAGAATGTAACATTTTTAGAAAGCAAGTTAAAAAGATAGCACTTACTCTGAGTAATGTCAAATTAAGAACATTACAGATGAATGAAAATAAATACTCCAAATGAGAATTATTATGTACTGCTACTCATTTTAATTGATCAGCATAAAATATGCAGAGATTGAGGTTAGCCCAATAGCAGTGAAGACAAGAACTTAAAACCATAGTGAAGTCAATTGTTGACACTGTAAAAAATATTTATTTTATTTATTTCATGTGATGGGGGAGGAAAGAAACGAAGAGAGATAGAAATATTTAGATAGGGGAGCTGGGCAGTAGTATAGCGGGCTAAGCCCACATGGAGCCAAGCACAAAGGCCATAAGGATCCAGGTTCAAGCCCCCAGTTCCACACCTGCAGGGGGGGTCGCTTCACAGGAAGTGAAGCAGGTCTGCAGGTGTCTATCCTTCTCTCCCCCCTCTGTCTTCCCCTCCATTCTCCATTGCTTTCTGTCCTATCCAACAATGATGACATCAATAACAACAACAAAAAACAATAAGGGCAACACAAGGGAAAATAAATAAATATAAAAAAATTTGGCAGGGGTAGAGAGCTTAATGGTTATGCAAAGAGACTCTCAAGCCTGAGGATCCAAGGTCCCAGGTTCAATCCCCTGCACCACTATAAGCCAGAGTTGAACAGTGCTCTGGTAAAAAATAAAAAATATAAAAAAATTTAAAAAATTAAGAAATATTTAGACAGATAGGTGATGATAGATAGACAGATAGAAACAGAGCAGAACAGCAATTTGTCATATACAGTGCTATGGATCAAACTCAGGATCTCAAGCTTACAGGTCCAAAGCTCTACCACTGTGAAACCTCTCACATACGCATAGTGAATGCATAGTGCTCACTTTTTTTTTTAGTTATTTAAGAAAGGATAAATTAACAAAACCATAGGGTAGGAGGGGTACAACTCCACACAATTCCCACCACCCAATCTCCATAACCCACCCCCTCCCCTGATAGCTTTCCCATTCTCTATCCCTCTGAGAGCATGAACCCAGGGTTGTTGAGGGTTGCAGAAGGTAGAAGGTCTGGCTTCTGTAATTGCTTTCCCGCTGAACATGGGCGTTGACTGGTCGGTCCATACTCCCAGTCTGCTTCTCTCTTTCCCTAGTAGGGTGGGTATCTGGGACCCACCCCACTACGGAAAGCAGAGCTCCAGGCCACATTGGTGGGGTCTTCAATCCAGGGAAGCCTGGCCGGCATCCTGATGACATCTGGCACCTGGTGACTGAAAAGAGAGTTAACATATAAAGCCAAACAAATTGTTAATCAATCATGAACTCAAAGCTTGGAATAGTGGAGAGGAAGTGTTAGGGGGATACTCACTAAAAACTCTAGTGTACTTCTGCTTTCAGGTATATATTTTGCAGTAGTTTATGGATATGTGTGAACATATGCTCTCTCTCACAGAAACTGGTGTATATCTAGGTTTTGGTACTTTGTTAGAAAGTGAACCACCTGAGATGGAATTAGAGTATACTATGAAAGGAAAGGTCTCATTTGAGTAATGAAGCTGAAGGGTTGTCATACCACACTTGAAGTCTCTGGACACAGTCTGAAGTGAAGCATGTTGAGGTGGCCATTAGGTTGTGATTGGCAGATGCAGTACTATTTGATATGGATTGGGAGAGGCATACAGGAAAGTGGGCCCTATCCAAGGGTTCCAGGACTGAGGGAAGTAGAGGCTCTATAGTGGGGATGTGAGGTTCCTGCTGTCTTAGGGTTCAAAAAGACAATCGACAGTTAATGTTATCATCACATTATTTGGTAATTGGGTTAACTTTGAAAAGTCCTTGTGTTAGGGTTTGCCGTACAGTACCCAGTATCTTGTATATAGCTGTGCCATTGGTTGCTTCTGATCTACTTGGTCTAGGCTTTTGAGAGAGTCTGCCTATCAAATAAACAGCATATATATTAAAAAGATTCAGTCTGTGTTTTAAAAAACTTCGAGACAAACAATTAATTTCCCCCCTCTCATATTAATTAGTGATTTATATGACTACATTTTACTAGTAGTGTACATAAACACCATTCCCACCACCAAAAGACTGTGACCCACCCCTCCCACCCACTCCCACCCCTCACTGGCCCAGGAAGCTGCATGTCTACCCCTCACCACAGGGCTTTTACTTTGGTGCCCTACTTACAATTTGGTCAGGTCCTCCTTTTAGTTTCCCTTTCAGATCTTCTTACTCAACTTCTGTTGATGAGTGGGATCATCCCATACTCATCTTTATCTTTCTGACTTAGCTCACTTAACATAATTCCTTCTAGCTCTGACCAAGATGGATCAGAGAAGGTGGGTTCATTGTTCTTGATAGCTGCATAGTATTCCATTGTGTATATATACCACAGCTTTCTCAGCCACTCATCTGTTGTTGGGCACCTGGGTTGCTTCCAGGTTTTAGCTATTATGAATTGTGCTGCTATGAACATAGGAGTACACACCTCTTTTTGGTTGGGTGTTATGGAGTCCTTGGGGTATAACCCCAGGAGAGGAATTACTGGGTCATATGGAAGGTCCATGTCTAGCCTTGTGAGAGTTTTCCAGACTGCTCTCCACAGAGGCTGTACCAATTTACATTCCCACTAACAATGTAAAAGGGTTCCTCTGTCCCCACATCCTCTCCAGCATTTGTTGCTGCTGTCCTTTTTCATGTATGCCATTCTTACAGGAGTGAGGTGGTATCTTAGTGTTGTCTTCATTTGCATTTTTCTGACAATCAGTGACGTAGAGCAGTTTTTCATATGTTTGTTAGCCTTTTGGATCTCCTCTGTAGTGAATGTTTTGTTCATATCCTCTGCCCATTTTTGGATGGGGTCATTTACTTTTTTGGTGCTAAGTTTGCTGAGCTTTTTATATATTTTTGTGATTAGTTTCTTGTCTGATGTATGGCATGTGAAGATCTTCTCCCATTCTGTGAGAGGTCTCTTTGTTTGTTTAATAGTTTCTTTGGATGTGCAGAAGCTTTTCAATTTGATGTAGTCCCATTGGTTTGTTTCTGCTTTAGTCTTCCTTGCAGTTGGGTTTGATTCATCAAAGATGTCCTTGAGGTGTAGGTAGGAAACTGTTTTACCAATGTTTTCCTCTAAGTATTTGATTGTTTCTGGTCTGACATCTAGGTTTTTGATCCATTTGGAGTTGATTTTTGTTTCTGGTGAGATAAAGTGGTTCAATTTCATTCTTCTGCATGTTACAACCCAGTTTTCCCAGCACCATTCATTGAAGAGAGCCTCCTTTTTCCATTTAATCCTTTGGGCCCCCTTATCAAAGATTAGATGTTCATATGTGTGGGGATTTATTTCTGGGCTTTCAATTCTGTTCCACTGGTCTGTGTGCCTATTTTTGTTCCAGTACCATGCTGTTTTGATGATGATGGCTTTATAATATAGTTTAAGGTCTGGGAGGGTGATGCCTCCATTTCTGTTTCTTTTCCTCAAGATGGTTTTGGCAATTCTAGGTGTTTTCAGATTCCAGATAAATGATTGTAGTGTTTGTTCTATTCTCTTAAAGAAGCTTAGTGGAACTTTGATGGGTATTGCATTAAATTTGTATATGGCTCTGGGGAGAATATTCATTTTGATGATATTTATTCTTCCAATCCATGAGCATGGGATATCTTTCCATTTCTTGGTATCAGTCTCTATTTCCTTGAGTAGTGACTCATAGTTTTCAGTATATAAGTCTTTCACTTCTTTGGTCAACTTTATTCCTAGGTATTTGATTGATTTTGCTGAAACAGTAAAGGGGAGTGATTTCTGGATATCTTCTTCTTCAGATTTAGTGTTTGCATAAAGAAATGCCACTGATTTTTGTACACTGATTTTGTAGCCTGATACCTTGCTATATTGCCTAATAACTTCCAGTAGTTTTCTGCTGGACTCTTTAGGTTTTTCTATGTATACTGTCATATCATCTGCAAATAGGAGAGCTTGACTTTTTCCCTTCCAATCTGTATTCCTTTGATTTCTTTCTCTTGCCTGAGTGTATGGCAAGAACTTCCAATACTATGTTGAAGAGTAACTAATGGTGACAGTGGACAGCCCTGTCTAGTCCCCGATTTGAGGGGGAATGCTTTCAGCTTCTGTCCATTGAGTATGATGTTGGCTGTAGGTTTGCTATATATACACTCCACTATCTTGAGGAATTTCCCATCTATTCCCATTTTTTTGTAGAGTTTTGAGCATGAATGGGTGTTGGATTTTTGTCGAAGGCTTTCTCTGCATCTATTAAGATAATCATGTGGTTTTGGCTTTGCTTTTATTGATGTGGTGAATGACATTGATTGACTTACAGATGTTGAACCAGCCTTGCATTCCTGGGATGAATCCCACTTGGTCGTGATGAACAATCTTTTTGATATGTTGCTGTATCCGGTTGGCCAAGATCTTGTTTAATATTTTGGCATCTATGTTCATCAGAGATATTGATCTGTAGTTTTCCTTTTTTGTTCTTTCCCTATCAGCTTTTGGTATCAGGATGATGTTAGCTTCATAGAAGGTGGAAGGGAGTATTCCTGTTTCTTCAGCCTTATGGAAAGGCTTAAGAAGGATGGGTACTAACTGTTTCCTGAAAGTTTTGTAGAATTTGTTTGTGAAGCCATCTGGTCCAGGACTTTTGTTGTTGGGGAGATTCTTTTTTAAATTTTTTTTTTATTTAAGAAAGGATTAATTAACAAAACCATAAGGTAGGAGGGGTACAACTCCACACAATTCCCACCACCCAATCTCCATAACCCACCCCCTCCCCTGATAGCTTTCCCATTCTCTATCCCTCTGGGAGCATGGACCCAGGGTCATTGAGGGTTACAGAAGGTAGAAGGTCTGGCTTCTGTAGTTGCTTCCCCGCTGAACATGGGCATTGAGTGGTCAGTCCATACTCCCAGTCTGCCTCTCTCTTTCCCTAGTAGGTTGTGTCTCTGGGGAAGCTGAGCTCCAGGACACTTTGGTGGGGTCTTCAATCCAGGGAAGCCTGGCCAGCATCCTGATGGCATCTGGAACCTGGTGATTGAAAAGTGAATTAACATACAAAGCCAAACAAATTGTTGAGCAATCATGGGCCCAAAGCTTGGAATAGTGGAGAGGAAGTGTTAGGGGGATACTCACTGCAAACTCTAGTCTTCTTTCAGGTATATATTTTGCAGTAGTTTATAGATACGTGTGAACATATGCTCTCTCTCACAGAAACCGGTGTATATCTAGGTTATGGGACTTTGTTAGAAAGTGAACCACCTGAGATGAAATTAGAGTGTACTGTAAAAGGAAAGGTCTCACCCGAGTAATGAAGCTGAAGGGTTGTCATTGCACTCATGAAGTCTTGGACACAGTCTGAGGTGAAGTATGTTGAGGTGGCAATCGTTGCGTTGGTTAGGTTGTGACCGGCGGATGCAATATTATTTGGTATGGATTGGGAGAGGCATACAGGAAAGTGGGCCCTATCCAAGGGTTCCAGGACTGGGGGAAGTATGGGGCTCTATAGTGGAGATGTGAGTTTCCTGCTGTCTTAGAGTTCAAAAAGATAATCGATAGTTAATTTTATCATCACATTATTTGGTAATTGGGTTAACTTTGAAAAGTCCTTTTGTTATGGTTTGCTGTACAGTACCCAGTATCTTGTATATAGCTGTGCTATTGGATGCTTCTGATCTACTTGGTCTAGGCTTTTGAGAGAGTCCACATATCAAATGCACAGCCTATATATTAAAAAGATTCAGTTTGTGTTTTGAAAAACTTTGAGACATACAATTGATTTCCCCCTCTCATATTAATCAACTACTGATTTATATGTCTACATTTTGCTAGGGGAGATTCTTAATAACAGTTTCAATTTCTTTGTCTGTGATTGGTGCATTTAGATTTTGTACTTCTTCTTGGTTCAGTTTTGGAAGGGCATATGCTTCTAGGAATTGTTCCATTTCTTCCAGATTCTCTAGCTTGGTGGCGTATAGTTCTTTATAGAAATTTCGCAGGATTCTCTGGATTTCTGTGGTGTAGTGCTCACTTTTTAAACACAAAAGTCTATGCTTTGTTATCTTTGCTCATCATATAATGAATAAAATATTTATGAGACTTTATTAAGCATATATGCTGCAGGGATATGTGAATTAATAAAGCCAAATTAATCTAAATAATAAGTGATGGCAGGTTTTACCAATTTGAAATATGAAATGAGTATTTATTACCAGAATAACTGGTATCATTAATGTATAATATCTCTAAACTAGAAAGATAGAGGAAAAGCTAATCATCATTTAGTTCAAAAGGAAAAAAAAACCACTAATTAATCCCCTGAGAATCACTAACTGTCAAATCAGGGTAAGTATGGGTTATTTATGTAGTTGTTATCTCCAAAAAAAAAAAAGAGAGAGAGAAAAAGTGAAATCTTGACAATTTCCTCAATAAACATATAAAATAATACTGTTTTTTCTTGATAAGGTTTTATTACTAGTGATATCACCATACTAATGTAGGGATATGCAAGACCATTGATTCAAATCACTTTATTGAGGGAATGTTGATTTATATGTATGTTGTCACACGGGGTACAGTTACAGTCTCCCCAAGATTGGTATCACCACCATGAACATAGGCTTAAAGAAAACATCTTGCAAATGACTGTTATAAATGTTACTGCTCATTTGATGTCAAGCTTACTTGAATCTGAGCCATTTTATCTTGCTAACCACAAATTGTGGCAATTTTCCAAGTTGTTATTTGTTTCTATCGTTTTTAATTAGTTTATTTCATTGTTGGTAACTGCTTAATCCAGCTGTGAAAAGAATAATGGGTGCTGCTACAGTTCCTATGTACCTTCTATCTATGGGAGGCTTTGTAGTTATGATCAAAGGAGTACTAAATGGCTCCCTGATGGCTACTGGTTGATTCCCAGTCAGTTTACAGTCAGATGCAATGGAAAGACTTGAGAATTTCCAACATTGAAGGGACATGAATTTCTGAGTCATCACATGGAATCAGTTTGCCAACATTGAGTTTTACAGACATATAAAAAAGGAATAGATCTTTCAAACTGAAGGCATAAAGATTTTGGAGTTATCTTGGAAGTGCAACACTATGAAAAGAGCTCTAATATTTTTCATGATTTTAGATTTTACATATGATGAATGCTTGTGAAAATATAGCAAAGGAGCATTTAATGTAAAAATTCAACTTTAGGGAGTTGGGCAGTAGAACAGCGGGTTAAGCGCATGTGGCGAAAAGCGCAAGAACCAGCCTAAGGATCCCAGTTCAAGTCCTCAGCTCCCCATCTACAGAGGAGTCATTTCACATGCGGTGAAGCAAGTCTGCAAGTGTCTATCTTTCTCTCCCCCTCTCTGTCTTCCCCTCCTCTCTCCATTTCTCTCTGTCCTATCCAACAATGACAACAACAATAATAACTACAAATAAAACAACTAGGGCAACAAAAGGGAATAAATAAATAAATATTTTTTAAAATTCAACTTTCATCAGTTAATGATTATTTTATAAGATGCCTAAAATCCTAGAGTATGGAAAAGACAGTATCAATAAAGAATGAAATAAAATAAATTTTTAAAGAAAATTCAGAATAGTGGGATGATTACATTTACTAAAAGATAATTTTGTATCATCAGACATTATTACAGTGGCCTAGGCAGTGGCATAGTGGATAGAGCATTGAACATACATGTGTGAGTTCCTAAGTTCACAGCACCGCATATGTCAACACAGTGATTCTCTCTCCTTCATTAATATATGAATAAATATTTATAAAAGGAGAATATTTTAGACAAAGCACCAGGATCATCAATCTACATGAAAACAATTAAAATTAGTAGAGTCTATAAAAAGGACAAATTATTTAGCACAACAGATATAATAAAATATTTTTCCAGCTAAGGAACTAACAGTCTATGATTTAGCCAAAATATAACACATGTAGAAATTCAAAAATATTATACAAAAATATTATACATGTAGAAATTCAGAATTAAGTCAGGAAATATTACACCCTACACTTTGAACAATGTTGAGAAGTGGGGAATCTAAACTGTGATTTAAGAGCTAGAAATAAAATGTTCAGAGTATGCGTATAGTATATATATATATATATATGAATGAGGAAAATAGGAGAAAAGTCAACACAAACAGTAGATGCCTGGATACATTATGTATAACAAGTAAAATTAATGAACTAGAAAAGATCTAAGAAAGTTCAAAGTTGGTGCATGACAGATACTAAGATAAAATTGATCAATCTATGTTGATGTTTAGTAAGTGAGTAGGGGATATAATAAACTTTATATTAAGAAACCTGAAATATAAAATAGAGAAAAAACCTTTAGAAGATCTAAATTATATACTGACAAAAGAACTGTAAATTATAGTGACCCTATAATTGATCTAAATGAATGGTCAATGATTTTTGAAGGAACTTCTTAAAAAAAAAGATTGTATTTATTTACTTATTTATTTTATTTTATTTTATTTATGAAAAGGAAACACTGACAAAACCATAGGATAAGAGGGGTACCACTCCACACAATTCCCACCACCAGAACTCCGTATCCCATCCCCTCCCCTGATAGCTTTCCTATTCTTTTTAACCCTCTGGGAGTATGGACCCAGGGTCATTGCAGGATGCAGAAGGTGGAAGGTCTGGGTTCTATAAGTGCTTCCCCTCTGAACATGGGCGTTGACAAGTCTATCCATACTCCCATCCTGCCTCTCTCCCTAGTGGGGCAGGGTTCTGGGGAATCGGATCTCCAGGACACATTGATGGGGTTTTCTATCCAGGGAAGTCTGGTGGAACCTGGTGGCTGAAAAGAGAGTTAACAAACAAATTGTTGACTAGTCATGGACCTAAAGGCTGGAGTAGTGCAGATGAAAACTTGGAGAGGCGTCTCCCTTTTGTAGATAACTAACTAGTAAGCATATTTTACTTATATTCCAAAGGGCTTGTGGCTGTACTAGTTTTTTGTTTGTTTGTTTGTTTGTTTGTTTCCCCCTGAGCTTCAAATCTGATATGCAGGTGGATCCACGTTATTGTCTGGGGAGATGATACCATGGCTGGAAAAAGGACCAGAAAGCTGGATCAGGGAAGAGAGTATTATTAATGTAAGAAATAGGTAGAAAGAAAGAGAAGTTAAGCACCACTGGCACATGTACTGATGGTGACTGAACTCTGGACCTCATGGTTGAGAGTACAATGTTTTATCCACTGTAACACTTCCTGGATCACTGAAGAAACTTCTTATTCTACATGACACCAGTATTAACTTTTAATTTCCTAAGGACATATGATTTTAATCCTACACTAACTGCAACAAATAAGAAGGAAGGAACATATGGGCATTAATTGTATTTATAAGATAAGCATATTCTTGATGTAAACAAAAAAGGGCCACATGTGAAAATAAATGTACACACAATTTTCACCCTTGAATACAGATGCAAAATTATAAGCACAAATGTTAGCAAATAAAACTCAACAATGTATATTATCTGTTTATTCCATTGAGTAAACAGATAATATACATCTTTTCAAGTTTTCTTCAGGAATTTACAGTAAGTTGATAAATAAAGATACCATGTTAAAATGAACAAAATAAAACATAAGATAAAATATAGAACACAATTATTATCTATTTTCCTTGTACATGACTTTGGGTGCATTGTGTTTGCTGTTGGTACTCAACATTGGAATTTCTGGATCATGCAGTAAAAATGACATCCACTGTAGGAGATGCAATTGAATTGCAATAAATATGCATATATCCCAGTCAGGACACCATCTTAAGAATACTGTTTGTGGGAGCTGGGCTGTAGGGCAGCAAGTTAAGCGCACATAGCACGAAGTGCAAGGACCTGTGCAAGGACCTGCATAAGGATCCCGGTTCGAGCCCCCAGCTCTTCACCTGCAGGGGAGTCACTTTACAAGTGGTGAAGCAGGTCTGTTGGTGTTTATCTTTCTCTCCCCTTCTCTGCCTTTCCCTTCTCTCTCTATTTCTCTCTGTCCTATCCAAAAACAATAATAACTACAAAAATAAAACAACAAGGGCAACAAAAGGGAATAAATAAGTAAAAGTTTTAAAAATAATATTGTTTGTAAAAATATCAATTTGGGGAGTTGGGCAGTAGCGCAGCAGGTTAAGCACATGTGGTGCAAAGCACAAGGACCTGCATAAGGATCCTGGTTTGAGCCCCCGGCTCCCCACCTGCAGGGGAGTCCCTTCACAGGCGGTGAAGTAGGTCTGCAGGTGTCTATCTTTCTCTCCCCCTCTCTGTCTTCCCTTCCTCTCTCCATTTCTCTCTGTCCTATCCAACAATGACGACATCAATAATAACTACAACAATTTAAAAAAAAACCTAGGACAACAGAAGGTAATAAATAAATATTTTTTAAAAAAACATCTATTTAAAAATATCTATGCACACATATGTGTTCATAGCAGCACAGTTTGTAATAATCCAAAGCTGGAAGAAATTCAATAGCTCAATGACAGATGAATAGCTAAGGAAGTTATGGTACATAGACACTATGCAGCTGTTAACAATGATGAAGTAAGGGGAGTGGGACAGCTGTTAAAAATGATGAAGGGGATCTGGGCAGCTGGTAAAAATGATGAAGTAAGGGGAGTAGCGCAGTGAGTTAAGCGCAGGTGACACTAAGCACATGGACGAACTAAGGATCCCATTCAAGCCCCCGGCTCGGCTCCCCACCTGCAGGGGAGTCACTTCACAGGCGGTGAAGCAGGTCTGCAGGTGTCTGTCTTTCTCTCCCCTTTCTGTCTTCCCCTCCTCTCTCCATTTCTCTCTGTCCTATACAACAATGACAACATCCATAACAACAACAATAATAAAAAACAACAAGGGCAACAAAAGGGAAAATAAATAAATAAATAAATATAAAAAAGAAAAATGAAGTCGTCTCTTTTGCAATATCATGGTCAGAACTCAAAGACATCATATTGAATGAGATAGCCAGAATGAGAAAGATCTCACTTATAGGTGGAACTTAACAAAGAATAGTAAGGGAAAACATAAGATAAAACTTGGACTGGGTGTAGCACAGTGCACCAAAGCAAAGGATTCAGGGGATCGAGGGGAAGGGACAGGATAAAGGGACATTGGGATCCTGTTGTGTTTCTTAGACCCCAATCAAGGTTGTGCCTATGTGTTGAGACTATGCTATAAACCATTAACCCCCCAATAAAAAATTTTAAAAATTATCAAAAAAGCATTTGAATCTAGATAAAAATATAATTTTATTAAAATAGTTCTGTAATTTTCTGGGCCGGTGAAATAGCTCACTTGGATGGTATGCTGATTTGCCATATGTGTGACCCAGGTTCAAACCCAACCCCTACAGCGTTGAAGGAAGCTTTGTTGCTGTAGTCTCTCTCTCTGCCTCTCTGTTTTGACCTATAAAATAGCATTGCAACTTTCAGATTCAGTATAATTTCCATGAATGATTCAGAATTTTTCCTAAATGTAATTAATCAATTAAAAATATAATGTCCTATAGTAGGAAAAAGTAGTATTTTCTGAGAAACAAAAGTAATTCTAATGTAAGATAAATTTATCAATATTCTTTGTGACTACTTTATTTCCTACATTTTTTTTTCTTTCTTCTCCCCTTCCTCCAACACTTCTTCCTCTCTGTTTTTTTGTGTGGCAAAACATATTAATTGCTCTTACAAAATGACTTAAGGAAAATATATATTTTAAACTTCATTTCAAACATCTTCAGATTTCTCATTATCATCAATTCACTGGATTCCACAACACTAGCTAACTTTTTAGTTTACTCCATTATATGTGGAGTTAGAATATTTTCTTTGTACTTAAAATATTTCCCACTTTTTGATAATTAATTTCCACACCAATTCTTCAGGACTACTTTTTCAACAAATCCAGTCTTATTTCAATCTATTTTCTTTGTGCTGTTGTATATTATTTGTAGTGAATTATTGCTTACACTTTTACCAGGCATTATTATGTATTTAGTCACCCTGACTGTACTTATACTTTCCTTACTATAAACACACACACACACCACATAGTATTCTTGGAAACCTCACAACAGTAATAATAGTAATATTATGAAGTAAAGCATGAATCTGTCTGTTATGCCTGACCCCTCAGTGTGATAACAAGATTTCTACATATTCAAGGTAAAATTGTGTTTTGAAATATTGTACAATATGGAGAAACAAACATTCCCTCCTACCCTGTCTTACACCTTGTATTTAAAATTTTCCCATGAGGGGGTCTGGAGGTAGCACAGTGGATTAAGCGCACATGACAGGAAGCATAATGACAGGCCCAAGGAACCCAATTCAAGCCTCAGGCTCCCCACCTGCAGAGGGGTTGCTTCACAAGCAGGTCTGCAGGTGTCTTTCTCTACCCTTCTCTATCTTCCCTTCCTCTCCAGATTTCTCTCTGTCCTATCCAACAATAATGACAGAAATAACAACAACAACAACAACAACAATAATAACAACAAGGGTAACAAAAGGGAAAGTAACCTCCAGGAGCAGGCACTGATAACCCCAGGGATAACCCTTGTTTTTTTTTTGTTTTGTTTTGTTTTTCCTGTGAAAGATAAAGACAGGCTGAGTGGGGGAGGGGGTATGGATTAAGCTTCCAAAATCATGTTTACTGGAGAAGAAATTACAGAAGTCAGAACTCTTTCCTTCTACACCCTAAAAATATGTTTGAACCATACTCTCAGAGAAGGAAGTGTTTGGGGAAGATGACCAGAGGACTCTGAACTCCAGTTCTAGGACCCAGAACTTTTGTGACAAGGAAACTTCATTTCTGTAACATGTCTGAGAGGGAAAATATACTGGAGACTATCTGTGGAAATCAGGCACTGTTTTGCCCATCTGAAAGGGAAGAGGAAAAGTGCTAGGACAACAACTATAGGATGATTTCACTCATAAATGGAATATAGAGAATTGAACCACATGAACTTGAAAAAATATAGTCAACTCATCACTATGAATTTCTGAGAACTATGGTGATTACCACTAGGCAAAAGGGCAGACACAGAACTTTGGTGATGGGTGTAACAATCTTAGAAATCACTATGAAATCACTAGTAAAAATAAAATAAAATAAAATAAAATAAAATAAAATAAAAATTCTGATATTCACCAGACTCTACTCCTATACAACTCCATCATCACAAAGGCTTTCATTCAAGAACCTTTATGAACATTTGTAGGAGTTTTTCCCCAAAGTTATCTACTCAGGAATAAAAGTTCTGCACCATGGGATATGCTTTTATTTATTTTGATGAATCACAGGCATTCGAGAATGATTTGACTCTATGGTACTCAAGGTTCATTTATAAGGGCCTGGGAGGTGGTTTACGTGGTTTAACAAACATGTTACAATGTGTAAGGACTGGGGTTTAAGCTTTCAGTTCCCACAGGCAGGCAGAAAGCTTTATGAATGGTGATGTGCTGCTTGTCCCCCCTCCAATAAATAATAATTTCACTTATATAAATATTCACATCAGAAAAGCTCTTTTCAACTTTCAGGTCTTACTCCTTTGATTACTGAGGCATTTGGAGATTATATATCTATTAGCATTTTAGTTTTTTTTTCCTTTCTGGAAATTGTTTCATCTTACCCTTGGTATGGTTTATAATAATTGAAAAGGGAAAACAACCTTTATAAGTTTCCTGGGCTACTGAAGTCAAGGACCACAAACTAGGTGGTTTAAAATAACATTACTTTGCTCTCTGTTCCTGAGTCTGGAAGTTGGTATCTGCTGGATGATGTTCTCTCTCTAAAGCAATAATTATTTGCATATACTAATTTCTGGTATTTTTTTTCTTCTGTGCACTCATTGGCTTAAAAATCTAGTATCTACCTCCATCTTCACATAACCTTGCCATTTATTTTATTTTATTTTTTTTATATTTATTTTATTTATTTATTCCCTTTTGTTGCCCTTGTTGTTTTATTGTTGTAGTTATTATTGTTGTTGTTGTTGTTGGATAGGACAGAGAGAAATGGAGAGAGGAGGGGAAGACAGAGAGGAGGAGAGAAAGATAGACACTTGCAGACCTGCTTCACCGCCTGTGAAGCGACTCCCCTGCAGGTGGGGAGCCAGGGTTCGAACCGGGATCCTTATGCAGGTCCTTGTGCTTTGCGCCACTTGCGCTTAACCCACTGCGCTACAGCCCGACTCCCAACCTTGCCATTTTTTTTGTGTGTGTCTGAGTACCTTTTCTTCTTACAAAAACACCAGTCTGGATTTAAGTTCTATTTGAATCTAGTATAACCTCATCTTAATTGATTTTAACTGTAAAGAACCTATTTCAAATTTTTAAAAAATGAATTTCTGGCTGGAAGTCAATTTGGGCTTATATCTACTAAACCGCTGTAACTTTTAACAACTGATGGAAGTCAATGGCAAAATACTTTATAATTATGAAATAAACCCCATGTTTAAGAATGTCTAGAATAGATAACTGTAGATAGAAAAATAGTTTTTGTTAATTAATCCTTTCTTAAATAAAAAAAAATTAAAAAAAAAGAAAAATAGATTATCAGTTGCTTAGAACTAATGGGGGACAGATGGAGTTACTGCTAATGTTATGAGATTCTTGTTGGGGTGATAAAAATTTCTAAAATTAGATTATGATGACAGCTACAGAACTCTGTAATTTTCCTAAAAGCAAATGAGCTGAATGTACACTTCATTTTATATTTTATGATCTGTGAATCCTATACCAGTGAAATTGTTAAATTAAATATTATATCTGGATTTGTGTATAGGGTTATTCCAAAGTCATAGAATACATTTTGAAACTGGGTTTCCATCTTTCTGTTGTGGATTTAAAATCATTAGTGAAATCACTCTCTGTATATACCTTTACATATGTGCTTGAATCTGTTTTTGCATATACAATCTGTCATGGATTAATTTGAAAACTACAAGTTTTGTCAGATAAACTTAATTTTTGCATAGATAATTTCATTGATAGTTTTCTAAGTATGCTTTTGAATTTTTTAAATTCTTATTTTTAAGATTGACAAGATCATGGGATAAGAGGGGTACAATTCGACACAGTCCCCATCACCAGAAATCAGTATCCAATATCCTCCTTTGAAAACTTTCCTATTCTTTATCCCTCTGGAAGTATGGACACAGGGTCATTATGAGGTGCAGAAGGTGAATGGTCTGGCTTCTGTAATTTCTTCCCCCGCTGAATATGCGGATTGGCAGGTCAATCCATACTCCCAGCATCTCTCTCTCTTTCCCTAGTGTGGCAGGGGTCTTGAGAGGTGGTGCTCCAAGACACATTAATGGGAGTGTCTACTCAAGGAAGTCAGGCTGGCATCATGGTATTATCTGGAAGCTGGTGGTTGAAAAAGAGCTAAGATATAAAGCAGAACAAATTTTTGAATAATCATGAACCTAAAGGCAAGAATATTGCAGATGAAGACTTGGGGTCTCCAATTTGAAAAAAAAAAAAAAAAAAAAAAGGTCTATTACGTCTATTTTCGGTATATCCCAAGAGGCCCATGACTTTACTAGTTTTTGCCTTCGCCTGACATCTAATATGCAGATGGACCCAAGTTGTTGTCTGTGGAGATGGTGTCATAGTTAGCAAAAGAACTAGCAAGCTGGATCAGGGAAGAGAGTAGCTCCCAAATAGGGTAAAAGTATATAAATATTGTTAACTGTAAACCCCAAAATTTGATCTGGGGCCCATATTCAGCATAGGAGCCTATGTAACCTCTGCTACAAAGCTGGAGGGAATGTAAATTGGCTCAACCTCTGTGGAGAGCAATCTGGAGAATCCTCACAAGACCTCACATACGAACCAGAAATTCCTCTCCTAAGGATACAGCCTAAGGACTCCATAACACCCAACCAAAAATATATGTGTATACGTATGTTCATAGCAGCACAATCCATAATAGCTAAAACCTGGAAGCAAACCAGGTGCCCAACAACAGATGAATGGGTGAGAAAGCTATGGTATATTTACACAATGGAATACTATGCAGCTTTTAAGAACAATGAACCCACCTTCTCTGACCCATCTTCGATGGAGCTAGAAGATATTATGTTGAGTCAGATAAATCAGAAAGACAAAGATGAGTATGGCATGATCCCAATCACAAACAGAAATTAAGAAAGAATAACAGAAAGGGAAACTCAAAGCAGAATCTGACTGAGTATGGCACCAAAGTAAAAATCTCTAGGTGGAGGGTAAGTGTAGAGGTTCAGCTTCATTGGGGGTGGGGTGAGATGGGGGTGGGGCAGGACACACACCTTTGGTAGTGGGAATGAAATATACACTCCTATTAACTTATAGTCTCACAAATTACTATTTAATACATCTGAGAGGGGGAAATAGATCGAATGCCTCAAATTTTTGATTCATAGACCATAGCTCCGAGTATATGTTTCTTCAATCTAAGCACTTAAGACTTCAAAATTGGTAATCAGATTGAATTTTAACAGTGAGATCAAATTGTTAATATATTTCTAATAATGACAGGCTTTTTGAAACATTAAATCTCCTATAAGCTTAGACCAGCAAGACAGAAGCAACTGGTGGCATTACTTTATAAGATACAGCTATATGTAAATAGCATAAGAGGACATAAATTATGGTGAGGTATTGGATGATACAGTTAGTCCTAGCAATGGGATTTCAAAATTAACCCAATTGCCAAATAATTTGGTTATAGCAATAACATCTCTTTCTTAAACCCTAAGACAGCAGGAGCTTTCCCCTTTCATTATGAAGTCCATATTTCTCCCAGTCCTGGAACCTCTAGGGTGGGGCTCACTTTCCTGCATGCTTCTGTCAATTCATATCAACTGATACTGTGTCTGCTGATCCCAACTTAAGCAATGCAACCAGTAGCACCGCATCATGTTTCACTTCTGACGGTGTCCAGAGACATCAGGCATGGAATGTCAACCCTTCAGCTTCATGACTCTGGAGAGACTATTCCTAGCTCATAGGACTCCTTAATTCCTTTTCAGTGGTGCACTTCTTATCAAAGTCCCAAAACCTAGATATAGACCAGGGTCCATGAGATAGGGCATATGTACATGTATCCATAATTTAGGGGAAGACATATACCTTAAAGCCACAGTGCACAATAATAGTTCAGTGAGCCAATAAATGCAGCAAACAAGTAGACCTAAAGAGACACCATAAAGTGTCTAGTGAAGTAATTTCTACTTAGACATAGGTACCCTCCTCACCTACCTCCTATTACAAGTTCCTCAGTCACTCTAAAGCTTTTGAATTTTTAATGTTCTTTTTAGACATTATTGGTAAATTCCTCTGTTTTTATTCATACAACTACTTTATTCATTATATTTCTATATCTATGTCTTAAACTTGCCCATTCTATTTCTATATCTATGTCTTAAACTTTGGGGGAAAGGAAAGGGCTACAGGAAGACCATGACTTTCCAGAAAATGGCCAGAGCACTGAGGAATTATGGAAATACTGGGGAAATCACCAAAATTCACAAAAAACTTACCAATTCAGTGAGTCCATTATCCAAAGACTGTCTACATCTTGTTTCTTGGACATTCTGCTCACAGTATGCTCAACTCAATCAATACTATCTCAGTTTAAATAATTGGAATGCAAATTAAAATTGTGCAGCTGTCAGTTACCATGAGTCAGTTTGTCCCCATTGCTAAATATTTGCATACCTGTTAGGATTTCCTGATATCAGAAATCCCTAAAAATTCCAAGATATTTCTCTTAAGGCAAATACTGAACAACAAAAACAAAGCAAAACTAACTCCATTATTGCTAATTTTTATTGAATAGCATAAATTCTACCAGTGAACAAAAAAAAAAGTCTATGCAACATTTTCTTCTAGATTAACAATGCTTGCTGAGGTAATTATATGTAGATATATAGATATAAACATTATTTTCCATCATAGGCAAAAAAATGACTCTAACATGTATCTTATTTTAGTGAAGACAAAAAAAGACCAAGTGCAAGATGTGCATTCTAAAAGGCAGTCATAGTTTAAAAACCTTCTCTGGCTACGTATGTTTTTCAGTACTTAGGACCTCATAGTCTATAAACTTGTGGCACCACAGAAACAATATTAGAAGGAAAATGCTTACATTTCTCTCTTTCCTAAGGTACATGCAGGAGCTAACGTTTCTTGTTAACCTGCCATAGGCTATGGGGTAGTAGTTTTGCCCTGCTAACTTGCTTACCCAATTTTGGAATAGTCTTCCTACCTTGAACTAGCCAACTGAGACTAGGCTTGCAGAGTTGGAGGGCAAAATACAAAGCAAACAATATATCCAAAGAGAACCAGGATTTAGGAAATCCTAATTGAAAGCTTCACATTTTACAAAGACTCCTGAGAGTCCTTGTTTTTCACTGCTTAGAAGGATACACACATATGCCATCTTTATTATGATGTAGGGAAATTTCTTAGACTGATAGAACCATCTTAACTCCTGGCCAGCAGACCAAGAGCTTCCTGGTAGGTGCCATATTGTATTGATTGCATTCACATTGTGACCTGTGAGTGCTTTTCCTTCTTCAGGGTCTTTAGGAAGGAAATTAGACCCAGAGTAACTGAATGAAGGCAAACCTGACATTCGCTCTTTCGACAGTAGTTGGATTTCAGTTAAGACTGAATGTTGTTGAAGCCTAATCCCCAGTGTACTAGGAGGTGAGGTTTTAGGAAAGCAATAGAACTACAGAGACTTTTCTCACCTCAATGCATGGAAGGTCATCTCTGTTGTTTGATTTACTGAAATTTGAATCCTGTAGGGCCAGACCAAATGATTTTTTTTTTTTTTTAACCAGAACACTGCTTAGCTCTGATTTATGGTGGGAATTTATGGTTGAACCTGGGAATTCATAGCCCCAAGCATGAGAATCTCTTTGCATAACCATTATGCTATCTAACCCCACCCCAGAAGGTCTTCTCTGAACCAGAGAGCAGACACCAAAATTGCTTGTACTTTGATCTTAAACTTCCTAACCTCAGAACTCTGAGAAATTCTTTTTTTTTTTTTGCCTCCAGGGTTACTGCTGGGGCTTTCTTCTTCTTCTAGCATTTGCCCTTCTTCCGTAGCCAGTCAACAGCGTCAGGTTGAGCCTGATGTAAAGTTTCGAGACCTCCTTTGAATCTGGAGAGGTGGCAGTTGTTGACTATGTGGGTCATAGTCTGTCTGGAGCCGCAGGGGCAGTTCGGGTCGTCTCTGGCTCCCCAGCGATGGAACATAGCGGCGCACCGGCCATGGCCTGTTCGATAGCGATAGCGATTGAGGAGGGCCCAATCATAACGTGCTAGGTCAAAGCCGGGTTGACGCTTGCAGGGGTCTGTGATGAGGTGTTTGTTCTTTACCTCAGCTGACTGCCAACTCTGTTTCCAAGAGTCTGGAACAGAGAAGTTCAGTGTAGGCGTAGGGGACCAGATTGGGTGACGAGACGTCAAGCATTGGACAGGGTGGGCGAAGATATCCGCGTATATTGGCAGGTCCGGTCGAGTGTAGACGTGGGAAATGAACTTAGATGATGCCGCATCCCGACGAATATCTGGCTATCTGGCGGGGCGATGTTGCTAAGAACTGGCAGCCATGGAACCGGGGTGGAACGGATGGTTCCAGAAATTATCCTCATGGAGGAATATAATTTGGAATCGACCAAGTGGACATGGGGGCTACGGAACCATACTGGGGCACAGTATTCTGCAGTGGAATAGCATAATGCCAGAGATGATGATCATAGTGTGGAAGCGCTCACACCCCATGAGGAGCTGGCCAGTCTTGCAATGTTGTTATTCCTCGCGCCCACCTTTGCTGCAAAAATCTCTCCCTTTACACTGTCTGAACTGGAAGACGCTTTGAAGAGGGTTAAACCGGGAACAGCTGCTGGCTATGATGACATCACCCCAGAACTCATTCTTAACCTGGGTCCCGCGGCAAAGAAGTGGCTCGCTTCATTCCTGTCCCACATCTTGGAATCTGAGTCTATGCCCAAAGTTTGGCGTCGTGCGAAGATTATAGCGGTTTTGAAACCAAAGAAAGACCCAACACTGGCCACCAGCTATAGACCAATTTCTCTCCTCTCCATGTGTTACAAACTCCTTGAGAGGCTGCTTCTGTCACGTATTTCTCCTCTTACAGAGAAATTCCTATCACCCGCCCAGGCTGGTTTCCGCCCAGGAAGATCTACCTGCGAACAAGCCCTGGCCCTCTCAACTTACATTGAAAATGGATTCCAGAAGAATTTAAAGACGGGTGCTGTCTTTGTTGATCTCATAGCAGCCTATGACACGGTCTGGCACCGTGGTCTCCTGGTTAAGATCTCAAGATGCCTGCCTCCATGGGTGGCCAACACTATATCGTTTCTTCTCCAAAACAGAAGATTCCAGGTACATCTGGGTGACAAGTCTAGCAGATGGAGACTTGTCTCAAGTGGCCTCCCCCAGGGCTCTGTTCTGGCTCCTACGCTATTTAATATTTACATCAATGACCTCCAGAAACTTCTTCAAGGAAGTTCATCTACGCCGATGACATCTGCTGTGCAACTCGGGCATCCAAGTTTGACATCCTCGAGGAAACACTCACGAAAGACATGTCTCTGATATCTGATTACTGTAAAAAATGGCGACTAATCCCTAGCACTGCAAAAACAGTATCATCTGTTTTCCATCTACACCAGGCCTCGGCCTCGCGTGAGCTTACTGTGCAGCTTGACAATACGAGAATCCGGCATGAAGCCCAGCCAGTCTATCTTCGCATTACTCTCGATCGCACTCTGTCATTTCACAAACATCTCATAAAAACTGCTGGGGCTCAGTGCCTGCACCATGAATCCACTGCTCCTGGAGGCCATTTTCCACCCCTTTTGTTGCCCTTGTTGTTGTAGCCTCGTTGTAGGTTGTGGTTATTATTGTTATTATTGTTGATGTTGTTCGTTGTTGGATAGGACAGAGAGAAATGGAGAGAGGAGGGGGAGACAGAGAGAGGGAGAGATAGATACATGCAAACCTGCTTTACCGCCTGTGAAGTGACTCCCCTACAGGTGGGGAGCCTGGGGCTTGAACCGGAATCCTTACACAGGTCCTTGTGCTTCGCACCACGTGCGCTTAACCGGCTCTGCTACTGCCAAGCTCCCGAGAAATTCGTTATGAGCCAATCAGTTTATGGTATGGAAATATCTCATTCTATTATGCTTTGTTTTATTTGCATTTTGCAAATAACACACTTACAGGGTTGCAGGATCCCTACTGAGTAAATCAGCTGGAGAAATTTTTTTGACAGCTATAATGATGGTTAGCATTATTTTTTTTTTGTAATAATTTTTTTTCATTATGCCACTACTGAATGACTCACCCCACCCCTGGGGCCATTTTTAAAATTCTTTTCTTTTATAGAAAATAGGGACTATCACAACATTGCTCCACCATCTATAGTCTCTCCAAGTGCTGTCCATGATGCTCCCATGTGTGTTGGGAGTTGTTTGGAAGTCTTCATCCAGGCATGACAGTCTTCTCTCAAGAGCCTTTCTTGCTTTTCCTTTGCACCTAGCACCTTTATCAGACCTTATCAGACATACATGTCACTGGTGAAAATATACCTTCCTAATCATTATAACTAAGTAGAAAGAACACACAAAAACTCAAAGTAAAGGCCATGGAGAAAGTCATTAGGACAAAGTAGGGTGGAGGGTAGATAGCATAATGGTTATGCAAACAGACTCATGCCTGAGGCTCCAAAGTCTCAGGTTCAATCCCCCACACCACCATAAGACAGAGCTGAACAGTGCTCTGGTTAAAAAATAAAAAATTAAAAAAAAAAAAAGGTTAAGTCACCATTAGGACAAAGTAGATAGTTGAGCAAATCCAAAGTGAAGGCTGTGGAGAAAGTTGCTGTATAAAATTAAAATGTAGCCTTCCTATCTATTACAGATGTGCCATAATATCCAGCTACTTCACTTCTGGCTATTTATGTGGAATATATGAAGACACTGATCAAAAAGATATCCACTCCTGTGTCCTTTGCAGCCTTCTTTACAATAGGCAAAATATGGAAACAATCTAAGTGTTCATGAATGATTAATAACATTTAGTCAATGATGGACTTCACATATTATGGTATATCCCATAGGCTACAAGACACAGCACAGGTGTGTAGTTCATACCAGTTAGGTTTGTGTAATTACATTGTGACAATTGCACAACTATGAAATTGCCTAACAATGCATTTCACAGGCAGGAATCCTCATTATTGTATAGCTGTATACACACAATAGAATAGAATCTTTTAAATTCACACAACAGATTGGTGGTTATCAGTGGAGGTAGGTTTTGCTGAAGTCTGAAGATTCCTACAGGCGCTTCCGCCAAGCCATCTTCAAAGCAGCTTCCCAAGCCACTCCTCGTGGGAGACGTGCTAACTATACGCCTTGTCTTGATGCTGAATGCGAGCAACTACTAAAGCAGTATGATGAGTCGGGCGACCCAGATGTGGCTGACCATCTCATTGCCTCCCTGGATGCAGCACGCCAAGCCCGCTGGCAACAACTCACGGAAAGTGTGAACTTCACCCACTCAAGTAGGAAGGCCTGGAAGCTTCTTCACAGACTGGGTGCTGGTAGCCAACCCCCTCCCATCTCCCATCCTCCCGTATCTCCAAACTCAGTGGCCAGTCACCTAACTCAAGTTGGACGTGCTAAGATTGACCCAGTCTGGAAAAGAGAAATTTCCCATGAGTGGTCATTCCACTTCTGGTTATCTTGTCCATCTCCAAAACTCTCTCCCTTTACACTGTCTGAACTAAAGACGCTTTGAAGAGGGTTAAACCGGGAACAGCTGCTGGCTATGATGACATCACCCCAGAACTCATTCTTAACCTGGGTCCCGTGGCAAAGAAGTGGCTCGCTTCATTCCTGTCCCACATCTTGGAATCTGAGTCTATGCCCAAAGTTTGGCGTCGTGCGAAGATTATAGCGGTTTTGAAACCAAAGAAAGACCCAACACTGGCTGCCAGCTATAGACCAATTTCTCTCCTCTCCGTGTGTTACAAACTCCTTGAGAGGCTGCTTCTGTCACGTATTTCTCCTCTTACAGAGAAATTCCTATCACCCGCCCAAGCTGGCCCTCTCAACTTACATTGAAAATGGATTCCAGAAGAATTTAAAGACGGGTGCTGTCTTTGTTGATCTCACAGCAGCCTATGACACGGTCTGGCACCGTGGTCTCCTAGTCAAGATCTCAAGATGCCTGCCTCCATGGGTGGCCAACACTATATCGTTTCTTCTCCAAAACAGAAGATTCCGGGTGCATCTGGGTGACAAGTCTAGCAGATGGAGACTTGTCTCAAGTGGCCTCCCCCAGGGCTCTGTTCTGGCTCCTACGCTATTTAATATTTACATCAATGACCTCCCAGAAACTTCTTCAAGGAAGTTCATTTACGCCGAAGACATGTCTCTGATATCTGATTACTGTAAAAAATGACAACTAATCCCTAGCACTGCAAAAACAGTATCATCTGTTTTCCATCTACACCATGCCTCGGCCTCGCATGAGCTTAATGTGCAGCTTGGCTGGCAATACAAGAATCCGGCATGAAGCCCAGCCAGTCTATCTTGGCATTACTCTCGATCGCACTCTGTCATTTCACGAACATCTCATAAAAACTGCAGCAAAGGTGGGCGCGAGGAATAAAATCATTGCAAGACTGGCCAGCTCCTCATGGGGCGCGAGCGCTTCCACACTACGATCATCATCTCTGCTATTCCACTGCAGAATACTGTGCCCCAGTATGGTTCCGTAGCCCCCATGTCCACTTGGTCAATTCCAAATTATATTCCTCCATGAGGATAATTTCTGGAACCATCCGTTCCACCCCGGTTCCATGGCTGCCAGTTCTTAGCAACATCGCCCCGCCAGATAGCCAGATATTCGTCGGGATGCGGCATCATCTAAGTTCATTTCCCACGTCTACACTCGACCGGACCTGCCAATATACGCGGATATCTTCGCCCACCCTGTCCAATGCTTGATGTCTCGTCACCCAATCTGGTCCCCTACGCCTACACTGAACTTCTCTGTTCCAGTCTCTTGGAAACAGAGTTGGCAGTCAGCTGAGGTAAAGAACAAACACCTCATCACAGACCCCTGCAAGCGTCAACCCGGCTTTGACCTAGCACGTTATGATTGGGCCCTCCTCAATCGCTATCGCTATCGAACAGGCCATGGCCGGTGCGCCGCTATGTTCCATCGCTGGGGAGCCAGAGACGACCCGAACTGCCCCTGCGGCTCCAGACAGACTATGACCCACATAGTCAACAACTGCCACCTCTCCAGATTCAAAGGAGGTCTCGAAACTTTACATCAGGCTCAACCTGATGCTGTTGACTGGCTAAGGAAGAAGGGCAAACGCTAGAAGAAGAAGTGGAGGTAGGTTTTGTTGAAGTCAGTGAAAGATAATGGGGGTCAGTTATATGGTGGTGGATGGAAACTAGACTTCGGTAATGGTTATAATGTATAATATATTTATATAGAGAGATGTTGAAATATATTGCTGTATACATAAAACATATCATGTTACAAATCAATGTTAATCCAATGAAAAATGTTTAAATTTTTTTTAAAAGAAAAGGGCATGTAAAGAACAAGGATGATGTACATACCTTACATTTCTTCTAAAGGAACAAGCCATATCTCAAATTGATATTTTTAAATAAAATTTTTGACTTAATGTAGAAATATCCAACTTAGTATGCTCTTGTTTTTGAGTTATTACTCCATTGTATCAACATGATCATTTTCATTACAACCCGAGCATTGCTGATTTTGAGAGTGAAGATTAAAATTAAATATTATAAGAAATATCTGCTTTTAATGTGGAGATTTAAAGTCTTACTGCACTAATAAAACTTTCAGGATAGTCCAACAGTGATTGCTTATTAAACATTGTTTGCAGGTGCAAAATATTAAAAAATTTCATAAAATTGTAAACACACCATATGATACCTGTACTTTATAAAAAGAGTAAGATTTTAATAGATTCACAATTTAATTATTTTTAATAATTTAAATAGTCAAAATTGTAATTTTAATTATTTGAATAATAAATGAAATACTATACTTTTATTTCTTTTTTTTTTTTTCCGCTTAACTTGGTGTTCTACCTACCGCCCAGCCCCTTAGATGTGCTAGTAAATGTGATAGTGGACAGTAAATGTGGACAGTAAATGTGATAGTGTGTACATGCATACTATTTCTTAATTTTTCACATGACAATACAACCCCTACTAGGTCCTCTACCATCCTGTTCCAAGACCTGAACTCTTCCTACCCCCAACCCCACCCAAAGTCTTTTACTTTGGTGCATTACACCAACTCCAGCCCAAGTTCTGCTTACTGTATTTCTAAAACATTTAGGTTTTCCTTGAATTGTTTCTTGTCTAGCCTTACCTCCTTCTACATCAAGAGCCTAGTATTACATTAGCACCTGTACTTTTATCAAATACCATTTACTCTGTTTATAATTTGTTCACCCACTTTTTCCTAATGAAGCTATTTTTTTTAGAGTTGTATGAGTACCAACAATGACCAAGATGGCCAGAACATAAGGAGACAACTGAGTTTCATGATATTCCACACATTGAGTTTACAGAAAAAACTAGAGAGATATGCAAAAATTCTTCTGAGTTCTGTGCAGACTATGAAATTGTGAGTTTTTTGCATTTAGAAAAGAGGATGGTGGTTTTTCTGGCCTTTCACTTTAAGCCTATTTTTATTAGATAAAACTCCTGCAGAATGAATATAGTTATGTTTTCTGACCCTGACCCATATTGCTACTGGCTACTTAAATGACATGTTATATATTTCCCCCATTCAAGTGTTACAGTTTCTAAATGAGAAAACTGGAAATCAGCATCAACACCTGTATGAGGTTCCAATCCCTGACCATGGAAACCCAACTTCAAACCCAGCCTGTCTGTGTTTCATCAACATATTCCAACTGCAGCAAGAAATTCAAGACTAGGTACAGATAAATTCTTAGGGGTGAAATCATTATATGCATAAATACTGCATGATCATATTTCATTATTTCTGTGACATCTATCCACTAGTTGTATTATTTAGTCACTACATATTGGTGGATGTATATTGTATGAACTTGCAAATACAAACATAAAATTTTCTAGATTTCATGTAATCAGTTTAAAATTAAAACGTATGGTTTCATTAAGAAACAGTAGGTGTCTTGGGAGATGACACAGTGGATAAAGTGTTGGACTTTCAAGCATAAGGTTTTAAGCTTGATCTCCAGCAGCACATATGCTAGAGTGGTTTGTGTATTCTCTCTCTCTCTCCTCATTTAAAGGAAAATAACAAAACCAAAATACTAGTTTATCAAAGTAGTAGGTCAAGCCATGTGCTTGAATTCTTGGTTTCCAGAGGAAAATTTGTTTGTAATAAGCTACTGTAAAAGGTTGCCTGGCAGGAGGAAGACATTTCATTATTAAATTATATTCATACTTGGGAGTGAGGCAGTAGTGCAGCGGGTTAAGCACACATGGCGCAAAGCGCAAGGGCTAGTGTAAGGATCCTGGTAGGAGCTCTGGCTCCCCACCTGCAGGAGGTTGCTTCGCAAGCGGTGAAGCAGGTCTGCAGGTGTCTATCTTTTTCTTCTCCTCTCTGTATTCCCTTCTCTCTCTAATTCTCTCTGTCCTATCCAACAACAACAACAGCTATGACAACAATAACAACTACAACAAGTACAACAACAAGGGCAGCAAAATGGGGAAAATAGCCTCCAGGAGCAGTGGATTCTTAGTGCAGGCATCGAGCCCCAGCAATAGCCCTGGAGGCAAAAAAAATTTATCTTCATACTTTGTGTGGGTGTTTTTGTAGTGTAACAACAAATTGGGAAAGGATTTTTAAGTTCATGTTATTATAAGCTAGGCGATTATAATTGGAAAAAATGCAGTACTTTTCTAACATTTCCTAATATGTATTTGGATAGAAAATTAATATCAGGTCCTATACATATAAGGTTGTTATCTAGACTCAAGATATAAAACTAAGTGAAGAATGGAGAATGGGTTGATCAACTGTTGAACTGCAAGAAAGCCCATGGGAGTGGAGGGGAGTCAACAAAATAGCTCACCTGAATAGTGTGTACTCTTATGCCATGTGTACAACACAGATTCAAGCATGGACTCCACTTTACTGAAGGAAGTTTTAGTGCTGTGGTATCTTTCATTCTCTCTCTTTGCCTTCCTATGTACCTCTCTTTTAAAAAAATGCTATTATTTTAAGATATAAAGACATCTCAATCATAAGATAATAACATTAAAATAAGAGAATTAGTGATGTACTTCTATTCTTGGTATGTGAAATAATTTTACTAAAATGACATCTTCATGAACTCAATAGCCCTCTGGTGTCCTTTTTTACTTCTCAAACCTAATTTTCTCCCTTGAAGAGAGAAGCAATATTTTCTTTCCCACTCACTTCACAGAGTTCTTATGAGGATTAAATAAGGTAATGATGTGAAAATTCTTTTTAAAAAGTGTAAACTTTGAACATGCTTATCAGGATTTTATTTGCAGTGAGTCATAAATCACTTTTGAAATTCATGCACTGGAGATCCGGGCTCTACTCCCTACTTATTTACTCGTTAAATAATTGAAAAGAGTTTGGTGAATATTTAAATTATTAAAATTGGACTAAGAAAATAATTAGATTTTGGTGTAATGCTGAGACCACATAATTGTAACAAGTCTTCACTTTGATTATCCTGAGAGAAAGAATTCACTGAAGCAAGAACTTGTTCCACATTGGCTGGGACAAGGCAAGAAAGAGCTAATATAGTTCCCATGTCTCTGTCTGCAGATCTGGGGTTACTTGTTGGGCAGCTGTTTGGGGGCACACCACACGATCCTCTGTACTGGAGGAAACAGGAACTTTGGTGGTGGGTAGGTGGGCTAGTACCTATTTTGAAAAATATAAACTTATATCCCTGAAAAAACACACACTCAATAAAAATCACCTGGGTCATATGGAAGGTCCATGTCTAGCCTTGTGAGAGTTCTCCAGACTGCTCTCCAGAGAGGCTGGACCAATTTACATTCCCACCAGCAGTGCAGAAGGATTCCTCTGTCTCCACAGCCTCTCCAGCATTTGTTACTGCTGTCCTTTTTGATGTATGCCATTCTCACAGGGGTGAGGTGGTATCTCAATGTTGTCTTTATTTGCATTTCTCTGACAATCAGTGACCTGGAGCAGTTTTTCATGTGTTTGGTAGCCTTTTGGATCTCTTCTGTAGTGAATGTTCTGTTCATATCTTCTGCCCATTTTTGGATGGGGTCATTTGCTTGTTTGTTGCTAAGTTTGCTGAGCTCTTTGTATATTTTGGTGATTAGTCTCTTGTCTGATGTATGGCATATGAAGATCTTCTCCCATTCTGTAAGGGGTCTCTTTGTTTGTGTAACGATTTCTTTGGCTGTGCAGAAGCTTTTCAATGAAATACAACTAAAATATGCTTACTAGCTACCTAAAAAACAAAGAACACCCAACTCTTCATCTGCACTTCTCCAGCCTTTAGGTTCATGATTAGTCAACAACTTGTTCAGCTTTATATGTTAACTCTCTTTTCAGCCACCAGGTTCCAGATTCTACCATGATGCATGACAGACTTCCCTGGACAGACAACCCCAACAATGTGTTCTGGAGCTCTGATTCCCCAGAACCCCACCCCACTAGGGAAAGAGAGAGGCAGGCTGGGAGTATGGATTGATCAGTCAACAACCATGTTCAGCAGATAAGCACTTACAGAAGCCAGACCTTCCACCTTCTGCATCCCACAATGACCTTGAGTCTATACTCCCAGAGGGTTAAAGAATAGGAAAGTTATCAGGGGAGCAATGGGATAAGTAGTTCTGGTGGTGGGTATTGTGTGGAGTTGTATCCCTCTTATCCTATGGTTTTTGTCAGTGTTTCATTTTTAATAAATAAAATAAAATAAAAAGAAATCACCTGAAAATTAGAGAATGTAAAATAATTGAAGTTTCACCTACATTTGCTTCTGGTGCTGCCACGTGGTCCCAAAGAGCAAATCCAGGGTCATTCATGGAAAGCGAGTGTTCTTCATGCTGACTCATCTCCCTCATCCAGACCATGTTTTAACCCAACTAAAGAAGCATATTTATCTAGTCCTAAATTCTGTGTTTCAAAGTAGAAAGGAAGGGCTATACATTTTACCATGTCTGTGGACCCAGGTTCAAGTCCCTGAACGCCTGCAGGGAAGAAGTTTGTAGAGTTGTGGAGAGGTCCTGTGGTATCTGTTCCTGCTCTGTCTCTCTTTCCTCTTCTCTATTTCTCTAGAAAAATGGCAGCTGGGAGCCATGGAGTTGGTCTAACACTGCGTTTGCAAAAGCCCTTGTGGCGAAAAAAAAAAAGTAGGAAGAGTATATTCTTTAAAAATATTTTTGGGTTGATCGATGTGACCCTGTCACCTTGAATTCTAGTACTTGGAAGAGATCTGAGATTTGAGTACTTGGAAGGGATGCATTGGATCGACCTTCTCGTGCATCCCGTGAGTACCCATTCATTGGGGAAACTGACGATCCTTCCTAGCCGACTGAATCCACATGGATCCCAGTCACTTTCAAAGCCAGCAACAAGCAGCTCCTGACAGCTTTCAACCTGACGCTGTTGACTGGCTACGGAAGAAGGGCAAATGCTAGAAGAAGAAGAAGAAGAAGAAGAAGAAGAAGAAGAAGAAGAAGAAGAAGAAGAAGAAGAAGAAGAAGAAGAAGAAGAAGAAGAAGAAGAAGAAGAAGAAGAAGAAGAAGAACTTGGAAGAGATAAATTATGGGACCAGACAGAGGTGCACCTGGTTAAGTGCACACACTACAGTGTGCAAGAGCCCAGGTTCAAGCCCCTGGTCCCCTCCTGCCAGGGGAAAGCTTCAGGAGTGGTGAGGTAGGGCTGCAGATCTCTCTCTCTCTCTCTCTCTCTCTCTCTCTCCATCTCTACCTCCCGTTCCCCTCTCATTTTCTCTCTTATCCAATAATGAATAAAATTAAATTAAAAAAATAAATTAGTAAAAATACATTCTGATAAATATAAATTTAAGAACAGCAGGTCATTCAGCTTCTTGGGGAAGAAATCAGTATAAGAAAGTCTCTAAGTTCAATTGTTATTTTTGAGGAGATTATAGAGTAACTATATAGTATATCACATAGATAAGGAAATTTCAGGGCATAAAAAAGCATATTCAGAGTTGTGCTGTGGAACTCCTGCTTGAGCACACATGTTACAGTGTACAGGAAGCTGGGTCAATCCCCCAACCCCCACCTGTAGGGGAGGAAGTTTCAGGAGTGATGAAGTGGTGCTGCAGGTTATCACTTCCTCTCTCTGCCTCACTCCTCCCTCTCACTTCTGTCTATACCCATCCTAAATATACAAATTAATTAAATAAATTATTAAAAAGGAGGAATTTTCAGTAAGTTATGCTATTATCTCCAACCTAAACTTAGGGTGTCCATGAATAACTAATGCATATTGTCACTTTCAGAAAGGAAATTTTACAGTGAGTCTTAGAAGAACTTAAAAAAAAATCTCCCTGTAATTACACTGTCTAGTTGCCACAGGGTGCCTGAAGAGCATTGCATGAACATGAGGGTGATATTGAGACTCAAATTATCCAACACCCTTCACATTTTTTTTGCTATAAAAATTAAAATTCTATACCTAGGACTGTGAACAGAGCAGGTGGGTCTTGTGAACACTTCACTGATCCAGAATATAAGCACCTGGGCTCCAGGTGATATAAAAGCCAATTGGGCAGTCTCACCAGCAGAAGATGAGCCATGGAGCCAGATGGGCAACTTGACAATTAGAATCCATAAAGTAAACTGGTAAGGGCCTCTATCACAGGTCCTTGAGAGGGGTCCAATATCCTTCAGAAACTGGAGCATCTTTTCACCTGCATGAACTGCTGAGGTGGCATTTAATTTGCCTTAACTCTTATGTCAGATTGTGATAGCTATTAACAAAACTGTTTTTTTGTTTTGCATTTTAATTCTTTTTCATCCTACTCTATTTTTATTATTTATTTTATTAGTGATTAAATAATTATGGACAAGACTGTGGGATAATAGGGGTACAATCCCAAACAATTTCCACCAACAGAGTTCTGTATGCCATCCCTTCCATTGGAAGCTTCCCTACTCTTTATCCCCCTGAGAGTATAGACCAAAGATCTTTATGGGGTGCAGAAAGTGGGAGGTCTGCCTTTTGTAATTGCTTCTCCACTGGACATGGGCATTGGCAGGTTGATCCATAGCCCCAACCTGTCTCTATCTTTCCCTAGTGGTTCAGGGCTCTGGGGAGGTAGTGTTCCAGGTCACACTGTTCATGTCATCTTCCAAGGGAAGTCAAGTTCGCATCATGGTAGCATCTGCAGTTTGGTGGCTGAAAAACATAAAGCTATAAAGCAAAAAAAAATTATATATATATATATATCAGAACAAATTGTTTGATAATCAGGAACCTAAAGGTAAGAGACAGAAGATGAGATTTGGAGTCTTAATATTGGAAAAAGCTAGGAAGTCTATTTTAGGTATACTCCAAGGGTCCTTCCTAATTCTTGTCAGATGTCTTTTGGTCTGCTATGTGGTACACCTGCCATAGCAGGTTTCAGAGTGGAGCAACTGATTCTGAAAAGTATACCATTTCATTTTATCTGCATGATTTGTCTGCCAAAAGCTTACACAGCATAGATTCAGGGGTGAATTCCCTCTGGATGAAGATTCTAGAATTTGTCTCAGTTATTTCCAGTCCTAGTGACTGAAAAGTAGAGCCTAGAGTCGAGGGAACGAGGAAGAAATCTATCTGACAAAACTGATATTCTCAGTGCAGCTGCTGCTTCAATTTCAGTGAAGATGATTTGAATTTGCTTAGCCAAAGTATAAGTTCTGCATCTTAAATGTCACTCTGTGCCCATAATCTCAAATCTCTTCCAAGTACTAGAATTCAAGGTGACAGGGTCACATGATATAAATAGTTCTACTCATTCATGTATATTCATGAAACTTTGATACAATTGCAAAAATGCAGATATAAAATTCCTTTACCCCTATTAGCAATGCACAATCATTTTACTTCATCTAAATTAATTTGAACAAAGACACCATAAAAATGTATTACTCTGTTCTGGTAAACCTATTAATGAAAAAGGCGTAAAATGTTAAAGGGGGGCAGTGAGAGCAAAATACATTTAAAAAATGTGGCTCTGTCTCTAAAACACTTACTATGTGTGGGACCTGTGAGAGATCTCTGATGTAAAGTTTTTTTCTTTTTTAATCCTTAACATAAACACAAAGGGCAAGGGATGTGGTTCAGATTTGTAAAGTACCTGTCTTGAATACATAAAACGTTCCATTTATCCCTGGAATCACATAAAATGACTGAATGATGTCCTGGTCTTTTCCTCACATCAAACACTGCACCATATATACACATTGGGATACTACTCAGCTATTAAGAATAATGAACTCACCTTCACCAACCCATTTTCAATGAGCTAGAAGGAAGTACGGCAAGTGAGATAAGCCAGAAAGAGTAAGATGGGTATGGGATGATCCCACCCATAAACAGAAGTTGAGAACAGAAAGGGAAACAGAAAACAGAAAAAGCAGAATTTGACTGAGTTAGTAGTATTGTACCAAAGTGAGAACTCTGATGAGAGGGGAAGATGGATTTTCAACTTTACTATAGGGAAGTGGGGGGAGGGACAGATCTTTGGTGATGGGAATGGTGTTTATACTCCTATTAACTTATAACCTCAATTTTTTTGATACATAGACTTAGGTTCTAAGTATATATACCTTCAATGTAAGCGCTTCATGTAAACTGATTGAATTTCAACACTGGGCTTAAGTTGTTAATTCATTTCTAATAAAAGGGTTTTTTTTAAGTTTATTTCTTTATTGGGGAATTAATGTTTTACATTCAACAGTAAATACAATAGTTTGTACATGCATAACATTCCCCAGTTTACCATTTAACAATAAACCCCCCACTATGTCATTTATCATCCTTCATGGACCTGTATTCTCCCCACCCACCCACCCCAGAGTCTTTTACTTTGGTGCAATACACCAATTCCATTTCAGGTTCTACTTGTGTTTTCTTTTCTAATCTTGTTTTTCAACTTCTGCCTGAGAGTGAGATCATCCCATATTCATCCTTCTGTTTCTGACTTATTTTCACTCAACATGATTTTTTCAAGGTCCATCAAAGATCGGCTGAAAACGGTGAAGTCACCATTTTTTACAGCTGAGTAGTATTCCATTGTGTATCTAGACCACAACTTGCTCAGCCACTCATCTGTTGTTGGACACCTGGGTTGCTTCCAGGTTTTGGATATTACAAATTGTGCTGCCAAAAACATATGTGTACACAGATCTTTTTGGATGGATGTGTTGGGTTCCTTAGGATATATCCCCAGGAGAGTAATTGCAGGGTCATAGGTTAGGTCCATTTCTAGCCTTCTGAGAGTTCTCCAGACTGTTCTCCACAGAGGTTGGACCAATTTACATTCCCACCAGCAGTGCAGGAGGGTTCCTTTGACCCCACACTCTCTCCAGCATTTGCTGCTGTTCCCTTTTCTGATGTATGACATTCTCACAGGAGTGAAGTGATATCTCATTGTTGTCTTTATTTGCATTTCTCTGACAATCAGAGACTTGGAGCATTTTTTCATGTGTTTCTTGGCCTTTTGGATCTCATCTGTGGTGAATATTCTGTCCAAGTCCTCCCCCCATGTTTGGATGGGTTATTTGTTGTCTTGTTGTTGAGTCTGGCAATCTCTTTATATATGTTGCTTATTAAACTCTTATCTGATGTATGGCATGTAAAGATCTTCTCCCATTCTTTGAGGGGTCTCTTGGTTTGGGTAGTGGTTTCTTTTGCTGTGAAGAAGCTTTTTAATTTGATGTGGTCCCATAGGTTTATACTTGCCTTAGTCTTCTTTGTTATTGGATTCGTTTCGTTGAAAATGTCTTTAAAATTTATGCAGAAAAGAGTTCTACAAATATTTTCCTCTAAGTATTTGATAGTTTGTAGTCTAACATCCAAGTCCTTGATCCACTTGGAATTTACTTTTGTATTTGGTGAAATACATTGATTCAGTTTCATTCTTCTGCATGTTTCAACCCATTGTTTCCAACACCATTTGTTGAAGAGCCTCTGCTTTCCCCATGTAATAGTCTGGATCCCTTTGTCAAAGATTAGATGTCCATAGGTGTGGGGACTCATTTCTGGACTCTCAATTCTATTCCACTGGTCAGTGTGTCTATTCATGTTCCAGTACCAAGCAGTTTTGATGACAGTGGCCCTATAATACAGTTTGAGATCTGGGAGTGTGATGCCTCCAGTTCTGTTCTTTTTTCTCAAGATTGTTTTGGCAATTCTAGGTCTTTTCTGGTTCCAGATAAACATTTGTAGCATTTTTTCTATTCTCCTAAAAAATGTGCTTGGGATCTTGATGGGGATAGCATTAAATTTGTAGATGGCTCTGGGTAATATATTCATTTTGATGATGTTAATTCTTCCAACCCATGAACATGGAATATCTTTCCACTTCTTGGTGTCTTTTTCAATTTCTTTGAGTAGTGACTCATAATTTGCAGTATACAAGTCTTTCACTTCTTCGGTTAGGTTTACTCCTAGATATTTTATTGTTTTTGTTGCTATAGTAAAAGGAATTGATTTCTGGATTTCAATTTCTTCTAACTTAGTGTTTGCATAGAGGAATGCCACTGACTTTTGAATGTTAATTTTGTAGCCTGACACCTTACTGTACTGCCTGATGATTTCCAAAAGCTTCTTGCTGGATTCCTTAGGTTTTTCCATGTATACTATCATGTCATCTGCAATTAGGGAGAGTCTGATTTCTTTTCTTCCAATCTGTATCCCTTTCATTCCTTGCTCCTGCCTGATTGCTATGGCAAGAACTTCCAACACTATGTTGAATAGTAATGGTGATAGTGGGCAGCCCTGTCTAGTACCTGATCTGAGTGGAAATGCTTCCAGTTTTTCACCATTGAGTATGATGCTGGCTGTAGGTTTGCTATATATAGACTCCACTATCTTCAGGAATTTTCCATCTATTCCCATTTTTTGTAGTGTTTTGATCATAAAGGGATGTTGTATTTTGTCAAAGGCTTTCTCTGCATCTGTTGATATGACCATGTGGTTTTTGGTCTTGCTTTTGTTGATGTAGTGGATTACATTGATTGATTTACGTATATTAAACCAACCTTGCAAGCCTGGGATAAACCCCACTTGGTCATGATGAACAATCTTTTTGATATACTGCTGTATCCGGTTGGCTAGAATTTTGTTCAATATTTTTGAATCTATGTTCATCAGAGATATTGGTCTGTAGTTCTCTTTTTTGGTTGTGTCCCTGTCTGCTTTTGGTATCAGGGTGATGTTGGCTTCATAGAAGCTGGCAGGGAGTATTCCAGTGTCTTCAATCTTCTGGAAGACTTTTAAAAGTCGAGGTATTAGTTCTTCTTTGAAGGTTTTATAGAATTCATTTGTAAAACCATCTGGTCCAGGACTTTTATTTTTGGGGAGATTTTTGATAACTGTTTCAATTTCATTATCTGATGGGCCTGCTCATGTTATCCACTTCCTCTTTACTTAGTTTTGGAAGTTGGTAGGTATCTAGGAAATCGTCCATTTCTTCCAGGTTCTCTAGCTTGGTGGCATATAGTTGTTCATAGAAGCCTCGCATGATATGTTGAATTTCTGCAGTGTCTGTTGTGATATCTCCTCTTTCATTTACTATCTGATTTATTTGGGTCTTCTCCCCCCTTTTTTTTTTTTTTTTTTGTGAATCTGGCTAAAGGTTTGTCAATTTTGCTTACCTTTTCAAAGAACCAACATTTACTTTCATTGATCTTTTGTATTTTTTTCCTATTCTCAATGTTATTTATTTCTGCCCTAACTTTAGTGATTTCTGTCCTTCTGGTTGTTTTAGGGTTCCTTTGTTCTTCTTCTTCTAGGTCTTTAAGATGTGTAATCAGGCTGTTTATTTGTGCTTTTTCTTGTTTCCTAATGTGTGCTTGTATAGCTATGAACTTCCCTCTTAGGACTGCTTTAGCTGTGTCCCAAATATTTTGATAGCTTGTGTCTTCATTTTTATTGAAGTCTCGAAACATTTTTGATTTCATCCTTGATTTCCTCTTTGACCCAGAAGTTGTTAAGAAGTGTACTGTAGGGAGTCGGGCTGTAGCACAGCGGGTTAAGCACAGGTGGCACAAAGTACAAGGACCGGCATAAGGATCCCGGTTCGAACCCCAGCTCCCCACCTGCAGGGGAGTGAGTCGCTTCACAAGCGGTGAAGCAGGTCTGCAGGTGTCTATCTTTTTCTCCTCCTCTCTGTCTTCCCCTCCTCTCTCCATTTCTCTCTGTCCTATTCAACAACGACAACAACAATAATAACTACAACAATAAAATAACAAGGGCAACAAAAAGGGAATAAATAAATAAAATTAAAATTTAAAAAAATAAGAAGTGTACTATTGAGCTTCCACATTTTGGTACTGTTACTAATCTTTTGTTGATTATTAAGTGTTAGTTTAATTCCACTGTGGTCTGAGAAGATGCTTGGGATGATTTCAATGCTCTTGAATTGGCTGATGCTGTCTTTGTGGCCTAACATATGGTCTATCCTTGAGAATGACCCATGTGGATTTGAGTAAAATGTGTTTGAGTAAAATCCAGTTTCTTGGGATGAACGACTCTGAAAATGCCCAATAGTTCTAGTTTATCTATCTCTTCATTTAGCTCCCTTATGTATTTATTGATTTTCTGCCTGGATGATCTGTCAAGTTGACAGAGTGGGGTGTTGAAGTCCCCTACTATGATTGTGTTACTGTTAATATATTGCTGTAGCTCTTTCAGTAGAAGTTTGATGTATTTAGATGGTTTCTCATTGGGTGCATAGATGTTAATAATTGTTATGTCCTCTTGATTGACTGATCCTCTGAGCATTAAGTAGTGTCCATTCCTATCTTTTTAAATCTTATCTATTTTAAAGTCTATCATGTCAGATATGAGAATAGCTGTTCCTGCCCTTTTTTGTGGGCCATTGGCTTGTATGATAGTTTTCCATCCTTTCACTTTAAGTCAGTGTTTGTCTTGTTGAGTTAGGTGGGTTTCCTGTAGACAGCATATTGTTGGGTTGTGTTTTCTGATCCATCTTCCTACTCTGTGTCTTTTAATAGGTGAATTCAGGGCCATTGACATTTATTGATATCAAAGATTGAAGATATTTTAATGCCATTCTTGTAGAGTTTTCGAGTGTCTTGATATATATATATCTATGTACTATTTGTGGTGGTCTGGTTGTTTATAGGAGACCTTTCAGAACTTCTTTCAGGGCATGCTTGGTGATGGTTGATTCCTTCAACTGTTGCTTGTCTGAGAAGGTTTTGATGCCTCCATCTAGTCTGAATGACAGTCTAGCAGGATATAGTATTCTTGGCTGAAAGCCTTTCTCATTGAGCACTCGATAGATATTTTGCCATTCTCTTCTGGCCTATAGTGTTTGTATGGAGAAGTCTGCTGCTAATCTTATGGGTTTTCTTTTGTAGGTGACTCTTTGTTTTTCTCTTGCAGCCTTCAGGATCCTTTCTTTATCCTTATTCCTTTCCATTCTAAGTATGATATGTCTTGGTGTCTTTAGGTCTGGGTTAATTCTGTTTGGGACCCTCTGGGCTTCTTGAATCTTTCTGTCTTTGATGTTGTCTAGACTAGAGAAGTTTTCAGCTATTATGGCCTGGAGAATGCTTTCTTCCTCTCCTTCTCTTTCTTCCTCTGGTATGCCAATAATGCGTATATTGTTTCTTTTGAAGTCATCCCATAGGACTCTGTTGTTGTTTACAGCATCTCTTAATCTCTTTTTGAGATCTCTTACTTCTTTTTTAGTTGTCTCTAATTCATCCTCAATCTTGCTAATTCTGTCTTCAGCCTCATAGATTCTATTCTCTCTGCCCTCTACAGTTTTCTGGAGTTCATCTATTTTGTTGCCCTGCTCTGATACTGTTTGAGCTTGTTCAGCTAGTTGCATTCTTAGCTCAGCGATTTCAGCTTTCAGCTCTCTAATAACCATGAGATAATTAGTATTTTCTTCCATATTCTCATTTGTTGTTCCTGCATTTCTGATTACAATTTTTTCAAATTCTTTACTCACTCCTGTTATTATTTCCTTAGCTAATGTTTGGATGTTATTTCCTTAGCTAATGTTTGGAGGACTTTTAGCTGGACTCTTGTCCTATTCGATTCTCCAATATTTTTCTTGTTGTTTTAACCATTTTATATATTATGTTATGAGTTCCCTTTATCAGTACCTTTCAAATTATTGATCACTATTGCCTGGATTGACTTGTGTCTAAGTAAGTTAATTAAAGGGTTCACAGTGGTAGAAGTTAACAGTTGTTTCAATCCCTGAGTTGGAGCTCAGTGGTTTAAAAGCCTTTTTTTTTCTTCCCTGTAGGCTATGGGAGCCTGAGGCCTTTTAAACTATCAATAGGCTTCTTAGCTTAATCACTGACTCCTGACCAAGATATAAAGCAGGGTGTGGCAGAGATAATCCAGTAGTTATGCAAAGAGACTTTCACAGCCCCTCAGCTATGCCACCGAGGTATAGGTCTTCTCCTGAGTTTCCCTGTTAGATCTCTGTCCCCTGGTGTCCCTCTGTTGCTGCTCCAGATTCTGAGGGTAGTAGCAATAGAGACTCAGAGTTGCACTTGGTGAGTCTCTGGGGAGTCCTCTCCTCCCTTAAGCTGTCCCCTTGTTGGTGGAGCCAACTGGAGGTGATGTCTCAACTGATAAACTGCTGAAATGTTAGCAGTCACTTAATCTCTCCTTAGGCTGCTCTCTCCTCTCTGTCACCAGCCACACATGTTTGTACTCACCGGTGATTTACTGGGTTTCTGTGGTTATTCTAGTCCTGTCTTGTTTTGGTCCCGGGTGGTCTCCTTTGGTATTCCTAGTTGATCCAGGAGAGGAGAGGAGAGGAGAGAAAGCGATCTGCTGCTCATAGCTCCGCCTCCGGAAGTCGAATCCCTAAAAGGGTTTTTTTAAAAAAAATATTAAATCACCTATAATCTTAGATCAGGGAGACCAGAAGTAACTGGGCTTGTAAGTATATAAAATATGGTTATTTGTAAATATTATTAAGTGTCATAAATCGTAGTAAAGTTTTTATATTTATTTTTATTTATTTATTCCCTTTTGTTGCCCTTGTCTCTTATTGTAGATATTATTGTTGTTATTGATGTCATTGTTGTTGGGTAGGACAGAGAGAAATGGAGAGAGGAGGAGAAGACAGAGAGGGGGAAAGAAAGATAGACACCTGCAGACCTGCTTCACCACCTGTGAAGCGACTCCCCTGCAGGTGGGGAGCGGGGAGCTAGAATCGGGATCTTTGCACTGGTCCTTGTGCTTTGTGCCACGTGAGCTTAACCTGCTGCACTACTTCCCATTTCCCCATGGTAAGGTTTTGTATGGAACCTCAGGGGCTTTGCTCATTTTGCTCCATGTTCCTTTTGATCCATACCATTTGATATTACATCCGATGATCTCAAACAAATCAATGCGACCAGTGCCATTTCAACATTTTTCACTTTGGACTATGTCCAAAGACTCCAGTCCTTCGATGTCAACCCTCCAGCTTTAATACTCGAGTGAGACCTTTCCTCACTCATAGGACTACTTAATTCCATTTCAGTGGCACACCTCCTAACAAAATTTTACAATCTAGGGCCCATTAAATAGGTTACATGTGCACATGTACCCATGTTAGAAAATATATATCTTAAAGTTAAAGGGTGCAAGAGTCTACAGTGACTCAATATGTACAGCAAGCAAGTAGAAAGACCTAAAAAAGGGCAACATAAAGTACTTAATAACTATTCTCTACTTAGACCTAGATACCCTCCTCACTTCCTTCTTATTTCACTTCTTTCAATCACTTTAAGGCTAACCTTGTCAGATAAAGTAAAGACTACAAAATCTGGATCAGAGCAAGAGACTGGCATACTCTAATGATGGACCTTTTGATCACTACCAGACCACCCCATCATCTGGGGCCCCAGCCAGGGAATTCTGGAACTCCCACACAGACATGATGGGCCTAGACCTCTAACAGATTCCTCTATACACAATCATTGGTCATATCCAACAGGAACATCTTAAACCCTCTTGTGGGTCTCTACAGGACCTTGCTCTCAATGTAGAACAACAGTGGTAGAATTTGCCACACTCTCTGTAGTGAAGCTGGGACAACATACTCTGCCACTGGAAGAAGACTGGTCCTGAAATGGCTGCAACTTAGAAAGCTCCTACATATGATTATGGAATGTGAGCTCAGATCAACAGGGATGCAGAGGTTTCACAGGTTTCTGTGCCAATACTAGTGGACATCAGCTGGAAATCGTATTTATATTTTAAATTGGAATTATACCAATCTTATCCCACAGTCTTTTTGATCATTATTGAATCACTGATAGAATAAATTAAAAAAAAAAACCTGCACCATGGAGGCAGAAAATAACTTACCTGGCAGGGCACAATGCCAAGCAATCCAAGTGGCCCAGATATGAGCCATAATATCACATAGGGGTGCCATGGCACTAGAGTAACTGGGTGCTGAGAATACCTGAACACACACACACACACACACACACACACACACACAATAACATAATCATAGCCTATTCATTTTTTAAACTTTCTCCTTACACTAATTCTTTTGTTGATTACACATTCATAAATCCATTATGTCATAACTTTAGAAATTATTATAGTGTTTGTGCTCAGGTGATGATGACTCAGTAGAGCTTGGGACTTCTATGGCAACTCTTATTAAAATACCACATTTCTGGTCTTACCTAATATGCTAATATTAAATACAATAAAGGTTTTTAAATATAGTTTCTGAATTTCTCATTAGATACCTAAACAAATAGCTTCTTTAGTCCTGATAATTTCTGTAAACTGTACATAGGATAAATTTCATCCTTGCTGCTATTGTTACTCTTTAATATTGATGCATATTAGAATCCTTGATTGCTTCATTTCACTTTTTTTTAATGCTAAATATTAAATTGGCTTGGTCATGTAGGAAATGAACTTGCATCATTTCAAGCTCTACTTCACTGATATTTTCACAGCAAACAAGCTAATAAAACTCTCAAAATAGTAATCACAGAACAAAGTGCCCTAAAATCCAGTTTTGTAGGGAATGAAGCAAAGGTCAAATAAAAAATTTAAAAAAGGAGGGGAAGGGACTAAGCCATCTAATCAAGTTGCTGGATCCAAGATCTCTAGCCCTTTTTTTCTAGATACTTCTCATTGGAATTTAGCTACAAATCCGAGATTCCTTGCAATTCTGAAGAACAGTCATAAATTTCAGTGTTATACTTTGTGAAAGTTCAGTGCCAGTCACAATCTCATTTTAAAAGCAATTATAATCCTGGTTGCAATATTGAAAGGTTATGGTCCTCCGGGCCTCTGAATGAGTATCTGTTGAGATGACATCTAAAACATATCTTTAGCTATTGCTTTATTCTCAGTCCTTGAAATAGCTTAGCAGGTCAAAAGAAAAAAAAATCTATTGATCATTCTAAAGTGAAAGGACCCCAGTGTTATAACTCCTATTGTGCAAGACTAAAATCAAAGTACTTATTCACAACCTCTAGAAATCTTACCACCTGGGAGCAAAGTATATATGTTGAGAAATAATTGTGGTAATCATAACACTCTATCTTGTGTAAGTGTCAATGTTTTACACAATTTCCCAAGAAAGAATTCAATTAAAAATGCAGTATTTAATCTGTGATATTAAAGTACAATTATTAGACATTTTCCCTTTGCTAATGTGCAAGTTGCAATGAGCTAGTAATTATCAAACTCCAGTAGCTTATACTGATAAAATGCTAGATCCTGACATTCCTATTATTCACACTATCATCAATTGACTAGTCTGAGGCACTTTTTCTTGTATTTCAGAGTAAATAGTTTAACATATACATTTCTGATTCTTTCTATAATTTTAGGGCACTGCTTTGTACCTGAAAAGAAATTGAAATTATTCAACAACATAAGGATTTATAAAAATAAATTATTGTAGGTGACTGTAATCACTTAAATCAGAACACTTACTGAGTAAGTGGATAGCTCAACCCCAACTTAGTCCCCAGAACCCTACAATATCTGCTGAAATCTTGGTTATAAATACATCAGAGGCTGTGAGGCACTATCCCTGGCTAAAACTCCCTCCATTTTTGTTCCACGGAATCTTCAAAGTAGTGCAATTTTGATTGTTCTAAGGTTCCTTAATTAGTATAACTTAATACATTTATCAGAGATAATACCATTATATCATTTAATAGATTTACACAATGCAATAGGTAATTGTGATTATGCAAATTAGCACATTATGACTAAAATTCCTATACAGCTAACTCTTGGGCAGTGTGGAAGTTAGGAGCCACTACCCTTATTTTACTGAAAATCTCTGCTTAACTACAGCCTGCCTTTTAAATAGGAAAATTCCACATCTATGGATTCAAACTAGTCAACCTCTACATTTGGTTCACTATGAGAAAAAAATTTTTTTGGAAAGAAGACCCTTAAGGAGCTAATTAACAATAAATGGGATTATAAAGTTAGGTCCCCAAGCCAATACATGTACTTGTAGGGAGAAAAGATATTATCTTTTGTCCAGTCTCTCTCTCTCTTAGTAATTCCTTCTCTCACTCATGCACAGAGAAAAGACCATGTCATGGCCGATGATTTTGAACTTCAAACCTCCACTGTTATGAGAAAATAAATGGTTTATTTATATTATGTAACAGAGAGACTAGAGTAGTAGGTACCTGTGTAAATGCACATTTACTGAGCTCCCTTGTTTAAGTATCCTAGACTATGGCATCTTGCTACTGAAATCCAAGAAAAAAACTATTAAAGCAGTTTAACATTTAAGTTTTGAGTAATTTGTAACTAAGTCCAGTGACATATTAGTCTCAGATGCCAATAGAACTGACACTTGTAAATTATAAGGGTTCTTGACATTCTCTTCCACCATATACAATTTTTCCATATTTCTACCTAGATGTTATGCCTGATAAAATGTCAATCTTATATATAGAGATAGAAGGAAGAAAATAAATTTGCCTTAGTCTTGAGCAAGTATTGAGATCCATTCTTCTTTCTTTTATTTTATTTCTTTTTGTCTGTTTTTCCTTATATTCCTCTACCCTAACCCTACCACTACTGGAGCACTGCTCAGCTCTGGCTTATGGTGGTAATAATAATATGGCGGCACTCATAATTTGAATTTTCAGAAGTCAATTGTAAATTCAATTAATCCATCCATTTGCTTTCTCAATATACCACAGAGAGTGAAACTACAAGTGCTAGTAAGGATGAGGAGATTAAGGAATTCTTCTACATTGTTGATGGAAATGCAAACTGGAGGGAAGTTGCTTCATAGGCAGTGAAGCAGGTCTGCAGGTATCTTTCTCTCCCCCTCTCTGTCTTCCCCTCCTCTCTCCATTTCTCTCTGTCCTATCCAACGACGACACCAACAACAACTACAACAATAAACAACAAGGGCAACAAAAGGGAAAATAAATAAATATTTTTTAAAAATTTTAAAAAGAGTAGTAAAGAAATAAGAAATTATATACAGGTAGCAATAACAAATCAATAAAACTATATTTTCCACAATTAACTTACTAAATTTATAAAATATTGAATGTCTATTTCAAAGATGTATGTTTCATTTTGCATTTATTATGCACTTAGTATATGTAAAACATTTATTCAATTAATTAGGAATTTGATGAAAGTGTTTTAAGAGAAACAGAAATAGAATTTTGATTAGCTGTGGGAGCACTGATCTTATGAGGTAAGTCATGCAGTACCATCATCATCCTATTAAGAATAATTCATCAGATTATCATTATACTTGCAATGATTTATAAACTCCTCAGTCTGGTTTATATATGCCCATGTGACCTAACCCCTGTCTCTCTTGCTTGGATTTTTTTTCAAACCACTCTCATCATGATCTTTAAAATGTCTTATCAGCTTTTTTCATTCCCTCTGTTAAGTCATGCTGCATCCTGAATTTATGTGTCCTCATCATCTTTCTTCTTCTGTCATTTAGTTCTAAGACTAAATGTCATCTCTTAAATATCTACAGAGTATAATTTCATAGAATCCTCACCCCCTTCACACAATCCCACTGCCTCTACCATTAATAATTCATATTTTTATCAAGTGTTTTCTCCATTTGTTTACTGCTCATCTTTCCCTACTGAAATGACAGACTCAGATCAGCAGGACATTTAAATGTTGTACTGAAAACAGTATCTCTAGGAAAGAGCAATAGACCCCACAGTTACTGCTCAATAATTACTTGTCTAATAAATGAATAAATACAAAAATGAACTTATGGCTGGATGATAAGGAACAGACCAAATTCAGTGATGATGCCTACATTATTTTCCTTGGGTTAATAGATGGGAACATGTTATTATTTAGGGATACTGCAGAATAAAAGAGAAAAAAAAAGGGGATGGGTTTTTAAGAAATCAAGAATTTGCTAAACTCATATTAAAGTTTTACATTGGTAATACATTGATTGACATATCAACTTGTCAGATAGTGACCATATCTGAACTTCATTAGTAAGCTTATGAAATCATAGAAACAAAGTTTAGTCTTTTTAAAATTTTTTTCCGTTTTGTTGCCCCCCCTTTTTAATTTTTTTTATTTATAAAAAGGAAACTTTGACTAAACCATAGGATAATAGGGGTACAACCCCACACAATTCCACCACCAGAACTCCGTATCCCATCTCCTCCCCTGATAGCTTTCCTATTCTTTAACCCTCTAGGACTATGGACCCAAGGTCAGTGTGGGTTGCAGAAGGTGGAAGGTCTGCTTCTGTAATTGCTTCCCTGCTGAACATAGGCAAGCGTTGACAGGTTGATCCATACTCCCAGCCTGCCTCTCTCTTTCCCTAGTGGGGCAGCGTTCTGGGGAATTGGAGCTCCAGGACACATTGATGAGGTTGTCTGTCCAGAGAAGTCTGTTGGCATTATGTTAGCATCTGGAACCTAGTGGCTGAAAAGAGAGTTACCATACAAAGCAAAATACATTGTTGACCAATCATGGATCTAAAGGCAGGAATAGTGCAGATGAAGAGTAGGAGGGGTCTTCCATTTTATAGATAGCTAGTAGGCATATTTTAGTTATATTTCAAAGGGCCTGTGGCTATACTAGTTTTTTTTTTTTCAGCTGTATATCAAATTTAAGGCTCAGGCAAAAAAAAAAAAACTAGTATAGCCCTTGTTTTTTATAATTATTTTTTTAATTGTTGTTGTAGTTATTATTGAGCTTAACTCGCTGCACTACTGCCCGACTCTCCAGTGTTCAGTGTCTACATGGGCTATTATACTAATAACAGTCACAACTAACATATGTAGCATGTATGTATATATGACTAAGATAATATGTAGTATATGTATGCTTTAGTGACCCAGCCACTCTTTCATTACTTTAGATGGATATATATATATATGGATATATATACACATATACACATATGTATGTGTGTATGTATATTCCTTATAATTTTAATTTAAAACATACATTTTCCTCTCTCATTTTATAATTTAAGGAGCCAAACCACCAAGAAGGAGGAAGGTGCATAGGACTATTGTGACTACTGTACTCATTACAAATAGCATGTATGGGTGTGATGCCATATAATTTTGTGAAACACTGTTAAATCCCTAACATATTTTAAAAGAAATTGAAGAAGCAACATGATACATAAAATGCATAAAGCATATTACACAATATTTGGTGAAGCTGGCAATGGAATTCTAAGTCTGCTTTCATAACCTACATTTTAACATGAAAGTGAATAAAGAGAAGTGAGGTTAAGAGAATCTGGAGGTATTCCATTCTTAGAGTATAATGGTAGAAAAAATATAAAGAAAGAGCTAAGAGCTGAGAGGAAAAAATAGGCAAAACAAAACCAGAAAATATATTACCTCAGAAACTCAGAGACATTCTTCAGAAGGAAGAACTTATTTGTGTTAGATGTTTCTGAGAGCTATAAGAAAGAGTAGAATAAGGAAATCCCCACTAAATTTTCAAATAGAAATAAGTGAGCTGTGGATCCCTTAAAAGCAAGGCTATCAGGGGAGGGGATGGGATATGGAGATCGGGTTATGGGAATTGTACCCCTCTTATTCTTTGGTTTTGTTAATGTCTCCTTTCTTAAGTAACAAAAATAAATAAATAAAAATATATATAAAAGCAATACTCTGGCACAGAGTACATGAAAATCAGAAAGAGAGCATTAAGAAAGAGAGAAGAGTGGTCCGGGAGGTGGTGCAGTAGATAAAGTATTGGATTCTCAACAACGAGGTTCTGAGTTCAATCCCAGGCAGCACATGTACCAGAGTGATGTCTGGTTCTTTCTCTTCCTCTCTCTCTCTGGATGTCTTTCTCATGAATAAATAAATACATTCCAAAAAAAGAGAAAGAGAAAATGGAGAAGGTGAGAGCAAGTCTCCCCACCACTGCACCATTGCCCAAGGTTTTATCCTATTTCCAGTGTAGTTTGTGGAATAAAAATAAGTGAGTCAGGGGACTTTAAAAATAAGAAATGTAGTAGAACTTCCACCTTCTGGACACAATAAATAATTTTGGTCCATAATCCCAGAGATGGGGAAAGAACAGGGAAGCTACCAATAGAGGAAATGGGACACAGAACTCTGATGTTGTCACTGTGTGGAATTATACCTGTGTTATCTTACAATCTTGTTAATCATTATTAAATCACTACTAAAAAATTTAAAAAATAAGAAATGTATTGCTTTTTCAGTCTAAAAAAATTATACTGTTGAAGTCATAATACCTGAAATCCTGCGAGATCAACCTACAAACGGAATATCAGAATACTAATACGGCTTTATTTATTTATATTTTTCATTTTTTGAGAAACCACAGAAACCAAGAATGAAACCCATGTCCTCACACGTGCAAGGCATAAGCCTCCTCAGTCCTTGCAAGCTCAACTTGATTATGCTGCCCTTTGCTATCCACACCCCAGTAGATAAAAAAAGGTTTGTTTGTTTATTCTTTTTTTCCCTGTTTGAAAGGTCAGATAGAAATTGAGAGGGGAAAGGAAGAGAGGGAAAGAGAGGGAAACACCTGCAGTGCTGCTTCATTGCTGCTGAAGCTTTCTTCCTGCAGGTGGGACAGGGTCTTTGAGTCTGGTTTCTAGCACATGATAATATGTGCACTCAACCAGGTACACCAACACTAGACCCCAAAATGTGAGATATTTAATGAAGAAAAATCCATAACCAAAGTCCAAGGAAAATACTGTACCAGTAAAACTACTGAAAGCAAACAGGACATATTAAAAATTTAATGTTACCCCTTTATCCTGTGGTCTTATCGATATTTTTTATTTTATAAATAAATAAATCAAAAAGTTAATGTTTTTAAATTTAAAAAGTTTTCTGAATTTAGATTCAGTGAACGGATGAATGCATGAATGAGTGAATGAATGCAATTTTCAAAAGCAGGATGAGGAAAGAGAAATAATCTGAAATAAAGGAAAAAGTATTCAACCCCACTGAGGATTTAAAATGTAAACTAAGTCAGGAGTTGGGTGGTAGTGCAGTGGGTTAAGCACACATGGCACAAAGTGCAAGGACTGGTATAAGAATCCCAGTACAAGCCCCCGGCTCGGCTCCCCACCTGCATGGGGTTCACTTCACAGGTGGTGAAGCAGGTCTGCAAGTGTCTATCTTTCTCTCCCCCTCTGTCTTCCCCTCCTCTCTCCATCTCTCTCTGTCCTATATAATAACGATGACATCAGTAACAACAATAATAACTATGATAACAATAAAAAACAACAACAAGGGCAACAAAAGGGAAAATAAATAAATATAAAAAATTTCAAAAGTAAACCAAATCAACAAAAAATTCTCATTATGTAGAACAAGCAAACACTAAAAATTACTTGGGCAGTGCGACCAGCTGATAGGTAGTACAAAATCTTTTACTTTTCTTTTTACATGTTTCTATACAACTTCTTTCTTCTCTGTGGCTGAATTCTTATTTCAATGAAATGAATGAAAAAGTTAAAAGCTAGTACTATTGTATAGTAATGGAAGGTAGTGAGTGGTGTGGCACACAGGCTAGAGTTTTATATTCAGAAAGCAAAAGACATGTCAAAAAAATCTTCCTGGCGTAATTATTTATACAAAAACAGGACCTTTTATCCATGTGATTTGACATCTCCAAGTGGCTTTTTCATTCAGATAGAGAAACAGAAAGATAAGGAGAGATACCACAGCTTCTTTGGGTGCCATAGAACCTCCCATTTGTTGTTGGGCCTCCAACCCGGGCTGCACACAACACAAGACATATATGTGTCTGGTGAGCTACGTCCTACCCAGTCTTTTACTTGACCTACATGATGGAACTTATCCTAGATAATCTGGGTAGATCTGATTTCATTGATTTCAAGGGCTTAAAAGAAGGACTGAGAATTTCCTGAAGAAGAGATTCTGTCAGTGGATGACTTAATTCCAATACACACACGCACACACACACAGACACACACATGTATAACAACTACAAAAAGAATAATAACTGCTATTGATCTTATTCCATTTTTTGATTTGACTGCAGCAAGTTGTAGTGGTTAAATACTAACAATGATAGTACAAAAATGAAAGTGAGAGTCATATTTTCACCAAGGGTTCCACAGAAAATTAAAGATCTACTTCTCAAGCTAGAGATTATTTATTTCTTTTCTAGTGTAAATTTATATAGTGATTTGACTTAGCAAAATTGCCAAAGAGGATAGTATTGCAATTATGAAGAAGAAGAGACTCTACTCCCTTTAGCATTTGTTAGTGTTAAAATCCTAAATCCCTGGGGCCAGGTGGTGGCACACCTGGTTAAGTGAGCACATTACATTTGCACAAGGACTGTTCAAGTGTTCAAGCCCCTGGCCCCCACCTGTAGGGGGAAAGTTTCATGAATGTTGAAGCAATGCTGCAAGTGTATCTCTGCCTCTCTCCCTCTTTCTCCCCTCCCCTCTCAATTTTTCTCTGTCTCTATCCAGTAACAAATAAATAAAAATTAAAAGAAAAATACTGAATCCTTTGAAAATCTAAGAATGAGACCTGTTTTTTTTTTTTTTTTTTTTCGTTTCAAACAATATCAAGCTATTGGAAAAAGGCTTTTGGTGGATAGGAGAAGGTGTGGTAAATTATAAGGTGTCTTCTGACAGTGTCAAAACATTCTTCCCCCAAATCTCAGATTATCTGGCACTTGAAAGTAGTAAGCTGTTTACTATATTCCTTGCAGAAAACCTGAAATACATGCCAGAAAATGCATTTTAAATATATTTTCTTATTGGTATCCATGTACAAAGTTTTATGTAGAAAAAAATGCTTTGTCTACATAGTCATGAGTACATTAGAAGGTACTTTTCTGACTCAAAGAGTCTGGTGTATCAGGCATCATATAGAAAACAGTCTGAAATAGTAGGGTACTCATGATGCATTATTATATATCTTAATGCAGCCTACCAAATCTGAAACAGGTAGTTAAAAATAAAAACTAGTTGGGGCTGAGTGATGGTGCAGCTGGTTGAGCACATTTGTTACAATCATCAAGGATCTGAGTTCAAGCACCCAGTCCCCACCAGAAAGGGGAAAGCTATGTGAGCTTTTCTTTCTCCCTCTTTATCCCCACTTCCCTCTCAATTGTTGGCTGTTTTTATCCAATACATAAATAAATAAAGATAATAAATAAATAAATACTACTTTTTCTCTTTTTCTTTTTCTTTTTTTCTTTATTTAAGAAAGGATAAATTAACAAAACCATTGGGTTGGAGGGGTACAACTCCACACAATTCCCACCACCCAATCTCCATATCCCACCCCCTCCCCTGATAGCTTTCCCACTCTCTATCCCTCTGGGAGCATGAACCCAGGGTCATTGTGGGTTGTAGAAGGTGGAAGGTCTGGCTTCTGTAATTGTTTTCCCGCTGAACATGGGCATTGACTGGTCAGTCCATACTCCCAGTCTGCCTCTCTCTTTCCCTAGCAGGGTGTGTCTCTGGGGAAGCGGAGCTCCAGGACACATTGGTAGGGTCTTCAGTCCAGGGAAGCCTGGCCGGCATCCTGATGACATCTGGAACCTGGTGACTGAAAAGAGAGTTAACATACAAAGCCAAACAAATTGTTGAGAAATCATGGGCCCAAAGCTTGGAATAGTGGAGAGGAAGTGTTAGGGGGGTACTCACTGCAAACTCTAGTGTACTTCTGCTTTCAGGTATATATTTTGTAGTAGTTTATGGATACGTGTGAACATATGCTCTCTCTCACAGAAACTGGTGTATATCTAGGTTTTGGGACTTTGTTAGAAAGTGAACCACCTGAGATGGAATTAGAGTATACTATGAAAGGAAAGATCTCACCTGAGTAATGAAGCTGAAGGGTTGTCATTCTACACGTGAAGTCTCTGGACACAGTCTGAAGTGAAGCATGTTGAGGTGGCAATCGTTGTGTTGATTAGGTTGTGATCGGCAGATGCAATATTATTTGATATGGATTGGGACAGGCATACGGGAATGTGGGCCCTATCCAAAGGTTCCAGGACTGGGGGAAGCAGAGGCTCTATAGTGGAGATGTGAGGTTCCTGCTGTCTTAGGGTTCAAAAAGATAATCAATAGTCAAAGTTATCATCACATTATTTGGTAATTGGGTTAACTTTGAAAAGTCCTTTTGTTAGGGTTTGCTGTACAGTACCCTGTATCTTGTATATAGCTGTGCTATTGGTTGCTTCTGAACTACTTGGTCTAGGCTTTTGAGAGAGTCTGCATATCAAATACACAGCCTATATATTAAAAAGATTCAGTCTGTGTTTTAAAAAAACTTCGAGACATACAATTAATTTTCCCCCTCATATTAATTAGCTAGTGATTTATATGACTACATTTTACTAGAAGTGTACATAAATACCATTCCCACCACCAAAAGACTGTGACCCATCCCTCCCACCCACTCCCACCCCCCACTGGCCCAGGAAGCTGCATGTCTACCCCTCACCACAGGGTTTTTACTTTGGTGCCCTACTTACAATTTTGTCAGGTCCTGCTTTTAGTCTCCCTTTCAGATCTTCTTTCTCAACTTCTGTTGATGAGTGGGATCATCCCATACTCATCTTTATCTTTCTGACTTAGCTTACTTAACATAATTCCTTCTAGCTCTGTCCAAGATGGGTCAGAGAAGGTGGGTTCATTGTTCTTGATAGCTGCATAGTATTCCATTGTGTATATGCACCACAGCTTTCTCAGCCACTCATCTATTGTTGGGCAGCTGGGTTGCTTCCAGGTTTTAGCTATTATGAATTGTGCTGCTACGAACATAGGAGTACACACCTTTTTTTGGTTGGGTGTTATGGAGTCCTTGGGGTATAATCTCAGGAGAGGAATTACTGGATCATATGGAAGGTCCATGTCTAGCCTTGTGAGAGTTTTCCAGACTGCTCTCCACAGAGGCTATACCAATTTACATTCCCACCAGCAATGCAAAAGTGTTCTTCTGTCCCCACAACCTCTCCAGCATTTGTTGCTGCTGACCTTTTTGATGTATGCCATTCTTACAGGAGTGAGGTGGTATCTTAGTGTTGTCTTAATTTGCATTTCTCTGACAATCTTCTTAAGACACACCAAGAACAGTAATGTAGATAGCCTTAGTTGTAGTCCAATGGCAAGATGATGGCAAATTCTGTTGCCAGTACTTAATCTGACTGTATTGATGTCATTGCCACCTGCATATGTCCATTTAGGTCACTGTGCTCATGTGCCCACGTGTCTGTCCTGTGCTTTTTGGAACAAATTTCTCAATTTCCTGAAGCAACCATTACACAGCAAATGATTCTTGATTCTTCAATATATCACGAAGGCCCAAAGAAATAACATGCATTGGAATAACTGAGAGAAGTGTAATAGGAGACACTTGAAAAAAAAAAAAAAGAAGTGTAATAGGAAGTGAGGAGAGTATCTAAGTCTAAGTAGAAACTATTTCATTGGGCACTTTATGGTCTTTCTACTTGCTTGCTACATATATTGACTCACTGCAGACTGTTATGCATATTTGCTTTCAGGTATATATTTGGCTCTAATTTATGGATACATGTGAACATATTCCGTATCTCATGGGACCTGGTCTATATTTAGGTTTGGGGACCTTATTAGGAAGTGAACCAGCTGAAATGGAATTAGAGAATCCGATGAGAAAGGAAAATGCTCACCCAAGTAATGAGGCTGAAGGGTTGATATTCCATGACTGACATCTCTGGACACAGTCATAAGTCAAGAATGTCAGGGTGGTACTCCTTGCATTGATTAGGTTGGGATCAGCAGATGCAGTATCATTTCGTATGAACTGAGAGAAGCATTCAGGAAAGTGAGCCCCACCCTAGAGGTTCCAGGACTGGGGGAAATATAGGCTTTATAGAGGAAGCAGGAAGTTCCTGCTGTTTTAGGATTTAAGAAGGCAATGGTACAGAATGTTCTGTCCTCCGAAGGAAGGCTGGACAACATACTCTATCTTCCACCTGAGGAAAATGGGTCCTGAAATTGAGGCAGCTTGGAATGTTCCTACTCATGATCACAGAATGTGAGCTCAGATCTACAGGATGCAGAGGTCCCATAGGCTCCTAAGCTGAATATGGGCCCTAGATCAGAACAAATCTATAAGGTTTACAGTCAAGAATATTTGTATGCTTTTCCCATATTTGGGAGCTACTCTCTTCCTTGATCCAGCTTTCTGGTCCTTTTTCCAGCTATGACATCATCTCCCCAGACAATAACTTGGACCCACCTGCATATCAGATGTCAGGATCAGGAAAAAAAAAAACTAGTATAGTCATGGGCTCTTTGAAATATAACTAAAATAGGCCTACTATCTAGCTACAAAATGGAGACCCATTTAACTCTTCATCTGAACTATTCCAGCTTTTAGATTCATGATTAGTAAACAATTTGTTTGGCTCTATATTTTAACTCTTTTTTCAGCCACCAGGTTCCAGATGCTAACATTATGCCAACCAGACTTCCCTGGACAGAGGACCCCACCAATGTGATCTGAAGCCCTGCTTCCTCAGAACCCCATCCCACTAGACAGGCTGGGAGTATGGTTAGGGTTAGGGTTACCCTGCCAATGCCCATGTTAGGTGGGGAAACAATTGCAGAGGCCAGACCTTTCGCCTTCTGCACCCCATAATGACCCTGGGTTCATACTCTCAGAGGGATAAAGAATAGGAAAGCTATCAGGGGACGAGATGGGATACGCTGCTGGTGGGAACTGTGTGGAGTTGTACCCCTCTTATACTATGGTTTTTGTGTTTCCTTTTTATAAATAAAAATTTAAAAAAGAAAAGTAAGATTAATAACAATGAAGAAAAATGTACAGAGAAGGCAATAGATATTGCTATAATCAAATTATTTGGCAATTGGATTAACTTTGAAAATCCTATAGTTAGGATTTGCTGTTTCATAGATGACATCACCATAATTTATGTCCTTTGACATTATTTATATATAGCTGTGTCTTACAAAGTTAAGCCACCAGTTGCTTCTGATATTTTTGGTCTAAACTTTTAGAAAAGTCAACATTTAAAAGAACAAGTCATTATTAGAAATGCATAAAGAATTTGAGACCACTGTTAAAACTCATTCTGATTACACATTTGATATCTCAAGTGCTTAGATTCAAAGTAAGGACTGTAAAAGCTGAATAAGAGCAAGAGACTGGCATATTTTATTTTATTTTAAATATTTATTTCCTTTATTGTTGCCCTTGTTTCCATCGTTGTTGTAGTTATTATTGTTGTTGATGTCATCATTGTTGGATAGGACAGAGAGAAATGGAGAGGGGAGGGGAAGACAGAGAGGGGGAGAGAAAGATAGACACCTGCAGAACTGCTTAACTGCCCGTGAAGTTACTACCCTATAGGTGGGGAGCCAGGGGCTCGAACCCGGATCCTTATGCAGATCCTTCCGCTTTGCGCCACATTTACTTAACCCACTGAGCTACCACTTGAGCTACTGTCACACTTTAATGATGATTCTTTAGTCACTATCAGGCCACCCCATCAGCTGAGGTCCTAGTTGAGGAGTCCTGAGATTCTCAAACAGACATAATGGGCCTAGACCTCAAAGAAATAAATCCCTCTCTCCATTATTATGGGCCATCTCTATCAGGGACAACACAATAGACACCTTGTGGGACCCCATTGGACCTTGCCCTCAACATGGATCAACAGTGGTAAAGAATGTTCCATCCTCTGAAGGGATGCTGGACAACATACTCTATATTCCACCTGAGGAAGATGCGTCCTGAAATTGGGGCAGCTTGCAATTTTCCTACTCATGACCACAGAATGTAAGCTCAGATCTACAGGGATGCAGAGATCACATAGGCTCCTAAGCTGAATATGGGCCCCAGATCAGATCAAATCGATGGGTTTATAGTTAACAATATTTATACACCTTTCCCATATTTGGGAGCTACTCTCCTCTCTGACCCAGATTTCTTTTTCCAGCCATGATGTCATCTCCCCAGACAATAACTTGGACCCACCTGCATATCAGATATCAGGCTCAGAAAAAAACTAGTATAGTCATGGGTCCTTTGGAATATAACGAAAATAGGCCTACTATCTATCTACAAAATGGAGACCCCCAAATCTTCATCTGTAATATTCTAACCTTTAGGTTCATGATTAGTCAACAATTTGGCCTATATGTTAAATCATTTTTCAGCCACCAGGTTCCAGATGCTACCGTAATGCCAACCAGACTTCTATGAGCAGACGACCCCACCAAAGTGTCCTGGAGCCCACTTCCCCACAGCCCTGCCCTAAGGAAAGAGAGAGAGAGGCTGGAGTAGGGATCGAACTGCCAGTGCCCATGTTCAGCAGGGAAGCAATTACAGAAGCCAGACCTTCCACCTTCTGCACCTCATAATGACCCCAAAGGGATAAAGAATAGGGAAGCTATCAGGGGAGAGGATGGAATACAGAGTTCTGGTGGTGGGAATTGTGTGGAGTTGTACCCCTCTTATTCTATGGTTGTTGTCAGTGTTTCCTTTTTATAAATAAAAATTTTTTAAAAAGAAATAACATACATACATCATAAAGCCATGTAGTATTCCACATGCTGCTTGTTATTTATGTTTGTAGTTATTTAATCTATGGAAGCTTATTTTGTTTTATTTTTAATTATCTTTTTAAATTTTTAAACATTTATTTATTTATTCCCTTTTGTTGACCTTGTTGTTTTATTGTTGTAGTTATTATTGTTGTTGTTATCGATGTCCTTGTTGGATAGAACATAGAGAAATGGAGAGAGGAGGGGAAGACAGAGAAACACCTGCAGACCTACTTCACCACCTGTGATGAGACTCCCCTGCAGGTGAGGAGCCGAGGCTCAAACTGGGATCCTTATACTGGTTCTTGAGCTTTGTGCCCCCTGAGCTTAACCCGCTGTGCTACCACCCGACTCACATTTTTAATTATCTTTATTTATTTGTTAGATAGAGACAGAAATCAAGAGGGGAGGGGGAAACAGAGAGGGAGAGAGAGAGAGAGAGTGTGTGTATGTCACCTGCAGCACTGCTTCACCACATGCAAAGCTTTCTCCCTGCAGGTGGGAACTAGGGGCTTAAACCTGGGTCCAGGTGAACCACTACCCGGCCCATTAACCATGGACATTCATAAGCTGATCAGGCAAAAAAAAAAAGCAATGCTAAGGTTGAGGATTAAATTTTATTAAATTGTTATGGATTATTCATTAATTGGTTAAAAACCACACAATTTTTGAAGTTATGCCTTAATCATCATTTCATGTATTGTGCACTGATCGATAGACATTGATTATAAGACATACGTAAGAGATAATATTTTCATATAAAGCACCAAGTCTGAATGGTGCTCAAGATAAATGCAAAAGAAAAATCACTATTTACTGAGGGTTTAGATGCCATACTAAGAAAAGTAATATTACTTTGTTTAACCTTCAAAGTAGTAATTGGAAGAGGACTTTATTATGACCCTCATTTTTTAAAGATGATAATTAGTGGGTTTGAGTAATTTATCAAAAAAAGTAGCAATTATTACAGAAAATAATAGTGAGTAAAATATGTGCTACTAACCATTAGAATCAAGCATGGGCTCTCCTCACTAAAGTTTCTTGGACAAGACAGAGAGTTAAAATTTATTAGTAGGGATCATGTGGGGTTTTTGTTTGGTTTCATTTTTATTTTTAAGGAGAAGGGAAGCAAGTGAGAACACATATTTTGGTAACTCACTCACCACTGATAAATATTCTATTCAATTTTTAGTGATACTATCCATGTATCTTAGATTTGTCTTTATTGTTTCTTGGAAGGAAAGGCCCAGAAAGATAAGGAAACCACAAAGAAAATAAATAGGGCAGACTCTATCAGAGAGAAGAGGGAAAAAAAAGCAGGGCACTCAGAAGTAGTAATAGGTGCAAGTGTGACATACAAAGGAGGGGAAGGCAGGAACATAGACAAAAGTAAATACAGAAAAAATTAGATACAGATAGTTATATATTCAATCCATATCTGTGACCTTGGGAGAACTACTGCAATTTCCAATGGAGAGGGTGAGGACATAAAACTCTGCTAGTGGAACATTATGGAATTTTACTGTTATTACCTTATAAGTCTATAAATCAATATTAAATCACCAAAATAGAGAGTTAACAAAGAAAGGTATGTGAGACATTGAAATGCAATACTTTAATGTATATTTTAAACAATTCTTAGACCCTAAAACTACTGCAACAAGAGATATAGTTCTGTATTATTACTTCAGATATGACTAAGGACAACAATCAATAAAGTTCACATCCAGAGGTCTGATCAAGGAGAGTATGGGGGAGTTCTTCCCACATTGCTAACTTACATTCTAGTTCAATAACTTCTCCAGCCCAGAAAAGGGGCATGGTATAGTCTGACCTGCAGAATTTTAAATTACGACACTGATATTTTTGTGTTGCTCTTTTACTTCCTAAATATGAATGTTTCGTGCTTGTTTTCTTTTTGTTTTACCACTGAATATCTAAATAGTTGCTGGGAGAAGGATGTGAAAAACAAAGTCTTTTTTTTTTTACAATAAGTTTCCAGACTGGAAGGAAAAGAAGGAATATTACACAAATATTTTAAATTTTGAACTGGGTGCTATGGCCATTGGAATTTTTTTAATTTACAGATTTGGGAAAGACCGAATATATTCTATATAGAAGGTACAATGGAAGATATTGCCAAGAAGAAGAAAATGGCTGTAAATCAATCCTGTTAACCTGTGCAGGGACACACATTAAGACGTACTAGCTCCAAAATGAGGACCCCAAACCCTCACCTGCAATATTCATACCTTAGGCTCATGATTAGTCAACAATTTTTTTCTGCTTTATATCTTAACTATTTTTCAGCCACCAGCTTCCAGAATATAACATAATGCCAATTTGACTTCTCTGGGAAGACAACCCCACCAATGTATCCAGGAGCCTCCTTTCCCCAGAGCTCTGCCCCACTAAGGAAAGAGAGAGGCAGGCTGGGAGGATGGATCAACCTGTCAAAGCCCATGTTCAGCTGTGAAGCAATTGGAGAAGCCAGACTTTCCACCTCTGCACCCAGTGATGATCCTGGGTTCATGCTCCCAGTGAGATCAAGACTAGGAAAGCTTTCGCGTTGGTGGTATAGTGGTAATCATAGCTGCATTCCAAGATAGGAAAGCTTTCAAGGGAGGGGATTCGATATGGAGCTCTGGTGGTAGAACTTGTCGGGAATTGTACCCCTCTTATCCTATGGCCTTGTCAATATTTTCATCTTATCAATATTTTTTTTTTAAAAAAAACATACGCTTAGGAGTCAGGCGGTAGCAGCGTGTTAAGCGCAGGTGGTACAAAGCACAAGGGCCAGCGTAAGGATCCCTGTTAGAGTCCCCAGCTCCCCACCTGCAGGGGAGTCACTTCCAAGCAGTGAAACAGGTCTGCAGGTGTCTGTCTTTCTCTCCCCCTCTGTCTTCCCCTCCTCTCTCCATTTCTCTCTGTCTTATCCAACAACGGCATCAATAACAACAACAATAATAACTACAACAATAGAAAACAACAAGGACAATAAAAGGGAATAAATATTTTTTTAAAAGATATACGCCAATCTTATTTACAGTGAGGTTGTAACTTTATGATTATATTTGACCGGTAAAATAAGTAAGGACTCCTACTTCCAATAATAAGCACTAAATTTTCAGTTTCTTCTTACATCCTCTTTATTTCATCATTGTCTCTTTCCACCCACTTCCGTAGTCAGAAGAGTGAAGCCACAATATAGAACCCCAGACCCACCCACAAGTAATTCTTCAAAAAGATGCTCCTACTACAACAGTAAAACAAGGGCAACAAAAGAGAAAACAAATACATATTAAAAAAAAAAAAAGACGCTCCTAGCTGACCCATACTACTCACAACGTACTATGGCGTGAAGAAAAATATTTAATAAAATACTTGAATACTTGTATTTGAGGGAGGTTTGTTATGGTAGCTTGTTGTATCACCCTACCTAATATATGACTCATATACATTATATATCTTTCCCAAATCTTGCTTATTTGTCCATATTTGCTGAACAATTCAAACTTCTATATGTTTCACAGGGGAAGATTTTCCAACCTGTACTAAGCAGGTGGCAGGTAAAATCAAGTTACCTCCTCCTAGAATCAGCAGTAACAGGATACTGGCATTTTCATTCGTGTGCTAGAAAATTCTTACGAATTAAATCTATTCTCTCTTCTCTCTTGTCATACACACACACACACACACACACACACACACACACACACACACACACACCATGTATATACAGAGAGGCAGGGTTAGCTATTCATTTTCCTAGGTTTTCTCCTTTAAGGGAGTAGAATGCCACTATTTCTGCTTGACAAGTTGCTCACACAGCAAAACCATATCTCACAAATTCACCCACCCAGAAATTACAAAATTATCACACCTTTATTTAGTAGTAAAAAACAGCCGAGAAAAAAAAAAGACCAGTAAGTTGTCTATTTTATATGAATATAAAAATTTTGAGCCATAAAGCAATGCACTTCCCTGAGTGAGCTGGAGGCACTGGGGCTGAGCCCTGATAAGAGTCTAATGATGACTCAATGGCCAAGCTATTTATAACAGAGTCAGTCTCAGCAAGAGATAGGAGCCTGTGTAAAGGTTCATTAAAACTGGCATTTCTGCTGGTTGCTACCATACAAAAAAAAAAAAAAACACTTGTGATATCATCAGCTCAGTAGACCTCTGTAATAAACCAACATTTTTTCACATTCTTCCAGAGTCAGCCTATAGTATGAGAAGCATAAACGGTAACATAAACTTCTAATTTTGAAAACTACCAAGGGCAAGGATTATCAAAGATTATTGATTGGCTTTGGTTAAAAATGAATACAATAAACAGATCTGTTAAGGAAATGCAAGAAAACAGACTCCTTTAATATAACACAATGTAAATGTGAAATTAACTAGATACATCAACATAACATTTTAAGTGCAAGTACCTCATAAGAAATATACTAATAAAGAATATTTAATGCTCACTGTAGACTGTTATAGTCACACTGCAAAAAAAATATTGATAATTTGAAAACTATATATTTTTAGGATTGGGTAAATTGATTTTCACAAACCTTTTATGGTCTTTAATCACAATATAAACAATAGACCTTAATTTTGCATATACAGAAAGGTTAATACCTTTTTTTAAAAACAATTTCTTTACAGTAGAAAACTACAGAGATGTCTTAGACTAGTCTCCATGTGATGATGCGGGGTGTAGTCTGAATCAGAATCACTGTGTGTTGAGGGTTTTTAGAGTCTTCATCATTACAACGCTGCATTTTAGTTTGCTTTTTTTCTTTTCTTTTTTTGTCACCAACGTTTTATTGGGGCCTTATGCCAGCATGATCCCACTATTCTTGGAGGACTCTTTTACCCTCCTTTTGTCAGATAGCAGGTGAAGAAGAAGTGAAGGAGCAGAGACTCTAAAGCATCATTCTACCATTTGGGCAACTTCCCCTTTGTGTGCGACTTCCACTGGGTAGCCAGGAGCTCAAACCTGGTAAAATTTGGGAATATAGCAATTTACACTCCACCAGGTAAGCTATTTCTTGTTCCATTACACAGTGTTTTAAAGGTACTAAAATTAATTAATAAACTACTACAAGATCACTTATTTTCTAAAACAGGAGTTCTCAAATTTCAGGATGCAAAAAGAGTGCTTGATAAACCCACTGCTGGACTTGATCTTTAGAGTTTCTTATTCCATTCATTTAGGGTAAGTTTTGAAAAATTTCATTTCTAGCAATTTCCCTGGATGCTAATACTTTTGGTTCATAGATCACATTCTGAGAATATTCCACTGCCTGAAAATATTGAATTAGGAATGAGAACATGTGACATCACAACTAGTTTTTTTTTTTTTTCTAATAACTCAGTTTTCTTGTCTAAAGATAATGGGGGCAAGTTCCTTTGTATGTAGATATATTAGAAACCTTTCACAAATTATAAAATTATAAAGTAGGGAGTCGGGCGGTAGAGCAGCGGGTTGAGCGCACGTGGCGTGAAGCCAAGGACCAGCATCAGGATCCTGGGTCGAGCCCCCGGCTCCCAACCTGCAGAGGAGTCACTTCACAGACCTGTGAAGCAGGTCTGCAGGTGTCTTTCTCTCCCCCTCTCTGTCTTCCTCTCCTCTCTCCATTTCTCTCTGTCCTATCTAACAATGACACAAATAACAACAATAATAATAACTGCAACAATAAAACAAGGGCAATAAAAGGGAAAATAAATAAATAAAATATAAAGTGTTTTAAAAATTACAAAGTGGATATCACAGAGGGTTTATTTGGCACAGAAAGTTTTTAGCCTCACATACAACTGGTATATATTAGATTTAAAAAATGTTGGGGCCAGGAGATGACACATCTGGTTGAGCACACAAGTGACAATGCACAAGGACCTGAGTTCAAGCCTTCAGTCCCACCTGCATGGAGAAGCATCACAAGTGGTGAAGCAGTGCTGCAGGTGTCTCTCTTATCTCTCCATTTCTATCTCTCCTCCCCTCACAATTTCTGTTTTGTCAACTATGTAAATAAAATTAAAATATGTTTAGATGACATGGAAAATAAACAGTTATACACATGCAATATTAACTCAGTCACACTAAACTATCTCATTCATGTTACGTCAACACAGTTCTGCAGATGGGGAACAGGTGCTAACATTCTTTTAAATAATAAGTGAAAGAGGGAGTCAGGCAGTAGTGCAGCGGGTTAAGCACATGTGGTGCAAAGTGCAAGGGCCAGAGTAAAAAACCCGGTTCGAGTTCACCTGCAGGGGAGTTGCTTTACAAGCGGTGAAGCAGCTCTGCAGGTGTCTCTCTTTCTCTTCCCCTCTCTGTCTTCCCCTCCTCTCTCCATTTCTCTCTGTCCTATCCAACAACAATGACATCAACAATGATAATAACTACAACAAGGGCAACAAAAAGGGAATAAATAATAAATATTAATTTTTGAAAAAATACTGTAAAAAATAATAATAAGTGAAGAAGACACTTCCTTCCCCCACTCAAACCCCCAGAAAGTAAGTCATTTTAATAATAGTTTCATGCCTCCCTTATTCTTCATCATCTTGATAAAATGTGGAGTATAGAAAATTTTACAACTCGGGACAGGGTGGTGGTGCATTTAGTCGATCATGTATGTTATGATTTGCAAAGACCTGTGTTGGAGCTCCCAGTCTCCACCTGCAGGACCAAAGCTTTATGAGTGGTGAAGCTGTGTTTCAGGTGTTTCTCTGTCTCTATTTCTCTCTATCACCCCCTTTCCTCTTGATATCTGGCTGTCTCTACCCAATAAATAAATAAAGATTAAAAATTAAGAAAATGTACAACTCTCAAAGGGCCTATCTTTCTTTAACAAGGTCTGTGTCTCTAGCTTGAAAAACTCATAATTTATATTTATGGCATCCCTATGTTTCCTTAGTCAGCTATCAAGTATTTTAAAGATGAACCTCAGTGTTCTCAAATAAACAAAGATACTGAAAGTGTGCATAAGATATAGATATTTTTGCCTTATAATTTCTCCTGTAATCTTTTGAGAGACGATTGTCTCTCAAAGAGAATTAGACGATCTTGTCTTTCAGCTGCTGACAAAGACACATAATTAGTGATCAACTCCTGTGCATGCTCACTCCTCCTATAACATATTTTAAAACAAAAATGTTAATTAAAATGAAGGATGCTTTTCTAAAGATGTTTATAGTATGTCATCAGTTTTTTAAATGACTATTTTAAATCTTTTTTGTTTAGCTTCCAGATGGAATAAAAAATTAATGGGTACATTGATAAAGCTAGGAGATGAACAATAAAGAGCATGAAAGATTTTGATTTTAAAAAATGTCTTTATGCCAAGAAAAAGCTGAGCTAGGAAAAGTAACAGATGGCTGCAATACTGGCCTTCCTAAACATAATTTGCAAATCCAGTTACAGAACTTGAATGAGGTGGATGACTTCACCACAGGGTTTACCAAAACAAGAATACAACCATTGAAGGGAACACAGTTCAGTAAAAGCATTTCTGGAAAGCATTTTTTTTGTCACTATTGAGAATTAAAAAGTGCACCTGGTCTCTGACTGCTGAGATATATATTTTGTATCATTATGAGAAGCTTTTTAAGATTAAAGGAAATCATCTAAGGTTTTATCTGTAGGAAGGTAGAGGAGGAAGTAGGGCACAAAGAAGTATAGCAAGTGAGCAAAAATAGTAACACTGAATAAAACCAGATGAAATCAGAAGTATGAAAATATTACTTATTCATTTGAAAGTCTCTGGAATCAAACAAGAATTACATGTTCTGAATACATCAAGTATTAGAATTTGCTAGGGGTTGCAAAAAGAAAAATGAAGGAAAGCAGAAGCAATGATTATTTCCTAAAGTAAAATGTAAGGAATCCAGTTATTCTTGTCTTTGTGGACACAATTAATTATTCTCATTAACATCTTCCAAATTCTACTCCCTCAATTTTTTTTGTAAGAAATCTCATGTATTTCAGTGACTAGCATTGGTCTTTAGGTAACCCAGGAAATAGTATTAATTTTCTCAAAGCAATGATGACTTTACATAGATCAACTTTTTTTTAAGGCCTTACCAGTTTTTGAGATGGTTGTAGATTGCCCCTCATTAATTTTTTCAGATATAGAAATGCAAGTTAACCAGGTGCTAGAGCAGAAATTTGAATTCTTTAAAAAATATTTATTTATTTATTCCCTTTTGTTGCCCTTGTTGTTTTATTGTTGTAGTTATTATTGATGCTGTCATTGTTGGATAGGACAGAGAGAAATGGAGAGAGGAGGGGGAAGACAGAGAGGGGGAGAGAAAGAAACCTGCAGATCTGCTTCACTGCCTGTGAAGAAAATCCCCTGCAGGTGAGAGCCAGAGGCTCCAACCTGGATCATTAAGCCTGTCCTTGCACCAGTCCTTGCACTTTGCTCCACCTGTGCTTAACCCGCTGCGCTACCACAGGACTCCCCGAAATTTGAATTCTTGAATCAAGAACACATGCTGACAATGGTGAGCTAAACAGCAAGATTATGAAGATTTCAAGAAGTAAAACAGGGAGAGTTGGGTGGTAGTGCAGCGGGTTAAGCGCACGTGGCGCAAAGCTCAAGGGCTGGCTTAAGGATCCCGGTTGGAGACCCGGCTCCCCACCTGCAGGGGAGTCACTTCACAAGAGGTGAAGCAAGTCTGCAGGTGTCTTTCTCTTTCCCTCTCTGTCTTCCCCTCCTCTCTCCATTTCTCTCTGCCCTATCCAGCAACAACGATATCAATAACCACAACAATGTTGGGCAACAAAGAGGAAAATAAATAAATGTAAAAAATTAAAAAAAAATAAGTAAAATAGGGATGGTAGCCACAAAGTTAGCTAAACTAAGAACTAGATGGATTTTTGACATTTACGTTAATTTCTAGATTGTGTTATAGAAGATGTGGAAAGTAAAGAGAAGATATGAGATTTGATGTGACAATATATATCTCCATCTTAAACTGAAAAAAAATAAAGAAATAATATATTCTGCTCTTATCAGAAAGAGGAAACACAAAGTAGAACTTGGACTGGATTTGATGTATTGCACCAAAGAACTGGGGAGTGGGTGGGAGAGTGGGGAGGGCACCTAGTGCATATGTGGTAGAGGAAGACCTAGTCGGGGGTGAGAGTATGTTTTCAGAAAACTGAGAAATGTTACACATGTAACATCAACTCAATTTACTGCAAACCATTACTTCCCCCTCATACAATTTTAAAAAATAATAATAAAATTAAATTTAAATACTTATATACTCTTCTATTTTGTTGTTAAAATTCGGAGGCTCTTGCCGGGCTGGCTTGCTTCACGGCGGGTAACAGAGACGCGGAGACAACGGCTGGGCAGGGAAGCTGTATTTCTTTATTCAGGAACAACGATTCACAAACTAAGACAAACTAATCACCAAACAGAACTCTGCTATCTCTTTGTGGTGGCACAAGCACTCTCTCTCTTACTCTGGAACTCAGGAACCCTCCAACTCTGGCACTCTGAAACTCTTTCACTGTGGAACTCTCTCTTACTCTGTAACCCTGAAACTCTCGAACTCAGGAACTCTGACTCAGGAACCCTCTCTCGGTTTCCTTGGGGCGGGGCCAAGCAGGCCCGCGAAATTAACAGGACTGATCCAATTCCTTGGCAGGGGAGGGCTAGAACAAACCAATGTAAAGCATACGACAATTCCCCCTTTTCTTTTTAACTAAATGGCTACAGTATCAAGGGTGTGGGGTGAACAGAAACCTATATCATACAGGCATTTTTTAAAAAAGAAACTGGCACAAACTAAACTTTATCAGCTTAAAAAAAACATTTCTTGCCTCTGGGGGGCGTACTTTCTTCGACGGGCATTTGCATGGGGGCGGGGAACGGCCTAGAGTCCCACAGGCAGCTGGCTGCAACTTACTTACTATGAAACAAAACTTGTTATTAGCATATCTACAGCACGATCCAACGTTTCTAATAGAGAAGGAATTTGAGACTTTTACATATCAACAACGTCTTTTAACCTTTTGTTACACCCATTTAAGATGGAGACACACACTAGGTGTGGGCCGGAGAGGAAACCTCAGGCATGAGAATAATTAGCATAGCCATTGTGTGATCTACCATTTCTAATAGAGAAGGTAATGGAGAGTTTTACATATCAACAAGTCTATTTAACCTTTTGTTTAGACTAACTTAGTTAAAATATATTGATTGTTAACTAATTTTTACCTTAGACTTTAAATGTAAGTTAATTTTATCTTTATGAGAATTACATTGAAAACCTTTTTCATTTAACTTTGACTAGTAAGAATTTAGCCTTAAAGCTACTGTTTACCAAACTTTAAACATACACATAAACATGGTCATTAATACACAAGGAGAGAAACCTTTGTTATGAAGACATGTCATTTTAAACACGAATTTAAATCTGTTCTGTCTTAGTGGTTGGGGGGGGTCACCATTCGGAGGTGGCTTCCCGCGCAGCTTCACTTTTAGGAATTGCAGGTTGCGATCTCTGCACAAATCTCTGCGTACTCCAGCTTGTCTGCCTTCAGACCGGACCGGCGGCTGGAGATCTCATGTGCCCAGTTTCGGCAGGGAGCCCGGGGGTCCGGGAGGCCTGGGAGGCCCGGGATGGTTCCAGAATTCATAGAAAGAGGGCAGGCAGGCCAGTTTTGTAGAAGGCGTGGGCCTAGGTGCCCAGGGGTGGCGGCAATGATAGGCCGCCGCGGCCCTGCCCTATGGCCCTGCCATGTCTGCTGCCCTGTTTGCAGTGGCTGAGCAGTGTGGAGGGATCACGCGTCCAGTGCCCTGCGCCACGCGGTGGAGAGCCGGCTCCTGTGGGCTGGCCTCGGGCTCTTGCGTGTTGGACTCGGGCTCTTGCGTGTTGGCCCTGGGCTCCAGGAGCTCTTGTGTGCTGGTGTAGGCCTCCTGTGGGCTGCGGGGCTGCGGGGCTGCGGGCGCGGTGCATGGGGTTGTCTGGGCGCAGCCAGCTGGCTGGCTGTTTAACCAGGTGGAAATGGCAGCTCCGTGCCTTGCCTCCCGCCCGCTGGCTCTTCCTGCTGGCTGTTCTGAGTTCGCCAGAGCAAGTGGAAACCACAGAGTGGTCCAGAGATAAATGTTCCAGAAACAGCAAAACAGTCTAGTGAAGAAAGAGCAGAGGCCTTTGGAGATCTCTTCACAAGCAGAAGAGAAGGCCATAGTGCATAGGTAGCCAAATTGTCTTTACTTATCTGAGAGATGCGCAGGTCAGGTCCACGTGGGCGCCATTTGTTGTTAAAATTCGGAGGCTCTGGCCGGCCGGTTTAGCTTCACGGGCGGGTAACAGAGACACGGAGACAACGGTCTCGAACTCTGGAACTCTCGTACTGGGGAACCCTCTGAAACTCTGGCACTCTCGAACTCTCAAACTCTCGACCTCAGGAACTCAGGAACCCTCCAACTCTGGAACTCCAGAACTCTTTCACTGTGGAACTCTCTCTTACTCTGTAACCCTGAAACTCTCGAACTCAGGAACTCTGACTCAGGAACCCTCTCTCGGGGTTCCTTGGGGCGGGGCCAAGCAGGCCCGCGAAATTAACAGGACTGATCCAATTCTCTTGGCGGGGGAGGGCTAGAACAAACCAATGTAAAGCATACGACACTATTTCACATGTCCACATGCTTCAAATAAGGCGACAGTTAAGTGAGCCCACTTCCTCAGCTCAAAGGGAGACTATGACAGAGATATCTTGTGTGAATACATACTGTCCTTTGGAAATAGTTCAGGAACAAGGACATGAATCAGGATGGAGCTATTGGGCTATTTTAGGGAACTACTGGGAGAAAAAGGGATAGGCTTTCTCATTCACTAAAGACTCAAACTGAAAAGACTGTGCAGTCTTAAAGGAGTTAGCTGAGGAGACTTGTTTGAAGTCAATTGAAGAGAAAGAAAAATTATGAGAAAAACAGAGAAAGGACTGAAATAAAGTGATGATACCTTTGAACCTGTGAACTTCTGAATCCTGAACTCAGTTGTGTTTGGCCATTTGGGGGAATAAACAATTACAGGAACAACCTATTGGGTTAATTAACATAACTTCCAGACAAAATTGTCTTGATTACAACAGAGCCCTTTATTTTCTGAACAGAAAAGTAGTGATTCTTATTTATTTATTTATTTTTAAAAAGCAACATTACCTAAGGGGTATGAGAAAATTCCGTTTATTAAGTCAGAAATGTTTTTACCATAAAACTGGCACTATGTCTTAGCATTGGTTAGAGCATTTAAAAATAAAGAGAATTTTATTCTCATGATTGTGTTGTCATAGTCCTCATTTACAGATTAATTTAAACCTGAGAATCCCACCCTAACAACCTTTCTAGATCTTATTATATTCATAGACCTTACCTTTTAATACCACCAAACAGGACTTGAAGAAAATGGAATTTTTAGAAGGCATAGAAACACCAATTCTAATTTTCTTTTATTATTATTATTATTATATTTATTTGATAGAGACAGCCAGAAATTGAGAGGGAAGAGGGAGAAAGACAGAGAGACACCTGCAGCACTGCTTCACCACTTGTGAAGCTTCCCCCATGCAGGTGGGGACTGGGGGCATGAACCCCGGCCCTTGCTCATTGTAACATGTGTGCCCAACCAGGTGTGCCACCGCCCAGCCCCCTCTAGTTTTCTATGGTAGCACAGGTGATGAAATGCCTTTGCATCAGCATGGATTTCATGTTCCTAAACTTTTTCATTATATGGGCAACATACTATTCATATTCCATGTTCTAGCATTAATGGTAAACTCTTAAGTGAAATGCATAGTGAATATCTACAAACAGAAACAAAAGGATGAATTCCAGCCATATCCATATTCCAGCCAAATAATCTATTTGTTTTAACTTAATGTAATTTCTATTAGATTTGATAAGACATAGAGAAATTGAGATAGGAGGGGGAGACAGCTCGGAGAAAGACAGACACTTGCAGACCTGCTCCACTGTTCTTGAAGCATCCCCACCCCCAGCCCTGCAGTCACTTGATTTTTTTTTAATTTTTAAAAATTGTTGGTTGTTTGTTTAATGGGAATACAAATAATAATAGCACCAAGACTCTAGCATGATTCATGGTTAATGCTTTGTGATTGACAATGTAACAGTGCATTGGAAGAGGCACAGATTGGAAACCTTTCATTCCTCATCTATGATTACAGGGGTGCAGGGTCTGGAACCCATCTCTTTGCACATTGTAATGTGTGTTTTCAACTGGATGTGCTACCGCCAGGCCCCTATAGAATAATTTTTTTAAATAAGCAGAATGTAAAGTAAAATTTAAAAAAATCTAGAGTCTACTAAATCAGTTCCAATAATTGCAGACAGAAACTGTCCTATTTGCAAATACACATCTGATACAAATGGGCCAATCAGAACTGCCTCAAATTTAGGCCAGTTGTTGCATGTACTATAAGTATGCACTATATTAAGCCATAAAACAAGAGATACTTAAGGGACTTTCCACTCTAGAACTTTAAAAATAATTCATGAGAAAAACCATTACATATTTAATGAGAACTAGCTCTGGTTTTAAAAGTGGAAAACTATGGCCATGCATTGGATAATTCAGAGGAAGATATTTTGTTGTAGTCTTAATGCAAATTAAAGTTAAAATCAAGGTGATGATGATGAACTATATATATTAAAGAAAATAAAAGCAAACATTGGTTGATATCTCCAACAATAAATTCTTCATAAACTTTTAGCAGATTTCTCTCTGTGTTGGGTATTGTTTTAACTCTCCTGAAAAAATCATAAAATGTCTATCGGTACTATAAAACACGCCTGCAAACAGTAAATATTGATCTTCATTTTCCAAGTGTTTTATTGTCATTTTTATTAAAGAAAGTATCAAAATATTTGGTAATATTAAATGATAACTATGTCATAAAAATCACAGAATCTACAAAAAAACACTGAAATTTTAGCTCAGGGAAGTATGTCTCTTTCAACTGACAAAATGTGATTTATATTTATGATACATATAAAAGCAGGAACTTTGATTTTTCTCAATCTAAATTACAGAAAGATTCCATGGGAATCTGTAAGTATATAAGAACTTTACAGAATGGCTTTCACAGTGATGGTAAAGTGAAGACTAAAGTTTGTTCCATAGTCTCTAATCAGTAGTCTCATTATGACTGGTAAGATATATGGAAAGTAGGCTATATTATGAGATCAGTTTATATACATAAATATATATGTATTTTAAGAAATATGATTATATTTGAATCTAATAACTAAACAAAGTGCCAACAGGCATAGAGACAGATATCTATTAGGTACATGGAAATCCTGTGCCATAGCAATCATCATGGCCATCAGAGTCACTTGTTTTTTTTTAATTTTTGAAAATTTTTGGTTGTTTGTTTAATGGGAATACAAATAATAGTAGCACCAAGTCTCTAGCATGATTCATGGTTAATGCTTTATGATTGACAATGCAACAGTGCCCTGGAAGAGGCACAGACTGGAAACCTTTCATTCATCATATATGATTACAGTAAAGTAATTTTTTTTCCAGTTTCATCAACTATAAAAAAGTTCTTTTTACTAGATATCCTTCTTGTTTATGAGGTAAAAAGCTATAGTTCAAACTAGCTCTATAACCTGGAAAACACTAGCTTTAATGTGAAGAGTTCCAGAAAGTAAAAACATTGTTTCAAGTCTCTTTAGCTAACCCTATTTGCTTCCCTGAGTGTTTTTTTCCCTTTTTTAAAAAATATTTATTTTATTTATTTATTCCCTTTTGTTGCCCTTGTTGTTTTATTGTTGTAGTTATTATTGTTGTTGTCGTTGTTGGATAGGACAGAGAGAAATGGAGAGAGGAGGGGAAGACAGAGAGGAGGAGAGAAAGATAGACACCTGCAGACCTGCTTCACCGCCTGTGAAGTGACTCTCCTGCAGGTGGGGAGCCGGGGTTCGAACCGGGATCCTTATACCGGTCCTTGTACTTTGCGCCACCTGCGCTTAACCCGCTGCGCTACAGCCTGACTCCCTTCCCTGGATGTTTGTATCATTATGCAGCATATCCTTTCTGTGCCTACTAACAGCTCTAAGTTTAACCAGCAGAGGAAGATAAATGTCTGTCTTGAAGTCTCAACAGCAAATATTAACTAAAGCTCTGAAATGCCCATTCCTGAATCAAACACCAGAGAAAGGATATGTGTGTGTGTGTGTGTGTGTGTGTGTGTGTGTGTGTGTGTGTGTGTGTTAGTGATTCAATAGTAATTTAGAAGGTTACAAGATATTATGGATATCACCACTCCCACTGCCAAAGTTTTACCCACTCTGCCAATTATAATCATGTCTCCTAAAGTCTTAAAGTCAATTTGACTACTTTTTCTTTTTCCAGAGAAGGTTATTATAGGTAATGGAAAATATGCCTACCTGTAAGAACCATTCATACTACCACTGTTTCAAATGGAGACTGTTCATAAAAATTCATCGTTCATGGCAAATAAGAATAATTTTGAATGCCAAGTTATGGATTCCAATTTGTATTTCCTTTAACTATATGTCCCAGTCATATTTGTGAAATATTTCAAAAATGAATCAAGAGAGATGATAAAATACTAAGTTTAAATAATAATTCAAAGTGTTAAAGTACAGATTACTGATAGAAAATGAAAATCATGATCCCCAATTAAGATTTAATAAAGAAATTTTTATTATATGGATGTTGTTTTCACACAAGCTTGGGAATGAATGACAAAGAGATAAAGAAAAAGATTATGAAGCTAATAGGAAGAACAATATGGTAAAAAATAAATAAACATGAAAGCTGAGCAGTAGTACACCTGGTTAAGTGCACACATAAAATTGTGCAGAGATGTGGATTCAAGCCCCTGGCCTCTAGCTTCAGGGGTGGGGGAGTGCTGAAGGTGTCTCATTTCTCTCCATCTACTACCCCTTTAAATTTCTTTCTGTCTAATAAATAATAAATATTAAAATAAATTACTATGACTTTGTCAGTCTAAATAAAAAAAATTATGAGAAACTAAGTTTGTTAGTAGTAGAGGAATTACAACTTGGAATACATGCTGCATCAAGTCACAGAGATGAGTCTGTTGGATTGAACTGAATTGGGTTCAATAAAAAAGTGGAAAGTCAGGCCAGAATCCTAGCAGTAAGGAAATTCCTTAGCTCGAAGATAGGAAGAGATTTTTGGCTGGCAAATCCCCAGTTGAAATAATTCTTGATCTTCCGCAAATTAGGAATTAATAGGAGAGTTCTTCTCACAGATTTTGCTGTGCTACTATATCATCATTGTGTCAAAGTCATGTTTGACTAAAATTATTAGATACTTTCAAAGTTAGCACAGAGATAAGTCAGTCAGTATAACCTGCAGAGATGAGAGCAGTCAGCACCATGACTATGTAGAAGTGAAGAGAGGAAACCACCAGCACCAGAGGAATAAAGAGTACCTTACTGATGTGATGAAAATATTATCGGAACTTGGAAACCCCAGTAAGAGAAAGGACAGACATGGAGGTGGGTTAATAATATGATTCTAATAAGAAAGTGTAGAAAACTGAGTTTGGAGGTTGAAAAATCTCTAAACCAGAATCTGCTATCAATTAGTTGTACTGTATCTATATCTGTAGTTTTTTTTTTTTTCCATAGTTGGGTCACATTGGGAAATGCATATGACACTTTTATTAAAGAAATATGTCAGATATATCAGATACATGATTTATAGAAATATATTTTTATCTGTATAGCTATAGTTTTATCTGGGGATGTAAAAATGTACCTTGTTTATAAAGTTGGTCTATAAAAGGCATTACTCTCTTTTTAGCTAAGCTTTTGTCTATATATCTATGATAAAACTTAATGGTTGTCCAGTATTGTTCATGAAGCAAAATAATTTCAAAACGCTCCAGGACTAAGGGCTTCATAATTTGTTTATAATTCATCAGTAGAATCATTAATAAGGGAATTATTAGACACCAATGATTATCAGTATTAAATAAATAAAATTAAGAGAGATTGGGGATTCCAGAAGATGGCAGACTGAGAAGCTACTAGTGGTTTGAGCTCTGACAACATCTACTGGAAATGGTAGGATTTTTTTTGCCTTTAGCAGGACAGTCAATAAGGGGTCCTAGCGGTGACAACAAGAAGGTGACTATAACTCAATTTGAGTTAGAAAATAGAGTAAAAAGAAAGGAAAAAAAAATTTTTGATTATTAATCCCGAAGCTCACCCGTGATCCCCTCCCCCCATAACCAGTCCATGGAGGCAAGAGATCTGCTCCTAGCAGGCTCCCCTGCTGAGCTTCTTTCTTTACCAAGATCTCTTTCCCACCAGGGGGTGTCATTCCAAATCTATTCCTTTCTGAAACCCTTGGCCTTTCTTTCTAAGTGGCCAATTCCAGCTACAAATGTTCCACCAAGCAGAGACTTACTCAGACAGGGAAGGACTGCCAAAGGTTTTTTTTGTTTTTTTTTTTCTTTATTTTCTCAACAATCAGTTGCATCTGCTCAGGGGGCCTGAGGCAATCTGGAGCCATCCAAGCTGAAGACAGGATAGGTTTTTAACTCTGTTCTATTTTATTACCAATACTAGATAAACATGTATTCCTTTCCCCCTCTCCTTCAGATTGACAAGAATTAACTCTTAGTGTATTTTCCATTGATAGGGGACTGGATGTCTTATCCACTGATAAAGTAACTTGTTTCACTCTTCCTATCTCCCATACTCACTCTCCCACCCCCCCCCCACCTAGCTAAATAAATAAATAAATAAATAAATAATTCTTTCCTTTCACTTCTCTTTTATTACTGTTCTATTTCTAATCTTTTTAATTTTTCTCTCTCTTTTTTTTTCTTTTTCTCATTCTTGTCATTCTTCCTTCCTCCTTTGGCTTTCTGAATTCACTGATACACGTTTGGGAATTATTTTGGGGAAGAAATCTGACTCAGAGTGGACTCTCTCTGCATGTATCTCTGCTCTACTTACCTTTCTCTCTAGCTACCACTAGAATATACAGTGGATAGTAGATTTGCATAACTGTCTATTCTTGCTATTCTTGTCTATTCTTGAGGTATTTTATTATTTTTTTTCCATTTTTTTTGTTTGTTTTATTTTCTTAATAATAAGCTGCCTCTGCTCAAGAGGCTTGAGGAAATCTGGAACAGTTTTTTTACCCTGCTCTATTTTATTATTAATATTGTATAAAGGTGTATCTCTTATCCCCCCCTCCTTTAGGTTGACCAGAATTAACTCTTAGGGTATCTTCCATTGCTAGGGGATTGGGCGTCTTATCCATTGTGAGAGGAACTTGTCTTACTACTCCTACCTCCTCTACCCATTCTCCCCTTCTCCCTCCTCCTAGCTAATTAAAAAAATAAAATAAAATAAAAAATAAATTAATCAATTAAAAAACTTTCCTTTGACTGCTCTTTTATTACAGATCTTTTTCTTATCTTTTTTCTTTTCTCTCTCTTGTTTCTCTTTCTTTATATCTTGTCTTCCTTCCTTCCTTCTTATTTGGCTTTTTGAATTCACTGATATTCATTTGTGAATTATCTTGGGGAAGAAATCTGACTCAGAGTGGACTCTCTATGTGTGTATCTCTGCTCTACTTCCCTTTCTCCTCTTGCTACCCCTAGAATATACAGTGGATAGTAGATTTGCGTAATTGTCTATTCTTGCTATCCCTTTTTTCCTTTTTCTTTCTTCTTCATTTGGACTTGGTTGCTATTTTTTCAGACTGGAGACATTGTTTGGCTAACTGGTAGTGATTAAACTGCTTCAATCCTTGCTTCAGTTCCTATTGTAATTTCTGAGGTTGGTGATTGCATTTGTCATAAATGTATTTAGTACAGTGTTGCTTGTACTCAAAACACAACAACTGAGGAACAACAGAACATAAAAAAAAAAGAAACACATAAATCAAAAAAATGGGTAGATCAAAAGCAAATAAAACTGCTACTACAATGAATGAAGACAAGAGCCCAGAAGAAACTACAAATCAGCCAGGAGTAGCCATAGATAAGAAAAGTATGCAAGCAATAATAAACTTATTAATCACAAAAATGAAAATAACTTTGGAGGAAAGTAATGGCGGTATTAGAGAAACAACAGTTGAGACCCCCAAGGAAAATATTGATTATCTTGAGGCAATTAGAGAACTGAAAGCTGAAATAGCTGAACTGAGGAAAGAAGCTGAGGGAAGGGAAAGCAGACTAACAGAAGCAGAAAACAGAATTAGTCAGACAGAGAGTGAGTTAAAGAAAACTAAGAAAGAGGTGAAAGAGCTCAAAAAGAGATTGAGAGACACTGAAAACAACAACAGAGACATATGGGATGATCTCAAAAGAAGTAACATTCGTATAATTGGCCTTCCAGAAGAAGAAAGAGAGGAAGGGAAAGGAAACATTCTAGAGGAAATTATGGGAGAAAACATCCCATACCTGAATAACAGAAAGGACATTAAGATTCAAGAGGCCCAGAGAGTCCCAAACAGAATCACCCCAGACCTGAAGAGAAAAACAAAAAGTCACATACAAGGGAAAACCCATAAGACTATCAGCAGACTTCTCCACTCAAACTCTCAAAGCCAGAAGAGAATGGCAAGATATCTACAGAGCCCTGAATGAAAAAGGGTTTCAACCAAGGATAATAGATCCTGCTAGACTTTCATTCAAACTAGGTGGAGGGATCAAAACCTTCTTAGACAAACAACAGTTAAAGGAGGCAACCATCACCAAACCGGCCCTGAAAGAGGTTCTAAAAGACCTCTTATAAACAAGACCATCACTATAATACTTTCAATATATCAGAGCAAATAAAAATTTGTTGAACAATGGCACTACAACACATTAAATCCATAATATCAATAAATGTCAATGGCTTAAACTCATCCCTCAAATAGCACAGAGTGGGGGGATGAATCAGAAAACATAACCCAACCATATGCTGCTTGCAAGAATCCCATCTGACATAACAAGATAAACACAGACTTAAAGTGAAAGGATGGAAAACTATCATACAGGCTAACACACCACAAAAAAGGGCAGGAACAGCCATTCTCATCTCAGACACAATAAATTTTAAATTAAATAAAGTAATAAAATTAAAAGTGACCAGTGGTATCTCAACTGTGGAGTGGATTACATGTTTTCACACACATGTACTCAAGTTCAAATCCCAGTCACTAAGATTGTCTTCAGAGGGGAAGCTTCATAAGTGGTGTATCAGAACTCCAATGTGTCTTATCTTTCTGTCTCTCTCCCTCTCTTTCTCTGAATCCCCTTCTATAAAAATGGAAAACAAAACTCATCACCAGGAGTGGTGGAATTATGCAGGCACTGTGCCCCAGTATGGTTCCGTAGCCCTCATGTCCACTTGGTCGATTCCAAATTATATTCCTCCATGAGGATAATTTCTGGAACCATCCGTTCCACCCCGGTTCCATGGCTGCCAGTTCTTAGCAACATCGCCCCGCCAGATATTTGTTGGGATGCAGCATCATCTAAGTTCATTTCCCACGTCTACGCTCGACCGGACCTGCCAATATACGCGGATATCTTCGCCCACCCTGTCCAACGCTTGACGTCTCGTCACCCACTCTGGTCCCCTATGCCTACACTGAACTTCTCTGCTCCAGTCTCTTGGAAACAGAGTTGGCAGTCAGCTGAGGTAAAGAACAAACACCTCATCACGGACCCCTGCAAGCATCAACCCAGCTTTGACCTAGCACGTTATGATTGGGCCCTCCTCAATCGCTATCGCTATCGAACAGGCCATGGCCGGTGCGCCGCTATGTTCCATCGCTGGGGAGCCAGAGACGACCCGAACTGCCCCTGCGGCTCCAGACAGACTATGACCCACATAGTCAACGACTGCCACCTCTCCAGATTAAAAGGAGGTCTCGAAACTTTACATCAGGCTCAACCTGACGCTGTTGACTGGCTACGGAAGAAGGGCAAACGCTAAAAGAAGAAGAAGAAGCAGGCACTGAACCAAGCAGTAACTTTGGCAGTAAATACAAAAATAAGTAAGTTGAACAAAAACTATAATTGGAAAAGTAGAGCATTTAAAATCATATTAAAATTATAAGAATTTTAAGTAAGAATCTGACATTGGACATTACTTAGATACACAGGATGCACAGATGTTGTAATGTAGTGGGCTATATGTTGTGTTTCCAAAAACTTCTAATTTTGAACTCTTAGTCCCCTGAAATAAGATATTATTTGAAGATGGAGTTTCTGTAAAGTAACTAAGTGATGATGAAAATAATGCACAGATTAGTGCCTTCATAAAAGAGACCTTAGAGAGGGGATTCAACCCCTCTCAGTCATGAGAGGGCATAGTGAAAAAGTGACAATCTACAAACTCAAGGCTGCTACTCTGCTTTCACCATGTTTTGAAATTTCTCAGCCTCCAAAACCAAGAAATAAATGTCTGCTGTTTACAAATCTATGTATTTGGTCATAACAACCTAATGAAATAAGACTAGAGAAATTAGGAGTCAGAAGGTAGTGCAGCAGGTTTAGCGCATGTGGCAGGAAGCGCAAGGACTGGCATAAGTATCCTAGTTCGAGACCCAGGCTCCCACCTGCAGGGGAGTCGCTTCACAAGCAGTGAGGCAGGTCTGCAGTTGTCTGTTGTTTTTCTCTCCCCCTCTCTGTCTTCCTCTCCTCTCTCCATTTCTCTCTGTCCTACATAACAATGACATCAATAACAACAATAATAATAACTACAACAATAAAAACAAGGGCAACAAAGAGAAGATAAATAATATAATTTTAAAATTTTTTTAAAGAGTAGAGAAATTGAATATTAACATAACCTCAGAATTATATTTATTTTGTTTCAAAAAAGTTATCTATGTGTTTGTGTGTGTGTGTGTGTCTGTGTATGTGTGTGTGTGTGTAATGTTGTCAATGCTATGGACTCGTTATCTTCCATTCACGCCATTTCTGATAAGTAATGCTGTATATTCAGTGAAAGAGCTGACAGTGCTGCATAGTGGCTTCAAATTTTCAGTGCACCACAGTGTAAAGCTTTAAAGTTAAGCTCTGTTTCCACAGCAACTACAATTTAGATTCTCAAGCATAGTTAGATTTGTGTGTGTTTGTGTGTGTGTGTGTGTGTGTGTGTGTGTGTGTGTGTGGTCTTAACCTACACGTTAATCTTTGATGTAACATAAGTTTCATTGGTTACGTAAGCTTATGAATGGTTTATTTTTTGCATTTGAAAATTCAGTGACTATTTTCCATAGGGATAATTTTTGAAGAACTGATTAGGAAAAAATGAAAGCATAATTGTGAGCAATTGGCTATTCATCTATACTTTATATAAAACTGATGACTGATTCTTTCAATAAAAATGTGGGTTTGACAATTCATTTATGAAAATAACACCTGACCCAAGTTTTGAGAGCCCTTTTCTTCACACACAAATCCATAGACGTACCTTGGAGTAATTAAGCTTTCTTCTAAATCTCTGATGCTCTACTGTCATTGGCTGATTCCAGTTATTGCTGTCTCATGAATCTACAAGACTAAATGGTTTGTGTATAAGGCATATCACACTGTTTTAATGATTCTTCTCTCACCATCTAAATCTCCTTGCTTCCTAGGAGCTGAATCAACATGTGTCTTTCCAAGTAAGTATTCTGTATAGGTCCACTTTATTCTCTGTAGAAAACATGCCCAAACTTTCCAACACTCACTCAGACAGACACACACACACACACACACACACACACACACATACACACACGTTTCACACTCATAATAAACATAAACAGGAATAAAAAATACAACTGAATCAATCTTTGACAAAGATTTACACAAATATGGAAACACAAGGGAACAAAAAGAAAAAAATGACTCAAATTTTTTGGAAAAAAATCCATAAACTTAAGAAATAAACATTATATTTCTACCAAAAAAAATCTCACTAGTTGTTTACTGTATTTTGATACAGTGTTAAGATCTTAAAGACACAGTCTTCATTAAAATTATGATCTGTGTGGTGGTGCAACCAGTTAAACACACATATTATTATGAGCAAGGACCCAGGTTCCAGACCCTGCTCTCCACCTGCAGCAGGACAACGTCTTGAGCAGTGAAGCAGGTCTGCAGGTGGCATTCTCTCTCTTTTTCTCCTATTCCACTCTTAATTTCACTGTCATAACAAAGAAAATATAAAGGAAATACTTAAAAATGCCACTGGGGTGATAGATTTGCAGAGCTGGCACTAAATTCCAGTGATAACTCTGGTGGCAAAAAAGGAAAAAAAGTATGTTCATTGCAGGATTTCAGTACTCAATACTTCATGTTCAGGACTTTTAATTTCATCATTATATCAGTTATAGTTAGATCAAAAAATTTCCTCTCGGGGATTGGGTGGTAGCACAGAGGGCTGAGCGCACGTGGTGCAAAGCACAAGAACTGGCATAAGGATCCTAGTTTGAGCCCCACCCCTGCTCCCCAACTGCAAGGAAGTCCCTTCACAGGCAGTGAGGCAGGTCTGCAGGTGTCTGTTGTCTTTCTCTCCCCCTCTCTGTCTTCCCCTCCTCTCTCTATTTCTCTCTGTCCTATTCAACAACGAAAGACACCAGCAATTACAATAATAACCACAACATGGGTACAACAAGGGCAACAAAAAGGGGGAAAACATGACCTCCAGGAGCAGTGAATTCATGGTGCAGGAACTGAGCCCCAGCAATAACCCTGAAGGCAAAAAAAAAAATTCCTCTGAATGAGTTATATTGTCTCCCATGGTTATAGATACTACTCAATATTTGGACTTTGTGTTTTGTATATCAGCATATATATACATTCATGCACATAATGAAGCTTCCCCAAACTATCCAAAGTAATGGTAAAATGAGTATTTTTCAACCAACATTTGACCCATATATTATTTTCTCTGTGTCCTTTTATTTATTTATTTATTTAAATTTATTTCTTTATTGGGGAATTAATGTTTTACATTCAACAGTAAATACAATAGTTTGTACATGCATAACATTCCCCAGTTTACCATTTAACAATAAAACCCCCATTATGTCATTTATCATTCTTCATGGACCTGTATTCTCCCCACCAGTTAGTCCAGCACTGCAGAATGCAAACTGACAGAGTTCTTTTAAAATTGTAAATCTTATTCTTTTAAATAATGCTCTGAGTAAGGGTAGATAGAATAATGGCTATGCAAAGAGATCCTCATATCTGAGGTTCCAAAGTAACAGGTTCAATCCTCTGCACCACAATAAGACAGAGCTGACCAGTGCTCTGATAATAAATAAATAAATAAAGTTCCAGACTTTCTTTGATACAACCAGAATGTTGAAATATTCTGTGATCCAAAGTTGAGTCATTGGCCTGCATGAACTTCACACTAAAAAAGAAAAATTTGCCGAGTTACATAACTACAAATGATTGTGGTCTTTCCAGGAAGACAGAAAACAGAACAGAAAAAGAAAGCCTGTAAATAAACCCACGCATACACAGTCAACTTATCTTTGACAAGCATGCTAGGTATCCATAGTGGGACAAGGATTGTCTCCTAAACAAATGTAAACAAAAATAAATGAGTAGGATTAATTCAACCAAAATGCTTTTATATTGATATAACAAGAAAGTAACTTTGGTGAGATACGCCAATTCCATTACAGGTTCTACTTGTGTTTTCTTTTCTGATCTTGTTTTTCAACTTCTGCCTGAGAGTGAGATCATCCCATATTCATCCTTCTGTTTCTGACTTATTTCACTCAACATGATTTTTTTCAAGGTCCATCCAAGATCGGCTGAAAACGGTGAAGCCACCATTTCTTACAGCTGAGTAGTATTCCATTGTGTATATATACCACAACTTGCTCAGCCACTCATCTGTTGTTGGACACCTGGGTTGCTTCCAGGTTTTGGCTATTACAAATTGTGCTGCCAAAAACATATGTGTACACAGATCTTTTTGGATGGATGTGTTGAGTTCCTTAGGATATATCCCCAGGAGAGTAATTGCAGGGTCATAGGTTAGGTCCATTTCTAGCCTTCTGAGAGTTCTCCAGACTGTTCTCCACAGAGGTTGGACCAATTTACATTCCCACCAGCAGTGTAGGAGGGTTCCTTTGACCCCACACCTTTTGTGTCACCCCCCACTTTAGTTATTTTTCTAGGAAAAGAAAAAAAATACTACTGTTTTAGGCTTGGTTTTAAACTTCTTTTTTCAGTAAATGAGTAATATGGTCAGTGAGAGTATTTTAATTAGTTGAAAGTCACATTAAATTTAACCTTTTCCTTTTGTTATTTAACATTGTTTTACAAAATTTTCAGATGTCAGAGTATTTTCAAATCTATATATGAATTCTGTGCCATTCAACTTGCCTCTAAAGCCCTCACCCCCGTATTTGGAAAGCAATATGGTAAAAAAAAAAAAATAGTAACCAAACTCTTTTTGACCAATTGAGAACTATGAGGGTTGTCAAGGTTTGGAGAACAACTTTGGTGGAAGGTATGGTGACTTACATTATGTGTGGGTGTGAAATGCCCCTTTCCCAGCCATGATATCATCTCCCCAAATAATAACTTGGGCCCACCTGCATATCAGATATCAGACTCAGGAAAAAACTAGTAAAGCCATGGGCCCCTTGGAATATACCTAAAATAGACCTACTAGCTATCTACAAAAAGGAATCACCCCACCCAACTCTTCATCTGCACTATTCCAGCCTTTAGGTCCATGATTGGTCAACAATTTGTTTGGCTTTGTATGTTAACTCTCTTTTCAGCCACCAGGTGCCAGATGCTAGCATGATTCCGACCAGACTTCCCTGGACAGACAACCCCACCAATATGTCCTGGATCTCTGCTTCCCCAGAGCCCCACCCTACTAGGGAAAGAGAGAGGCAGGCTGGGAGTATGGATCCAGCAGTCAAAGCCCATGATCAACAGGGAAGCAATTACAGAAGACACACCTTCCACCTTCTGCACCCTATAATGATCCTGAGTCCATACTCCCAGAGGGATAAAGAATAGGAAAGCTATCAGGGGAGGGGTGGAGATACGGAGTTCTGATGGTGGGAATTGTGTGGAAGTGTATCCCTCTTATCCAATGGTCTTTTCAGTGTTTCCATTTTATAAATAAAATAAAAAAAAATACATCACAGATGTCTAATAACTTTGTGAAAGACTCAAGCCATTGGGTGGGGGTAGATAACATAATGGTTATGCAAACAGACTCTCAAGCCTGAGGCTCAGTCAAATCCCAGATTTAATCCCCCACCACTATAAACCAGAGTTGAGCAGTGCTCTGGTTAAAAAAAAAAAAAAAAAAAAAAAGACTCGAGTCCCTAATGACAAAGAAAAAAATCCTTAGCCCCTTTCAGATGAGAAGATAACTTATTATTATGTTTTAAATGTTTTTCTTTTTTTCTATTTATTTATTCCCTTTTGCTACCCTTGTTTTATTGTTGTAGTTCTTACTGTTGTCATTGATTTCGTTGTTGTTGCACAGGACAGAGAGAAATGTAGAGAGGAGGGGAAATGTAGAGAAATGTAGAGAGGAGGGGAAGACAGAGAGGGGGAGAGAAAGACACCTACAGATCTGCTTCACCGCCTGTGAAGTGACTCCCCTGCAGGTGGGATGCCTGGGGCTCAAACCAGGATCCTTACATAGGTCCTTGCGCTTTGTGTCATCTGCTCTTAACCCGCTGTGCTACCATCCAACTCCTTGAGAAGATAATTTAAACCAGTGATAGATAAACAATCTTTTTTTTTTAAGAAATGAACTGGAAATTTATTTTTGTCAAGACCTACAACTCTCACAATTTAACAAATCTTTAAGTTCATATTTATGAAAGATAAATAAAAATGTGTTATTCTTAGTTATAAAGTCTTTTTTTTTCTTTTAAAAATTACGTATTTTACTAATGTCATGAGACAGAGATAGAAAAACCAGAGGATCATTCTGGTATATACAGTGCGGTGTATTGAACTCAGGACCTCAAGCTTTTTTTAAAAAATATTTTATTTATTATTGGATAGAGACAGAGAAATTGAGAGGGTAGGGGGAGATAGAGAAACAGACAACTGTGGACCTATTTCAGAGCTTGCAAAGCTCCCCCCTCTGGAGGTGGAGACCAGACACTTGAACCTGGGTCCTTGCTCACTGTAATGTGAGTACTTAACCAGGTGTGCCACCGCCTGGCGGCAACCTTCAGACTTTTAAGTTCAGAAGTCTACAGCAATGCTTCCTCCTGGGCCATGTTTTTTTTTTTTTTTTTTAATAAAGATATTTAAAGGTAGCAGATAAATTCAAACATATTTCTTTCTCCAGGTTTAGTCCAATTCATTAATATCTATTTGAAAAATATGAAATTACTTTGACTCTTTTCCAGTTCTACTAACCTTCTGATCTGTGAAATTTAAAATGTTTTAGGATGTATTTTATTTTGTGGCTTTGCACCAATTATTGTATCATTTCTGACCACCCAGGTCAAGTTTTCTGAGTGTTTTGCTAGTGAATGTCTTCTAGCACTTTACAGTCACATTTAGTTTGGCACAAAAACATAATATTATACAGTGCTATAAATGAAGAATAAATAGAATTGATGATCCTGGCCTAGCCTAATTAACCTGAAAATGAATCCACTAGCCATCATAACTAGAGGCAAACTGATACATTCAATGAAGTTAGAGAATAAAAAAATAGAAAATCATTTATAAAGTATTGGCACTAATTTCTTTTTTAAATATTATTTATTTTCTCTTTTGTTGCCCTTGTTGTTGTATTGTTGTAGTTATTATTGTTGTCGTCCTTGTTGGACAGGACATAGAGAAATGGAGAGAGGAAGGGAAGACAGAGTGGGGGAGAGAAAGATAGACACCTGCAGACCTGCTTCACTGCTTGTGAAGCGACTCCCATGCAGGTGGGGAGCCGGGGGCTCGAACCTGGATCCTTACACCTGTCCTTGTGCTTTGCGTCACCTGCGCTTAACCCGCTGTGCTACCGCCTGACTCCCCAGCACTGATATCTTTACCTCTTTTCTTCTCTGCAATGAATCCATTTGGAGAATGAATGAGAATCTGTGAAATTAAATGAAAATGTAAACTGAAAGAAATTGGGATAAAATTCAAGATGTATTTGGTAGAGGGGAACAAATGATGCAAAGTTCACCAATGGAATAAGAAGGATAATAAAACAATATGCATGAGAATTTTGGATAAAAATTGATAAAAGAAAACACAACATAGTGATTGGAATAATTACAAGAAAGGAGAAATTTGACAAGAAACCAGTATTTTGCAAAGTTCTTTCTTCATTTTTCATCTCTTTTATTAACTTAAAACAAAATGAGCAAAGTCAGTGTCTACAGTTTCCATTCCAAGAAAAGTTTACTCTCATTTATTTGCCTAAATGACCCATACATATTCATGTTTCTGAGAAATCATGGAGGTGTTTTCTAAGTTATATATCCACCTACTTGTTACTTCACATACTGCAGCTATTTGACATTGTAAAAATTCTTGAATTTTTACTATATCTATTTAAAAAAAATTGAACTTAAGAGTAATATACTATATGCAAGAGACCTTGAATTCATTCATTGACTCTGGTCCTTTTATGTTTTGTTTTCCTCCTCCACCTCCTCATCTTCCTCTTCCTTCTCCTTTCACCTTTCTTTCTTTCCTCCTTTCTTTATTCCTTCTTTTTCTGTCTTTCAGTCTTTCTTTCTTTCTATTGGTTTTCTTTTCTCTGGTTATTAATGGTGCCTGGGACTGAACCTGATACCCTAGAGCCTGGAACATTAAAGTATTTTGCAAATGATTGTGTTATCTCCCAACTTCTAGCTATGCATTTTTTTTTAATTTTTTATTTAAGAAAGGATTAGTGAACAAAAACATAAGGTAGAAGGGATACAACTCCACACAATTCCCACCACCCAATCCCCATAATCCCCCCCCCCCCATGGTAGCTTTCCCATTCTCTAGCCCTCTGGGAGCATGGACCCAGGGTCATTGAGGGTTGCTGAAGGTAGAAGGTCTGGCTTCTGTAATTGCTTCCCCGCTGAACATGGGCGTTGACTGGTCGGTCCATACCCCCAGTCTGCCTCTCTCTTTCCCTAGTAGGGTGTGTCTCTGGGGAAGCTGAGCTCCAGGACACATTGGTGGGGTCTTCAATCCAGGGAAGCCTCATATGTTAGGCTATGCATTTTTTTAATGTAGAGGAGGGTATAGAAGGTAAAGTTAACAAGGTTTTTCTTTTTCCTTTCAGTTCTTTTGTTCTGTGTGTGTCCAAGGATTCTTACTGCTATAGTTTATATCAGTTACCAACTGACCTGCATTTCCCTGAAAAACAACCAGATGCTTCCACTCATAAATGCAGTAAAAAACCTGAAACTCGTGAAACTGTGAAGGAGGAGGAGGAGGAGGAGGAGAAGGAGGAGGAGAAGGAAGAGGAAGAGGAGGAGAAGGAGAGGAAGGGGAAGAAAAGAAGGAGGAGGAAAAGAAGGAGGAGTAGAAAGAGATGGAGAAGAAGAGAAGGAGAAAGAGAAGAAGAAGAGAAGATGAAGAAGAAGAAGGAGGAGAAGGAGTTGTTAAACTGCCTTTAAGACTTGGCAAGAGATGCACTGGTTATTCTTGGGAGGAAGGTCTAGAACTGTAGTAGTGAGTATAGTGTAGAAATATATATATATATTACCAGAGCACTGCTCAGCTCTAGCTTATGGCGGTGCAGGGGATTGAACCTGGGACTTGACAGAGCCTCCAGCATGAGAGTCTGTTTGAATAACCATTGTGCTATCTACCCCTTCCCTGCCCATAAAATCTTATGATGTTGTAAACCACCATTAAATAACTAATAAAGGGCTGGGGAGACATCATAATGATTCTGCAAAATGATTTTCACACTTGAGGCTCCAACACCCGAGGTTCAGTCCTCACCACCATAAGACAGAGTTGAGTAATGTTCGGGTGTCTGATTTTGAGTCTTTCTCGATGCATCTCTCTGATTAAAATAAAATTCCTATGAAATCTTCTGTCTGAAAGGTTTTGCAGGTAACACACCAAGGCCAATGATACTCCCTATATATATAATCAAGTAATTTTGGAGTCGATCTTAGATTTTGACTTAATGATTGTGTACGATAGCTACTGTTGTATTATAATGAACAAGACTCAGTGACTTAAAACAAAAATTCATTATCTGTATTCCTAATTCACAACTAAAGTGTCATTCTGTGCTACAATAACCTAAAGGTTTGAATGGGAATGAATACTCTTCCAAGATCATATGCATAGACCCTGACAGAATTCATGCACTTGTGGGCCAAAGAGAAAGAGGTCTATGTTCTTGACTGGTTAGCAACTAGATAGCACCCTTACTATTTTGTCATTCAGCTTTTTCCAAAGGGAAAATCACAACATCAGAGCTCACTTAATCAAAATTTACAAATAAAAGGCAAACAATTATAAACTCAAAGTATGAGTTCCTTTTAAAGGCTAATAATAGAAAGTAGCATTCAATTTATCATATTTTTAAAACTTTATTGTATTTAATAGAGACATCAAGAGGGAAAAGGAGATAATGCAGATTAAAGTGGGAGAGAGAGAGACAGAGAGAGACCTGTAGCACTGAATCACCACTCATGAAGCTTCCCCCGGCAAGTGTGAACAAGGGGCTTGAATCTGGGTAATTGTGTATGATAGTATGTGCACTTAACCAGGTGTGTCACCACCCAGCCCCTCAACTATATATTTTTTGAGGTTTATTTATTATTGGATAGAGACAGAAAGAAACTGATAGGGGAGGGGAGATAAAGACAGAAACAAATACCTGTATCTGCTTCACCACTCATGAAGCTTTCCCTCTGCACATGAGGACCACGAGCTTGCATCTGGGTTCTTGTACACTGTAATGTGTGCACTGAACCATGTGTGTCAGTGTCTCCCCACCCCTGTCGTCCAACTGCCTGACACCTACTACGAACTTTAGTAACTAGTAATTAACTGAATTGATCTCCTAAAATTACGTTGAGAGGGGTGCTGGGAGGTAGCATGTCCAGTTGAGTGCAAATGTTCAAGTCCCAGATATTATATTTTGCCATGTTCTATTTTTTAGAGGAATGTCATCTGATTCAGTCCAGACAAGAGTTGGAATACAAGAATGTAGCAGTGTGGGCTAGGTGGTAAAACATTCAGCTAAGTGCAAAAGTTATCATGAAAGCCATCACACAAAAGGAACAGTGTTCAAGCCCCTACTCCCTACCTACAGGAAGGAAGCAATGAGTAGTAAAGCAATGCTTCAGGTGACTCTCTTTCTCTCTCCCTCCCTATGCTCACTCACCTCTCAATTTCTATCTTCTAAATTAAAAAAAATAAATAAAGCACATTTTTAAAAGAAGGTAGCAGCCATTGGAAGCTATTTTAAAATATCCATATAATAATAAGTACTAGTATCTTGATGTGATTATGATTTTTTAAGCTTTTTACTCCTACTGGGGCTATTTCTGTGGCTTGGTGCCTACACAATTAACCCACCTCTCCTTGTCAAATAAAAAAAATTTCTCAGGAAATTTTTTTTATTTGACAAGACAAGACATGTAAAATTGAGGTGGACATACAGAGGGAGAGGGGAAAGAGAGACACCTGCAGGACTGCTTCACCACTTGTGAAACTTCCCCTCTGCAGAGGGGACCTGAGACGTGAACATTTGCACTCAACTGGGTATGCCACCTCCCAATACCCTTCTTAATGTAATTTTAGGAGGTCAATTCATTTGGGTACTAGTTACTAAAGTTCATAGTAAGTGTCAGGCAGTTGGACTGAATAAAATGATCAATAATGCATTGTCTTTTAAAAGCTAAGGGTGTCTGATTCTTTTGTACACAAATCTTATGGGGAAATAAAGATATTCTTTTTTTATTTATTTTTATTTTTTTATTTAAGAAAGGATTAATTAACAAAACCATAGGGTAGGAGGGGAACAACTCCACACAATTCCCACCACCCAATCTCCATATCCCCTCCCCTCCCCTGATAGCTTTCCCATTTTCCATCCCTCTGGGAGCATGGACCCAGGGTCATTGTGGGTTGCAGAAGGTAGAAGATCTGGCTTCTGTAATTGCTTCCCCACTGAATATGGGCTTGACTGGTTGGTCCATACTCCCAGTCTGCCTCTCTCTTTCCCTAGCAGGGTGTGTCTCTGGGGAAGCTGAGCTCCAGGACACATTGGTGGGGTCTTCAATCCAGGGAAGCCTGGCCAGCATCCTGATGGCATCTGGAACCTGGTGATTGAAAAGAGAGTTAACATACGAAGCCAAAAAAAAAAAAAAAACATACGAAGCCAAACAAATTGTTGAGCAATCATGGACCCAAAGCTTGGACTAGTGGAGAGGAAGTGTTAGGGAGGTAATCACTGCAAACTCTAGTGTACTTCTGCTTTCAGGTATGTATTTTGCAGTAGTTTATAGATACCTGTGAAGATATGCTCTCTTTCACAGAAACTGGTGTATATCTAGGTTTTGGAACTTTGTTAGAAAGTGAACCACCTGAGATGAAATTAGAGTATACTATGAAAGGAAAGGTCTCACCCGAGTAATGAAGCTGAAGGGTTGTCATTCCACATGTGAAGTCTCTGGACACAGTCTGAAGTGAAGCATGTTGAGGTGGCAATCGTTGCATTGGTTAGGTAGTGATTGGCAGATGCAATATTATTTGATATGGATTGGGAGAGGCATACGGGAAAGTGGGCCCTATCCAAGGGTTCCAGGACTGGGGGAAGTAGAGGCTCTATAGTGAAGATGTGAGGTTCCTGCTGTCTTAGGGTTCAAAAAGACAATGGATAGTTAATGTTATCATCACATTATTTGGTAATTGGGTTAACTTTGAAAAGTCCTCTTGTTATGGTTTGCTGTACAGTACCCAGTATCTTGTATATAGCTGTGCTATTGGATGCTTCTGATCTACTTGGTCTAGGCTTTTGAGAGAGTCCGCATATCAAATACACAGCCTATATATTAAAAAGATTCAGTTTGTGTTTTGAGAAACTTTGAGATAATAAAGATATTATAAACCCATTCTATGATCAGAAAAAGTCTCCCAGTGGGGAAAAATTGTTTTAACTTCTGACATATGAAAGACAGGAAGGAAAGAATATGTCAAGCTGAGAACCATGATTATGCAGAGGTAACAGAGCATAGCACAGCACAGTACATCACATTGCATGTGCATATGATAAGGTCCATGCAGAGTCCTTTACAATATGACATATATGGCAGTAAAACAGTATAGTGTATTATTAATTCTGTTCTGCTCAGTCTCCCTGGGCTCATTCTGATCTTGTCTGCTCTTTAAGAGGCATTTCTAGCAGGTTATTCTGGAGAAACGTTGCTCAAAACTGACTGACAATATCCAAATGCATACCCAAACTCAGTCTACAAGGAGAATCGACAAATAGTTATACATTACCTCCCTGCAAAACCCCCAAAGTATTTGCAGAGATGAAATGTGACTGGCATTCCTAACACTGCTGCTTAATTTCACTAGCAAATATCCAAATTAAAATATAATCATGTTAGACAATTTTCCTACAAATAATTTTTTTAATTTGTAGAATTTCAAAATCTGCCAATGGTACAAAAATTTTTAATGAAAGAAAAATATAGCGATTAAAAAATCACAAAATAATAGTATTAAATCAAGTGGGTGATTTTAAGTCTTTTCTTTATTTCCAAGAAATATAAAAAGCCATTGCTTATCTCTCCATAAAACATTATCTTTCCTTGATTATAATGTCATGATTCTGATTGATGTCTTTAATTTTAATTTATTTATGTGCATATAGTTCCAGGTCATTTATAAATCAATAACTGCTAGTACCAGATATCACATGTTCATCTAATATTTGAACATAAAACGTAAATTCAGGTTATATTTGACTCACTACAGTGGGAAAAGGAGACTCCTGCTTCCTCAGAAACCAGGGTTTTCATCATGTATGTGACTATTTCCTGTCCACAAAACTTCTACTATAGAAAGCTTTATTTATTTTGTATATGCTAATTCTAACTTGTGTATAGTTCAAGAATTCCACTGTATACGTTATTTCTGTAAGCCACCCTAGACACCTAGACAGGACAGTTGCAGCTATGAACATAAACAAAAATTTAGAGCTAGCAGAAAACCATGTATTTTTATATCTACAAATTCTGAGCCATTACTGTGTGCCTTCTATTTGTAAAGATGACAGATTTCTATGAGCGTACTTCAGGTTATTATATGTCCTGAATGACAAAGTAGAACACAGTCTAGAGGGAACAATCTTATCATTAACCAGTTAGAAATTTGTTGATAGTTATTTTATCTGTCACAACAATAAAGCAGACCAATTACATGGCCCCTTCAATTGTCAAGAATTATGTCAAAAAGTTTTAAAATTATTAGTTTTCTGAACACAAAGTAACAGCAAAAAAAAAAAACTTATGCCAACAAACAGACAAATAAAGTCATATGATTATATTTGGGACAAGTGACATTCAGGAATGAAGACAGCAATGTGAATGTCCCCATTCACATCCAGATCCACAGTTTGGCTGCAGCTTTCAGAAAAATAACTACCCACACTGGTTTCTCAGAAGCCTTTTCTGCAAAGCAAGGAAAATAACAACAACAGTGACAAAGAATTTTGTGTAATCAAAGGAGCTAATATTTGAAATAAAGAAGAATGAAAGAGCAGCTACCACACAGTGGTATATGTACGAAAGTTTAAAAATATAATAAAATATCCCGTTAGCAGATCATGATCAGCATTTTTTCAGAGTAAAGGTAATTGTTAAAAATGACTTAGCAAAAGCAATTTTGACTAAGATTTGAGAGTCCTCTAGAGGATGGTGATTATGCTCTTGACTGCAATCATTTCTTTACTAAGGATTTATCTGTCAGCAGTTGCAGTTGAAGTGGGCAATTATCCACTTTAATTCTTCTACCAATGTTTATCATTATTGTTGTGCTAAAACTGGGTTGTGAAAGTCATTTGACTAAATATAATTCTACATGACCACTAAGCCAGAAAATCTATATGTATATCAGTAGTTTTATACTACTTTATAGGTTGTTCTTAAAGTCTTAACATATTTACTTATTCCCAACTCTAATAGTACTGATTTATAGGATCTTTCTGTTGTCACAAGAGTACATTTTCACATTTTCCCAAGATAGTTATCCATATATTTCACCCTCAACCAAACCATCATCTTTTTCTATGTTAGGTCCCTAATTATCTCAGTACTCCCCCCTTTCCCCTTATGAGTCCCCAAATCTTCTCTCTTTCTTTCTTCCTCCTTTCTTTCTTTCTTTCTTTCTTTCTTTCTTTCTTTCTTTCTTTCTTTCTTTCTTTCTTTCTTTCTTTAAAAAGGAGATGTTAACAAAACCATAGGATAGGAGGGGTACAACTCCACACAATTCCCACCACCACCCAAATCTGCTTTGATAGGTTATAGTCCACTGAGGATTCAACCTGTATTGTCCTTAGCTTTGCTGCTTAGAGCTCAGGGAGGTGACCCAGCAGGTAGAATGTAGAATTCGCATTCCTTGTGCCATCTGTTTAATCCTTTGCACCATAGGTATTGGTATGGTGCTCTGGCACACTTTCAATTAAATAAATAAATATTATTATAAACTTGGAAGATGAGTGTATTAGGATTAGTGGAAATAACCACCTCTGAATAGTGTTATCAAAGATAAGTTTATCAACAGTTGAAATGCTGTGATTAAAATGTTAGATCTTCCTTTTTTTTTAAATGGGGTAGCAATAATCAATAGTACAATGGAAACAATATACTAACAGTTACAGAGAGAAGAGATAATGTTTGCAATGACATATGTTTACAAAATAGAACCCTAGTCAGCAAAATAAGTCAAATTCGTGGCTGGGTGTTGGCTCAGTGGGTTAGATGCGTCAGCTTAAGCACTTAATAAGGATCAGATTAAGAATCCCAGTTTGACTGGGTTGAAACATGCAGAAGAATGAAACTGAACCACTTTATCTCACCAGAAAAAAAATCAACTCCAAATGGACCTGGATCTGTTAGGATCTGGATGTTAGACTGGAAACAATTAAATACTTAAAGAAAAACATTGGGGAAACACTTTCACACCTAAACCTCAAGGACATCGTTGATGATACAAACCCAATTGCAAGGAAGACAAATAAAGCAGAAACAAATCAATGGGACTACATCAAATTGAAAAGCTTCTGCACAGCAAAAGAAACTATCAAACAAACAAGGACACCTCTAAAAGAATGGGAGATCTTCACATGCCATACATTAGACAAGAGACTATAATATACATCAAAATATACAAAGAGCTCAGCAAACTTAGCAACAACAAAGCAAATGACCTCATCCAAAAATGGGCAGAGAATATGAACAGAACATTCACTAAAGAGGAGATCCAAAAGGCTAACAAACACATGAAAAATTGCTCCAGGTCGCTGATTGTCAGAGAAATGCAAATAAAGATGACACTGAGATACCACCTCACCCCTGTGAGAATGGCATACATCAAAAAGGACAGCAGCAACAAATGTTGGAGAGGCTGTGGGGACAGAGGAATCTTTCCACACTGCTGGTGGGAATGTGAAATGATCCAGTCTCTATGGAGAGCAGTCTAGAGAACTCTCACAAGGCTAGACATGGACCTTCCATATGACCCAGTAATTCCTCTCCTGGGGATATACCCCAAGGACTCCATAACACCCAACCAAAAAGATATGTGTACACCTATGTTCATAGCAGCACAATTCATAATAGTAAAAACCTGGAAGCAACCCAGGTGCCCAACAACAGATGAGTGGCTGAGAAAGTTGTGGTATATGTACACAATGGAATACTATGCAGCTATTAAGAACAATGAACCCACCTTCTCTGACCCATCTTGGACAGAGCTAGAAGGAATTATGTTAAGTGAGCTAAGCCAGAAAGATAAAGATGAGTATGGGATGATCCCACTCATCAACAGAAGTTGAGAAAGAAGAACAGAAAGGGAAACTAAAAGTAGGATTTGACTAAATCTGAAGTAGGGCACCAAAGTTAAAAAAATGGGGTTAAGGGTGGGAATTCAGCTTCCTGGGGCAGCAGGGGGTGGGGTGGGGTGGGATGGGACACAGTCCTTTGGTGGTGGGAATGGTGTTTATGTACACTCTCATTATTCTGTAGTCATATAAATCACTATTTAATTAATATGAGAGGCGAAAAATTGGTTGTATATCTCAAACTTTTTAAAGCACAGACTGAGTCTTTTTAATACATAGGCTGAGTCTTCGATATGTTGACTCTCAAAAGCCTAGACCAGGGAGAACAGAATCAACCAGTGTTACAGCTATATATAAAAAAAAATGTCAAAGTACATAAATTATGGTGATGTATGACACAGCAAATCCTAACAAAGGTATTTTTCAAAGTTAACCCAATTATCAAATAATGTAATTATAACAATAACTATCTATTGTCTTCCTGAACCCCAAGACAGCAGGAACCTTACATTTCCCCTACAGAACCTATATTTCCCCCAGTGCTAGAGCCTCTAGGGTGGGGTGCACTTTCCTGCATGCTTCTCTCAATTCATACCAAATAATATTGCATCTGCTGATCCCAACCTAATCAGTGCAACAAGTACCACCTCAGCATGCTTCACTTCAGACTGTGTCCACAGACTGAAAGGTGAGACCTTTCCTTTCCTAGTATTCTCTAATTCCATTCCAGGCGGTTCACTTCCTAACAAAGTCCCAAAACCTAGATATAGACCAGGTCCCATTAGATAGAGCATATGCTCAAATGTATCCATAAACTAGGACAAAATATATACCTGAAAGCAAAAATACACAGTAGTCTGCAGTGAGTCAGTATAAAGTTCCTAATGAAATAGTATCTAATTAGACTTGCTCTTCTCACCTATTTCCTATTACAGTTCTCTCACTCACTCCAAAGTTAACCTCATCAAAGCAAGGACTGCAAAAGCTGAATAAAGGCAAGAGATTGGCATACTTTAATGATGACTCTTTAGTCACTATCAGGCCACCCAATCAGCTAGGGCCCTATTCGGGGAGACCTGAGATTTCCAAACATACATGATGGGCCTAGACCTCAAATAAATCCCCCTCTCTGCTGTTACGGGTCATCTTTCTCAGGAACAACAAAATAGATCCCTTTGTGGGCCCCCCATAGGTCCTTGCCCACATCTTGGATCAACAACAGTAGAGAATGTTCCATCCTCCCAATAGGAGGATGGACAACATACTCTATGCTACACCTGAGGAAGATGGGTTGATATTGGAAAGCTTGGAATGTTCCTACTCATGACCACAGAATGTAAGCTCAGATCTACAGGGATGCAGAGGTCACATAGGTTCTAAGCTGAATATGTACCCCAGACCAAGTCAAATCAATGGGGTTTATAGTCAATAATATTTATACACCTTTCCCATATTTGGGAGCTACTCTCTTCCCTCATCCAGCTTTCTGTCCCTTTTCCAGCCATGACAACATCTCACTGGACAATAACTTGAATCCACCTGAATATCAGATTTCAGACTCAGAAAAAAAACCTAGTATAACCACAGGTCCATTGGAATATAACTAAAATAGGCCTACTAGCTATCTACAAAATGGAGGACCCCCTCCCAAACTCTTCATCTGCACTATTCCAGTCTTTAGGTCCATGATTGGTCAACAATTTGTTTGGCTTTGTATGTTAACTCTCTCTTCAGCCACCAGGTTCCAGATGCTAGCATGATGTCGACCAGACTTCCCTGGACAGAGGACCCCACCAATGAGTCCTAGAGCTCCGATTCCCCAGAGCCCCACCCTACTAGGGAAAGAGAGAGGCAGATTGGGAGTATGGCTCTACCTGTCAACACCCATGTTTAGCAAGGAAGCAATTACAGAAGCCAGACCTTCCACCTTCTGCATCCCACAATGACCTTGTGTCCATACTCCCAGAGGGTTAAAGAATAAGAAAGCTATCAGAGGAGGGGATGAGATATGGAGAGCTGGTGTTGGAAATTGTGTGAAGTTGTACCCATTGTATCCTATGGTTTTGTTAATGTCTCCTTTTATAAATAAATAAAAAAGGAAGGATGGGATATGGAGAGCTGGTGGTGAGAATTGTGTAGAGTTGTACCCCTCTTATCCTATGCTTTTGTCAATGTCTCCTTTGAAAAAAAAAAAAGAAAATACCAAAAAAAAAATAAATAAAACCAGTGGGACTATACCAAACTGAAAAGCTTTTGCATAGCAAAGAAAGTCATCACCAAAACAGAAAAATACCCTACAGAATGCGAGATCTTTATGTGTCATATTTCAAAGTAAAGTCCTAGTTAGTAAAATATATAATTAGCTCACTAAACTCAGCAGCAAAAAGCAAATACTGAATCACATGTCTCTGGAAGAGAAGAGAATGGAAGAGAATGATAGGAACACTGGGGTCCTGGTGCATGGTAGTGGGAAATGACCTACATTGGGGGTGAAAGTGATTTGCAGACACATATCACAGGGGGACAAGAGATCATACCCATGTATCAATGACTGCATAGTCATTGTATGTATCAATGACTGCATAAATCTAATGATTAACCTCCTCCCAATAAAATTGTTTGAAAAAAAAATCCCAGTTCGATCCCCTGGCTCCCCACCTGCAGGTGCTCTCTTCACAAGCAGTAAAGCATGTCTGCAGGTGTCTTTGTCTCCCCATCTCGGTCTGCCCCTTTTCTCTCAATTTCTTTCTATCCTATCTAACAACAACAGCAATAAAAACAACAACAAAATGGAAAAAAAATGACAGCCAGGAGCAGTGAATTCATAGTGCCAGCACCAAACTCCAGTGATAATCCTGTAGGCAAAAAAAAAAAAAAAATCAAACTTATTACTCATTATTTTCATTTGATGACATGTGAGTTATGAGTGGTATTACTTTCCTTGCCCTTTAGGTGAAACATTCAGCTGGTCAATGTGGAACAAGAGACATTTATTTTAATTGGGTAACAATAATTTTTACTTCTTCTTGTATAGTTTAATTCCCCTAAGAAGTAAGATGTAGGGAGTGGGGTGGTAGGGCAACAGGATAAGCACACATGGTGCAAAGCGCAAGGACTGGCATAAGGATCCCGGTTCCAGTCCCTGGCTCCCCACCTACGGGGAAGTCGCTTTACAGACCATGAAGCAGGTCTACAGGTGTCTATCTTTCTCTCCCCCTCTCTTTCTTTCCCTTCTCTCTCCATTTCTCTCTGTCCTATCTGACAACTACGACAACATCAATAACAACAACATTAATAACTACAACAACAATAAAAAAACAAGGGCAACAAAATGGAAAATAAATAAATATTAAAAATATAAAAAAAGAAGTCAGACATGTTATCTTTACACCTGGTACTTGAATTATTCAAAGTGAGAAACCACCTTGCATTGTCAAAATACTTTTTGATTTACTCAAAAGAGAAGATAAAATGCATTAAAAAACCATGTACTTAGCAGACATTTACTGAAGAATAAATTGATTAAACTGGCTTGCAGCAAAATTTGAGAATTTGATTTTCTGCCTGTGAAGTAATGAGAAGAGGGGCCGAGCAGTGGTGACCCTGGTTAAGAGTACATAGTACTATGTGCAAGGACTCAAGGAAGAACCTGGGTTTAAGATCCTGCTCCCAACCTGTAACTGGGGGGGAGGGGGTGCTGCAGGAGCAGTGAAGCAGGTCTGCAGCTGTCTTTCTCTCTACCTTTCTTTCTTTCTTTCTTGTCCCTTTTGTTGCCCTTATTGTGTTTTTTTTTTAAAATTGTTGTAGTTATTGATGTCATCGTTGATAGGACAGAGAGAAATGGAGAGAGGAGGGGAAGACAGAGAGGGGGAGAGAAAGACAGACACCTGCAGACCTGCTTCACCGCCTGTGAAGCGACGCCCCTGCAGGTGGGGAGCCAGGGGCTCGAACCAGGGTCCTTCCGCCAGTCCTTGTGCTTTGCGCCACCTGCACTCAACCCACTGCGCTACGCCTGACTCTCTCTTTCTACCTTTCTGTCTCCCTCAGCTCTCTCAGCTTCTCTCCGTCCTATCCAATAAAATAAAATTTAAAAGTGTGGGGCTTTAGGGAGAGGTGGGTTCTTAGTGCTGGCACCAAGCCCTAGATATAAGCATGAAGGAAAAAACAATGAGTGTGAAGAAAAATAATTAGCAATAAAGCAGAAAAGAGAAACTAGACAAGCTGTAGGTTATAATAAATGTAAATAAATTCCAAAGTAATATGGAAAAAAAACTTTCTCTTGAGCCTAGGTACATATAAGATAAAATTTTGATTTCATTGTGTTTAATTAGACCTTCTTCACATTAAAAAAAAACCCCAAATTTAAATATGTATTTGTGTATATGTGCTTGTCTATTTTTGAAATTTAGACATAGGCAAGATTCTTGTCCAGGTAGATACAGTGCGTGACAGACATATCAAGGATGAGAATAGTAATTACTACTAATTAACATCAACTAAACTATAAAGGTTAAGCCAAGGAAATTAGTATTTATCTGGGAATATATGCATGGTAACTGTTAAAATTTTCACATTCAGTCTCCATAGATGCGTACAACCAAGAAAAGTAAAATATTCTAGTATAATATGAATAATATCATATATATGATTATATGAATTTTCTTTTTCCCTATATAAATACGTATGAAATAGTTTAGAAAAAGTAAAAACAAAGTACCTAGATATATTAAAGAATTGCACATACCATGTCATCATATAGATATGTGCATGAATTGGAATTATAATTTCAAATGACTTGAGACATGATGAAAGGGTAATTCAGAGCCATTTTATATGACTGTCTAAAAGTAGGTAGAGAAAACTAGACAATTGAAGATATGATAAACTGCATTCAAAGAATGAATATTATTGCATAGTCGGAGGTAAAATTTTAATATAATTTCTTGTATAAATTTTGATAAGATGATTAAAGGCATGCCAGTATGCCAAAAGGCATGCCAGAATGCCAAAATTCATTAGTGCATATACTGAATACAAAGCCTACTTGTTTCGTATGAAAAAACATTTGTATTTTTTTATTTAATAATGACTGACAAGACCATAGGATAAGAGGGGGTACAATTCCACACAATTCCCAGGCTCCATATCCCATCCCCTCTATTGGAAGTTTTTCTGTTCTTTATCCCTCTGGAAGCATGGACACAGGACCATTGTAGGGTGCAGAAGGTGGGAGGTCTGGCTTCTGTAATTGCTTATCCACTGGATATGGGCATTGGCATGTCAATCCAAACTACCAGCTTGCTTCTATATTTATCTAGTGGGGCAGATATCTGGAGAGGTGGGGTTTCAAGGTACACTGGTAAGGTCATCTGCCTAGGGAAGTCAGGTTGGCATCATGGTAGCATTTACAACTTGGTGACTGAAAAAGCATTAAGATATAAAGAAGTACAACAACTAGGGCAACAAAAAAAAAGGGGGGGGGAATGGCCTCTAGGAGCGGTGGATTCATGGTGCAGGAACTGAGCCCAGCAATAACCCTGGAGGAAAAAAAAAAGATATAAAGCAGAAAAAAATTGTTTAATAACCAGGAACATAAAGGTAAGAATGTAGCAGGTGAGATCTGAGGGTCTACATTTTGGGAAAAGCTGGTAGGTCTATTTTAGGTATATTCCAAGGAGCCCATGACTTTACTAATTTACCCAACATGCAGGTGGGCTAAAGGTATTATCTGGGAAGATGGTGTCAGAATTGGAAATAAGGCTAGAAAACTGTATCAGGGAAGAGAGTAACCCCCAACTATAGGAAAAATATATAATTATTGTTAACTCTAAGCACCATCAATTTGATCTGGGGCCCATAGTAAGCACAGGAGCCTATGTAACCTCTGCATCTCAGTAAGTCTGAGTTCACATTCTTTGTTCATAGCTAGGAATATTCTAGTATACATTCATTGCAGGACCCATCTTCATTGAGTGACAGAATATGTTTACCCAACCTCCCTTGGGAGAATGGGGGCAGTTCCTATCATTGTTGACCCACATTGAGGGCAAGGTTCTGTAGAGGCCCACAAGAGGGCCCACCATGTTGTTCCTGATAGAGATGACCAGTGAAAATAGAGAGAGGGATCTGTTAGAGGTCTAGGCCCATCATATTTCACATGAGAAAGCATAATTTTTTATTTTTATTTTTTTATTGCCACCAGGGTTATCACTGGGGCTTGGTGCTGGCACTATGAATCCACTGTTCCTGGCAGACATTTTTTCCTTTATTTCATTTATTTATTTATTTATTAGATAGGACAGACAGAAATTGAGAGAAGAGGGTGAGATAGGGAGAGAAAGATAGATACGATACGTGCAGACCTGTTTCACCACTGATGAAGCATCCCCCCTGTAAGGGGTGAGTGTGGGTTCCAACCTGGGTCCTTGTACTTGGTAATAAGTGGGCTTAACCGGGTGCACCACTGGCCGGCTCCCAATACATTAGTATTGTCTTTTACATTTTTATTATGATTTTAGTTATTCATTTTTATTATGATTTTAGTTATTCATAAATCATGTTATTTTATTCAAATTGCCTGACACTCTAATTAGTAGGATTGATGAGAAATCATATCAATTTAATAGCAAAGTTAAGTGACCTGAATAGGCACCAGTAGGAGATCAACCTATCAGTTTGGATTCCCAGGAAGCAGATTTTGAGACTTTAGCATTCAGAATGTTTATTAGGAAGACTTTTCAGATCAAGAACTATGAAAAAAGTAAAGGAAGCAGAGTTGGTCAAATGGAAAAACGACTGGAACACAGTCTCAACAACTCTGGTAGATGCTAAATTGGACAAGTCAGAAAAGGTTGTTCATCTAGGTCAAAATGGTCAAGTCTTTTTATCCTATCTTGATTAGTCATCAGATGTTAATCATCCCCCCAAAAGGTTTGACTATGGCAAGGTGGCTCTTTATCTGCTACTGAGGGTGCCAATGCCCATGAACTGACAGCTAAACATTGTCCCTTAAAGACATTCCCAACCTCTGAGGTAACTACATCTTCTCCTGCATCACATGCGTGACAAGACAGCTACTCTAACCAGGTGAGCTAACTTGAGGGCCCAGATCATTAAAAAGAAAAAACAACCCTACTTAAAATATTACATTGGAGAGATTTATATATGTTTTTAGATGTTAAACTTATCGTTAAATACATTATTTTAAAGAATTATCTCCCATTCTGTATGCTGTCCTTTCACTCTTGATCTTTTCCTTGGCTGTAATGAGTGTGTCATTTTTTTGTTTGTTTGTTTGATGTGATCCCACTTGTATATTTGCTTTCTATTGTTTGTGTTATCGTGTTAAATCTAAGAAACTGTGCCAAAGATAATGTTATGAACTCTTTTTCGTGTGTTTTCTTATAGGAATTTTATAATTTCAGGTCTTACATTTAAATATTTCCTCAATTTTAAGTTGATTTTCTGTGTGGCACAAGGATACAGTTTTATAATTTTGCATACGCATAAGCAGTTTTTATAGCACCATAGTAGGCTGTTTCTTGATTTCACACTCCTCCTCAAATACTCTGCATAATAGTATTAATTATTACTGCATCAATATGGACTTCAGATTTTAATATCATTTATTTGAAGAATTTTCTCAGTATAAAAGACATCTGCTTTTCTTTTAGTTTGGGCAGACTTTTACAATTAGCCATAAACTTTTATGAATATTCAATATCCTCTAATCTGTTTCTTAGATCTGATAAAGGAATGCTTATAATTTTTCTAGAAACCACTCAAACTGCATTCTCTTAATGATTTCTAGACACCTTGCATTGAAATTCAGAAAAATGAACATTATTTCAAAATATTTTAAAAGTTCTACCTATAGCATGAACCTTCATTTCTGGAAAGGATCATATGTTTTTACTATTTTCATCAGTTTATTGACTTCTTCTTATGATTAACCTATGATTTTTTTAATGTATTTATATAAATATTAGTGAAAAAAGGACAGTAGGGAAAAAACACCACTCTGGCTTTATGCTCGAGGGTCCACCTCCTGGGCCACCCTGAATTTAATAATGTGGAAAACATATAATCTCCAAATTAAACCTGAGGTCAGTCTATCACAGAATTTATTGGTATTTTTCTATCTGGTTATAGAAATATAGTCAAAGTAGGTGAAATATAGGAATTCTTTTTTGTTTTTTAATGTGGGGATCCATATTTTATAAAAAATAATAAATACAGTTGTTGGTACATGCACAAAATTTCTCAGTTTTCTGTAAAACACTCTAACTCCCTCACCTCATACAATATCATGCAACAAAATGTAAGCCCTACCCCTCTTCCCCAGAACCCTTTACTTTGGTGCAATACAACAAACCCATTCTAAGTTATGTATTATGTTTCCCCTTCCTGTTCTTATTTCTTAAATTCTTATAATGAGTGAGATCATCTCACATTCATCCTTATCTTTCTGATTATTTCACTTATCATGATTTCTTTGAGCTCCACCCAAGAAGAGGTAAAGAAGGTGAGTTCATCATTTTTAATAGCTGAGTACTATTCCATTGTGTATATATAGTAACCACAGTTTACACTGTTATTCATCTGTTGTTGGACACCTGGACTGCTTTCATATTTTGGCTACTACAAATTGTGCTGATATGAACATAGATATACCCACATTTTTGGATGGGTGTGTTTGATTTCTTAGGCTATAACCCTAAGAGAGGAATTGCAGGGTCATAGGGTAGGTCCATTTCCAGCCTTCTGAGAGTTCTCAGACTGCTCTCCACAGGGGTTGGACCAATTGCATTCACAACAGCAGTGCAGGAGGGTTCCTTTGTCCCCACATCCTCTCCAGCATTTTTTGCTGCTATCACTTCTTATATATTACATTCTCATAGGACTGGAGTGGTATCTCATTGCTGTCTATTTGCATTACTCTGGCAATCATGACTTAACAGCATTTTTCCATATTTATTTGCCTTTTGGATATCTTCTTTGGTGAATATTCTGTTCATATACTCTCTCTATTTGTGTCTGAGGTCATTTGTTTTCTTGTTGCTCTTTATATATTTTAGTTATTAGCCTTTTGTCTTATGTATGGCATAGAAAGATCTCAAATTCTGTAAGGAATCTCTTTAAGTGGTGCTTTCTTGCTGTGTAGAACCTTTTTAATTTTATGTAGTCCCACTGGATTATTTTTGTTTTAGTCCTGCTTGCAACTGGATTTATATCACTGAAGACTCCTATAAAATTTAGAAAGAAAAGAGTGCTACCATGGCTGGGTGGTGGCATAACTGGTTGAGTGCATGTGTTACAATGAACAGGACCAAGATTTGAGCCCCAGGTCCTGACTTGCAGATGGAAAGCTTTGCAAGTGGTGAAGCAGTGCTGCGGTGTCTCTCTTCCTTTCTATCACCCCCTTCCCTCAGGATTTCTGGCTTTCTCTATCCAATTAATAAATTAATTAATATAATTAAATTTTAAGAAAAACAAAGAAAAGAGAAAAGAGTGTTTCCAATGTTTTCATCTAAGTATTTGATAGTTTTTTAAAAATGAAATCTAAGTCCTTGATCCATTTGGATTTACTTTTGTGCTTGATGTAATGCAGGGTTCAATTAGATTCTTCTGCATGTTTCAACCCAATTTTTCCAACTTTTTTTTTAAAGACTCTCTCCAGACATTTTTTCAGAGTTCTCTACCCCTAGAAACTTGATAACACATTCTTTAAATTTATTTATTTATTTATCTATTTATTTAGTATTGGAGAGAAACAGAGAGAAATTTAGAGGGGTGGGGTGAGATGGGAAGAGGCAAAGAGAACACTCACAGCCTTGCTTTACCACTTGGTAAGTTTTCCCCCTACATGTGGGGCTCAAGGGCTTGAACCTGGGTCCGTGAGCACTGTGATGTGTGTGCTTAATCAGGTGTGTCACTACTTGGCTCCTGGGACACATATTCTTTTCAGATACACGCAGGACATTCTCAAGAATAAACCATATGTTAAGATACAAAGACAGTGTCAGAAATTTCAAGAACACTGACACCATCCCAAGCAGTTAATATCTATACTTTTTAAGAAGCTCTTGCAAAGCATTGAAAATATAGGTATGCCCCCTTACACCTTCTATGAAGCCAGCACCACCCTGTTACAGAAAGGAGATAGGGGCACAATGACAACAAGAAAGAAGAAGGAGGAGGAGGAGAAGGAAAGGAGAGGGAGACTATAGTTCAATCTCTGATAAATATAGATGCTAAACTATTGAACAGAATTCTAGGCAACTGGATATTAAAAATACTGTACATTATGACCAAGTGAGATTTATCCTAGCGGTGTAAGACTGGTTCAATTTGTAAATCAACCAATGTGATCTACCATACCAATAAAAAAAAAAAAAAACATGATTATCTCCATAGATGCAGAAAAAAAACTTTGACAAAATTCAACATACTTGCATGATAAAAACACTATAAAAAATGGGAATAGATGGAAAGTTCTTTTTTCTAGCAGAGTCCAGACAGCAGACCTACAGCCAACATCAATAGTGAGAAAACGAAAACATTTCCACTTAGATCAGGTACTAGATAGGGCTGCCTACTATCACCATTACTATTCAATATGGTGTTAGAAGTTTTCTCCAAGAAATTAGGCAAGAGCAAGTAATTAAAGATATACAGATTAGAAGAGAAGAAGTCAAGAATTCAAACTGCCACCATTTGCAGATGACATAATAGTATACAAAAAAACCCTAGATAATCTAGTAATTAATCTAGAAATAATCAGACAATATAGTAAGTTATCAGGCTGTAAAACTAAAATACAAAAGTTGGTGGCATTTCTTTATGCAAACACTAAGTGAGAAGAAGTAATCCAGAAATTATTCTCATTCACTATAGCATCAAAAACAATAAAATAGCTAGTAATAAACTTAACAAAATAAGTGAAAGATTTGTATGCTAAAACATAGGATTCACTATTCAAGGAAATAGGAAAAGATACAAAGAAGTGAAAAGATAGTCTATGTTCATAAATTGGAAGAATTAACACCATCAAAATGAATATTCTAACCAGAACCATATACAAATTTTATTTAATGCAATCCCTACCAAGGCCCTATCAATTTTTCAGAGAATAGAATAAAGCTACAGAAGTGTATCTGGAACCAGAAAATACCTAGAATTGCCAAGTTGCTCTTGAGGAAAGAAAAAGAAAAGAAAAGAAAAGAAAACGGGAGGCATTACACATCCAGATCTCAAACTATATTACAGGACCATTGTAATCAAAACTGCCTGGTAGTTCAACAAAAATAGACACACCAACCAGTGGACTAGAATAGAGAGCCCAGAAATAAGCCTTCACACATATGGTAATCTAGGACTTCTCTTGTATTAAACATAAAGATGTAGGCAAAGAACAGAATGAACTCAGAATGGTTTTCATTTGAATTAAGTATAATATAACTGGGGCAGTCTCAAAACACCAGTTTAAGACAGTTCACATTAGGCACTAAAACTATTCATATTCATGCATGCTTGCAACACAAGAGTTCTATAGCTTTTAATGAGAAACTTAACAGTTACAATTATGAAACTATAATCCAGTGTTTTCTGTATGCCAGGTACTTCCCCATGTAATTTTGCATTTCCACTCATTTATGATACCGACTTTATGAACTTCATTTAACACAAGAAGCCAACATTAGTAGATACTGAATCAGCAATGGGACATTTTTGTCCCTCTCCAAAGTACATTTTACTTCCACTAATTGAGGTTATCTGACCAGGAAGGTGCTGTCTCAAGGAACAAGGTACCTATGTCCTTTATTTTTGGCCACAGAGACATGCACTTACACAAACCATAGTTGTCTCCTGTCTTATGATTGCATAATTATGTGTTTGATATTTTCCTATCCTTTAAGTTGAAATTCTACTTCTTAGCACGGGTTCTTCATGTTCTCTGCATTACAGAGTGCTGCACTGTATCTGACATGACTAAACGTGTCTATGAAAGGCCTGGTGTTTTATTTAGCATTAAAATTCAGTTTAACAGAAACAAGACAAATGAGTGTGTGCATAAGTAGTTAATGTTCAAATAAACTGAGATAAGGATTTATATGACTTGAGTTTACATGACATACATTTCACCAAATATTTTAGCAAAAAGGAGCTGCATATTGAGCAGTCATCTACTTTTTTATATTTATTTACTTATTTATTCCCTTTTGTTGCCCTTGTTTTATTGTTGTAGTTATTATTGTTGTCATCATTCGTCAATGTTGGATAGGACAGAGAGATATGGATAGAGATGGGGAAGACAGAGAGAGGGATAGAAAGATAGACACCTGCAGACCCACTTCACCACCTGTGAAGAGACTCCCCTGCAGATGGGGAACCTGGGGCTCCAACCTGTATCTTTTCTATGATCCTTGCACTTTGTGCCATGGGTGTTAACCTGCTGCACTACAGTCCGACTCACAGTCATCTACTTTTGTAAGAATAAAATTTTATTTGTAAAAAGGAAACTGACAAAACCATAGGATAAGAGAGGTACAACTTTGCACAATTGCCACAACCAGACCTCCACATCCCAACCCCTCCCCTGATAGCTTTTCTTTATCCTTCTGGGAGTATGGACCCAAGATCACTATGGGATGCAGAGGGTTGAAGGTCTGGCTTCTGTAATTACTTCCCCACTGAACATGGGTATCTACTTTTTATATCTCCTTTTACACTAAAGTCTTTTACTGTCTCCCAGTAGATTGTTTATCAGTTATTATGGTTCAGAGAGTCAGCCATAATAGAGATATCCCTTAGTCTTTGAATAGCCTTATAGATACATAGTATTGCAGTAATGCCAACCTACTCTCTCCTTAGCACCAGAGGTTATAGTTACTTGAAAAAAAAAACAATAAAAAACAAATGACTTTCTTCAGAACCTTTGGGAAGTGGCCAAATCTTCCCAAAGCAACTGTTTCTAGAGAAACTCTTTGAGGACAATGAGCTTTTTGGGGAAAAATAATTTAATATAGTTTCTTTTTATAAAATCTCTCCATCAGGTAGAGATGATTCCTGCCACCAACAAACTCAACCCGGGGTCAGAAAATAGTGGAGTTTGGTAACAGACCCTGTCACAGCTGTATACATATCATCCTTGCATTCTTATGATCAGACTGTTTTTATATAATGAGCATATTCCAAATGTAAACAAAGAAAACTTAAGCAGAAAGCTGCTAATGTTAAGTTCAGAGTTTGCAGAAAATATCAGCTCATGAGGCACAGCTGCCAGAATAAGACAATTCTACTCACAGAGATGATTTTTCTTACAAAATTTGAAAGAAATTGTAATGATGAATCATAAGCCCTGCTATAAATAAATTATGACTGCAAATTGCCAGATACAGAAATATTCTCATTAAAGTCTATTGTCTTTGAAAACAAAATTGCCTCATTTATTATTTCAGTAGACTCAAACCAATTTGGAGCAATTAAAGCCTGTATTATCAAGCATGTTGGATATGCACTGAAAATACATTAAAAGTGTAACAGGTGCTGTTCAAATCTAGTAGGATCAATCAGAGATTACTATGAGAAGAATGCTAGTTTACTGGAACTACAGTACCTCACTAGATGGGCACCAATTTCCAGTCAGTTTAGGGGGATATCCTATGTCAACAAGTTCATCCATCTATCCATCCATCCATCCATCCATCCATTCATTCACTCAATCTTTCATTTCCATTGCATCCATTATATTAAACTACTACAGGCAATCCAGATAAGATTTTTAAAAGTGTCACTGTCATATATATCATCTAGGAGAACAGAACTTGTATGCATTCAAAGATGGTTTAAGATCGAAAATGGATTTTAAAAGGAGTGTCTAAGTGTTAAAAGGAAGGAAATCATATGTTCTAGATGGGAGAGATCCTAAAAACTTTTCAGAAGTTTATATTACATAAATAAGAAATTGAAGACTATGTGATTACTTCTTTTAAATTACTAAATATGAGTATTTAAAGTGAAGTGAAGAAAGAGATAGTAATAGTGCATTTAGTTTGAGTGAAAATTGTGGTAAAGATTAAGCAAGCCAAAACTTGAGCAAAAGTTTAAAAAATCAAGCTAGTGGCTCTATATTTATTTTGTAAAGAATAAGACACAATTAAGTGTATGAGTAGATAAAAAATATCATCAGGGTCTAGCAAGAAAGATTACTAGGCAGAGTGTCTGCCTTCTATGTACATAGAGCCAGTTCAAATCCCTGCTCTTCTTCATGGGAGAACAAGAGTAGGGGAAGTCTCAGTGCTACGACTTTTCTCCTTCTAGGTATAAATCTGAAAAACATGAGCCAGAGTAGTAAAATCATGCATGAATCACTCCTCATCAGCATTGTGATGCTGGCCACTGTTTAACAAAGAGTGTGAAGCACTAGTCACTTGGTCACACAGGATAACATAGGACAGACTGTGCAAAAAAACACCGTGCTCCAAAGTGCAAAGATGACACCAAAAGCTATCATGTGGAAGTAGTAAGATGTTCAGCAGTAGAGCACTGCAGTTACTTGCCTACAACCTATATTCAGTACAAAACACTGCATAAATCAGAGCTGATGGGTGTTCTAGAGTCTGTCTCTATCTCACAAAAATTAATACATAATAATTCTAATTAAATTAAACAGAAATGTGATCGGAAGGAGCAGTTGATTATTGGAAAAGTTATGTATGTTGTAATCACTGGGGTAGCATTTTAAAGAATAAAACAGTAAATACCTTCTAAGTTATGTTGTTTAAAAGTGAGCTAGGATTATAATAGCAACTAGTATGAAAACACAAAGGAGCCCTGATCTAGCTTTCTGTTCCTTTTCCAGCCATGACATCCTCTCCCCAGACAATAACTTGGATCCACCTGCATATCAGATTTCAGGCTCAGGGAAAAAAAAAAAAAAACAACTAGTATAGCCATAGGTCCTTTGGAATATAACTAAAATATGCCTACTATCTACAAAATGGAGGATCCCACAAACTTTTCATCTGCACTATTCCAGTCGTTAGGTCCATGATTGTTCAACGGTTTGTTTGGCTTTGTATGTTAACTCTCTTGTCAACCACCAGGTTCCAGATGCTACCATGATGCCCACCAGACTTCCCTAGACAGACAACCCCAGAGTCCCCAGAGTCCCACACTACCAGAGAAAGAGAGAGACAGACTAGGAGTATAGATCGACCAACCAGGCAACACCCATGTTCAGCAGGGAAGCAATTATAGAAGCCAGACCTTCCACCTTCTGCATCCCACAATGACTTTGGGAACATACTCCCAGAGGGCTAAATAAAAGGAAAGCTATCAGGGGAGGGGATAGGATATGGAGTTCTAGTGGTGGGAATTTTGTGGAGTTGTACCCCTCTTATCCTATGGTTTTGTCAATGTTTCCTTTTCATAAATAAAAATAAAGAAAGAAAACACAAAGGATAAAAATTTTTAATTCAATGATTTCAATTGAATGGCTATAAAAATATATAATAAGACTGAGGGAAAAATAAAACATACCTGCATGTGTATGTCAGGGGAAAATTAATTGAAAACTAAAATGACTTAGAAAACTGGCAAGTAGACCTGGAGAACATTGTAGGAAGCAACCATAGTGGTAACAAACAGGAATATACAGAAAATAAACAATGACTTCAGTCAATAAAAATTATATTTGGAGATGTGTAATTAAGACATGAGTGAGCAGTCACATGTGACAGGAGATTCAAATAAGCAAAATCAAAAGAGTAAAAGGAAACATCACTAGAGGAATTCCAAATACTAAACAAGCTAATCAAAAGGCATTATGAACAATTCAATACTAAACATTAAGTATGTGATTGCATGCATAAAACAAAAATATCATTATCAAAACTGACACAAAGAAATCTGGGATCATTTTAAGTGTAGCCCATGTAATAAAACAAATGGGCAAAATTCTTTACAACTATATCTTTTAACCAGATGGATTATTTAAGTTTCACTAAATAGTTAAGAAAGACTGTACATAATATGTAAAAATATGTCAAAGTATGAGCAGTCCATAATGCCTAATGTAAGAAGTTTGTTCTTGAAACAAAATTTGTCAAGGAAAAATATAAAAAATCACAAATCAGTATTTTCCATAAACCCTATATACAATAGAAGCAAAGCAAATGGAGTGTCAAAGAAAAATAATGTCACATTAATTTCACTTGTGTTTGTCACAGGAATTGAATTGTGTGTGTGTGTGTGTGTGTGTGTGTGTAGGGGATGTTGCATGTGTACAGACTTACTTGAAGAGTTTATAAATTTTTAGTAAATGTTTCAAAGGCAACAATAGTTTAGATGACCTTAACTAATTTCTCTTAAAATTAGTTTAAAAATATTTGTGATAATTATTTTGTTCGCATTTCAGAGAATAAAATAAGAAAACAGCTATTTGAAGCAAGGAAAACAAAAAGGAAACAAATAGAATGCACTGTGAAGCTGGCCACTGTCTGACAAAGAATGTGAAGTACCAGTCATTTGGCCACACAGGGCAACTAAAGATAGACTGGGCAAAATCACTATGCTCCAAAGTACTATCAGGAAAGAAATAGAGAAGGAATTTCATAGCTGGGCAGTGGCTCAACCAGTTAAGAGCACATATTCCCTAAGCTCAAGGACCAGTGCAAGGATCTGGGTTCAAGCCCCAGCTCTCCATTTGTGGGGGGGAGGGGGGAGGTGGCAGGGGATTCAGAGACTCAGGTGTCTGTCTTTCTCCCTAACTATTCTCACCTCCTCTCTCAATTTATCTCTTTCCTATCCAATAACACCAACAACAATAACAAATAAAAGGAAGTTTCATCATAGCCCTCTCAGCTCTTATTTATGATGGGTCAAAATTGATGAGATGGGGGATAGCTGGCAGCTTGTGGGAAAGCCTGTTTCACATTCTGCCACATCTTATATAAAACTATACAGTACTGAGCAAGACAGAAATTATAGATATCAGGCTCAGTTATAAGTTTAGGCACACTTCAGTCAACTGAGATGATCAGGTTGGAATGTGTTTGAGAACATCAAAAGATGGATGCAAATGATAAAATACAAGGTAGCATATTACAACAAACTAAGTGTGATAAAGTGGCCAGTGTTTTTACCAGGTGTTAAGACTTCTATTTTTATTAGTATTATTTATTTATAAAAAGGAGACACTGACTAAAACAGAGGATAAGAGGGGTACAAATCCACACAATTCCCACCACCAGAACTCCATATCCTATCCCCTCCCTTGTTAGCTTTCCAAATCTTTATCCCTCTGGGAGTCTGAACCCAAGATCTTTGTGGGATGCAGAAGGTAGAAGGTCTGGCTTCTATAATTGCTTCTCTGCTGAACATGGGCATTGACAGGTCGATCCATACTCTCGGCCTGTCTCTCTCTTTCCCTAATGGGGCAGGATTAATTCCCCAATAAAGAAATTTTAAAAAAGAAAAGAAAAAAGCCACAGTCTCTTGACGTACAAGAATATGTATTTTAAGAAAACATCATGTGGTGGGGGGGGGTGTTGGGCGGACAGTGGGTTAAGCGCACAAGGGACAAAGTGCAAGGACCAGCATAAGGATCCCTGTTCGACACCCCCCCCCTCCCCACGTGCAGAGGGGTCGGTTCACAAGCGGTGAAGCAGGTCTACAGGTGCCTGTCTTTCTCTCCCTCTATCTTTCACTCTTCTCAGTATTTCTCTCCGTCCTATCCAACAACGACAGCAATAACAATAATAATAATAACCACAACGACGATAAACAACAAAGGCAACAAAAGGGGAAAAATAGCCCCTAGGAACAGTGGATTAGTAGTGCAGGCACTGAATAACCCTGGAGGCAAAAAAAAAAAAATGGTAGGGATCGACAGTGGCACACCTGGTAAAGTGCACACCTTACCATACACAAGAACCCAGATCAAACCTCCAGATGCCACCTGCAGAGGAAGGGGGGCATCTTTCTCTTTCCCTCTGTATCCCACCCTTCTCTCTCAATTCTTCTCTGTTTCAAAAACAAAGCTGCCAAATACAGTAAATTCCATCATGCAGGCACTAAACCCCAGAGAGAACCATGGTGGCAATAAAAAGAGAAAAGAAAAACAAAGTAAACATGGTTGTCTCTGTGAAGACAATCATGTAAATATCAAAGCTTAGATTTTATGGCATAATGTATATGAAATATCACTCATCAATGTTACCTGTTTTGTCCTTTCTGAAGTCAGGTTATTTACTTCATAGGATCTCCATTTGTAATTGGGAATATTTAACAACTAGATACATAACTACTGATGTTTGTATCCTTCACCTGATAACCTAAGAATTTTGATATTTTCTTCATAGAACCTAAGTATGTATACATGAAAACATCAACACAGCTTTTCAGGGAAGTAGCTGGCATTCAGACAAATGCCTCTGCCATTTCTCATGTCTCATTGAGAAATGAGCTTCGTTAAACCCCACTGACTTTGCCTGCTGAAAATTTCCATCTTGTTCACCTCCTCCCACATCCTGTGAGAAACAACTAAACTGCATATCCACTTTTGAAAACTCTTGTTTCAAACCAAAAATGGTAGTTCTAAGACTTCTGTAGTTCTCATTTTGATTTAGCAATGGCGTTTTTTTTTTCATATAAATTGCTTTTCACCAAAGAACACAGAAATTCCCTGTATTTACATGACATTATTAAGCATAATGAAAAAGAAAAAAATTAGGGGGGATTAAATGATTCTGTACCCCATAATGACCCTGGGACCATGTTTCCAGAAGGTTAAAGAATAGGAAAGCTATCATGGGAGGGAATAGGACATGGAGTTCTGGTGGTGGGAATTGTGTGGAATTATACTCCTCTTATCCTATGTTCTTGTCAGTGTTTCCATTTTATAAATAAAAAAATGAAAAAACGATTCTGTGAGGTATAGAACAATATTGGAAAGAGGTCATGATACATTACTGAGTGGAGAAAATGAGCAGATTGTAAAGCAGTATGTGACTCAGTTGCTTAGTACACACCTAAATGTGTCATTGAGTGTGAGAAAAGTCAACTAAATTCTTACATTTTATTATTAGGTAGTGTGACAGGACTTGGGGATTTTGACAATTACATTTTGCATCTGTTTTTAGGATGTTTATAGTTCGTATAATTTTGTGTTTTTATGAGCCAGAACCTCATGCAATTTCACAGTTTCAGGACTGCTTTTCCATTAATATAAATAGACAGACAGAAGAAAAGATACCACAGAGCTTACCCTGCTGCTGTAGCACTCTCATGTGATGCTACAATTTGAACTTGGGCCACATGTATAGTAAGGCAGGCATCCTAGCCAGTGAGCAACTCCTCTGCACACTCCTATATATGATCTATATAAAGAATATAGCAAAAACATTCAACTAGTAAAAATATGAAAATATTTTTTAAAATAGTTTCACTACTAGATGAAAAGCAAAATGGTCTCATCCAAAGTGCACTGAACAGTTGCATGACTATTTTTTTATTAATAAGCATGCCAGGCTTAAATTCTTTATTATTATGGGGATTAATGGCTTACAATAGATGCAGTTGTTGGCACACGTGTAAAATTTCTCAGTTTTTCTGCAAAATACTCTTACCCACTACCAAGGTCTTCCTCCATCATTATGCACCAGGGACCTGAATGTCCCCCCCATTCCCACCTCGATGTCCTTTACTTTGGTAAAACAAAACAAATACAGTCCAAGTTCTACTTTGTGTTTTCTCTTCCTGTTCTTATTCATCAACTTCTTTTTTAAATTATTTTATTTATTTATAAAATAGAAACACTGACAAGACCATAGGATGAGAGGGGTACAATTCCCACTACTAGAACTCTATATCCTATCCCCTCCCCTGATAGCTTTCCTATTCTTTAACCCTCTGGGAGTATGGACCCAGGGTCACCATAGAGTGCAGAAGGTGGAAGGTCTGGCTTCTATAATTGCTTCCCTGCTGAACATGGGCATTGACAGGTCAATCCATACTCTCAGCCTGTCTCTCTCTTTCCCTACTGGGGCAGAATTTATCAACTTCTGTCTATGAGTGAGATCATCCCATATTTACCCTTCTCTTTCTGGTTTATCTCAGTTAACATGATGCCTTCAAGCTTCATCCAAGATGAGGTGAAGGTGACTTCATCATTCATAATAGCCAAATAATATTGCACTGTGTCTATGTACCACAGCTTTCTTAGCCACTTATCTGTTGTTGGACACCTGTTGCTTACAAGTTTTGGCTATTACAAATTACGTTGTTATGAACATAGGTGTACATACATATTTAGGATAGATGTTTTTAATTCTTCAGAATACATTACCAGGAGAAAATTTTCTGGGTTATAGGGCAAATTCATTTCTAGCCTTCTGAGAGTTCTCCAGACTGCTCTCCACAGGGCCTGTACTAACCCAAAAGCAGTGCAGGAGTGTCCTTTAACTCCTGCAGTCTCTCCAGTATTTATTGTTGCTATGGCTTCTGGTGTATTTTCCTCAGGAGGAAAGTGGTATCTCATTGTTGTCTTTTTGTTTTGTTTTGTTTTGCTTTGCCTCCAGGGTTATCGCTGGGGCTTGGTGCCTGCCCTACGAATCCACTGCTCCTGAAGGCTATTTTTTCCCTTTTGTTGCCCTTGTTGTTTATCATTGTGGTTGTTATTACTACTGTTGTTATTGTTTTTGTATAGGATAGAGAGAAATTGAGAGAGGAGGGAAAGACAGGGGGGGAGAGAATGTCTTCATTCTTCATTGACCTGCTTCACCGCTTGTGAAGCCAGGGGAGCTGAGGGCTACAACAGACATCCTTATGCCGGTCCTTGTGCTTTGGGCCATGTGCACTTAACCCGCTATGCCACTGCCCAGCGCCCTCATTTTTGTCTTTATTTGCTTTTCTCTGACAGTTAATGACTTGGAGCACTTTTTCATTACCTGTTGGTCTTTTGGATCTCTTCTTCGATGATCTGACACCAGTTCTTACTATGTAACAAGGTAGTCAGCCTCCCTGAACTTTAGCTTTCTCATTTGCAAATGGAAAGGAAAACATCATGTGGGGTTTCTGAAATTTTGCAGTGACTTTATGTATGCAAAGATATTTTGAAATGCCAAACATAATTGTAAAAAATGTAGACTTTGGGGGCTGTTAATAGCTTTAATTTTCTTAGATTGATACTTTATTACTTATTTGCTCATTTATTTTAAAGTTTATTAATAGGTCAGAGAGAAACTAAGAGGGTAGGAGGAGAGAGAGAGGGAAATAGAGGGGCACTTGCAGCCCTGCTTCACTACTTATGAAGCTTCCCTCCTGCAGGGAGAGACTGAGAACTTGAACCAGCTCTTTGTAACATTTTCCCTCAACCAACTGTACCACCGTCTGGCCTAAGATGGAGATTTTAAAAGTATGCGTTAGGAGATAGCTCACCCAGTGGAGTGCATATTTACCATGTGCAAGGACGTGAGTTGAAGCACCAGCACCACACAGGAGCGTAATACACAGCATAAGAAACAGCTTCATGAATGGTGGAGGGGTGCAGTAATAGCTTTCCTTTTTATTGTTTAATTTCTATCTGTCTCTCACCTACTATATTAAAAATATAATTCACAGTAAATAGTGGAGTCATGTAGGTGTGAAGCCCCAGCAGTAACCCTAGTGGCAAAACACAAAATAATAAATAAAAATGCAATGAAATAGAAAGTATTTCAAAAAAGATTTTAAACTTAACTACTGGCTGGTTTGCATAGTCACAGAGAAAGTTTTGTTAAGCTTTTTTAAAGTCTTTATTAAAAGCTTTATTAAAATAGGGAAAACATTGCAAAAATTATTTTTAAAAGTGTTTAGTTATTAAAGGAATATATTTTTCTCCTTATAAGGTTTAACGGTATTGAATTTTATTCTATATTTCCAAAATACCTTTCTTAGCATTTATATATCTTATACTAAACATGTGAACAAATAAATTTTCCAGAGCCAAACTGTTTTAAAACAAATGTGAGTCAGTTTAATTTAATCATTGTGTTATAAGTCAAATTACCCTGGAAAAAATGAGTACACTCCCAAATTTATGTGTTTGCCTCCAGTACTTCATGTATGGGAAATTCCACACCCCCCAGAAGGGTCTTTATTTTTTCTTTTAATTTCACATAGGCAGACAGACAGAGAGAGAGAACATGGAAAGTCATCACTACACCATTTCACCATGCATGAAGCTTCCCAGTGCTGTGAGTAGTACTCTTGAACTTGAGCTCTTATATATGGTGCACTTTACAAGCCATCTTCCAACTTCTAAGATTCTTCAAATGTATATTCTAAAAGTTAGTAGGCACACCCTTCTACAACCATGTTGTTTGGTACTACTAGTAGAGACTGGATGCCAGTGTCATTTGCTTTTGTGCTTATTCCAGTTGACATAGGCATATTTATTACACAATGAAACATCAGTTTGTAAATGGAACTTGTTTTCAAAGTCTTGCCTTCAGCGTAAAAAACGTTTTAACTCAGATTGATATTTCTGGGTGTACTCATGTGTCTCAAATGTTATGCCTATTCCAACTTTTAATATTCTAGATCTATTACAAATTTCATGCACTTTGATTTTATGTTTTCTGTTTCCCCAGTAAACACCATGTACTTGCATTCATAGGAGCAAGAGTACTTTACTAAGTGTGATGAAAAAAAAGAACAGAATGTGAGGTGACTGCCATTAACAAGGCACAGATTTATAAAAGTCAGATTTCCCTATCTAGTTAAGGACAAAACATTCTGAAGATTTTCTTTTATTTTTTCCTGGTCATCTACTGATATTGTTTTAGGGCTTCATAAAGTTTCAGAATATCCCATTATTCACCTTTCTACAGAGTGTATATATAGCCCCTGGCCGAGTTAGGCCTAATTCCAATTTTATATTTACTGGTCTGGGACTAAATCTAAGTCCCTTCTACAGAGGAGAGCCAGGTCAAACAAAGATATTTGAATATGCTAGAGCCCTGAAGATGTTATTTGTATAGTTCTTAAGTCATGTTTGCCCGAGGCACTTCTCAGTAGTGTTCTCACCAATACCAATAGACAAAGATTGAGATCTGTGCTATCATGTTTCTTGATATTAATACAAAATCAATTCTGTAACCTAAATCAGCATTCTTTTCACTTTGTAAAGAGTTCTCTCTGATTAAAATCACATTCTTGATATAAAGGAAACATGAATGATGCTCTATTCCTTTAGTGGAATATGGTAAAAGACCATCCACCCCCCAGACATGTGCATCTTTCAGTATGTAATAAGATCTTTATGATGCCAAGTAGCTTTCACACTATCCTAAAATCTTTCACCTGTACTCATCTGAGCCATTTGATAATGTGCCATTTGTTTCTCTGTCATGCTTAACATAGAATTGCAATGAAAAGGAACAAACATGGTTATAGTTAATGATCTATTTTTTGGGCATTTGAGCATAAAGATACTTCATGACTTAAGGGAATACAGAAAAGAATAAATAAAAAACCTTTTAATCACAATATAACTTCACTTGTTCAGAAATATTTTGTTGTTACAGAAAATATTTTGAATATCACATTATTGTTTGTTTGAAAATTAAGACTTTTTATTCTTCTCAGACATAGCTCATATTCTATTTGGATTTCTAAGTATCTATCCTTCTTCAGATTGGAATGCAGGACCACAAGAGCCTGAGAAACAACATATGTAAGAGTCCTTAGAGGCCTATGAAATGAGAGGTATAAATATTCACAGAATTAGTCCTTGTGCCTAGAAAAGTGCCTGCAACTGAATAAATAAATTAAATAAATAAAGACATCACCATCCATACAAGTTAAAAAACCGCAATGCTAATGTTCCATTAGAGAAAGAGAACATAGATGCAACATGAATATATATATATATATATATATATATATATATATATATATATATATATATATATTTGCCTCCAGGGTTATCGCTGGGGCTCAGTGCCCACATTACAAATAAACTGCTCCTGGAAGCTATTTTCCCTTTTGTTGCCCTTGTTGTGTATTGTTGTTGTTATTATTATTATTGCTGTCATTGTTGGACAGGACAGAGAGAAATCAGGAAAGGACGGGAAGGCAGAGGGAGGAGAGAAAGACACCTGTAGACCTGCTTCACAACCCATGAAGCGAGCCCCCTGCACGTGGGGAGCCAGGGACTTAAACCAGGATCCTTACACGTGTCTTTGCACTTTAAGCCATGTGCACTTAACCTGCTGCACTATGCCTGCCCCCCCCAACAACATGAGTATTTTTTAAAAGCTATACACTGGTCATCTCCATCAGACATCATAAACTTTCTTGTGGGTTTCTACAGGACCTTATCCTCAATGTAGAACAATAATAGAAACTACCCCACTGTCTGAAAGGAACCTGGGTCAACATACTTTGCTACTTCAGGAAGACTGGTCCTGAAATGAGTGCAGTCTGGAATGTTGCTAAATGTGGCCATGGAATGCGAGTTGAAACAGACAGGGATGTAGAGGTTATATGTTGGTATGCATGAGACCCCTTCTGTTTCATTTGGTTTAAATCCCCCCTGCTTAACACTATTCTATTTACATAACCACTTCATTCTATTTACATAACCACTGTTAACAAGTTCCACCCTCCCTCCAGGGCATTTGTGGTTCAGTGATAGGATTCTCGCCTAATCTGCCCCCTTTTTGTCACACTCTGATTTTCACCAGTCACTTTTCTCTCCACCCTCTCTATGTCACATCCTGTTTCCACCTTACTTGGCAAGTATATATAAAGACAGCATTGTGAGTTTTACAGTACCGTACCTTGAGTTTAGCTTAGCTCGTCTTAGATTGTTCTGGGTCCTGCATGAATAAAGAGATACTGCCTACAGCTCAACCATGAGTCCCTGGTCGTCTGTTACCCACCCGTGAAGCCAGCCCGGCGAAAACAACATAACCCGTCAAAAACAAGTTATACAGGCTCCTGTGCTAAATATGAATAGACATGGGCCACAGGTCAGATCTATGATTTGCAGATAACATTATTTCTATACTATTCCATATTTGGGGACTACTCTCTTCCCTAACCCAGCTTTTCAGTCCTATTTTCCACTCTGACACCATATTCCCAGACAATATTTTCAGCCCACCTGCATGTTAGCTATTGGGCTTAGGCAAAAATCAGGAAAGTCATGGGCCCCTTGGAATATACCTATAAAAGACTTCATACCTCCTTCCAACATGAAGACCCAAAATTTCATCTGCTTTACTTTTACCTTTAGGTTCCTGATTACTAAACAATTTGTTCTTCTTTGTATCTTAATGTTTTTCAGACATCAAGTTGCAGCTGATACCATGAGCCAACCTGAATTCCCTGGGTAGATGACCTCACCAATGTGTCCTGGAAACCCACCTCTCCAGATCCCTTCCCATTAGGGAAAAATAGAAACAGGCTGGGGGTATGGATCGACCTGCCAATGCCCATGTTCAGCAGAGAAGCAATTACAGAAGCCAGACCTTCCACCTTCTGCATCTCATAGAGATCTTTGGTCCATACTCCCAGAGGGATAAAGAGGGAACCTTCCAGTGGAGGGGATGGGATATGGCACTCTGGTGGTGGGAACTATATAGAATTGTACTCCTAGAGAGTCTGGCGGTAGCGCAGCAGGTTAAGCGCACATGGCGCAAAGCGCAAGGACCTGCATAAGGATCCTGGTTCTAACCCCTGGCTCCCCACCTGCAGAAGTCTCTTCACAAGAAGTAAAGCAGGTCTACAGGTGTCTGTCTCTCTCTCCTCTTCTCTGTCTTCCCCTCCTCTCTCCATTTCTCTCTGTCCTATCCAACAACAACAACATTAATAACCACAGCAATGTTAAACAACAAGGGCAACAAAAGGGAAAATAAATAAATATAAAAAAATTGGAAAAAAAAGAATTGTACTCCTCTTATCCCATAATCTAGTAAATCATTATTAAATCACTAAAAAAATGAAAAATGAAAGTAGGTAAAATATATATTGTGTTCTTCAGCTCTCTGAAATATTTTAGCCAGTATTTTCAATTTTGTATCAATTTAGCTCTCTCCAAATTGTTTTATGTGATGTATGAAATAGAAAACACGTAGATTCTTAAGAAAGTTGTTTGAAATATGACTAACTAACAGAGGAGTCCCATGTGTTCTGATTTTCAAAACTTCTTAGGCTATGCAGGATAACCTGTTTCAGGAGGAACTGTCTTCTTTGACCCTCTGAATTACAACTCTAATAGATGTATCCTTAAACATTTGGTTAACAATATATAGTATTTATCTTTCACCACTGATATGAGCAAGCCATATTATGAAATAAAAACCATATTGCATATTACTACTATGGAATGCTATCTTTCCTTAAGTGGGAAGTTAGGGGGCATATATAATATTCATTTCACTAGAAATAAATTCAATGTCAAGAAAATACTAATAAATCCAGAGGAGGAAAAGGATGAATATAATAAAAATACATTCTGGAGTCATCTGAGCTTAGTGACAAATAATGTATTGGGCAATGATTAATGGACATTTGTGGGTAGTCATGACATGAGAATCTGAGGCTTAGAGGAGAAAACTAGTGCAAATAAAATCACAGAGGTGAGAAAGAATCAGTAACCACATCCTGAAATCTAACAAGTCATCCAAGATAAAGGAAACAGAATACTAGCAAAGATGAAAAATGAAGTAACTAACTCCAAAAATGTACAGGCTTTCTATAAAGAAAAAAACAAAAAATAACTGGGTATCATATACAAATATCTAAATAGGAAAAAGTCTACACATTAGTGTAGAAAATGTGTGGAAAAGAAAGAAAAAGGCTAGTCTACATCTGAAATAGGTCATCTGATTACACAGTTGCTGGAAAAACCTTGATTCATAAGCCATTCTGGAAACATTTCATTCTGTTCTAAGCAAAGGAGAAGATGCAACAAAGGAGACTGAAAGGTCTGAAAATAGCCTGGTATTTTGCCAGAGAGTGAAGCAATGCATGTAAATGTAGAAAGAGGAGAAAAAGGGAGGAATGGATATTCTAGATCTTCTGAATTCACTCTGCACACACTTGGTCACTTAGTACAATCAGAACCACAGAAAAGACTGATTACAAATAAAAAGTCATTACAAAGAACATTATAAAAGAATTTTCTGTGTGCCCCCTTGCATACATACATTTTGTCAATCTCAAACATTGGTTTTCTCACAAATTATTTAAATAATCCAACAATCATCTAGTTAAAGACATAGGTGTTGTTTGTTTTACCAGGGCACTAATCAGCTTTATTAGCTTATAGTGGTGGCAGGGATTGAACCTGGGACCTCTGCTGACTCAGGCATGTGAATATTTAGCATAAAGAAAATTTTCTTATCATCCAGAAATAGAGAGCATAATAACATTGCAATGTATACATTTGTTATTGACAAAATTTCATCTATAGTTCTCAACTAACAAATTAACATGAGATGCAAACCCTGAAGTCTTTTTAAAGATTTAATCCTTCCTTCCTTCCCTCCTTCCTTCCTTCCTTCCTCCCTCCCTCCCTCCCTCCTTCCTTCCTTCCTTCCTTCCTTCCTTCCTTCCTTCCTCCCTCCCTCCCTCCCTCCCTTCCTTCCTTCCTTCTTTCCTTCCTGCCTCCAGGGTTATTTCTGGGGCTCTGTGCCTGTACCATGAGTCCATTGCTGCTAGAGGCTATTTTTTTCCCTTTCGTTGCCCTTGTTGTTGTTTTTTATCATTGTTGTGGTTATTAATATTATTATTATTATTATTATTGATGTCATTGTTGTTGGATAGGACAGAGAAAAATCGAGAGAGGAAGGGAAGACAGAGAGGAGGAGAGAAAGATAGATACCTGTAGACCTACTGTACCCCCTGTGAAGTGACCACCCTGCAAGTGAGGAACTAGGATCCTTAAGCCTGTCCCTGCGCTTCAAGCCACGTACACTTAACCCGCTGCACTACAGACCGACTCCCTATTTCTTTATTTGTAAGAGGCAGAAAATGTAAGGGAAACAGAGACACACACATAGTAATTGGTGTACTATCAGATCTGGTCTATCATGGAATATGGAAGTTTGAACCAGGGTCCTCTGAAGCATCAAGCATGATCTGTGCTCTAATATTGAACCTTCTCTCTGATCCCAAAGTTTTTAGTGGATGGACAATATGCACTTTTCAGGGCAAAATGGAATCAAGATAAAAAATTATACATACTAAATACACATACCAGTAATGTATTCATAATAATGCTTCCTGATTGCTAGGTCTTTAAATTAATTACTTTCTACAGTTTATGGTGTAAGTAAGGGTTGGAAAAGAGTATTCTCATACTGTTTCCACTTAAATTCATGTTAACCTGATATGCCATGAAAATTTAATCCATGGAAAAATGAATTAAATATTGCACTGTGTAAACATGAATTTCTTTTTCTACAAATATAGAGCTGCTGATTTGAATTTACTGAAAATTATTTTTAAAAAATCTTTATAAACATAGACATGTTGTGGTCTGGGAGGTGTTACCTCTCAACCATGAGGTCCTGAGTTCAATCCCCGGCAGCACATGTACCAAGAGTGACGTCTGTTTCTTTCTCTCCTATCTTTCCCATGAATAAATGAATAAATTCTTTAAAAAACTAAAATAAACATAGACATGTTCAGCTGAAGTACTTAATTATCAAGTTATGCTTACAATGGAAATAGTAAAAATATCATTAATACAATAAATTGACTACTAAGGAAAAGAGGAGAAATCAAATACTACAATGAGAATAAGCTAATCCAAATTGTATGTGAATTTTAGAAGAAATATAAATATTTTAGGTATAATGCTATAAATGATCATAACAGCATATGGCCTGGGAGGTGGCCCAGTGAGTGAATTATTATGCCAATGTAAATTAATAATAGAATTAATTAGTAGTATGTTAGGCATTTTTCAATATTTATCTTGAGATATTTTATGGTAAATTTATATTGTAGGAACTTGCAAATGTTCTTTTTTAAAATATTTTGCTTTTAGTTTTTAATGAATTTTAAGATTTCAGGGCTTCAATGAAACACTAATATCTGTGTTTAGACAGATGACTACATCCACAATAACACCAAAGTCCTTGCGCCACCCACCTGTGCCACCCACTGTTCCTCCTGATATCTATCATAGTTTTCACAAAGTCTAGGAGAAAGGTGCTTTTTTTTTTTTTTTAAGTTCATTTGCCATAGCTATCTTTATTCCATATAGGAGTGAAGCACCATCTGGAAGTTCTGTTTCAGACATTTCTTGGAATGTATTTCATTTATTACTTAGAAGTATGTATCTTTGAGAAACCATTATAGATATAGTAATATACTTCTACATTGCTTGATACTGATGTTGCTATCAGTTAAATATGAAAAGGTACAGGTGGTAGTTGTACTCAATATATATATTTTAATTTTTTTTTTCAAATAATTTATGGAAATGGTTCACAGTTCATTTATTTAAACATGGGGACAATATCTCTCCTCTCTACGGTAGTTGTCTGCAAACCATTCTAACTTCAAACTTAGATCCTTTTCTACCAAAATACTCCAAGTTCCCATCATCCTCCTCACATATTCTCATCCCCCACTCTCTCTCCAGAGTCCTTTGCTTTGGTTAAATCCCTTGTTTGGAACAAGTTCTCCAGTAGTAAAATTAAATTTAGAAATTTGGAATAATATACTAGTTCATGAAGAGAATGTAAATCATACAAGCTACTACATCTCAATAAGAATTTCAGATAGCAGGTATCTGCAGAAAAGTTTTGCATCAGAGGTTCTGAGATATTATCCAGGTCTTTTTGTCCTTAACCTGTATATATAATGGAATTTGCTAAAAGAACACATTTCTTATCAATTGTCTCAGGTAAAATGAACATTCTGAAGTTAAGTCACCTGGGTTTAAATTTATAGCTGTATAACCTTAGCCACAATGCTCTGACAAAACCTACTAGAATGTAGAATGCCAGACAAAAGATGTGTCTCTATATAGGCCTATCTATATAGTCTCCTGTATTGTCAACCAAGTAGATTTTTCAAAAAGTATCTCCTTAAAGTTCTATATGTACTAGGAATATGACTCAAATAATTAACCTCAGAGCAAAGATTAAGTTTATACTGATTATAGTGGTGTATTGCACCAAAGTAAAAGACTGGAGTGGGGGGATGATTCAGGTCCTTGGAATATGATGGCAGAGAAGGACATACAGGAGGCTGAATGGTTATGTGGAAAACTGGGAGATGTTATGTATATACAAACTATTGTATTTTACTGTTGACTGTAAACCATTAATCCCCCAATAAAGACATTTTTTAAAAAAAGATTAGATGGATTATAAAGACATTTTCAGCATGCCTTTATCAGATCTAAGAAACAGATTAGAGGATATTGAATATTCATAAAAGTTTATGGCTAATTGTAAAAGTCTGCCCAAGCTAAAAGAAAAGCAGATGTCTTTTATACTGAGAAAATTCTTCAAATAAATGATATTAAAATCTGAAGTCCATATTGATGCAGTAATAATTAATACTATTATGCAGAGTATTTGAGGAGGAGTGTGAAATCAAGAAACAGCCTACTAAAAGAAAACTATCAAAGTCTGGGGAATCTTCTGTGTTCTGGTTACCTCTTGCTGACCCATAGCAATCCCACTCAGTAAAGTTAGTAGACTTTGCCTCCATAGAGTAATTATAATTCAGTCCCTCCACTTTGGGGGAAACTGACTCTCTGTATTTATGACATGATTGTCGGTATGCAAGGAACACTTAGTGTAATGTTACTATAATGTTATTTTCCAACAGGAAAATATATTATTCTTTAAAATTTATACAGAAATAAAAATGTCATTTGATGTTTTATGACAGATTCTTTTTCTTTATTTTTCTTTGAATAGCAAATTTCCTTTTCATGAATACTTTAATCCGGTTGAACATTTCAGCCATTGCAAGCAGTTCCTATAAATGGTGATACTTGAGTAAGTGAAGCAACAAATATCTGCCTTTGGCACCAGAAGAAACTTCTGTGTTCACAAATACTTCCAGTGCATTTTGGGTTTTCATATCAAGAACACTAGACAGTTTTAAAGAAAGAACTGTCATGTTTTGCCTCTATACTTGCTATTATGCCAGGCTGAATTTTATATTATCTGGCTCTTCTCTCAGTAATTAGTTCATTTAAATATATGAGAAATGTAAATGAGGATTCTGCTGATTCTAAAAGAATGAACTAACCTTGCGAATGACTGAATAAATGAATGATCCATTGACAGAAATAGTACAAAATGTCTGACATGTTTTCTTATACTTGACACCTCCAGTTAATCTCCCATAGCAATAAAACTTGCTCAGTGAGAAAGACAATTTTTGACTGGTAAAAATAAAATTAGCCTGAAATGTCACTGGAGCAATTTTGAACTGGGAAAAATATGCCAGCTTGGAGAAAGTTTTTCTTTTTCTTTTTTTTCCTGTCAAGTCTTTCATTGGGAGAAATGATAGAGTCAGCTAATAATGAAAAGTGTCACATTTTTCCCCCTACTTCATTCATTCATTCATTTTATTATTATCTTATTTGTTGGATAGATACAGTTACAAAGAGATAGAGAAGGGGAGATGAAGTGAGACACCGAAAGCACTGCTTTACCACTCACAGAGCTTTCCCTCTGCAGGTAGAGACAGAGATCAAACTTGGTCCTTGTGCATTGTAATATGTGTGCTCAACCAGGTTCACAATTTTCTTTAAAATGTAATGACTTGGGAGTCGGGCGGTAGCACAGCAGGTCAAATGCAGGTGGCACAAAGCACAAGGATTGTGGTTCGAGCCCCTGGCTCCCAACCTGCAAGGGAGTCGCTTCACAGGCGGTGAAGCAGGTCTGTAGGTGTCTTTTTCTCCCCCCTCTGTCTTCCCCTCCTCTCTCCATTTTTCTCTGTCCTATCCAACAGTAGTAACTACAACAATAAAAACAAGGGCAACAAAAGGCAGTATATGTGTGTGTGCAAGTACCTAGGTTCAAGTCCCTGGTCAACAACTGCTGAGAGGAAGCTTCAGAAGTGGGAAGCAGTGTTGCAGTTGTCTTTCTCACTTTCTATCTTTCCCTTCCCTTTTGATTTCTCTCTACCTATACCCAATAATTTAATTAATTATTTTAAAAAGAATTAGAATGAATTTGTGTAATATATAAAAGTGTACAGGGGGACCAGGTGGTGGCACACCAGATTAGGCACATGTGACACCATGCTAAAGGACCTGGGTTCATACCTCTATTCCCCACCTGCAGGGAGGATGCTTCACAAGCAGTGAAGTGGGTCTGCTGGTATGTCTGTCTGTCTGTCGGTGTCTCTCTCTCTCTCTCTCTGTCTGTCTCCTTCCCTCACTCCCTCCCTCCTCTCAATTTCTCTTTCTCCTACCCAATAAAAGTTAAAAGAAAAGAAAAAATGGCTGCTAGGAATGGTGGGTTCATATGCTGACAAGAATCCCCAGGGGGAAAAAAAAGCAGCAGGAAAAAAATGTACAGGAAAGTGGTACGTAAAGTCAATTACCTTCAAATAATCACTGCAAAACAAGTTAATTACATTAGAGCCAGTCAGTATAGATAATAAAGGCCATGTGTCCTGGGTAGCATCTAGTAGTAGTCCTATAGCATGCTAAGTTTTCAAAATATTAAATTATATAACAAATGGATCCAAATTCCTAAACAACTACTTCATGGATACTACTAAGAAAGTATGCCTTATTCTCTATACTAAATCACCCATTCAAAACACACTCATGCACACACACACACACACACACACACACACACACATACACACACATATACGCTGCTTTCTATATGGCAGACATATAATGGGGAGTTACAGTCTTTCTTCTCAGTTACTTTATAGTACTAAGTAGATGATACCAAGGCAATTACAAAGCTGCCTGATGTGCTATGACAGGTGCTAGAAAAATTCAACGAATGAGAGGATAAGGAAAAGTGTCTTGGTGAACATGGTTCCTAAAGAAAATGAGAAGTTCACTGTAGTCATGGTTAATATGTAGATAAGAAAACTCCTGAAAAATCTCAAATTGTGCTAAGCATGCCAATCATAATTCCTGTTAAAACTACAAGTTGGTTCTTTTTTTTTTTTTTTAAAGAGAAATTGCTCTAGTTTATTCTCTCCAACATCCATCTCATAGGCCAAGTGCAGTTATTTCTTAAAGTCTGACTTGCCCTTTCAAATTACTGGAAAAGAAGTAGGGGAAGTAAATCATCTTAGTGCTTTAAGATAAGATACAATAGTATTGGGCCAAGGACATGTCTCAGCCTGTCAGAGCAAAGAACTCATATACATACCTCAGTCCCAATGGCAGCAGGTTCAATTTCTAGGGTTGCCTTATGCCAGCACTGAACTGTGTTTCTCTCCTCCCCTCTTTCTCACTCTCCCTCATAATAAAAATTTTAAAATGAATAATAATAGTAAAGCATAATTTAAACTAAATTGAACGGATAAGTAGAGAAAGACTAAGAGACAGAAAATACACATAAGTGAAATTAAGAGAAAAAGAAAATAGTTGGTAAAATCTGTGTACTTACTGAATTGAGGATAAGACAGCCAATAGTACATAGATGGATAGGAAAAACAGCATTAGAAAGAGTAATGTCTAGGGGGAGCCGGGCAGTAGCGCAGCCAGTTAAGTACACATGGCACAAAGTGCAAGGACTGTCATAAGGATCCCAGTTCAAGCCCCCAGCTCCCCTCCTGCAGGGGTGTCGCTTCAGAAGTGGTAAAGCAGGTCTGCAGGTGCCTATCTTTCTCTCCCCTTCTCTGTCTTCCCGTCCTTTCTCAATTCCTCTCTGTCCTATACAACAAGAACAATAATAATAAGAATAAACAACAAGGGCAACAAAAGGGGGAAAATAAGAAACAATTTTTTTAAAAAAGACTAATTTCTAGGTAAAAGCACAGATAAAGAAAGCAGCCCCGAGTTCAGAGATTCAGATTTAGGTATAATCTAAGTCTCCACAGGACCTTCACTGTGAGTCACCTTTGCATCTGCTTCACTCCCTTACCTCCCCTGATCACTGAAATAATTTCCCAGTGTCTAACTGTAACTGAAACCATCAGTTTCCATTATAGTCAGAACCTTAAATCTTTCAAATAACCTTAGTGAGAATACTTCAGAAGAGGAAAAAATTAAATTTAAAACCACAAATATGCAAGACAAGATCATGTAACTTAGACTAAGTGCATGTTTTGCAAATGGAAAGAAGCATATCACTTGCTAATCTCTTGAAAGCAATACACACAGATCTCTAAGTGGGTGTAGAAAAGTCATATGTCTACATTAATTTTCTGATCAGCCATCAAAACTGCTGGATATCAACTCAAAAAAAAAAAAAAGGCTGACAAACCTCATAACAGTATAACAGTATCAGTTATCAAGGTCAAATGACACAGAACATATCTCTCCTCCCCCTCTCCTCCCAAATATTTAATATCCTTATCATTGTCTTCACTTAAGCAGACAGAATCATGTCTACTCTGGATGCTTATGGTATATGTTGGGTCCGTTGTTTAAGCCATGTTATCAAAACCTAATAGTATCTGAGGTTATACTTTTGTTAGAGATGAAGAGACAATCACCTGCAACTGGACTGGTCCACAGAACACGTCATTGGTACTTTATGTCCTATTCCAAATCATCCTCATCATGGTGCCTCCCAAGTTTTTGAGCAGGTTATCTGTTTTATTTCCTTTGCATAAAGAGAAGGGGGCAGGGAGGGGGAAAGAATAGCCTCATCCACTTTTATTATTTTACTTCAACAATGTCCTTAAAGGTGGTTCTTCATTATATATACATGGGTGGTGGTGAGGAGGAGATATAATCTCGACCAAGTATTTGCTTTCAGACTCTATGTTCTGGCACTGCAGGACAAGAATTTGGGCAGAAGACAGTAAGAATATTTTCTCTTTGTTTTGTAATGTCTAGGTTGCACAAATCTCAAGATAGTACTGAGCTAGTCATGCAGATTAGATTTCAGTTCTTTTACACATGATGCATTTTGGATCTAGAATACCCCTCACTTCTTCTTCTTCTTCTAGCATTTGCCCTTCTTCCATAGCCAGTTAACATCAGGAGCTGCTTGTTGCTGGCTTTGAAAGTGACTGGGATCCATGTGGATTCAGTCGGCTAGGAAGGATCGTCAGTTTCCCCAATGAATAGGTACTCACGGGATGCACCACGGGAAGGTCGATCCAATGCCCACTAATAAGTGATATCAGGATTTGAACAGCAGAGCAACAGCAGCTGACCAATCTTTTCCTTTTTCTTCCTTCCTTCCTTCCTTCCTTCCTTCCTTTCTTTCTTCCTTTCTTTTTCTTTCTTTCTTTTCTTTCTTTCTTTCTATTTCTTCTTTCCTTCCTTTTTTTCTTTCTTTTGTTGTTGTTGTTCCTTATTTTCCTCACATAACTGTTTTGAATTTAATGATCAAAATATAGATCTCACGGTAGTTAGACTTCTTAAAAAGAGTATCTCAAAGGTCATGAAGTAAATCCTACCAGATTTTTAAGACCTGACTAAGTTCAAAATGTGATGAGACTGATCTTCTCTAGTACACTAGAGAAGCTTCATGATAAAAAAAAAATAATGAAACTCATTAAAATCCAAAGGGAGATGACATAGACACATTGACTATACCTTACTGGGAGAATGTTAGAAAAAAAAAAAGTGCTTCTATTTTCAATCTATCATTCCTCATCTCCTGTAGTTTTTCTCTATTCTGCTGATTTCATTATACTGGTCTCATTTGGTGAACACATATAATTCTCTTTGAAAATAAGAACTATATACACCATTCACTAATATGTAAAAATATAACATACACAATTATGGTTCTATCCATTAAAATGTAATTATCTGTGCAACAAATCTAAGAAATTCCCTTCCCTGATCCAATTTTGTCATCTGTAATAAGTAGATCTCACTAGAATGTTTTGACAACTAAGTGATAAGACAAGTGTCTTATTTAACACAAAACCTGGAACATATTAGACTGTGAACAGTCAACAGTTCTTTCACTAAATTTGACCTAATTATGGCTCATGTGAATATTATGAGTATATATGTGATCTGAGAATGGAGAAAAGGGAAATTAAAACTCACTTTGTCCACACCAGTGTCAAAACAAAAATAGAATCCTTTAACCTCCATTCCTATCATTGTAATATAGTAGTGGCTGAATTGGTTGGGGGGACACACTGAGAACCAAGAAGGCTACCATCACTTAATAAACAAGAAATAAGGAAGTTCTCAAAACACTGAAATACTAATAATCACTGGGGTCTAACAATTAAGTTGGCTTTGACATAGTTCTGCCCCCTTCTTTTTGCATATTTAGAGGTATAATGTAGCATAAATACTTAATCATTTGCCCACAGTTATAATAGAGATCCTAGAAAAAGACTATGTGTTTCAACTTTTAGTTATTACTCCTATGATTTTGTTAATGCCTCCTTTCTTAAATAAAAAATTTTAAAAAGTAATTAATCCATCCAACCCCCCAACACATTTTATATTTTGGTAAATGGCAATACAATATAAATCAAATTGAATTACATACTGTAAAATGTTACAGAAATAGGTACATTTCTGTATAATAAGCTGTATAGTTTTATATACACAACTTAGTATCCTACATTTTACACTGGATTGGGTATTTCAAAAGGGCAATATTCTTGACCCAGCATGAATTCATTATTGTAAGCAGACAGTTTGATCAAGTATAAAAAAGTCTCAACTGCTGTCTTCATTTTTTTACTCTCAAACTTAATAGTGCAAATGTCCATTGGTGTGCGTTATTTGTCATGAAAGAGGTCTACCTCAAATTAATGTAAGTTTCCAAAGAAATTCTAGTTAATCTTATAAATTTAAAATACATGATCTGTATCATAATTCTTGAAAATTTCTTATTAGTTGCTGAAAATTCAATTATAAAACGTAGATTTTAGGAATGATTTATATCATTTATTTCTAGTCTATGAGTCATTAAAATAATCTAATTTTTATATTTCGAGAATATTTTACCCTGTGTATACAGCTTTTCATAAATACAAAAAATATATGGCTGCAACAGAAAAACTTTAGATAAAGCAAAGTGTACTAAAACAAAATTTAAGGGATTCAGGTTGTAGCGTACTTAGTTAAACGCACACATTACAATGTGTAAGGACCTAAATTCAATCCCCTCTCCCCACTTGCAGAGAGACAGACAGCTTCATGACTGGTGAAGCAGGGCTGTAGGTCTCTCTCTCTCTCTCTCTCTTTTACTTTCTATCTTACCCTCCTCTCTCAACTACTATGCAATAATAAATAAATAAATATGAATAATTTAAAAATAATAGATCATAGAAGTAGATTTAATAAAAATGAAATATATATTTATTGCCAAATATTTTTTAAATACTTTATTTATTTTAATGAGAGAGAGAGAGAGAGAGAGAAAGAGTACTGCTCAACTATGGCTATAAATGGTGCTGGGGATTGAATGGGAGACCTCAGAGCCTCAGGAATGCGAATCTTTTAACATAACTATTATGCTATCTCCTCAGACCACCAAATATTTTTTCACATAAGTAGGCTGATTCAATTTAATATATTTGGGGGGTTGATCCTGTATTAAATATTTGGAAATGAGCTAATATGTTTTTTATAGAATAACTATATTAAAGTACTTATTAATATTAATAACATCTTTAGTCCTTTCAGTATATATTCCTATACAAATTTAAATATTTTAAATCTTAGGTTATGTAGTAAAGTTTTTACTTAATTAAAAAAGAAATTTGGTTATTTTTATGGAGGTCAACTATCATATTAGAAATATTATTATGGGGGTTCCTGGAAGATGGTGGACTGAGAAGCTGCTAGTGGCTTGAGCTCTGACCACATCTACTGAAAATGGTAGGATTTTCTGCCTTTAGTAGGCCAGTCAATAAGGGGTCCTAGCGGTAACACCAAGGAGGTGACTATAACTTAATTTGGGTTAAGAAATAGAGTAGAAAAAAAGGGAAAATTTTTTTTTCTTTTAAATTATTAAGCACGACTCCTCCCCCCCCATACCCAGTCCCTGGGGACCAACTCCTAGCAGGCTCCCCTGCTGAGCCTCTTTGTTTACCAAGATTCCTGTCCCACCAGGGAGTATCATTCATTCTAAGTCTATACCCTTCTGAAACCTCTGGCCTTTTTTTTCTTTCTAAGTAGCCAACCCCCCCCACCTCACCCCGCATAGCTAATTAAATAATTAAAAATAAATAAATAACTCTTTCTTTTCACCGCTCTTTTATGACTGTTCTTTTTCTTATCTTTTTCTTTTTTCTCTCTCTCTTTCTTTTTTTTTCTTTTTCTCATTCTTGTCATCCTTTCTTCCTTAATCCTACAGCTTCCAAAGCCACAAGCCCCATCCCCCACACCACCAAACAGTGTGCTTTTTTGAATTCACTGATACACATTTGAGAATAATTTTGGGGAAGAATTCGGACTCAGAGTGGACTCTCACTGAGAGTATCTCTGCTCAACTTCCCTTCCTCCTTTAGCTACCCCTAGAATATATAGTAGATAGTAGATTTGCATAACTGTCTATTTCAGCTATCCTTGTCTAGTCCTGAGGTGTTTTTTTTTTTTTTTTAATTTTCTTTTTTTTTTTCTCTATTTTTTTTTTTCCTCCTCCAGGGTTATTGCTGGGCTCGGTGCCTGCACCATGAATCCACCGCTCCTGGAGGCCATTTTTCCCCCCTTTTGTTGCCCTTGTTGTAGCTTTGTTGTGTTTATTATTATTGACCTTGTTGACACAATTCGTTGTTGGATAGGACAGAGAGAAATGGAGAGAGGAGGGGAAGACAGAGAAGGGAGAGAAAGATAGACACCTGCAGACCTGCTTCACCACCAGTGAAGCGACTCCCCTGCAGGTAGGGAGCCGGGGGCTCGAACCAGGATCCTTACGCCGGTCCCTGTGCTTTGCGCCACATGTGCTTAACCCACTGCGCCACCACCCGATCCCCTTCTCTCTCTTTCTTAACAATAAGCTGCCTCTGATCACAAGGTTTCCAGTAATCTGGGACAGGATTTTATTTTTTACCCAGCTCTTTTATTATTAATATTATATAAAGGCATATATCTTCCCCCCCTTTAGGGTGATCAGAATTAACTCTTAGGGTATCATTCATTGCTAGGGTAGTGGGCATCTTATCTATTGTGGGAGGAACTTGTCTCGTTACTTCTACCTCCTCTACAGACTCTCCCCTCCCTCCTCCTCCTAGTTAATTAAAAAATTAAATTAAATTAAAAATAAAATAATCAAAAAAACTTTCCTTTCACTGCTCTTTAATCACAGCTCTTTTTCTTATCTTTTCTCTTTTCTCTCTCTTGTTTCTTTTTTCTTTTTTTCTTTTTATCTTGTCATACACTTCTTCCTTCCTTCTTCTTTGCCTTTCCGAATTTGTGAATTATTTTGTGGAAGAAATCTGACTCAGAGTAGACTCTCTATGTGTATATCTCTGCTCTACTTCCCTTTCACCTCTTGTTACCCCTAGAATATAAAGTGGATAGTAGATTTGCATAACTGTCTATTCTTCCTACCCCTTCTTTCTTTTCTCTTTCTTCTTCACTGGGATTTGGTTACTATTTTTTCACGGACTGGAGAAATTGTTTGGCTAACTGGTAGTGATTAAACTGCTTCAATAATTGCTTCAGTTGCTATTGTAATACCTGAGGTTGGTGAGTGCAATTGTCATAAAGGTATTTAGTACAGTGTTGCTTGTACTCAAAATACAACAACTGAGGAACAAAAGAGCATAAAAAAAGAAACACATAAATCAAGAAAATGGGTAGATCAAAAACAAATAAAACTGCTACTCCAATGAATGAAGACAAGAGCCCAGAAGAAACTACAAATCAGCCAGAAGTAACCATAGATAAGAAAAGTATGCAAGCAATAATAAATTTATTAATCACAGAAATGAAAACAACATTGGAGGAAAGGAATGGAAGTATTAGAGAAACAACAGTTGAGACCCCCAAGGAAAATACTGATTATCTTGAGGCAATTAGAGAACTGAAAGCTGAAATAGTTGTAATGAAGAAAGAAGCTGAGGCAAGGAAAACCAGACTAACAGAAGCAGAAAACAGAATTAGTCAGACAGAGGATGAGTTAGAGAAAACAAAGAAAGAGGTGAAAGAGCTTAAAAAGAGATTGAGAGACACTGAAAACAACAACAGAGACATATGGGATGATCTCAAAAGAAGTAACATTCGCATAATTGGCCTGCCAGAGGAATACAGAGAGGAAGGGGAAGCAAACATTCTAGAGGAAATAATAGAAAAAAACTTCCCAGACCTGAATAACAGAAAGGACATCAAGATTCAAAAGGCCCAGAGAGTACCAAACAGAATCAACCCAGACCTGAAGACACCAAGACACATCATAGTCACAATGAGAAGTAAGGATAAAGAAAGGATTCTAAAGACTGCAAGAGAGAAACAAAAAGTCACATACAAGGGAAAACCCATAAGATTATCTGCAGATTTCTCCACTCAAACTCTAAAAGCTAGAAGAGAATGGTAAGATATCTATGGAGCCCTGAATGAAAAAGGGTTTCAACCAAGGATAATAGATCCTGCTAGACTTTCATTCAAACTAGATGGAGGGATCAAAACCTTCTTAGACAAACAGCAGTTAAAGGAGGCAACCATCACCAAACCAGCCCTGAAAGAGGTTCTAAAAGACCTCTTATAAACAAGAACATCACTATAATACTTGCAATATATCAAAGCAAATAAAAATTTTTTTGAACAATGGCACTACAATACATTAAATCCATAATATCAATGAATGTCAATGGCTTAAACTCACCCATCAAAAGGCACAAAGTGAGGGTATGGATCAGAAAACATAACCCAACCATATGCTGCTTGTAAGAATCCCATCTGTCACAAGAAGATAAACACAGACTTAAAGTGAAAGGATGGAAAACTATTATACAGGCTAACGGACCACAAAAAAGGGCAGGAACAGCCATTCTCATCTCAGACATGATAGATTTTAAATTAAATAAAGTAATAAAAGATAGGCAAGGACATTACATAATGATTAGAGGATCAATCAGCCAAGAAGACTTAACAATCATTAACATCTATGTAAGTAGGGCACCAAAGTAAAAACCCTGTGGTGAGGGGTAGCACGCAGCTTCCTGGGCCAGTGGGGGGTGGGAGTGGGTGGGAGGGATGGGTCACAGTCTTTTGGTGGTAGGAATGGTGTTTATGTACAGTCCTAGTAAAATGTAGTCATATAAATCACTAGATAATTAATATGAGAGGGGAAAATTAATTGTATGTCTCGAAGTTTTTCAAAACACAAACTGAATCTTTCTAATATATAGGCTGTGTGTTTGATAGGCGGACTCTCTCAAAAGCCTAGACCAAGTAGATCAGAAGCAACCAATAGCACAGCTATATACAAGATACTGGGTACTGTACAGCAAACCCTAACAAAAGAACTTTTCAAAGTTAACCCAATTACCAAATAATGTGACAATAACATTAACTATTGATTGTCTTTTGGAACCCTAAGACAGCAGGAACCTCACATCTCCACTATAGAGCCTCTACTTCCCCCAGTCCTGGAACCCTTGGATAGGGCGCACTTTCCCGTATGCCTCTCCCAATCCATATCAAATAATATTGCATCCGCCGATCACAACCTAACCAACACAATGATTGCCACCTCAACATGATTCACTTCAGACTGCGTCCAGAGACTTCACGTGTGGAATGACAACCCTTCAGTTTCATTACTCAGATGAGACCTTTCCTTTCATAGTATACTCTAATTCCATCTCAGGTGGTTCACTTTCTAACAAAGTCCCAAAACCTAGATATACACCAGTTTCTGTGAGAGAGAGCATATGTTCACACGTATCTGTAAACTACTGCAAAATATATACCTGAAAGCAGAAGTACACTAGAATTTGCATGAGTACCCCCCTAACACTTCCTCTCCACTATTCCAAGCTTTGGGACCATGATTGCTCAACAATTTGTTTGGCTTTGTCTGTTAACTCTCTTTTCAGTCACCAGGTGCCAGATGTCATCAGGATGCCGGCCAGACTTCCCTGGACTGAAGACCCCACCAATGTATCCTGGAGCTCTGCTTCCCCAGAGGCCCACCCTACTAGGGAAAGAGAGAGGCAGACTGGGAGTATGGACCGACCAGTCAACGCCCATGTTCAGCGGGGAAGCAATTACAGAAGCCAGACCTTCCACCTTCTACAACCCACAATGACCCTGGGTCCATGTTCCCAGAAGGACAGAGAATGGGAAAGCTATCAGGGGAGGGGGTGGGATATGGAGATTGGGTGGTGGGAATTGTGTGGAGTTGTACCCCTCCTACCCTATGGTTTTGTTAATTAATCCTTTCTTAAATTAAAAAAAAAAGAAATACTATTATGGAATCCTATCTGCTACTAGACTTTTGTTCCCTCTAATTCTGTGAACTATTCATGTTTGTGTGTGTGTGTGTGTGTGTGTGTGTGTGTGTGCGCGCGTGCGCGCGCATGTGCGAGCTGGTGATCATATGCACAACTAGGAGGCACATAAAGTGCCTGTCTTAACCCTGGGGAAGGCCCCAATTCAAGCTCTGACTACACTTGAGAGAACCAGAGAATCAGGGGAAAATCTATAGATGGTAGAGCAGTATGTCCTGTTTCTGTTTCTCTTTTTGTTCTCTGAAATAAAGTGGAATAAAAGAATAACCCTGGAGCGATGGAATAATGCATGTGTGAAATTTTGGTACCTGCAGAAAACGTGTATATCTCCTGTCAGCATGTATCTAGAATAGTTTATAGAAAGAAAAAAAAACACCATTCTATTTAATTAAAACCCAGTTGGTATGTCAGAAATAAGATGACTAATGGTATAAGGAATTGCAAAAATCCATGATAACTGTGTTACAGTTATAGAACTGTGGTTATTACGTAAAACACAAATAGAATTGCACATAGTCAAAGTGTTTTCTATTTAAGTCTGAACATTTGGGAACCAGGTCAACTGTACCTAGTACCTTTACTGTAGAGTCCAAAGGGACTTGTTTAGCTCAGTCTGTCATTATTCATTTATAAAAATAAAGTATGGGCTTTTACCAGTATTCTCTATCATTCTGTTCCCTTACTTTTAGAGAAACTTCAAATACTGCCATAGCTAAACTGAGAATTTAAATATAGAAATATATATGTAATCCAGCAATAAATTCATTCACACATTTCCCATGGCTTCTTAAGGGATACTAAATATAAAATGTGCACATATTTAATATACATATTTTGATTAATTTGGAAATATTCATATATATACATATATATACTTGCTATGCTGTCACCAATATCTAGATAGTAAATAAACCCTTACCTTCAACATGTTAACAACACAAAGTCAGTAGTCCTGGCGCCTTAAGTTTTAGGGTGTATAACATCATATTGTAATCTTGACACTATTCTGTACAGCATATATCTAGAATATATTAATGCTATGTAGCTATAACTTCATACCCATTGAAAAATGAATGTTTTGCTCTCCCTTATTGCCTGAAAACTATTCTATTCTCAATTTATATGAGTCTATTTTTCCTGCTTCATTTAAGCAAAATAAAGCAATATTGTCTTTCTATGACTGAACATTTAGCATGCAGTCTTCCAATTCCAGAAATAGTGAAATTTCCTCCTTTGTTAAAACTGAATTCCACTACACACACACACACAGTTTTTTTTTCTTTATCCATTGATAGACACTTAACTTGGTACATAGTCACAGTTGCTAAAGTAGATCATAGTTATAACTTAAATGTTCATGTATAGGAGTATGAATCAACATGCCAACACCCATTCAGCAGAGAAGCAATTTCAGAAGCCAGACTGTCTACCTTCTGCATCCCATAATGATTCTGGGTCCACACACCCAGAGGGATAAAGAGTAGTACAGCTATCAAGGGAGAGGATGGGATATGGAGTTCTGGTGGTGGGAATTGTGTGGAAATGTACTCCTTTTATCCTATGGTCTTGTCAATATTTCCACTTTTTATAATTATATTTTTATAAATAAAAACTATATAAATAAAAAAGGAGGAAACTAATGTGGTACAACATGACTTTTCCAGACTGAAGAGCCTTGATTCTCAACCTAAAAGCATGAATAGGGTCTTAGGGGAAAAAAACAAATTATTTTGAATATATATAATACTTTCATTTTCTCATCAATCAAGTAGAAATAACAGTTTCATAAATACGTGAAGGTTAAAGATGAAAACATGTACATATGTTTGCATAACCATTATACTATCTACTCCCACCTTCTTGTAATTTTTTCCAGATATATTTTCAAGGTTTCCAAAATGTATCTTGTCTAAGAAAAATATGATGTGATATAAAATGTCCAAATATAACAATACACTCTCAAATATAATAACTATGAAATTTATTCAAAAATTTAATTACTAATTATATTTAATATGTGTCCATAATGTAAAAAGGAGATACTAAGCATTTGTATTTAATGCAAGGAAAATAACATAGGATTTTGGTTTTATATCTTATCCATTTCAAAGAGCTATATCAAGTTCCCAAATAGGACATGATTTTAGTTATAATTCAAGAATATCACATAAAAAATAGTCACTAAGTAGATCAGGCAGTGGGGCATCCAGTAGACTGCACGTACAACCATTAAGATGTATTTATCCTGCTCCCCACCTGTAGGAGAAAGGCTTCGTAAGTATTGAAGTAGTGCTGCAGGTGTTTCTTCTCCCCCTCCCCTCAATTTCTATCAAAAAAATGAAGGAAGGAAAATAGGAAGGAAGGAAGGAAGGAAGGAAGGAAGGAAGGAAGGAAGGAAGGAAGGAAGGAAGAAAGAAGGGGAGGGAGGTAGGGAGGGAGGGGGAAGGAGGAGGAGAAAGAGAAGGGTGAGTGGAAGAGGAAGGGAAAAGGAAGGGAATAGGAAGAGGAGGGAAGGATGACCACTAAGCACCCAGAATTTCCCTGCAAGCACTGAGTACTGGTGGCATGCAAAATAAATAAATAAAGTCACTGAGAATATGTCTAAGGTGGTTTATCATATTCAGAAACTTCAGTTCTGAGATAAGACTTAATTCAGTTTTGTTATTCTATATACAAAAAGGAGTTTGTGAGTGGCTGAGAAATTCATGGCATATATATATATATATATATATATATGCCATGAATATATATATATATATATATATCATCTATGAAAATGATGAATTCACTTTCTTCATCTCATCTTGGATAGAGCTTGCAGAAATAATGTTCAATAAGATAAGCTAGAAGGAGAAGGATGAATATAGGTTGATCTTACTCATAGACAGAAGTTTAGAAACAATAACAGAAGGGGAAACACAAAACAGAACTTGGACTGGGTTTGGTGTATTTCACCAAAGTAAAGAGTTGTAGGCAAAGGAAGGAGGCTTTCAGATTTGGGTGCACAATGGTGGAGGAAGGCAGGGATGATAGAAAGTTTCACAGAAACCTGAAGTTTTAACACATGTACCAACAACTGCATTTACTGTTGACTGTACATTCTTAATTCTCTCAATTAAAAAAAAAAGGAAGTAAAGAATGAATTAAAAAGAGTTTTCTAGTAAAATCCTATTTTATTTTATTATGGTCAAGTGATTCAAAACAACAAACTATGGAAAAAATCTTCCTTGAAAGATTGATCTATAAGCTAGAGAAATAGCTTTCCAGATAGAACATGTATCTGGTTATGTGCTCCGCCCCATGTTGGGGGTGCTATGGCATTGGGGCAGCTCTGAAGATGTGGTGTCTCTTTGTCTAGATGCAAAAATGTCCTGCAGTAGTGAAACCAAATATGTGTGAAGGTTCATTTAAAAACATGATATGTATATTCACAAAAGCAAGAAAAAAAATTGAGACCAGAGCTCATAGGCTTAGGCATTGCCCAGAGTCAAACCCAAGACCTCATGCATACAAGTCCAGTGGTTTCCCCACTGAGTTACCACAGAAAATATCATAAGCAACATTTTTGTTCATATCTTGGAAAATATACTAAAAATAAGTAAGGTAAGTTTCAATGGGTCTATGGACTTTTTCTTTACAGAGCCAAGTGATTAAGTATATAAGGATATGTAGTCTAAGTCCAAATAACATATGTGGGTATAGCAATGTCACAATAAAATTTTATTTACAAAGGCAAGTAGTGATATTGATGGATTAGTCCCAAAGGTCTTAGTTCACAGGTACTAGGTAAACTGATAAGCATGCCTCATACACAAAATAATGGATCCTCACATTCAGCTTTTCAACTGATGTTTGCAAAACTCCCGAAGTTTAACTTGGGAATTAATGTGTTCCCTGCAGATATGTGGACCCTAACATCTCAAAGGCTTTTCTGACATAAGCTAAGATTTCAGTTTTAGAAGGAATGTATGATTAAATCTACAGAAACCTCATTGGAATCTTGACTCTCACAGTTAGAAAACATGGAGGCAGAAAAACACAGCTGCATAGGATACTGTGGACTGGTAATCAGTGGAATTGCTGGTTATTTTCTCTGAAGACAATAGAGCCTAATTTAGTCCTGCCTTCGTTTTCTATCTTCATACTACATACTCATCTTTAGCCTGCCATGACGTATGGTAAATATACCACTTCCAACTTATTAGATTGTTAGAATCCCATGATATGTGTGTTATATATTTGAAGTCCATTCAGTTACTGTATTTTAAATGTCTCACGGTACAAAATTCACTTTAAAACTCTCTAATCTTAGATTCTTTGTTTTGAAATCTATATCTTTCTGTACCTCCTAACACAGAACCACAGGCTAGCAAGAGCTTAAAAAAAAGCTTTTCCATGGTGGAAAGACGGGATTTTATATCTTAAGTAAAAATAAGGTTGCATTGAATAGGACATATTTAATTGTAGGAAGAACAGTGTCTCACTTCTGGACAAGATAAAAATCTTCATATATAAATTTCAATCATTTGAAATGTTTTGTAATACCATCTTGAAAATAAGTATACTAGTTCCTGCCCCTTTCTTACCACTTTCTTTTCATAAATGTCTCATTGTTTTCTCATACAATAAAGATAAAATTTCAGCTTCTGATGTTGATCTATAAGATCTTACTTCATTTGGTCAATTTATACGTTTCAGAATTCACACTTCTTCATTTACCACATGGCTTATCAAGCCTTGATGTTTCTGTTCCTTACCCCTACACAGGACATCACATTTCTATATGACAGTCTTTGGTGATTGCCTTTCCCCTCAGGTTAAAATATACTGTAGTGGTGGTATTTTTTAAATTTTTCCCCTTTTGTTGTCCTTGTTGTTTATCACTGTTGTTGTTATTGTTATTACTATTGTTGTTGTTATTGATGTCACTATTGTTGGATAGGACAGAGAGAAATTGAGAGAAGGAGAGAGAAAGATAGACACCTGTAGACCTGCTTCAATGCTTGTGAAGCGACCCCCCCTGCATGTGGGGAGCCAGGGGGCTCAAACTGGAATCCTTATGCTGGTTCTTGCATTTTTGTGCCATGTGAGCTTAACCCACTGTGCTACCTCCTGGCCCAGGTGCTGGTATTTTTACATGACTATATGAAGTTTCAGTTTAAATTCTGCCTCATCAAACCCTTTGAAATAAAGTAGCCTTCTCCTGACTCATCACTTTTATCCTCATGGTGAAAACAGTCATAGTTCCCAGTATCAAAAACATTTAACCTTTTCTTTGTGTATAATCTATGTATGAAAGGCCACTAAAGCATTTGCCACAGCAGGGTGCTGGAATTACAAATCAAGTAAGAAATGATCTTTATCCTCAAGAAGCTTAACCATTTAGTATCTCATAGAATGCATGAGGCAAAATGTATTTTCCAAAGGTGTATACAGAGTAACTATAGCTAGTTATATGTAAATTCATAAACTATTAACCACTCTATTTACGCTGAGGTCAAAGTCATCACTTCGAATATTTTAAGAATTTCACTGAAAAAAAAAAAGATGTTTGCTAAGTATTTCAGATTTCTAGGCTGAATTCTCAGTTGGATATAGTAAACTAAGGCCAAGCAAGTATGAAACATTTATGAAATGTCTTAAGCAAAAGACCTGCATTTAATGGTAATTCTTCTGCATCATCTCCATCAGGAACAACATAGTGGATCATCTTGTGGGTCTCTATAGGACTTTGTCCTCAATGTGGGTCAACATTGATAAGGACTGTCCCATTCTCCGATGAGAGGCTGGGTCAACAAACTCTGTCACTTGAGGAAGAGGGGTCCTGCAATGAGTGCAGCCTAGAATGTTGCTAGCTATGACCACAGAATGCAAACTCAGACCTACCCAGATGCAGAGGTTACACAGGCTCCTGTGCTTACTATGGACCTCTGATCAAATTGATGGGGTTTACAATTAATAATATTTATATACTTTCACCATATTTGAGAGCTACTCTCTGCCCTGATCCATTTTTCTAGTTCTATTCCCAGCTCTGACACCATCTCCCCATACAACACCTTTAGCCCACCTGCATGTTAGCTATTGGACTCAAGCAAAAATCAGTAAAGCCTGGAGTCGGGCGGTGACAAAGCGGGTTAAGCGTACGTGGTGCAAAGCGCAAGGACCAGTGTAAGGATCCCGGTTTGAGCCCCGGCTCCCCAACTGGGGGAGTCACTTCACAAGTGGTGAAGCAGGTCTGCAGATGTCTGTCTTTCTCTCCCCCTCTTTGTCTTCCCCTCCTCTCTCCACTTCTCTTTGTTCTATCCAACAACAAGGACATCAATAACCACAACAATGTTAATCAACAAGAGCAACAAAAGGGAAAATAAATAAATTTAGAAAAACTTTAAGAAAAATTAGTAAAGCCCCGGGCACCTTGCAGTATACCTAAAATATCTAAAATAGACCTACTAGCTTTATGCAAAATAGAGACTCCAAATCTCATGTGCTACATTCTTGCCTTTAGATTCCTGATCACTAGACAATTTGTCATGTTTTATATCTTAATGTTTTTTCAGCCACCAAGCTGCAGATGCTACCATAATGCCAACCTGACTCCCCCGGGCAGATGACATTACCAATGTACTCTGGAACCCCACTAGACAAAGATAAAATCTGGCTGGGAGTTTGGATTAACATGCCAATGTCCATATCTAGTGGAGAAGATACTACAGAAGCCAGACCTCCCACCTTCTGCACCCCATAATGATCTTGCATCCCTACTCCCACAGGGTTAAAGAACAGGAAAATTTCCAATAGAGGGAATGGGATAGGGAATTCTGGTGGTGGAAATTGTGTGGAACTGTACCCCTCTTATCCTAGGGTCTTGTCAATCATTATTAAATCGATTAAAAAAAACTGCACTTGGAACAAATTGCAGGTTCCTCTGTCCTTTGCTGCCCTCTATAAAACAAATGCCTCTTTATATTGCGTGAAGTGTGGTTTGGCTGCTATTCAGAGTAAACTGAGTAAGGTTGTTTGCTTAAAATGTATGTTGGATGTGCCAGTACGAGTCAGGTTTTGTCATACACTCTTTTTATGACAGATCCAGGCCATAGCCATGAAACTTGGCAGTGCCTTATAAATTAGAGCTGTGCTGAAGGCTACAGCAATGGTTTTCCATTCAGGCCTACCTTTCAAATATCCTCACAAAAATAAAGATGCAGTTATTTAACACAGAATTGCAAAAACAATTCATCCAAAAACTAAGTGCCATGCATCCAGTAAAAGTCCTAGATCCTTTTTTTTAAAAAATCAATCTGTTTTCTTTTCTTTTCCCAAAACCTAAAACTGTCACTATGAATAGAACTATGTTATATAATGAAATACCTTTCTTTAAAGTTTAACCAGCCTAATTCCAAAGTCCTGGCACAGTTTTCATTCAGGAAAAAATTTACCCCAAATATATGTGACATTGATGTCACTCTTTCATACTGAGTATTGATTTGGTAAACTTTAAGGTCTAAAGGGAAATATTTTACATGATCTATATTACATTTTGCACCAGGACAGAATGGAAAAGGCGATCAATGTTTGGAAGAATAATCTGCTTCTCTTCACTAATTATAAATATATTGAATGTTTAAGACAATGATGAGAAACTTTTTAGATGTTTCGCTACTAAGCCAATGAAGATACAAACAAAACGTTACCTGGAAGGAGCCCACTCTGTCATGCACACAACCCAGACTGGAGCCAGTTCCCCACCATACTAGAGGAAACTTCAGTACTTTAGTGTGCTTCTCTATCTGTCTCTGTATCTCTTTTTCTATCTAGAAAAAAGTGAGCTCTGAGCAGTGAGGTCTAAGGAATGAGGAGACCACAGAATTTTTTTTCAAGGTTGTGAGTTACTCACTGCCCTAATCCAACTTTCTAGCCCTTTTCTCTACTCTGACACCATTTTCTCAGACAATATTTTTATCCACCTTCATGCTAACCTATCAAACTCAAGCAAAACTACCATAATTGTATGCCTCCAGAAACATACCTAAGATGGACTTTCTAGCTTTCTTCTACCCTAAGGTCCCTAATCTCATCTGCTCTATTCCTACTTTTTTGTTCCTGTTCATTAACCATTTTGTTTCAATGCCACCTTCTAGACACCACGTTGCAGCTGCTACCATGATTCCCTTCTGACTTCTCTGAGCAGATGACCTCACCAGTGTGTCCTAGAACCTTGCCTCTCCAGAACTCTGGCCCACTGGGGAAGGATAGAAACAGGCTGGAGGTATGGATCAATCCGTCAATGCCAATGTCCAATTGAGTAGCAATTACAGAAGTCAGATCTCCTACCTTCTGCATCCCCAAAACAATCTTGATCCATACCCTTTAAAGGGCAGAAGTGATAGGAGTAAGAACATAAGACGGCTCTAAACTCCATCTCCATTAGCATCCAGCGAGAGAGGAGGATAAGGAGAGCGACATACGGAGGTAACGTTGGTGTCATGAGTTGCTTGGAGGAGAGGGGATTGGATCAGGAAGAAAAAAGGTGGCCATTATGTATAAATGTAGACTGATAGTTGTAGAGATGATGATTGGCCCATGTCTACAACCTTAGGGGAATTGTGGTGGCTTTCAGTGGGGTGAAACCAATATTAAATCACTAATAAAAATTTTTAAAAGGGAGAGAATCAATGAACAAGTCTAAGCTTTACCATATGTAGTCTGACACAAGAACGTATGTATTTAAACAGGAGGTTATATATTTCTTCCATTAGATCAAGTTTATATAAACTTACTCAAGCATTACTGGTATTGGGCAGGGTGTGCTTATATGTACCCTTGAGACAACAGCAGTATTGTAAAATAATAATCCTTAGGTGCAGATGATACTATAGGAGGCCAGGCCATGGCACATTTAGTTAAATGAACAATTATATTATTATTAATTAATCCTTTTTACTTTTGTGTAAAAACAGTATATGTTCTGATTGACTTTTATAATGCTTTTTTCCCCCAGGAAATATATACTAATAAATGATTCGTCTCAAGTTACCATGAAAAATATACCTCTCTCCCTTATAAAATGTACTATAATTTTTAAAATTTTACTTATAAGAGAGAGAGAAAGAGACAGAGAGAGAGAAAACAAACCAGAGCATCACTTTTGCACATAGAATACTGCTAACCGATCTCTGAACATCATATTTCAAGGTCTAGCACCTTACTTGATGTGCTACCTCCCAGGGCCTATAAAACTGATTTTATGGGAGTGGGGCAGTAGCGCAGCGGGTTAAGCGCAGGCGGCACAAAGCACAAAAACTGGTGTAAGCATCCTGGTTCGAGCCCGCGGCTCCCCACCTGCAGGGGAGTCACTTCACAGACGATGAAGCAGGTCTGCAGGTGTCTATCTTTTTCTCCCCTTCTCTGTCTTTCCCTCCTCTCTCCATTTCTCTCTTGTTGGGACTATGTGTAAGCCTGATAGAGCTTAGGGAGAACCACCCCCATCTTTGGATGGAGGTCTGAGAAGATAACCTCTTGGTGAGTCTCTCTCAACCAAGGTGAGCAAAAGGGGGGAAACTCAGACTTAGTTCTTTCCTTCTTGACTCTCAGGCCCACAGAAACCCCAATACTTCCCTCCATTAACTGCAGGCCACATGGCCGCAGATTCACTTATTCAAAGTCACTTTCTGATCACAGAAGAACACACCTTATCACACACTTCATCACACACCTCAGACCCCAGACAAGTGAAATTCCAAACTATATGACCTTTTGATATCCATCTTCTCTCTGTCTCACCCTATGGGTTTAACCCCTATGCTTCTCTCAAATACCTTTGGACAATTAAGTTGCTTGCGTCATGGAAAATAAATGTCTTGTATCTCATCAATTCCTGTCATACCAGCCCCCTACCTTAGGGGCATGCCGACGGTTAAGAAACCTGTAATTTCTGACATATTTCAGTAATAATTCCCTTTGTTTGTTTTTCTATTTAACTCATGTCCACCTTGCTAATAAACGAGTTCTGAGTTCTGAGTTCTGGGTACGTTAAGAGCTCCCTGGTGTCTTTTACTTCGTGTCACCCTTGTCGTGAGCAAGAAAGAACCAGTCCGTTACCTTTCCCCTGGAGATCAGCCCGCCAGAGACCCCAACACTCTCTGTCCTATATAACAACGACGACATCAATAACAACAACAATAATAACTACAACAATAAAACAAGGGCAACAAATAGGAATAAATAAATATTAAAAATTGAATTTTATAAGCATATTTGAATAATTTTGTAATCATTCAATTCAGAGCTTCTTAGTAAGGCAGATTATTGATATGGTCACATAAATAACTTTGAAAATCTAGTACTTAGTGTACATCCATTTAGTATATACAGCAGGCACAAATGAGCAACAACAGAAATAGTTCTAATTTCCCAGTTCTGTTCACCCAGCATTATTTACCTCTTAGTTACAGGGTATGGTTTTTCTATATAGGTTGTTTCCTCATGAATTAAATAAGTCTGATGTTCACTATAACTACTTGGGGAAGGGACAATTTTAATAGGTACAACAACTTCATTAATAATAGGGTTAAAAAGAAGAAATTTTATCCTATGGTTTTGTAGATGTTTCCTTTTTATAAATAAAAAAAATTTTTAAAGAAATTATGACCTGTTTATGGAACATTTTATGCCAACCAAAATAGCATAAACAAATAGGTCTCATTTGCTTAAAAAATGAAGACATTTCCAGAAAGAGTTCCACAAAGATTTACCTTTTTCATTCAACAACACAGATGGAGAAACTGATGTGGGAAAATTTTTAATTAAAAAAAAAAAAGTTGCCATTCTGACCATTATAAGAAAACTATGCTCATCCCATAAACCATTAGGAAACAACAAATATATGAAGGAAACTTTTACCACACATTGGACAGAATGCAATTCAGGACTCTAATGCCAAGATTAGGGTAACAAGTGAAATAACCATTTTGGTCATTATGCCCTTCTATCTGGAGTCATGTTAAAAGCCCTGTCAAGTTGGAGGGGAAGTCAAGCAGCTTTGTTATCATATAGTGGGTGTGGTTTGCATCATACAATCTGAAGAGTGGCAGCATTGTACAGCCAAAGCATATACAATGTCATAAACCAAATTACCGAGAGACAGAGACAGAGAGAGAGACAGACAGAGAGGAAACATTAAGTTGGGAACCTCAGCCAACTATTGCATGGCTCAAATAATGGGGAAGGACCAAATAATACACCATAAGTTTGAGAAATTTAAAGAGTTTCCAGGTTCATTCCTCAACCACTGTTTGTCAGAACTGAGAAGTGTTCTATTTCTCTCATGAAAACAAATGAATAAAAATTCAAAGATAAAGAGTGCAATAATTTGGTATTGAAAACACATCAACTACAAAAAAATGATCATCTTGCAGGAATAAAAATCACAATTGATCTGTATTTTTTTTTGTGTTAAGGGGTATCACTAGAATAAACCAAGCACTGAGCTGTTGATGCAAACTGCCAATCAATCTTATGAATGTCTAAACAAGGGAATAATTTTAAATAGTTCAAATTTCATTAATGTATGTTTTAATTATACACAGTTAAAATACATATATATGCATACTTGTATATATAATACCTATATATATATATATATATATATATATATCATAAGAATCACAATATGATGATAAAACTTTTTTTTTGCCTCTGGGGTTATTGCTGGGGCTCACTATGAATCCACTGCTCCTGGAGTCCATTTTTCCCATTTTGTTGCACTTGTTATTGTTATTGGTCTTGGATAGCACAGAGAGAAATCGAGAGAGGAGGGGAAGACAGAGAGGGGGAAAGAAAGACTCCTGCAGACCTGCTTCACTGCTTGTGAAGCGACCCCCCTGCAGGTGGGTAGCTGGAGGCTCTGGGACTTGAACTGGGATCCTTAACACCAGTCCTTGTGCTTCATGCTATGTGCGCTTAACCCAATGCACTACTGCCTGACCCTCTATTTTTTGTATTTTTAAAATTACTTTCTTTTACCTATTTATATTTTGAGTAGAGACAGAGAAATTGAGAGGGGAGAAGGGAGATAAAACAGGGAAAGAGACACCCGCAGCATTACTTCACAGCTTGTGAAGCTAACCATCCTACAGTGGGGACCTGGAGCTTAAATCCAGGTACTTGCACAATTTAATCTGTGTACACTCCTGGATGTGACAATCCCTAATTTTACTTTTTTATATCAAATTCAGAGAATTAATTTACTGTTAAGTAATCAATTTATTGTTGATTGATTGATTGATTGATTAGGCCCATGTAGGGCATATGCCTTACCATGTTCAGCTGAGGTACAAATCCTACATGAGAGTTGCTATTGCACTTGTGGAAGCTCTAGTGCTGTGGTGTTTTTCCTTTTCTCTTTTTTTTTTATTTCATTTATTTACTAATTTTTGGAAAGAGACAGCCAGAAATTGAGAGGGAAGGAGGTGATCAAGAGAGAAAGAAACAGAATGACACCTGCAGTACTGCTTCATCACTCACAGAGCTTTCCTCCTGCAGATGGGGACCAGGACTGGAACCCAGGCCTTTGTGCACTGTAATGTGTGTGCTTAATTAGATGCGTCACCCCACCGCCCCCCTATTTTTCTCTTCTCTATCTTTGTCTAGATGAATAAAAATGTAGTTAAGGGCAATAAGTTCATTCATGTGCAAGGGCCCACAGATCCATTAAAAAAATAAAATCAGGGAGTCTGGCAGTAGCACAGGGGGTTAAGTCCAGGTGGCGCAAAGCACAAGGACCAGTGTGAGGATCCTGGTTCCAGCTCCTGGCTCCCCACCTGTAGGGCAGTCGCTTCACAAGCAGTTAAGCAGGTCTGCAGGTGCCTATATTACTCTCCTCCTCTCTGTCTTCCCCTCCTCTCTCCATTTCTCTCTGTCCTATCCAACAACGATGACAACAATAACTACAACAATAAAACAATAAGGGCAACAAAAGGGAATAAATAAGTTTTAATGTATTCATTATAACAGAAGTGTCTAGAACATTTTTGTGCTATAATTAAAAAAAATACTGATTAGCCTTAATGAGTTACCTTGATATTTCAGATAAATAAATAAAGATATCACCTCTGCCTGGTTTTTTAGACACACAGTTTTGAGGAATCTGCAAAAGTTATTAAATTCACATGTATTAGTTTTATATTTATGGTTTGTATGAAAAAATATATATATATACTAATAATAATATTTTATATACCTTGGTCTTGTGGTAATACAATATAATATATCAGGCATTTGGTCTACATATAGATAAATAAATATATAGGTATGTATGTGTATGTGGCATAGTCAAATAAAGTTACATATTACAAATTTTGCAGTTGGCCAAGTGTTACTAGCTTACATTTTGGTCACCTTAAGTCACAGATTACAATGTGACTGATAGCAGTGCTTTTTAAAGATGATGTGATAAATGTTGAACCAAATCATTTAAATATTTAAAAGTTGTATATATATGATAAAAATAAGCATTCAAATCTACCTCTAGTCTAAAACCCAAGACATTAACTGTTTCTCCAATATGAGATTTCAGAATATTGAGCTATTTTTTAAATGAATTTCTAAGGGACTCTTTTCAATATACAATCTAAAATGGTTCACAATAGTAACAATTAAAATTTAAAACAATAATTATATTCAATAATTACCAGCAATTATTGTGGTAATAATCTGTGGAAAACAACTTTAAGCAGTTAATAGCAAAGGAAAAATTATAGGAATTGAATAATGGTAGCAATCAAATAAACAATTTCTCTACTGAAAATGGTTGGTTCATGGCAACCTGATTAATTAATATTATCTGTTACAAATCGATTCAAAACAAATAACCATAGTAACCACTATAAATGAGCAGAACATCATTTGGAGTAATTGAGAAAAACATTCTTAGGCTAGCCGGATTGCTAAATATTTGTGGAAACACCCCTCAATCAGGTAAATGAGTATGAGACACAGATATAATGGTTAACTATGAATTATAATTGACATGGTTTATACCATCTCATAAATATCCCCTAATATTTAAATTCTGTGAGATCAGTGACTGTCACAGATCTGTTGCTTGCAGCTTGTAGATGTTAAACATTTGATGAATGCAAAAACTGGAAGATTAAGAAGTTATTTTGAAAATACCTTTTACAATGGAATGAGACATATTACTTCCTTTTTTATTTGATTTATTTATTCCCTTTTGTTGCCCTTGTTATTTTATTGTTGTAGTTATTATTGCTGTTTTTGATGTAGTCACTGTTGGATAGGACAGAGAGAAATGGAGAGAGGAGGGGAAGACAGAGAGGGGAGAGAAAGATAGATATCTGCAGACCTGCTTTGCTGCCTGTGAAGCGACTTCCCTGCAGGTAGGGAGTCAGGGGCTTGAACCGGTATCCTTATGCTGGTCCTTGCACTTTGGGCCACATGCTCTTAACCCACTGCGCTACCGCCCAACTCCCTACTATATTACTTCTTTACTATAAGTGTGTACTTAATTTTTCTTTTCCTCTGTGCTTGTTCTGACTTTATGTGTTATCTGGACTTTTTCTGACATGAAGGGACAAAAATGTCACTAAATGGCTAATAAGATCTCCAGCAGATTTCTTTTCACTTTTTTTTTTTAAACAACATGTGGCCCAGAGGGAACTGAAAAGCCTAACATATGGCTTAGGATGTTCCTGTTGAAATTTTACTGTAGCACTGCACAGTAAAGTTTTATGAGTTCCAAGAAAACAAATAAAAACAGTATTCAGATTCTATCTCTCTAACCTTAATTTTTGGTTTCGCTATGGACTAGCCATCTTGCAAATTCATATTACAAAATTTTAGAGCCTGAATCAACAGAGCACTTCAAGCAGCAAAGCTATTTAACCCATCAAAGATTTTATGTTGCCGAGGACAGCAGAAGGGCAGGAGCTTCTTCCAATTCACAGGCTCCATCTGGCCTCATATATGCTTTGCTATAGAATCCTACAGAATTAATAGATAAAATCAGGTCATCCATCCTTAACCCAACCCACATATATCCAAGATTTTTATTAAAAAAAACTCATTGTCAATTTTACCAGATCCTTGAATATGATAAATAAGGGATAGTTGAGTCCAGTCCATGATTATGAAATAAACTATTTTTCTAAAAAAATATGGAGAGGATTTTAGAAAAAATGATCTGCAGATCTCCAAAATAAAAAACCCAAATTACCATAAGTGGATAATGATATTTCATTATCAGACAAGAGACATTCACAGATAAAACAATATAAATGATGATTGTAGATGCAGTAGGAGAGGCTGAGTAAAATAAAAATAACAAGAGTAACTTTTGGACTTAGTATCTTCCAAGTAACTAGATGCAGCTAGTATTTTGAACTGGTTCCAAAGCCAATTTCCTTATTCACTGAATTACTCATGAAGTACGACAAATGGCACAATGTCAGTTGGATAAACAAATAGTAAACATTATTCAGAAGATACATGAGATTCCTTGGTATTGTGTCTAATAACTTTTCTAGGTAATATGAAATAAAATTCCTGGGTAGATTTCACTTGACCCTCTGGCTTTCTTTTGATTCCTGGATTGGAAATGTCAAAGCTAAGCTTTATGCTAAAAACTCTGTCTGCTTCTCAGTATGAATAAGGGGATACTACAAATAGCACAGGTTTCCTGAAGTTAATTGAAATGTAGGGGGATTCCTCTCCTGGGGTTATACCCCAAGGACTCCATAACACCCAACCAAAAAGAGGTGTGTACTACTATGTTCATAGCAGCACAATTCATAATAGCTAAAACCTGGAAGCAACCCAGCTGCCCAACAACAGATGAGTGGCTGAGAAAGCTGTGGTATATATACACAATGGAATACTATGCAGCTATCAAGAACAATGAACCCACCTTCTCTGACCCATCTTGGACAGAGCTAGAAGGAATTATGTTAAGTGAGCTAAGTCAGAAAGATAAAGATGAGTATGGGATGATCCCACTCATCAAAAGAAGTTGAGTAAGAAGATCTGAAAGGGAAACTAAAAGCAGGACCTGACCAAATTGTAAGTAGGGCACCAAAGTAAAAACCCTGTGGTGAGGGGTAGACATGCAGCTTCTTGGGCCAGTGGGGGGTGAGAGTGGGTGGGAGGGATGGGTCACAGTCTTTTGGTGGTGGGAATGGTGTTTATGTACACTCCTAGTAAAATGTAGTCATATAAATCATTAGTAATTAATATGAGGGGGGAAAATTAATTGTATGTCTCGAAGTTTTTCAAAACACAAACTGAATCTTTTTTAATATATAGGCTGTGTAATTGATATGCAGACTCTCTCAAAAGCCTAGACCAAGTAGATCAGAAGCAACCAATAGCACAGCTATATACAAGATACTGGGTACTGTACAGCAAACCCTAACAAAAGAACTTTTCAAAGTTAACCCAATTACCAAATAATGTGATGATAACATTAACTATCCATTGTCTTTTGGAACCCTAAAACAGCAGGAACCTCACATCTCCACTATAAAGCCTCTACTTCCCCCAGTCCTGGAACCCTTGGATAGGGCCCACTTTCCCGTATGCCTCTCCCAATCCATATCAAATAATATTGCATCTGCCAATCACAACCTAATCAACGCAGCGATTGCACCTCAACGTGCTTCACTTCAGACAGTGTCCAGAGACTTCACGTGTGGAATGACAACCCTTCAGCTTCATTACTCAGGTGAGACCTTTCCTTTCATAGTATACTCTAATTCCATCTCAGGTGGTTCACTTTGTAACAAAGTCCCAAAATCTAGATATACACCAATTTCTGTGAGAGAGAGCATATGTTCACACGTATCCGTAAACTACTGCAAAATACATACCTGAAAGCAGAAGTACACTAGAGTTTGCCGTGAGTACCCCCCTAACACTTCCTCTCCACTATTCCAAGCTTTGGGTCCATGATTGCTCAACAATTTGTTTGGCTTTGTCTGTTAACTCTCTTTTCAGTCACCAGGTGCCAGATGTCATCAGGATGCCGTCCAGGCTTCCCTGGACTGAAAACCCCACCATGTGTCCTGGAGCTCCGCTTCCCTAGAGACCCACCCTACTAGGGAAAGAGAGAGGCAGACTGGGAGTATGGACCAACCAGTCAACGCCCATGTTCAGCGGGGAAGCAATTACAGAAGCCAGACCTTCTACCTTCTACAACCCTCAAGACCCTGTGTCCATGCTCCCAGAGGGCTAGAGAATGGGAAAGCTATCATGGGAGGGGGTGGGAATTATGTGGAGTTGTACCCCTCCTACCCTATGGTTTTGTTTATTAATCCTTTCTTAAAGAAAAAAGAAAAAAAAGAAATGTAGGGGAATAAAGAAAATAAATCAAACAAGTTGTTGACTAATCATGAACCTAAATGCTGGAGTAGTGCAGGTGGAGAGTTGGGGTTGGGGGTCTCCATTCTGTAGATAGCTACTAGGCATATTTTAGTTATATTCAAAGGTCCTGTGACTATACTAGTTTTTTGGTGTTTTTTTTTTCCCCTGGAGCCTGAAATCTGATATTCAGGTGGATCCCATTTATAGTCTGGGGATATGATGTCATGACTGGAAAAAGGACCAGAAAGCTGGATCTGGGAAGAGAGTAGCTCCTACATATGGGAAAGGTGTATAAAAGTTGTTGACTGTAAGCCCCATTGAATTGATCTGATCTGGGGCCCATATTCAGCTTAGGAGCTTATGTGACCTCTGCATCCCTGTAGATCTGAGCTCACATTCTGTGGTCATCAATAGAAAAATACCATGCTGCCCCAATATCAGGACCCATCTTCCTCAGGTGTAGTATAGAGTATGTTGTCCAGCCTCCCTTCAGAGGACAGAACATTCTCTACTGTTGTTTGGGCAAGGTCCTATGGTGGTTCACAAAGGGGCCTGTTTTGTTGTTCCTGAGATATATGTCTGTTTTGTTGTTCCTGATATATGTATATATATGGCCCCAGCTGATGGGGTGGTCTGATAGTGACTAAAGAGTCATTATTAAAGTGTGCCAATCTCTTGCCTGTATTCAGCTTTTGCAGTCCTTGGTTTGATAAGGATAGCTTGGGAGTGAGTGAGGGAAGTATAATAGGAAATAGGTGAGGGTAGCTAAGTCTACGTAGACACTATTTCATTATGAACTTCATACTGACTCTCTGTAGATTATTGTGTACTTTTGCTTTCAGGTATATGTTTTGCCCTAATTTATGGATACATTATATGTTAACTCTCTTTTCAGCCACCAGGTTCCAGATGCTAGCATGATGCCAACCAAACTTCCCTGGACAGAAGACCCCCACCAATGTGTCCTGGAGCTCTGATTCTCCAGAACCCCGCCCCACTAGAGAAAGAGAGAGGCAGGCTGGGAGTATGGATTGACGAGTCAAAGGCCATGTTCATTGAGGAAGCAATTACAGAAGCCAGATCTTCCCCTTCTGTGTCCCACAATGTCCTTGGGTATACTCCCAGAGGGTTAAAAAATAGGAAAGCTATCAGGGGAGGGGATGGGATACGAAATTCTGGTGGTGGGAATTGTATGGAGTTGAACTCCTCTTATCATATGGTTTTTGTCAGTGTTTCCTTTTTATAAATAAATTAAAAGAAAAGGCAGGCAAAATAGCACATTTGGATAGTGTGCTACTCTGACATGCTCCTGACTCTGGTTTGAGCTCAGCCCCACCACATTTAAACTTTGGTTTGGTTTTATGGTCTCTCTCATTCTCTCTCTCTCTCCCTGTGTGTGTGTGTGTGTGTGTGTGTGTGTGTGTGTGTGTGTGTGTGTGAAGAAAGCAAACTAAGAGAGAACAGTCCAGTTTCCTCAGATCTAGCCAGAGAATAGCAAGCCACAAAGGCAGTATTTCCAGTTACAGAAAATATGCCAAAGCCTCAAGGTTGAGTCAGACTGGGTCATGTCAGTCTCATACAAAGTATAATCTTTCCTTCAGTCATAAAGCTTTCTTGCTATATATTTTGATCTACTTGAGACATATAGTCTCAGGTGTCAAGATCTAGTTAGAACAGTCATAGAGTCTTCAAGTTTTGAAGTCACTGACAAGTTAAAATTGTCTGAGAGGCTGGAAGGAGATAGTTCAACAAGTAGGACACATACCTTGCCATCATGCTTTGGGTTAGGTTTGAACCCAGGCACCACATGTGAGATTCTATGACTCCAAAGGAAGATCCAGTGCTTATAGTCCCTCTCCCTTTTTCTTAATCTCTGAAAAGTTGCCTGGGAGCAATGAAATTGTGCATGTGTGAGACACTAGTGACAGCAAAAGTTTATTTTATCCCACTATTGATGGTTGGTGTACCCTAGATTCAGGACAAAAAAATAAGTCCCCTGAGTCACCTGAAATCACTGAGCATAAAAATCTCTGTCTCTTAAGTTCAATTGCAGCAAGACAAGGAAAGGGACATTTTCTTAGACTTTCTAAGCTCGACATGAGTTTTCAGCTCTGTAAAGAAAGGATCCAGGCTTTGAAATATCTAAGAATCAGGATAATTAATAAGATAGCAGAAAACATGGATTCTTTTTACAATTATTTATTTATTGGATAGAGACATCCAGAAATTGAGAGGAGAGAGGTAGAGAGAAAGGAAGAGAAGTAGAGAGATACCTGCAACACTGCTTCACCACCCTAGAAGTTTTACCTCTGCAGGTGGGGACCAGCAGCTTAAACCCGGGTTGGTCCTTGTGCACTGTAGTGTGTGTGCTTACCCAGATGCGCCACCACCTGACCCCTAAGGATTCTTTTTAAATAAATAATATTTGAAGAGCATAGATTAATCTTAGATATCTCTGAATTTTCCCAAAAGATACTTTTTGTAGTTATATATGTAAATGACTAGAATGAGACTGGCATGTTTGAGTTCCCAGGTTTGATCCTCAGTTTGTTTAATGCCAGAGTTGAATGGCACTTTGACCTATTCTCTCATACATAAAAATAATTAAATAAATCAATCCAGGCACCACAGGGGAGGTTCTATGACACCAAAAGAAGATCCAGTGCTATAGTCCCTCTCCCATTTTCTTACTCTCTGAAAAATTGCCTGGGAGCAATGAAAGTGTGCATGGGTAAAACACTAGTAACAACAAAAGGAAATTTGTTTTACTTTTTTACAGAGGACTTAGTGTGGGGTAGTATTGTTATGTGGAAAACTGAGAAATGTTGTGCACAAACTTTTATACTTACTGCCTTTAGGTTCAAATATTTGTTAGTCAACAATTTGTTTGGCTTTGCATGTTAACTCTCTTTTCAGCCACCAGGTTCCAGATGCTAGCAGGATGCCAACCAGACTTCCCTGGACAGAAAACCCCACCAATGTGTCCTGGAGCTCCGATTCCCCAGAACCCCACCCCACTAGGTAAAGAGAGAGGCAGGCTGGGAGTACGGATTGATCTTTCAACGCCCATGTTCATCGAGGAAGCAAGTACAGAAGCCAGACCTTCCACCTTCTGCATCCCACAATGACCTTGGGTCCATACTCGCAGAGGGTTAAAAAATAGAAAAGCTATCAGGGGAGGGGATGGGATACAGAGTTCTGGTGGTGGGAATTGTGTGAAGTTGTACCCCTCTTATCCTATGGTTTTTGTGTTTCCTTTTTATAAATAAAATAAAAAATAAAATAAAAAAGAATTATAGTCCTGTTATCTTACAATTTTGTAAATCAATATTAAATCACTATTTAAAGATTAGAAGTTTTGGCAATGCTTGAAAATTATGCTTGGGGTTTAGATATTATCACTTCCTTTAGACAAGGCAAACACTCTCCAATGTACCATAGTTCCCATAACTCCTAAATGATCAAACTCTTTGGTTTTTGGCATGACTCCTTGGTGTTAGCAATGGTACTGGTAGGATGCATTCAGATCATACTGGCTCACGAGTATTAGTGTACGAATCCCTTGCTGGTTTCATTTAGTGCCATCATGCTTACAGCTTGAATTGGACCATGGTGGGAATATTCACACAAAGTAAATTTCAAGTATTACTATCAAGTTTTCTGCCCAATCTTATATATCCCAGAAAAGAACATATTTGAACCTTGTTGAATTGTAGTAAAAGCAGGTGAGGTTCACAATGCCAATCTGTCACATATGATCAAGAAAAATTCAGGGGTCAAAAATTTATGGTACCTGGTAAAGTGCACACATTATGGTACACAAGGACCCAGGTTCAAGTCCCTGGTCCCCAGTTGAAGAGGGAAAGCTTCAGGAGTGGTGAAGCAGGGCTGTAGGTGTCTTTCTCTCTATCTCCTTTTCCCTTCTTAATTTCTCTCTACCTCTATCTATCCAATAATAAATAGTTTGGAAAGTAAATAAACAAAACTGAAAAAAATAATAACTCAGTCAAGTAAATTTAGAGATTGACTTTATTAGATGGTTCAAGATTCCATTACAAAGCTCTTCAAAGAGTTACACACAATGCAAGGTTGTTTAGTCATAAAGAGGGTGGCAAAAGGCCTGTGTACAACAAGTATGCAAAAGGACATTCATGCCAGAGGCTCTAAGGACCCAGGTTCAGTCCTTAGTACCACCATAAATCAGTGTAGAGCAGTGTCCGGGGAGAAAAAAACTCCCAAGCGTGAAACATCAAAGATAAATTATGGTGAGTGAGGTAGGGATAGCAAAGTGTATGCCCTAACAAAAATGGTGTATGCCCTAACAAAAAGATTCTAGGTAACTAACAAAAATCAGTATTCTAATACAAAGCCAATTATGACAAATCCAACCATTTTTCTACTGGAATCCAAATATTTCCATATAGGTTATTTTATTTATTTATTTAAGTGCAACCCAGGTTATTACTGGGGCTCAGTGCCTACAATATGAATCCACTGCCCCATGGCCATTTTTTTATTTTTATTTTTTATTTATTTGTTTTTATTTTGGATAGGACAGAGAGAAATTGAGAGGGAAGGGGAAGATAGGGAAAGAGTAAAATACCTACAGACCTGCTTCACCGCTTGCAGGTCGGGAGCTGGGGCTCGAACCTGGGTCCTTGTGCTTTGTACTATGTGCTTTTAACCTTATTTGCCACTGCCCACCCCATAGGTTACTCTTATTACTCCAGTTTTATTTGCTAAACACAGAATAGTCCAGCCCCCGTATTATTTATTTTCTTCTTAAAGGTACCATAACTCAGTAAATACCCTAGCTACCTTAACTATAATTCACACTTTAATAAGGAGTACATTTATACATTTCCTAGAGTTCCTCAGAGATTTCCACTCTCATAATCTTATTGAGATTTATCAGTATCATTTCATTTACCAACTGCCCTTTTAATTTTATATAAGACAAATGTTCAATCTGGCATCTTCCCCAGGTGCAATCAGTGTGCATCTCCTTGATTGGGTTCAAAACATTTCTCTGTCTACATGTAGGAAGGCAGTTTAAGGTTTCTGCTGGAGTATCTCAAGCAATGCTGCTTAATTCACTTGTAATTCTTAAGATCTTGGTTGTTTTATAGTGATGTAAACAGAAATAGAATCCCTGATTCTATAAACCAAAAAGTTATCTCAAGTAAAATGGGTTAAAACAGTAATGATCCAATATGGATACTAGGCATCACTTGCATTCTGAGTATTAAAATGAATACATTAAAGAAAACCTTAGGTACTTTGGCCATCAGAGGGTAGATAATTCCTGCAAGTTGACAAGGCTGCAGTTACAGTTGTTGCTTTCCTATTTATTTTTTAAACTACTAATAACAAGAAAAGATCATTTTCTTGACATTTTTTATATATACTCTTATAATCTATAAGAAAGGTCATCACAGGGGCTGGGTTGTGGCGTACTCAGTTGAGTGCACCTAACACTATGCACAAGGAACTGGTTTCAAGCCCCCACTCATTTTGCGAGTGGTGAAGCAGGTCTTCAGGTGTCTACCTTTCCCTCTCCTTCCACTCTGTCCTATCAAACAAAATAGAAAAAAGGAAGGAAAGAAGGGAGAGAGGGAAAGAGGTAGGGAGGGAAGGAGGGAAGACAGAAGTGAAGGATGGATGGAAAGAAGGAATATCATCACTCAAAGAATGCTTTCAGAATGTCTTACATATTTTCATGTGCTAAATTAAAACATACTGCTGTAGTTAAGTTGAATAACATAAATGCCATTGATATAAAATCTTTATCATCTTCTCAAATCGTGTTTTCAAATGTTTTTTTCTATATAACAAAATATGCAGTATGCTTTGTTGAACTATTTCCCTTTTTATTATATATGAATTCTTATACATTTGACATTTCATCTTTCACTTAGTACCCACTGATCATGTCCATACATAACAATGAAAAAGTTTTTCACATTACTCATTGAATTAGGTCCTGCTCTAACTATTCCTCTTTTCTGATATTTGAGACAATCAAGACAAGGGCAACTAGAAAATTTAGTTGTAGTTTATGAGTTCTAAAAGTGAAGTGACTTTTAAAGAACCTTTTTTAAAGTCATAATAGAACACACATCATAAGAGAAAATGTTGAAAATACCTCTTGCAATAAAGCTATGCTCTCTTGATTCCTTTTTATAAATTCCTACTTTAGGTAGGTTAAAGCAGCATGATATTTGAAAAATCTGATAGACTGAACTTAAAATGGCTTATGCTATCCTATTTAAAATATTTTAGAGAATATTTAGCATTATTTGTACCATGCAATGTACCGGACATATCAGGAATGTGGAATGAGGTGTTTCTCAATGTGACAGTTATAAGTGAGTAAGACAGAGAGAGATGAATCACATGGTCATCTTATTGATCTAAATTCTTGGAGGACATAGATCATAAATTTGAAGGAGGAAGGCAATGCATTTCTGTAAATGGGTGGTTTCTTAAGTCCCTAAAATTCTTCTTGAAATAAATGGGGCAAAAAAGAGCTTGTATTAACCCAAAATAATCTTACCTGAATTATTTTTTAACCTCAAATCTTTTGTATTTCTTCAAAACTGTTGATTCCACTCTTAGATTCTATGTGTTTCTTCAAGGCTAGGCTATGAGGATATTCACTAGACTTAAGATAATAGGAAAATAAACCTTTCTTACTACCAGTTTATTGTCCTAAAGTAACTCATGCTAAGTAGTAAGAAATCACTGAAAGTCTTAACTTTGCTATCTGTGTAATAGTTGTTGAAGAAAACTCTTCGATTCTGGGGGTATGGATCGACCTGCCAACACTCATGTCCAGCAGACATGAACTCCTTCCTTCTGCACGCTCCCCAAATTTTTGGTCTATACCCCCAGAGGGAAGAAAAATAGAGGAAGATGACTAGAGGGTTCTGAATGTCAATTCCACCAGGATTCATAGAGTTTGTGGCCTTGAATCTTTATTATTTATTTATAAAATGGAAATATTGACAAGACTATAGGATAAGAGGGGCATATTTCCACATAATGCAATGCCCACCCCCAGAGCTCCATATTCAATCCCCCCCGATAGTTTACCTATTCTTTCTTTCTCTGGAAGTATGATCATTGTGGGGTGCAGACGATGGAAGGTCTGGCTTCTGTAATTACTCTCCACTGAACATGGGCGTTAGCAGGTTGATCCATACTCTCAGCCTGTCCATCTCCTTCCCTAGTGATCCCCCAATCACTCCAAAGCTAACCATGTCAAACAAAGGACTACAAAAGCTGAATAAGGGCAAGAGACTGGCATACTTTAATGATAACTCTTTGGTCACTACCAGGCCATCCCATCACCAGGGACCCTAAGTCAGGGAGCCCTGAATATTTTATACCATAACTGAGGAAGCCAGGCACTGAGGCCAAGAGTCTTCCTTCATAGATAAGTATTCTGAATGCCTTTGGAAGTAAATACTGTTTTGAGAAATTGTATGGAAATGTGGAGACCATTACCTTAATAGCCTCATCTAGCACAGGCTTGTTTAGTCCGTTGCCCTCTGAGCTTCCAGGTAATTCCCAGGTGACTACGGTACATTACTTCAAATGTGCAAGATTTTAATACTATCATATTTAGGTAGGCAAGTTATCCTTCATGACTTTATTCTAGGTAAGACTGATAAACCTAGATTTGTTTCTCTTTTATGTTCTTTAGTGATTCTCTGCATGTTGTTCACACAGTTCTCAAAATGGACTTCCAAGAAGGGGAAAAAAACAACAACAACATAAACCTTTAAAAATTACTGTCATCCACCAAATTATTTTTTTTCTTGAATTATCTTTTAATGTATAAATCTCAAGACCTAAGCAGAAAGCAAAGATTATTGTTGACTGTGCATTTGACTTTAAATCAGAAGGTCTAAATTGAGGGCCAGCAAAATAGCTCAGTTGCACAGTCAACAATAACCTTTTATTTTTCTCTTTTGCATGCTGACCACCCAGATTCAAGCCCAGCCCCCACCATAATGATTAGAGTAGCCAAGTTCCGTCTATGACAAAGAAACAAAAAACAGATTATCAAAGTAATAAAAATATATACTGTCCCTGAATTTTTAAGAGGCTTTATCACAATCAACCTTTGGGGAGGGGGGTGTTCTCAGTTTTGAATTTCAGTGTCATATATTTGTATATTGTAGGTAGTTGTCTTGAATATTTCACATTCCAGATGTCACCCATGCCTCCCACTATTACAAGAAGTAACCAAAATACAGCACAGAGAAGTATCCAGTTTGACAGTTTTAATGCTTAGGAATCAGTGAAGACAGTCACAAGATATTTCCTAGTCGCCTCTTGAAGAGAGAGAGGAAATGTAACTAAGATGTTGAATAATTTAATGGCGTACACTCTCCAGAGCATATCTACTTTTACTGCCATTGCTATTTCTAGATCCTGCTTTCAAGCCAGTGACTTGAGATATTCACTTGAAACCTTAATCATCCTCAGAAATCCAGCTGTAAAATCGAAACAAGGGCTTTTCCCTCCACCTGAAACTCACTTGAAAGGACAAGAGCTGCTGTGTCAACTGCTTTCTAGAACTATGGAAGGCAAGCAAATTAAAAAAAAAATGCTGTAGATATTTTGAGGCACTGGTTACCCAGACTTTCCTAGTGAAACTTCCAATACTGAATTTGGATGATTCCAATTAAAATGTAAGAGTCATTAGTCAGCACTATGTTTTCATAAAAAATAAACTATTTAGAGAGGCTGGGAGGTGGTGTGCCAAGTTGTGTGCACATGTGACTATGCACAAGGACCTGTGTTCAAGGCCTGGTGCCCACCTGCAGGGGGTTTAGCTTCAAGAGTGATGAAGCAAGCGCTGCAGGTGTCTGTCTCTTGCCCTATTTCCCCTTTTGAATTTCTATCCTATCATGTGAAAAGAAAAGCAAAAGGAAGGGGCTAGGTGGTGGCACACTTGGTTGAGCGCACACGTCACAATGCATAAGGACCCAGGTTTAAACTCCTGGTCCCCACCTTCAGGGGGAAAGCTTCATGAGTGGTGAAGCAGGGATTCAGGTCTCTCTCTCTTTCTCTGTCTCTGTTTCTGTCTCTCTCTCTATCTCCCTCTACCCTCTTGATTTCTGACTGTCACTATCCAATAAATAAAGATAATAAAAAAGCCAAAAAATAGAAAAGAAAGAAAAGAAAAAGGAAGGGAAGGGAAGGGAAGGAAAAAGGAAAGGAAAGGAAGGCAAGGGAAGGGAACAGAAGGGAAGGGGGAAAAAAGGAAAGACAAGGAAAGGAAGGGAAGGGAAGGGAAGGGAAGGGAAAGAAAGGAAAAGAAAGGAAAGGAAAGGAAAGGAAAGGAGAGGAGAGGAGAGGAGAGGAGAGGAGAGGAGAGGAGAGGAGAGGAGAGGAAAAAAGAGAAAAAGAAAAAAGGGTCAATGCAAGCAGTCGAATAGTTGTGTAGGTACTGAGTCCCAGCAATAGCCCTGGTAGTAATAAAAAATAATGATGAAAAAATATATATAGTGGTCCGGGAGATGGTGCAGTGATAAAGCTTTGGACTCTCAAGTTGAGGTTCTGAGTTCGATCACCTACAGCACATGTGCCAGAGTGATGTCTGGTTCTTTCTCTCTCTTCCTATCTTTCTTATTAATAAATAAAATATTTTTTAAAATAATGATGATGATGATGATAGTTGTGATAAAAATAATAAATAAAATGAACCATTAGGAATGTCTGAAATAACATTCCAGTCTACAAAATAAGAAGGATGTAGAAATTTCATTACCAGGGGACCAGGTGGTAGTGCAGCGGGTTAAGCGCACATGGCTAGAAGCGCAAGGACTGGTGTAAGGATTCCGGTTCAAGCCCCTGGCTCCCCACCTGCAGGAGGGTTCACTTCACAAGTGGTGAAGCAGGTCTGCAGGTATCTGTCTTTCTCTTCCCCTCTGCGTCTTCCCCTCCTCTCTCAATTTATCTCTGTTCTATCCAGCAACAACAGCAACTATAACAACAATAGCAACAAAAGCAACAAAAATGGGGAGGAATGGCCTCCAGAAGCAGTGGACTAGTAGTGCAGACACCTAGCCCCAGCAATAACCATGGAGACAAAAAAAAATCCATTACCAAAACCAATTTTTTAGGGCTTATTAACTTTCTTTTAAAAATATTTATTATGGGCATGAGGAGATAGCAAAATGATTCTGCAAAAGATTTTCATCTGTAAGGACTTAGAGGTCCCAGGTTCAATCCTTAGTAACACTATAAGCCAGAGCTGAACAGTGCTCTAGGAAAAAAAAAAGTAAGTAAAATATTTATTTTTATGGGAACACACAGAGCACTTCTCAGCTCTTACATATGACAATACTGCAGATTAAACCTGGGGCCTTTGAGACAACATAATGCAAATTGTGTTATCTAACACTGAGTCATCTCCTTAGCCCATCTGACTATAGTGTTAGTATTCAATGAATACATTTAGCAAATCTCATCATTTTCACCCACGATTATTTTCTTTGTCTCTGGCTGTAAAACACACTTCTCATTCAATGTGTCTGCATTTTCAGCTTTTGTCTTTTGTCTACTCAATGTTGCGAACCTGTTTTTACTTCCTGATATTCTTCAATTTTCTCAATGATTTCCTTCTCCAATTTTACAACTCTGGATTTCATTCCACCATGGATTTCTAACCTGTGGCAGGTGAAATAACACCCACCCACAAGATATCATTGTGATAATTCCAGGAATTTATCAATTTGTTATGTTACCTGACAATGGGGAACTAAGTTTCAAAATGAATTATGTTGCTAATTAGATGACCTTAAAAAGGAGAAGGTGATCTGGATTATTCCAGTAAAATAAATAGCAAAATTCATCAAAAGTTGAAAAGGCAAAGAGTAGAGAGGTCAGGGTCAGAGATGTTATATGGTGCTATACTGCTTGCTTGGAGGATGGAGAAAGGGACTTTGAGTTAAGAAATTCCAGCAGATTCTAGAATCCAAAAAAGAAAACAGATTCCCTTCTGGACCCTCTAAAAGAAATACACTCCTTCTAACACTTTGAATTTAACCTCACTAGGCCCCCTTTAAACTTCTAACTTCCAGAATTATTTTCAAAAAGACTCATTTTTGTTTGCTTGCTTATTTGATTTTACCTTTTTATTAATGATTTAATATTGATTTACACAATTATAAAACAATATATCTGTTGGGCTAGCTTTGTGGACAGGAGACAGATGACCAGGGACTCATGGCTGAGCTGGGCAGCAGTATCTCTTTATTCATGCAGAACGCAGCACAATCTAAGCCAAGCTAAGCTAAACTAAAACTAAACTCTAATCACAATCCTGTCCTTAAGTATATACTTGCCAAGTAGGGTGTAAACAGGATGTGACATAGAGAGGGTGGAGCAAAAAGAGATTGGTGAAAATCAGGGAGTGACAAGGAGAGGGGGCGGAGCAGGCGAGAATTCTACCACTGAACCACCAATGCCCTGGAGGGAGGGTGGTGCTTAGTTAACAGTGGTTTATGTAAATAGACTGCAGCTTTGAGTGGGATCAAACCAATGCCATGCAGGCATGCCGGTGCTTAGTTAAGCAGGATTAGAGACAGAAGCTTAAACCAGGGGAGCTGGCATACTACCCAACATATATCCATAAAGTTCCCACCATCAGAGTTCTGTGTCTTCCTTTCCTCCATTGGAAACTGCAATAGTTCTCCCAAGGTCACAGATATAGGTTGACTTTATAACTATAACTATGTATCTAATCTATATTTATATTTTTTCCAGCTATTCCTATAATACTGACTTCACTTTCTTTCTAGTCAGTAATACCTATTACTACTTTCTAGTAGTAATACCTATTACTACTTCGGAAAATCCTTCCTAATTTTCTATCTCATATAAGAGAAACATTGTCTGGCTTCCTCTGGTGTTTTCCAGATTCTCTTTCCTTTCATACTGGTATAAAACAACTTTCCTGGTGACAAATACTTCAAGTCCTGGTGGAACTGAGATTCAAATACCTGTGCATTCTTCCCTTAACATTTACCCCTCTGGGAGTGTGGACCAAAGTTCTTTTTTGGAGGTGTAAGAAGGTGGGAGTTCTGCCTTCTGTAAGTTCATAGCTTCCAGAAATATGAGCATGGTTATGGGTACATGGCGTGAAGAACAAGGACCAGCATAAGGATCCCAGTTCGAGCCCTCAGCGCCCCACCTGCAGGGGCGTCATCACTTCACAGTGAAGCAGGTCTGCAGGTTTCTTTCTCTCACCATCTTTGTCTTCCTGTGCTCTCTCCATTTCTCTCTGTCCTATCCAACAACAGCACCAATAACAACAATAATAATAGCCACAACAATGATAAAACAACAAGGGTAATAAAAGGAAAAAAAAGTAGCCTCCAGGAGCAGTGGTTTCATGGTGCAGGCACCAAGCTCCAGCGATAACCCTGGAGGCAAAAAAAAAAAAATCCACTAAAAGTGGTGGATTTGTAGTGCCGGCACCAAGCCCCAGTGATAATTCTGGTGGCAGTAACAAAAAAAAAAGGAGGCTAGACAACATACTCTATGCTATACCTGAGGAAGATTGGTCCTGATATTGGGGCAACTTAGGAAGTTCCTACTTGCCAGGCTAGCATGGGAGGTGCCTCTTCCCAGCTGCGTACTCTCTGGGTTGGAGAGAACTCTACTGGAGCCATCTAGGGCTGCTCAGCAACTCGAGGGAGATGCCTCAGGAACAGACTCGTGGTGGTGAGGCAATGCAATATATTTATTGATCCAAGAGCCAACGCTTTTAAAGGGCAGATCCAGAAGTAGCAAGTTGGAAATGGAAATGACTAGGTAAGGGGCAGAGAAAAACAAAAGGAAGCTGGAAAGGTAGGAGATTCCTTAGCAACTGTTGTGAGGGTTTTAACTGGTAGAATTAATACTACTACCCTGCAGGCAGGGAGGGTCTTGAGGATAGAAAGAAGATAGATCAAAGGAATGGAATGGGTGGGGATCTTTCAGGCAAAACAATGATTATGTAGATAGGTCATAGTATCAGGAATGCTGCATGGAGCAGAGGGAGCTGGCTTAATATTTTAAGGAATTCCAGGATCCTGGAGGTAGAAAAATGCAGGGTGCTTTGTGAGGCTCCTCACAATTTCCCAACATCTCTCCCTTTCTTTTTATCTAATGGCCATAGTTTCAGGAATTCAGGGTGCTTTGTGAGACAGGGAGTCTTATAAGATGGGGCACACCTTTGGAGTTACTCCTGTCCTTCCTTGCTCAGCCTCTCAGTAGAGAGAAAGACTGACAGGTAGATGCACTCTTCAGGTCAAACCCTGCCAGGGTCTACCACATCCTCACAATTTCCCAACACTACTCATGACCATAGTATGTGAGGGATACAGAGGACACATATGCTCCTAAGTTGAATATGGGCCACAGATCACATAAAATGAATGGGGTTTACAGTCAACAATATTTATAAACTACTACCCTATTTGAGAGCTACCTTCTTCCCTGACCCAGCTTTCTGGTCCTTTTTCCAGCCATGACATCATATCCCCAGACAATAACTAGGATTCACCTGCATATCAGATTTCAGGCTCTGGGGGGAAAAAGAGAAGAAAAAAAAAAACTAGTATAGCCACAGGCCCTTTGGAATATAACTAAAATATGCCTACTAGCTATGTACAAAATGGAGAACCCCAACTCTTCATCTGCATTATTCCAGCTTTAGGTTCATGATTAGTCAACAATTTGTTTGATTGACTTTATATGTTAACTCTCTTTTCAGCCACCAGGTTCCAGATGCTAGCAGGATAGCAACCAGACTTCCCTGGACAGAAAACCCCACCAATGTGTCCTGGAGCTCCGATTCCCCAGAACCACACCCCACTAGGGAAAGAGAGAGGCAGGCTGGGAGTGTGAATTGACCTTCCAATGCCCTTGTTCATCAGGGAAGCAATTACAGAATTCAGACCTTCCACCTTCTGCATCCCACAATGACCTTGGGTCCATACTCCCAGAGGGTTAAAGAATAGGAAAGCTATTAAAGGAGTGGATGGGATACGGAGTTATGGTGGTGGGAATTATGCAGAGTTGTGCCCCTCTTATCCTATGTTTTTTTCAGTGTTCCCTTTTTGTAAATAAAATAAATAAATAAACAATAATTAAAATATTTTACATAATTTGCAAGACATATAAGGATTGGAGAAATAAACATGAAATAATACGTGTTCATGCTATAATAGGGATGGAAGTTCAAGAATTTCCTGAGTAAAATTTTGTTGCGGTGTGCATCGCAGGAGAGAGAAGAGACCAGGAACTCGTGGCGGCGTGGTAATACAATTCTTTATTAATGGGGACGTTCCAGAGTCAGGTGTGAGCACAGCAGGTTTAGGTCACATGGAGCTAGCAAAATGGCCACCTCCCACTATGCATGCCAGCCCTTCTCCAGGTCGGGACTCCAAAGACAAAGTGAGAGAGCAGAAACAGGAGTGACTTTCATAGGAGAATTCTGGAAGTGGCAAGTCAGGAACGGGACTGGCTAGAAAAGGGGGTGGAGAAAACAAGCACTCTGGGAAGGTAAACAGCTTCTGTAGCAATGGTTGCTAGGGTTTTAGCTAGTGCAGGAATGGGCGATACACTGAGGGGGTAATGTGGTGGCAGAGGAGTCATTTTTAAAACAAGGCACAAGATTGATATGTAAATAATAATACTCACATGGAAATATGGTGGTTTGTGGATCCTGCCTAATTCAACCACATCTGTACAATATCCCAACAAAATTTGAAACCCACCTCCAGGTATAGAGGGAAGAAAGGGAAAGGACATTCCAGATTGGAAGGTAACAGTTTTATTAAGCAAGAAAGCTTAACAAAACATGATTACAAAGTTTTCCCTGTGCTAACAAACGTAAGAAATCAGAAATATATATATAATCTCAAGTTTACCTCCTGGGATATCTTCAAGTACAGGAACATCAGACAAAATTCACATTCAAAAGAACTTCCAACTCCAAGCATCCATTTCTTGGATCAACTTACAGCCAAGTCCCCTTAGAAACTTCCTCCAACAAATGAAACTTTCTTTGATGTTGAATCAGATAAGATTTTTTTCTTGACATTCTTTTTGTAACATCACAGTATTTTATGGAATATTTCTCTCTGGGAGTGGTAACCTTTGAAATAATCTATCTGGGAAATTCAACACTTTTTTCATTACCATATTTGTGAAAAACAACTATCCATTTATAGTAGTCATTGAAAAGTATTAAGAAACATGGTGTGGTTTTTAATTATTTTTAAGCTGATATTGTGCTATTTTACTAACAGCCTTAGCATTGTGATCAGATATGAAAGAGAGAGTGAGAAGGGGGCATGGAAAGGGAGAGGGGGAGGGAAAGAGAGAAAGAGGGAGGTGGAGGTTGGGGCGGCGGCACACTGAAAGCACACAGTATGAAGTGCAAGGATCTGAGTTCCAGTCCCGGACTCCCCACTTGCAAGGGGTCACTTCACAGGAAATGAAGTAGGCCTGAAGGTATCTATTTTCTTCTCCCCTCTCAATTTCTCTCTGTCCTATATCCAATAAAAATAAATGGACACCAGGAGCAGTGAATTTGTAGTATGGGTACTGGAACCAGCAATTAACCCTGAGGCAGAAAGAGAGAGAGGGAGAAGAAGAAGGAGAGGGAGAGGGACAGGAACGACAGGGACAGGGACGGGGACGGGGACGGGGAGGGGGAGGGGGAGGGAGAGGGAGAGGGAGAGGGAGAGGGAGAGGGAGAGGGACAGACAGACAGACAGACACCAGACACAAGACACAAGAGAGCAGTAACTTAGTGAATGTGGGCTGTAGTAAAGTTTATGATTTAAATAAAAATGCCCCAAACACAGCTCTTAAACTGAAATATTAGATTACCTAATCTAAACTGCCACATAAAATAATGTTTATATTCAATTTCTAAAAATGGAAATCATGTAAAGTTTACCATTTTGTCATTTTGAGTCATTAAACAATCTACATCCCTTGGGATAAAGAGATTTTAGAAAAATAGGCACTTTGTCCTCATATCATGTTATTTTAGTAGTCAGAATTTCTTATATTTTCTCATGGATCTTCTTATATGCCATACAAAGTAAGTGACACCTAATTATCATTCAAAGCTTCTTACTACAATTTAGACTGCTCAGAAAAAAAGTTATCGATATTTCCCCTAAAAACAAATGCAACATCTTGTATTTTCATTTATAGAACTGAATGGCCCTCTGAAATTCTTTAAGTTTAACTAATTTCAACTACTAGAATAAAATTTTACTCTTAACAATATTTTTGAAGAAATAAATGACTAATGTCACCCGCAGGATTGTAAAACAAATTCAACTCAGGATTACATGTTCAACTACAAATTCGGGTAAATTTCCTACATAACTATTCTCATACATTTTTGTAGGCGCCAAACCAGGGAGGAATTTATGGAATAATAGAAAAATACTGTTATGAAAATTTGGATCTAAAATTTCATCAGCAACTCATTCAACTAGGCTCCGACAATTTAAACCTATTTAAAGAGTATAATGTTTAAATAAAATGCCACTTAGGAATTTCATATTAACTCCAAGATACATTATTTGCCTCAGTATTTTGCAGTATTAGCTGTACTTTTTAATACTGTAATATAAACATCAATATGCGAGACCTAAGAGACAAATGAAGGGGAGGAAGGGTGGGCTGTAGCATAGCGGGTTAAGCACACATAGTGTGAAGCTTAGGGACCAGAGTAAGGATTCTGGTTTGAGCCCCCAGCTCCCCACCTGGAGAGGGGCCGCTTCACAAGCAGTGAAGCAGGTCTGCAGATGTCTATCTTCCCCTCCTCTATAAATTTTTCTCTGTCCTAACCAACAACAACAGCAGCAACAACAATGGAAAACATGGCCGCTAAGAGAAGTGGATTTGTAGTGCAGGCACTGAGCCCCACTGATAATTCTGGAGAAACAAAAGAAAGGAAGAAAGGAAGAAAGAGAGACAGAAAAATAAAGAAAGAAAAAAAAAGAAAGGAAAAAAGAAAATAAGTAGAAGGAGAGGAAGGAAGGGATGAAACAGGACTGCGGACCTATCTCAGCAGATTAGAGGTTGATTAGTGAGAGGCTAAAGGGGTTGAGGTGCGGCCAGGGATTTAGTCCTCTATGGTGGAAGAAGGTAACAGTTTGGTAGAGAGTGAGATATGCTAATGCCTATGATGGGGCATGTAGGGCTAGCTGTATTTCTGCAGCAACAGCAATCCTGTAAATCAAAATTTCCTTAATAAACTGATAAAAATAATCAATATTTTGAGAGTCAAAGAGATAATGATTGTTGGGCCCCCATACAACCTTGCCCTCAATGTGGATCAACAAAGGCAGAGAACGTTCCATCCTCAGAAGGGAGGCTGGATAACATAATCTATGTTCCACCTGAAGAAGATGGGTTCTGAAATTGGGGAAGCTTGGAACATTACTACTTATGACCATAGAATGTGAGCTCAGATCTACAGGGATGCAGAGGTCACATAGATTCCTAAGCTGAATATGGGCTCCAGATCAGATCAAATCGATGGAGTTTATAGTTAACAATATTTATACACCTTTCCAATATTTGGGAGCTACTCTCTTCCCTGATCCAGCTTTCTGGTCCTTTTTCCAGCCATGACATCATCTCCCCAGACAATAACTTGGATCCACCTGCATATTAAATGTCAGGCTCAGAAAAAAAAAAAAAAAACTAGTATAGTCATTGGCCCTTTGGAATATAACTAAAATAGGCCTACTAGCTATCTACAAAATGGAGACTCCCCCCCAATTCATCATCTGCACTATTCCAGCCTTTAGGTCTATGATTAGTCAACAATTTGTTTGGCTTTACATGCTAACCCTTTTTTCAGCCACCAGGATTCATATGCTAGCATGATGCCAACCAGACTTCTCTGGACAGAGGACCCCACCAATGTGTCTTGGAATCCTGCTTCCTCGGGAAGAGAGACACAGGCTGGGAGTATATTATCGACCTGTCAACACCCATGTTCAGCGGGGAAGCAATTAGAGAAGCCAGACCTTCCACCTTTTGCACCCCATAATAACCCTGGGTCCATACTCCCAAAGGGATAAAGAATAGGAAAGCTATCAGGGAAGGGGATTGGATACGGAGTTCTGGTGGTGGGAATTGTGTGGAGTTGTACCCTCTTATCTTGTGTTTTTTGTCGGTGTTTCCTTTTTTATAAATAAAAGTTAAAAAATAAAGAAAAAAGAAAAGAAACATTGAAAAAAACCAGACTTAATTTGATTTGAAAATTTATTTTAAAGTTGGAAAATGAGAAGTCTGATTCTTCAGAATGTGTTGCAATTTCAAATAAAATTATATCCAATAAAAGACTTCTTATTTCCTCATGATTTCAAAAAAGTATTAGGACTTAAGGGTAAATTTTAACTTGAAAATTATATTGGTCCTTTGAAAAATATACAGATTACTAAAACAGAAACTCAATATAGTACCACTTTGTAATCCTGGCTTGCTAATATTTAAAATCCCAGTGCCAAGGCAAAGCCATAGAGTGGGTGTGTGTCTCACTGTTATTATGGTAAATACAGAAAGAAATTCCAAAATTAATTTTTGCTTCCCTAAGAATATTCCACTACTCCATTATCAACAAGATATTTCTAATAGTACAAGTATTTTTCCAAGTTGAAAAAATAATTAAAAAATCCATTACATGTAAATTTATTAAACCAGAATGCTGTAGAATGTCCACTTGTCTAGTATGTGTTTTCTACATGGGATTTAAGCATTACTCACATCTGTTAATCAAATCTATAATGTGTTGTTTTCACGGGGCTGGCTTGACGGGCGGAAGACATAGATGACCAGAAACTCATGGCTGAGCAGTTTAATCTTTATTCACGAGCGGGCAAGCAGTCTAACAACCTAATCACAACACAATGGGCTCCTCCATCTCTCTTCTCCCCGCAGTGTCCAGAACCAAGGAAGTATATCGGATAGGAGGCAGGGAGAAGGAAGAAGCGCCAACTAGTAGGGACTAAACCAAAATCTTCCAGAGACAGGGGGAGTGAGACCAACCAATGTAACAGAATGACCATGTAAATAGACCACAAAGTCAAGCAATGTAACAGAAGGGATCCCAGAAGCAGAACTAGAAGCACACCAACAATATTGTTCATGAAATACAGATTATCTCTGACAGCTAATTTTTTTTTATTAGCAATTTAATATTGATTTACAAAATTACATGTCAACAGGGATATAATTCCACACTATTCCCACCACCAGAGTTCTGGATACCCCAACCCCTCCATTGCAAACCACCACAATTCTCCCAAGGTTGCAGACTTGGGTTAACAATCATCTTTTCAACTATCTGTCTAGATTTGTACATTGATTGTCCCCTTTTTCTTCCAGGTCCAGTCCTCTCCTCTCCTCCAAGACACTCATTACCATACTACTACATCCAAATGTTCCTCCCTTTTCCCTCCTTTCTCTCTGCAGGTCTTGATGGAGCTGGAGTTCAGAGCCTTCTTATCCTCTTTCTCCTATCACTTCTCCCCCACTGGGGGTATTTTTAAGCTCTAGGATAATTTTAGTATATTATTTTGAATTTTTTTTCCTATTCCACTGTTGGTATGCTTCTGATCATCATGTTAGGTTCACCTGCATTGCTTAAAGCTGTGGTTTATTTACATAATCACTGTTTTGTTTGAGACCTGCACTGGATAATCCCCACTGGTTCACGCTCTTTTTCCACTCCACCCCCTCTCCTAGTCACATCCTGTTTTCCACCATTTAATCCCCACTGGTTCGAGTGCTTTTTCCTTCTCCCCACCCCCATCCTACGTATCCTCTTCCAACCTGACACTTCCACCTCAGGAGATATAGAGGACAGGATTTTCTAATGAAGAGAGATTAGATTGATTGCACTGCATTCTCACTCATCAATAAAGATTGAACTGCGATTTTCCCTCTTTAATTTTGACAAAGATTGAGAAATGGGGTGTGGGAGGAAGAGAGTAATGAGATAGAGAAAAGGACAGATACCTGCTGCACTGTTCCACCACTGGTGAACTTTCCCTCACAAGTGGATACCAGAGCACTCGAACCCAAGTCCTCAGCCATGGTCCTTCCTTGATTTTGACGCCATCCCTACATGTTCCAATCTTCCCACCATTAAATAGTTATATCACTAGTATATTTTCAAATAATAACCCCAGATAAAAAGCTAACAGACAATATATCTGAATAGCAGAAATTGTTCATAATTTATATACCTCAAGATCACTGAAAAATAAATCCTGTCTTCCAACAACAACGACATCAATAATAACTACAACAATAAAACAACAAGGGCAACAAAAGGGAATAAATAAATAAAATAAAATAAATTTTAAAAAACCCTGTCTTGCTAATTCAAAAATTTAACTTCATCAATTCATCGCTCCTTAGAGAAGTCATTTTAGTTTGTTATTTTGAAAATAAGCACTCTCAGAGCTCATTGTTCCTGTTGGCCCTGTAGATGAAAAGAATTGATTTAATCATTCTCAACAGTTCATAGTTTTTATTTCACTTTATTTTGTAAATGTGTCAGCATCTCCTCACCCCATTATCTGTCTCTCTTGGAGACATTCATTCTTAAATATTTAATTTGCAACCTGACAAAATAAATCATGTACAAGGAAGATACATAATATGGTTTTCATATGTTTAAGTAGTGTTACAGATGGCATTCCTTTTTAAAATATTTATTTATTTGTGATTGGGTACTGAACACACAAGTACAGTGCATAAGGACCCACGTTCAAGTCCCTGGTCCTTACTGCAGGGAGGAAAGCTTTGGGAGTGGTGAAGCAGTGTTGCAGATGTCTTTCTTCTCTCTTTCTCTGCCGTCCCTTTCTATCTCTCTCTGTCACTATCAAATAAATAAACAAGGAGCTCCAGTGGCACAATCTTTTAGTGAGTGGTACCTATACAAATAAATGAAAATATTTAAAGATTTATGTATGTATGAACATAACAGAGAGAACTAGAGATAGAGAGAGAGAGAGAGAAAGAGAGAGAGAGAGGAAGAGAGAGAAATAAAGCAGCACAGAAGATCCAAGTTCAGCCCTTATTATCATCTATATAGACATCATTCTTTTCCTGCAAAACTGACTTGTTGTTGTATTGTTATTGTTTATGACTCATTCTTGGCATTGTTTAATTTGATGTTCACTGCTTTAACTTTTTTAATGTTTTTATATTTATTTTCCCTTTTTTTTGCCCTTGTTTTGTTTTTTTATTGTCATTGTAGTTATTATTGTTGTTGTTATTGTCATCGTTATTAGATAAGACACAGAGAGATAGAGAAAGGAGGGTAAGGCAGAGAGAAGGAGAGAAAGATAGACACCTGCAGACCTGCTTCATCCCTCATGAAGCGACTCCTCTGCAGGTGGGGAGCTGGGGGCTCTAACCGTGATCCTCAGCTGGTCCTTGTGCTTTGTAATATGTGTGCTTAACCAGCTGTGCTACTGCCCAATTCCCTGATTTAACTGCTTTATAGTCATCTGTATTTTACTTTTCCACTGCCTTAGAAATACACGTCTAGGGAGACATCCTGTTTTCTGCCACCATAATTAGTATAAGAGTGAAAATCTTCATATTGTCCTTTTGCTCTACCAGTGCAAAATATTCTTTGGAGTCTTAATAGGGTTGATTACAAAGTACACAGGAACTCATTTTTCCCTAAGTGGGACACAGTTATTATATAGAACAGCTCTTTTCATTTACTTTTTATGTTTTTTTTTTTCTTATTTGGGTTTAGTGGCTTACAGTATAGTCTTTAACACATAAGCACAGCTTATGTGTCACCTCCCCTAGATATGCATCTAGGAGACACAACAGGATCCCAATGTCCCCTCATCCTGTCTGCTTACCTCCTTCCCCAGAGTCCTTTGTTTTAATGTAATATGCCTCACCCAGTCAGTCCAAGTTATACCTGTTCATTTTCCCTAACTATTCTTTGTTTGTAAAGTCCACCTATAAGTGAGGTCATTTGGTATTGGTCTTTCTCTTTTTGACTTATCTCATTCAACATGATTCCTTCAAGTTCTGACTACAATACTGAAAAGGAGATGACCCCATAATTTTAATGGTAGCACAGTATTCTATTTTGTGTATGTACCATTTTCATAGCTATTCATCTGTCATTGGAAATCTGGTTTGCTTCCAAGTTTGGAATACTACAAATTGTGCTGCTATGAACACTGTTGTGTACAGGTATTTTCAGATAGATGTTTTTGTTTTCCCTGGGTAGATTCCCTAGGAAAGGGATTGTTGGGCCATAAGGTAGATACATTTCTAAAGTTCTGATGAACCAAACTGCTTTACATAGGAATTAGATCAAGATACATTTCCACTAGCAATATAGGAGAGTTCCTTCCCTCCACACCCAGTCTCTCCAACAGTTTAAATTTCTAATGTGTGGGAGAGAATCTTTATGTGTCGTAGATGAGACACAGGATTGATAGCCAAAATACTCAGTGAACTCACCAAAGTCAACAACAGAAAAAAAAAAAAATCTCAAAGTCACTGATGATCAGGGAAATGCAAACTAAAACTGCAATGAGATATCACTTTACACCTGGAAAAATGTTCCACATTACAGCCATTTACTTTCTTACTAAAAGCACATGCTTTCCACACATTGCCAAATACTTAGAAATAACCTGGCTTGCTAAATTTACTATCTAATCAGTAATAAGATGCACTATCAATTTATTTTGTACTTTCTGATAAAATAACTGTATCTTCCTGTTTACCATGTTTCTGTTCTGTAAATTGTTTTTTGCCTGTTTTTCAATTAAATCTGAATGTGTCTATGTATATATACTTGCATATTTGTTGGATTTAAGTTTTAGTAGTTAAAAATAACAACTCATGAAATGATCCCTTTGTTAGATTTTAGGTATGGTGTCCCTTCTTTGCCTAGATCCTTATTGTCAATGTACGGCATCATCTATCATATATTTGTATTTTGATTATCAGTTGCAATTTGCTTTTATTACTTCAGAATCATCCTTAGTATTTATTAATACTCAGGTACAGAAGCCAAAGTGCATTTTTAGTTTACTTGGAATTCAACAATGGTACAAGTATTTTTCCATATGATAAATAAGTTTATGAGTCAGTTATTATTATTATCATTATTACATTATTGGGGGTTAATGGTTTACAGTTCAGTTATTGTTATATAGATACAACTACTCATCTCCCCATGACAGATGTCTATAAGATACCCTCTCCCCTAACCTAGGTCTTCTTCCATCATCATGCCCCAGGACAACAGATTATCTCACTCATAGGTGAAGATTAAGCAAAAAAAAAAAAAAAAGCAGTAAGATAAAAAACATAAGAGAAAACTTGGACATGGTATTGTGTGATACACCAAAGTAAAGGACTAGAGAGTGGATTATTATTATTTTTTTTTTATTCTCAATGTTATTTATTTCTGCCCTAACTTTAGTGATTTCTGTCCTTCTGGTTGCTTTAGGATTCCTTTGTTGTTGTTCTTCTAGGTCTTTAAGATGTGCAATTAGGCTGTTTATTTGTGCCTTTTCTTGTTTCCTAATGTGTGCTTGTATAGTTATGAACTTCCCTCTTAGGACTGCTTTAGCTGTGTCCCAAATATTTTGATAGCTTGTGTCTTCATTTTCTTTTTTTTTTTTTTTTTTTATTTAAGAAAGGATTAATTAACAAAACCACACGGTAGGAGGGGTACAACTCCACACAATTCCCACCGCCCAATCTCCATATCCCACCCCCTCCCCCGATAGCTTTCCCATTCTCTATCCCTCTGGGAGCATGGACCCAGGGTCATTGAGGGTTGCAGAAGGTAGAAGGTCTGGCTTCTGTAATTGCTTCCTCGCTGAACATGGGCGTTGACTGGTCAGTCCATACTCCCAGTCTACCTGAGAGTGGATTATTTTTAATGTGTTGTGCTATTAAACTGTCCATCTGTCCTGTATACATAAAATAGACATCCTGTATATAGCATCGTTCTACTGCTTTATGTCTTCATAAATATACATATTTATTTTTGTATGGTGAACTCTCTTCTTTCAAAGGGATTATCTTTCCTAATCAACATAATTATTCAAGGTTATATTATGCCTCTATGCATGTTTTTGCATATACTCATTAATTTATTCAAAAATTCTGTTGGGCATAGATTTATTAATTAATTTGTAACTTATTAGGAGTTACTGTTTTTAGTAAACCATTTCATCTTTGATGAACATGGAGATATCTACATATTTGCAGGTTCTGTTTTTCTTATTTATCTTCATTTATTTATTGAATAAGACAGCCAGAAATTGAAAGGGAAAGGAGTGCTATAGAGGGAGTGAAAAAGAGAGACACCTGCAACACTGCTTCACCACTCCTATAGTTTTCCCCATGCAGGTGGGGAACAGAGGCTCTAACCCCAGTCTTTGCACATTGTAGCAGGTGCACTCGATCAGGTGTGTCCCCATACCACTCAGCTACACAGGTGATATTTAATATCTTTTAAGTAGTTTTAATTTGTCCACAAATATTTTATACATATTTTCTTGAATTAATTACTAAATTATTTTTAACATTTGTTATTTGTGAGTACACTTTTTAGGATAATATCTAGTTTGTTGTAGTATAAATACACATCATTGGTTTTTGAGTTTCCATTCCATATTTTACACTTGTCCTATGCCAATTTGTGTTGTGGGTGTGTGTGTGTGAGAGAGAGAGGGGGGAGTTGGGTGAGGGAGAGAGAGGGGGAGAGAGAGAGGTGGTGGGGAGGCATAGGACAAGTCTCAATACAATGGAGTTTAGTCTCCTCCCTGAGAGTCATTCTGTACTTCATGAGAAGTTTTGTTTCCTCCAATAGGAAATTATAATTATCATCTAGATTTTAGTGTAGATGGAGATTTGGAGGAAGGAAGAAGGATAGCATTCAGGGGCTTTCTTTCTATGTTCTTTGTGTATTTCAGACCTCACATATGCATAATTTCACCACTTCCAGGTTGGTATTTTTTTTTTATTACTATTCATTCAGAGAGAGAGACCACAGCACCAAAACTTCCTTCAATGTCACAGTACTTACCATATGGCACTGGGTCTCAAACCTGATACCTAGGGAAAGGATGTGTCTACCTTATCAGCTGTTTCTTTGGCCCTGCTTATATTTCTTCTAGTCTTTGAATACTCCCATCAGACTTGACCTCCATCTTGCCCTCCCCTTATCACAAACCAATGACAATTGTCACTGGTAGCTTCTGCTTCTCTGTGCTATGAAACAGGCACAGACCTTCCCAATGAAGAAAAAGCACACAGTGAAAACTTTCTTATCATCAAATCTTTCATCTGTGGCCTAATTGTTTTCCAACTTCTCCTCCTATCAACAGTCAAATAGTTTTTGTCTTCATAGTAGTTTCCAATCATCTGGATTAACTATAAGACCTAATGATACTTCTCTGCTTCTGTAACATCTCTGTTGTTAGGTTTGGGAAAAGGCTAACACCAATTATCAGGCAGGATTCTACAATCTCCTTTAAAGTCAGAGCTAGAATTCTGAGTCTTTTTTTCTTCTCTCTCTCTTAGATTACTTTTATCAATTCTCCTCAGAGAAAGTAAGAGAAATATAGAGTTCCAATTCTTTCTTTTTTTGACAAATAGATGTATAATTTTGAGATAGCTGTTATTCTGAGAAGGGTGGATATTTTATATTTATTACCTAATATGATATATTTTTTATGGAAGTACTATACCATGTTACTGCTTAGGGAAAGAGAGAGGCAGACTGGGAGTATGGATCAACCAGTCAATACCCATGTTCAGCGGGAAAGTAATTACAGAAGCCAGACCTTCCACCTTCTGCAACAAACAGTGACCCTGGGTCCATACTCCCAGAGGGATAGAGAACGGGAAAGCTATCATTGGAGGGGATGGGATATGGAGATCGGGTGGTGGGAATTGTGCGGAGTTGTACCTCTCCTATCCTAAGGTTTTGTTAATGTTTCCTTTCTTAAATAAACAAATTTTTTTAAAAAGTGTTTTCAGATACATTGTCCTGTAGGATTCTTCAGCCTTACAAAAGATGAAATAACTTGCCAAATAGCCCAGCTCTTGTGAATCTCAGACCTTAGTACTTTTACCCTGTGGCAATTTCCAGCTACTGTTGGCAGAACTAGTGGGGAAAACATTTTGGATCATGGACTGTGGGAGTAGCAAGACTTGGGACTTGATATGAGTTGAATCACCATATGTAGGCAGCTCTGCCTACACTACCTACACAATAGGCTAACTTTCCCTCTGAGCATTCAACCTAAAGTTTCAATTTAGAGAGGCTCAAGACTCATTTTAATAACTAAGAAGTTGGGTCAGCAAGTAGAGCACAGAACTTGCTGTGTGAGACCCTGGGTTTAGTGCTCAGCACTAGATATGCTGGAGAATGCTCATTCACGTACTCCACTCACTCAATAATCGTTTAAAATGGCAACTTTATAAAGTGAAGATTATAAACACTTTCAGGAACACTGAAAATCGTGTATGTGTGCAAATGTATAACTTACACATTTGTTATTTATAAGGCATATTACTAAAGAAATGAATTTTATCCTGGGAGTTTTGATTAATATGCTAATGTGTTTTGCTCTATATTGAATATTCATCATGCTAAAAGAATTGATACCTAATCAGATCAGCTTTCATTTATCTAAAAGACAGGTTCATACAGGTTCATCCACCTGCTTGAAATATTGGCTTGGGTGTTCATTTTATTACCTTTACTTTTTTTTTTTTTTTTTTTAACCAAAGCACTGCTCAGCTCTGGTTTATGATGGAGCAGGGATTGAATCTGGTCCTTTGGAGCCTCAGGCATGAGAGTTTCTTTGAATAGCCATTATGCTATCTACCCCCACCCTCAACTTGGGTGTTCGATGGAATTATAGAGAGAATTTAAGGAGTTATCTTTTTTTTTCATTTTCTTAAGAATTTAGAAGCTAGGTGGATGAGACTTGCATAACAAAGGTTTTGCAAAAAGCCTTTTAAGCCTGAGACACCAAAGGTGCCAGGTTCTATTCCTAGCACCATCATATAAACTAGAGCTGAACAGTGCTCTGGTAGAAAAAGGAGAAAGTATGTAAGAACAAAAGGAAGCAGAAGAGAAAGATAGATGAAAGAAAGAGAAAGATGAAAGGAAGAGGGGGGGAGAGAGAGAGGGAGAGAGAGAGCTAAGAGAATGTAGACACTAGGGAGGTGACTCAATGCACAGAGTATAGGATTTGTATGACTAAGGCCACAAGTTCTATCTCAAGCACCTGATATGCTGGAGCAGTTCTCCAGTCTCAGTCTCTTTCTCTCATAAAATAAACAAGTGAATTTAAGATTTTAACTTTTAAGAAAGAATTCGGTGCTGGGAAATTGTGCAGATGTTGTCCCCTCAGGGTATAGTCCATTCCTGCCAGAGCTGTAATTCTAATCCCGGAGTGCCTTGTTCCACCATGTTATCCCCTCAGGGCATTGTCAATTCCTGTGAGAGTTGAAATGATATTCCTAGAGTGCCTTGTTCCACCATGTTGTCCCCTCAGGGTATTGTCAATTCTCGTGAGAGTTGAAATGATATTCCCGGAGTGCCTTTCCCAACCAATCCTGTCCTGACTTGTAACTTCCGGTTTTTGCCCTATAAAGTCCTCCTGCTTCTGTCTCTCTCTCTTGCCCAACTTTTCACCTAGGTGACTGGACGCAGGGAAGGGTGCTTTGCATAGTGGGTGGCCATTTTGCTGGCTCCACGTGGCCTGAACTGCTGCGCTCTCACCCAACTCTGAGGTGCCCACTTGAATAAAGATTTGTGTTCCCTCTCCGCTCTGGATCTCCTCTCTCCCCTCCACATTGCAGCCTGAGAATTCGGGATAAATGGTTTAAAAATGCATTCACTAAGAATGAAATCCACAAATTCTATATCTACTTTTTGAACCTAACCATCTTATTTAATAATTGAACCTTTCACAGAATAGTATGCAGACAATAGATATAAAGTTGCAGGATTTTTAGATGTAAATATTTTTGGCAGAGCTGGAGCAAGTATGATTTCACTACCACATGCACTTTTTTTTTTCATGCAGGCAGTGAAATACAGAGAAACAAAAAGAGACAGAGACATAAAATAACACCACAGTATAAAAAAAAACTCTCCTCAATAGCCTGCATGTAGTGCCAGAGTTTGCACTAGGCTACTTGCATGGCAAGGCATGTGCTTTACTTTGATGCATAATATCTCCAATAGTTATTCATTCATTCATTCATTCATTCATTCATTCATTCGAGAGACAGAGTGAAAGAGAACAGAGCACTGCTCAACTTTGGCTTGTAGTGGTATCAGGGATGGAATCTGGGACTTCATACATGTTAATTTTATACTCTGCTGCTCTACTCTCTCCTTGGCTTCTATCATTTTTCTTTCAGTGAAGAACAGTCATGAATTCTTATGTCGTTGCTATTGTTAACATTGATCGCTGTTTTCCAGCTTCTTAAACTGAATGAAGATGAGTTTTCCTTTTTTATAAGTGTGAGAAATAGCTGAGTAAACAACCATTTGACCAGAGCAATTACTTTACCCAGTTCAGAATAAGATAGCTTCCTAATGTAGAAAAACAGACAACATAAATTTGTGAATTTTCTAAAGCATCCTTAATAAACTTGTAATATAGCAACAGCATCTCAAAGACTATGCTTACTTAGTCTTTGTAAGCTTTGACTGACCTTTATGACCCTGTAGTAGTCAGCCTCTCTAAAGAAAATGTTTCACAGCTGTACATTCCTCAGCTATCATGCTGATTTTTCAATGCCTAAATTGCTACTTCCTACTTATTATTACAAAATATAAATGCCATAAACTCTAGACATTTAGCCAGTAAACACTAAGAAAATCATCTGAATGTATTTTCATGTTGATGGTGAGATGAATCAGAAAGGAAGATTTCACTAGCTTTAGAAACTGTTGAAAATCATTTTAGAAACAGTTGCCAGAGTTTTGCTCAGAAACAAGTTTCACAAAAAAAAAATCAATACTAGAAAAAAGTACAAGTTGCTAAACTATAAAAATCTGTTGTGAAAATATCAATAATAACAATCATAATTATACTCCTAATTTTTACAATTACTGAGCAGTATACACAGCTTAGTGCTTAGTATGGGACATCTATTTTTTCACTTAGAATCATGACAAAAATTAAGATGGAAGTATAATATTCTTAGCAACTATAGGTTTCTATAGGATTTGGACTTCAAATTATTTACTATAAGTCATGCAGGTAGAAAACAGAAGTTTCCTTTGCAGTAGTGAAGTCTACATATCTACAGATGTAATAGGACCTTGTTACTTAAACTAATAGGAGGGAAGGGGGGACCAAGAGGTTATTTAAAATAATTTTCTCTTTCTGGGATCTAACTTGGCATTGTTATTGATATATGTATATTAAAGCAAAAGTGGTTTATAATATAGTAACTACAGAGTTTATTGGCAATTTTTAATTAAGGTGGTTGTGTCTGGAATGGTACAGATAATGACCGAAACAAAACTGCAAGGGGATCCAGAGTTACTGATAAACACTGTTTCCTCTATCCAGACACTTTGTGAGGTCATGAGATAGTACACAAAGGAAACCACTGAAAGAAAAAAATAGTTGATCTACGAGGAGAAAAAAAGTGTACAAATGGTGTAAAAAAAAAAGATTTTAATGACAATAAAAGTTACTTGGCATTGATATATGAATAGCTAAGGGAGAACATGGTGAAAAAAAAAGAAAATAGGAAAAAATGATCCAAGTAACAATTAAACTTAAATATGTGTTAGTTATTCTGTGAGTTTAGTAGTATGATGGGCAGGGGAGATGACATGAGAAAAGTCTGCTGAGGGATTTTATTTTGTTTTACTAAGAGAGAAAGAGAGAGGCAGGGAGAGTTAAAGAGACTGCAGCACCATAAATTCCTACAATTCTGTAAGGGCTTGAACCTGAGTTACACACATGGTGAAGGAGCACAATATCTAACTGACCTATTCTGCCAATCCCTACTCAAGAGATTCAAAGGGACAGTGTACAGAAAAATAGAAAAGAAATTCACCTTATTCCTTGGCAATAAAATTAGATAAATAAAAATATTTTGACAGCTTGACTTGCCTATCAACTTAGTCATCTAATGAAGAATAAACTTAAGTCTTCCTCTCTCCAAAAAAAAAGCAACTAATCTTAAATTTTTTGGTATTTACAATATCATCAGACCTAAAGGCTTATTTCAAAACGAATGTAATTTATAATGCTTGAGATACTTCCCCACACTGTAAATCCTTAAAGTTGTGTTTCACAATTTATAATTACCAAACAAATTGCAATGGACCAGTTAATTAGTCAAATGTTTTATTAACAATTACTCCAATAGGGTCAAAATCATTGGAATGGAAGAGAAAGGCTGAACTCAACTCACTGAGTTGTCAAAATCAGATTTTTTTTTTTTTTTTGCTTCCAGGGTTTTTGCTGGGGCTCAGTGCCTACATTATAAATCCACTGCTCCTGGTAGCCACCATTTATCCATTGTTGTTGTTGTTGTTGTCATTGTTGCTGCTGTTGTTGGATAAGACATAGAGAAATTGAGAGAGGAGGGGAAGATAGGGGGAGAGAAATATAGACACTTGCAGACCTACTTCACCACTTGTGAAGCCACCCCTTTGCAGGTGGGAGAGCTGGGGGCTCAAACCAGGATACTTGCACAGGTCCTTCACTTCACACTATATGTGCTTAACCCAGTGGGTTACCACCTGTCTTGCAAAATCAAGAGCTTTTTCAAGTGCATAGAGGGAGTAGTGGAAATGCACTAAAGTACACTAAGACGGATGTGGATCAAAGTAATTAGGTCACCTGTGATTACCAGTACACAGAAACTTGGAAATGTGGCATTATCTTTGTTATTCATGTCAAAGAATGGCTCCCAGAACCTATAGAAAGACATTCCTAGGATATAAAATTAGCAAGACAGAGGAAAAGACAGCGAAAACATAAATACCTAACATACACAAAGAGTCAAACTTTATAGTACTGTTTCTTACATAAATGTTTTTTTTATTTATCCCCTTTTGTTGCCCTTGTTGTTTATTGTTGTAGTTGTTATTGATTTTGTCATTGTTGGATAGGACAGAGAGAAATGGAGAGAGGAGGAGAAGACAGAGAGGGGGAGAGGAAGATAGACACCTGCAGACCTGCTTCACCATCTGTGAAGCGACTCCCCTGCAGGTGGGGAGCCGGCGGCTAGAACCCGGCTCCTTAAACTGGTCCTTGCGCTTTGCACCACATGCGCTCAACCTGCTGCGCTACCACCCAACACCCCATAAATGTTTTAAGAGAAGTCAGAGTCTATCAACAGATAACCTATCTGTAGGTTAGCTGAACTGAAAGAAATAGAAAAGCAATTAAGTCATAGGTACCAATTGGTAATTAGTGTTATTTTTAGATACCAATGATGATGAAAAAAATCTTATATAATTATTTACTATATGGTTCAGTTAAACAAAGGGATATTTGATTATACAGTGCTACAGAAATTTCTGTCTGTAGTTCTCTAGTGGAGAACATTTGTATGATAATGCCTTATGCTGTTGTCTTTGTTTTGGTAATTGTAGTGAGCCATCACTGCTCCATGTCAATATTTTCAGACAGAAAGAGACCACAGCATCAAAGATTCCACTAGCACCTTGGGTGTGAGAGGCTTAATAAGGTGCATCACACAACAAGCACCTTCCTATGTGAACTAACTGGTTAAGAATGCCTTTCTTGGGGGTCGGGCGGTGGCACATTGGGTTAAGCGCATGTGGCGCAAAGCGCAGGGACCGGCGTTAAAGATCTCGGTTCAAGCCCCCGGCTCCCCACCTGCAGGGGAATCGCTTCGCAGGCGGTGAAGCAGGTCTGCAGGTGTCTATCTTTCTCTCCCCTTCTCTGTCTTCCCCTCCTCTCTCCGTTTCTCTCTGTCCTATCCAACAAAGAATTGCGTCAACAAGGGCAATAATAATAACCACAACGAAGCTACAACAAGGGCAACAAAAGGGGGAAAAAAATGGCCTCCAGGAGCGGTGGATTCATGGTGCAGGCACCGAGCCCAGCAATAACCCTGGAGGAGGAAAAGAAGAAGAAAAAAAAGAATGCCTTTCTTTGTTTAAAATGTATTCATTTATTATCAGAGGCAGAGAAAGATGAGAACACTAATCAGCTCTGGTAAATGGCGGTGTTAGGGACTGAATCTGTGACCTCTGGAACCTCAAGCATGCACGTTGGTGTTCTGCCAGGTTATTTCCCCAGTCCGATAAGGCCTTATTTTCACTTAAAAAAAGATATATTTATTCACTTATCTTGGATAGAGGCAGAGAACAACTGAGAGGTATGGCAAACACAGGGAAAGAGAAAGATACAGGTAGCACTCCTTTGCCACTTGTGAAGCCTCTCCCCTGCAGGTGGGGACTGGGAGATTGAACCCAGGAACTTGCTACTGGGTGTGCCACCACTCAGCTCCCAAGAATGCCTTCTTAAGCAGTAATTCTGTGTGCCTACATGATTCACAAACCACACAGATGTTTGGTGCAAAGTTGCTCTTAATAAATCTTTTTCAACTTTAATATTTCAGTAATTCGTGGTTGTTGTGTATAGAGTTATCTGTTTTTTTTTTTTAATTAAGTCAGTCTAAACCTTAAGTAACTTTATTTTGAAAAATAAGCTTCATACTGATATACACTCTAGAAATCTCAGTTGTGACATTGAGTTTCATATTAAAAGACAATATGATCCCTTACCTAACAAGGGGCCAAATATTTGTCCAAGTAAGTTTTATGAAAATCAATACAAAAAACAGTAATATATTTTTTTATTTTTTAATATTTATTTATTTATTTATTTATTTATTCCATTTGTCACCCTTGTTGTTTTATTGTAGTTATTGTTGTTGTTGATGTTGTCATTGCTGGATAGGATAGAGAGAAATGGAGAGAGGAGGGGAAGACAGAGAGGGGGAGAGAAGCATAGACACCTGCAGACCTGCTTCACTGCCTGTGAAGCGACTCTGCTGCAGGGGGTGGGGGGGAGCCAGGGGCTCGAACCAGGATCCTTATGCAGGTCCTTGCGCTTTGTGCCACTTGCGCTTAACCTACTGTGCTACTGCCCGATTCCCAAAAACCAGTAATATTTTATGTTTAAATGAGCTAAAATACTTGGGTACAACAAATGATGCTCAATGCTTTAACAATGGGGAGAAAGCCTAATCCTGTCAGGTAGAGAAGAGACAAAAACTGGAAGAGGGCAAGAGACCAACTCACTTAATGATGATCTTCTTGGTGACTGCAAGCCACCACATCATCTGGGGTCCTAGTCAGGTAATCTTTCGGTCCCTTATAGATTCAATGTGCCTAGACCTCTACCATCTCTCCACCATCCCTGGTCACTTCCATGAGGAACATCATTATAAGCTCTCTTGTGGGCTTCTTCAAGACCATACCCTCACTATAAACTATCAATGGTAAAGACTGTCCCATTCTCTGAAGAAAGGATGGGTCATCCTTCTGTGCTACTCAAAGAGAACTGGTCCGGAAATGAGTGCAACCTAGAAAGTTCCAGCTATGACCATGGACTGCGAACACACACTGAAAGGGACTTGGAGGTTATATAGGCTCCTGTGCTAAATATGAATAGATATGGGCCCCAGATAAAATCAATGTGGGAAATAGTTAATTATATTTATATATTTTCTTCAAGTTTGGGAGCTACTCTCTGGCCTTATCCAGCTTGCTAGTCCTATTCTCAACTCTGACATCAACCTCCTATACAGTATTTTTAGTCTACCTGCAGGTTAGCTATCAAGCTCCAGCAAAAATTACCACAGACAAGGGCCCTTAGGAATATATCTAAAATAGATTTCTTAGCTTTGACTGATATATCCTAAAATCCCTATTTCCATCAGCTTTATTCCTGCCTGTGGTTCCTGTTTATTAAAAAATTTGCCCTGCTTTATATTTTACTGCTACTTCAACTACCAAGTTACGGATGCTACTATGATTTCATACTAAAATCCCTGGTCAGATGACCTCACACCAATGTGTTCCAGAACCTCAACTCTCCAGAGCTCTACCCAACTAGGGAAAGCAGAGACAGGCTGTGGATATGGGTTGACCTGTCAATGCCCATGTTCATATGAGAAACAATTACAGAAGCCAGACCTTCCACCTTCTGCACCCCATGAGTTTACCCATAGGGTAAATGTTAACTAATATGACCAGAGACCTCTGAACTCCAATTCCATCAGGACCTGAAGAGTAAAGAAAAAAAAATAAGTGGAAGGACACTCCAAAGTAATAGGTGTGAGTTAGAAAAAAGAAGTCAGGGCCATAGAATAAAATGGGCATATATATATAAATATAGATAGTTACAGAAATAATAGTCAACCCATAAATGTGATCTTGGGAGAACTACTGCAGTTCCCAATGGAGGGAATGAGGACACAGAACTCTAGTGGTTCAAAAGGTGTGAAATTATACCCCTGTTATATCATACTTTTGTGAATCAAAATTAAATCACTAATTAAAGTAAGTTTCATCCTGTGAATAAATTATGAGAATTCTCCCTACCAAACAACAATATGAAAATACATATATACAAAAGTGCCATATTTTTATCATAAAATATTAAATAAAAATCAGAACTAAACTAACATAATTATAATAACAACAGGAAAAAGGCAAATAAAATGATAACATCTAATTCATATAGCCAAAAATTATGGAATAATAGTTAACTGTTAATGGATTTTTATAATAATTTACTACTATTTTTAAAATTTTTTCAGAGGACAAACTTTTTGATGGGTAATCAAGAGACATACTTATCTCCTACAGTGAAATAATAGTTATATTAATAATCTATATATTGTGCACGTTTGAAAGCTGAAATACAAGTACAAAAGTTTTCCTGTGTAAGAGTACCAATCTTAAAATCTGAGCTAGACTAGCGTACCAGCAACTGTGCATGTTGGCACTCATTACAAAAATTAACTAAAAATGTAAGTTTGCACAAAAACCTGCACACTGATGCTAACTCAAGCTTTATAGTTGGAAAAAAATGAAAGTAATCCAGATGACCTGCAGTAATTGAATAAATATATCATAGTGCATTCAGAAAACAGAATAATTTTTAGCACTAAAAATTGAGATCAAGAACAAAACTTTAAATGCATATAAAGAAGTGATATAAATTAATCTGAGATGGTTACATACTATATGACTCCAATGATATGACATCCTGAAAAAGACAGTCCAATGATATGACATCCTGAAAAAAGACAAAACTATGGAAGTATAAAATTACTGATGGGGGGGCATGAAGTGGTGCACCTGGTTAAGTATTACCATGTGCCTGAACACCGGTTCAAGCCCTGTTCCCCACCTGAAGGGGGGAAGCTTCATGAGTAATGAAACAGGCCTGCAGGTGTCTTTTTCTCCCACTCTCTATCAACCCTTCCCTGTCAATTTCTCCTTCTCCTATCAAGTATAAGAGGATAAAATGACTGCCAGGAATGGTGGATTCATGGATCGACCTTCTCGTGGTGCATCCCGTGAGTACCCATTTATTGGGGAAACTGACGGTCCTTCCTAGCCGACTGAATCCACATGGATCCCAGTCACTTTCAAAGCCAGCAACAAGCAGACATAAGGCCCAACCTGACGCTGTTGACTGGCTACGGAAGAAGGGCAAACGCTAGAAGAAGAAGTGCTGACACTGGGTCCAAACTATAACTCTGGTGATCATAAAATACATAACCAAATAAAATGAAATTTTAAAAATGTGTGATAGTTGCTATGGTTAAGAGAAAAAGATGAAGAAGTGGTGAATAAGTAGGATACAGAGGATATTTAGTGTTCTGAAACCATCTGTACGATGTTACAATGGTGGATACATATTATTATGCATATCAAAATTCACAGAATGTATAAGAACAAGAGTAAACCCAATGTGGCTTATATACTCTGAGTAACAATGGTGTGTTCACATGAGTTTATCAGTTGTGACAACTGTACCACTGTAGCGTGGAGAGCAAATACTGAAAGAGGTCTTGTGAAAGATCAGATAGTAAACAGAAACCCATACTTTCCAAGTAAGTTTTGTTGTAAAGTTGGCCTAAAAATAATTTACTTTTTGGGGAGTCGGGCTGTAGCACAGCGGGTTAAGCGCAGGTGGCACAAAGCACAAGGACTGGCATAAGGATCCCGGTTCAAGCGCCCGGCTCCCCACCTGCAGGGGAGTCGCTTCACAGGCGGTGAAGCAGGTCTACAGGTGTCTATCTTTCTCTCCTCCTTTCTGTCTTCCCCTCCTCTCTCCATTTCTCTCTGTCCTATCCAACAACGACAACAACAATAATAACTACAACAATAAAACAACAAGGGCAACAAAAGGGAATAAATAAATAAAATAAATATTTAAAAAAATAATAATTTACTTTTTTTTAAAAAAAGGGGGTAGTTGGTTAACTGGGGGTTCTCAATACAAGTTACAATAGACCTTGAAAAATTATACTGTTCAAATGCACAACTAGTGGTACTTTGACATCTCAGTGTGATACATTTTATATTTATTTTTAAAACATTTTATTTTTCTACTTTTAATTTTTAATGACAGAGACATAAAGAGAAAGATATGTAGGGAGAGATCAGAACACTGCTCAGCTCTGGTTTATGATGGTGCTGGGGACTGAACCTAGGACCTCAAAGCCTCAAGCATGTAAGTCTCCTACATAACCAAGCTTGATAAGTTTTTAAAAAGGAATTGTGTAAAATTAGTTCAAATGAATTATTTAATATTTAGAAAATAGAACTATCATATCCTTGAAATAGACTTAGTATGGCAAGAAGAAGAAATTATAAATTAAGAAAAATATAATGCTGCTTAACCTATGTTAGAGGAAAAAAAATATATATATATTAATGTTTAAGCAATCAAACAATTAATTGAATTCTGGCAGAGGAAATTGGAAGTAAGGGCGATAATTTTTTTCAGTAAGGAAAAAACTTTAACTGTGTATTTCAATCATCATAAACTGCTAGTGGTTTCAAAATTTTAATAATTCATTTAGCACTAAATGTCTCCTACTGTGTTATAAATCCTCCCAAATCTCAGCTTTGTAATATAGCTTTTTAACATATTCATTGTCTCCTTCTAAGTTCACTACTGCTTTCCCATTAGTCTGACCTGTGATTTATTTCAAAGGCACAATAGCTACCTTCACTTTTTTTTTATCACTATTTAATATTAATTTTGTAAATCAAAATTTCATGGCAATTATCATGCAATAAAATGCACTTTCCCGGGAGTTGGGCGGTGGCGCAGTGGCTTAAGCGCACGTGGCGCAAAGCGCAGGACCGGCGTAAGGATCCCGGTTCGAGCCCCCAGCTCCCCACCTGCAGGGGAGTCGCTTCACGGGCGGTGAAGCAGGTCTGCAGGTGTCTATCTTTCTCTCCCCTCTCTCTCTGTCTTCCCCTCCTCTCTCCATTTCTCTCTGTTCTATCCAACAACAAAGCAACGTCAACAATGGCAATAATAACCGCGAGGCTGCAACAACTAGGGCAACAAAAAGGGGGAAAAATGGCCTCCAGGAGCAGTGGATTCATGGTGCAGGCACCAAGCCCAGCAATAACCCTGGAGGAAAAAAAAATGCACTTTCCCTTTCCTACCTATTTTCTCTATTTAAAAAAAAGCCCTACATTATGACACAATCACTGAAAACATTTTGTCAGAAATTATATTTGGACGTATTCTCTTTCCTTAGCTCAGACTCTTAACAATCTCTTTCTAACCAACACTGAACATTTTCAGAGACAGAAAATATTATATTGATACATCATGGGAAAATATCAGATTCGCCAAACTTATTTCTCCTTTTAATTTTACCCTTTTTTTTTGAATTATGATAGTTTACAGAATCTTTTCTAACAAAGCCCCAAAACCTAGATATACACCAATTTCTGTGAGAGAGAGCATATGTTCACACATATCCATAAACTACTGCAAAATATATACCTGAAAGCAGAAGTACACTAGAGTTTGTAGTGAGTATCCCCCTAACACTTCCTCTCCACTGTTCCAAGCTTTGGGTCCATGATTGCTCGACAATTTGTTTGGCTTTGTATGTTAACTCTCTTTTCAGTCACCAGGTTCCAGATGTCATGATGCCAGCCAGGCTTCCCTGGACTGAAGACTCCACCAATGTGTCCTGGAGCTCGCTTCCCCAGAGACCCACTCTACTAGGGAAAGAGAGAGGCAGACTGGGAATATGGACCGACCAGTCAAAGTCCATGTTCAGCGGGGAAGCAACTACAGAAGCCAGACCTTCCACCTTCTGCAACCCACAATGACCCTGGGTCCATGCTCCCAGAGGGATAGAGAATGGGAAAGCTATCAGGGGAGGGGGTGGGATATGGAGATTGGGTGGTGGGAATTGTGTGGAGTTGTACCCCTACTACCCAATGGTTTTGTTAATTTATCCTTTCTTAAATAAAAAAAAAAGAATCTTTTAGGGTAAATTTATACCTATCCACCCCCATAATATAAATGAAATGTCCCTATGACCTGTGTAGTAGTAAGTATAAGGTCATCACCCAGATATGAAACAGAAACCAACTTTAGAAGATAAGACATTTACAAGAGGATCAGTAGTCATTGAATCCATAAGATCTATGGTCAGGAAAAGTATTTGTGGCAAAAATAAGTGAAAGGTTTTGGCTTTCTGATCTTTAAATTTGCTAGTAATGAAGTGGGGGGGGCATGGCCTCCAGAAATGCTATGATGATTAATTTGCAAAGTGTACGTGATTACAGTAACAGTCATAACATGTCACGTAAACACTGGGTATTTTAATAATTAATATTTTGTCATCTCACCTTAGAATATTAATCTGCAAAATCATAAAAAGGAAGAAAACACTGGTTACATGTCTAAGTGAAATTGAGAGCTATGTATGTTTATAAGTTCTTCATCACACATTCTTTATTGCACATGAGTGTCTACTACGGTAGCATAATGCAAACAAATAGTAAAACCTCTTGAAAACTTCAAAACAAAGAAAAGAGTCAAGAAGAGAATATGAATAATTTAATCAGCTAGAACTGAAGTTCACCCCCAGCTCATTTGCCATTTATTCTTCATCTCATTTAGCTACATTTTTATAAGTTATCACCAAGGTTAGACATGCACCTTGAAATGTTCACAAAAAGTCCACAACACAGGGCTCATAACTAAGTTATACATGATATTCAGAATCTCAAGGGAACTAATAATTGTGGAAATACCAAGTAGCAAGGTGAAGAATTCTTAACAGTTTCAACTACAACAGACAAGTACAAGCTTCATTTTGCCATGAAATACACAAACATGTAATTGATTGAAGAATATCTTTTTATGTAAAATATACACTTTAGGATATAATTTTATTAATACTCTGCTATATACTGACATGGCTCATTGATCATTTAATAAAAAAATACTCTCATAGCCAGAATTTTCCTTTTTTTGTATTATTTATAAGTGAGGTAACAATGACAAAAGGCTTAAGCAATTACTAATATTGGTATTTTTATCACGATTTTTCATTTCTAAACCAGTATGTGACAAAAAAATAGTCAATCTAGTCTTGATAATAGGCACTGAAAATTTCACAGCATAGTATGACAAACCAATAATATAAATGGTTAGAAGAAAATGATACAATCAATATTTGTAGATCTAACCGACAAAGGAGAAATAGGCAAATGGAGACAGACCTATACTACACCAGTATCACTGCCTTGTATGATTCACAGCACACTCTACTGCAGGCCCTAGGTGTGTAAGTCACAAAGGTATGGACCTTATTTGAAGCTCCAGAGATGTTGGTCATGAATTTGGCTTCCTTGGATGTGAGGTGGCCAAAGTTGTTGACCCATGCAACCATGATAGTATTTACATTGTCCTTCAGACACTGGCCAGTCCATAAGCAGACTATGTATATGGGGAGCACCAAATGAGTTCCAGTCACAATCCTTTAATAAACTTTAAAAATCTCTGATGGTGCGAGGATCTCTTCTAAGTAAGTGCAACCTGGTCACATCAGGGCAAGTTCAGCAGCAGAAGTCTGTTTCCAGTACAGTCCTTGGTATGGCTAAATTCCACTGTCCCTTTTTCAGCAGTCAAAAATCCATGATACATTCTGTATAACACTGCAGTTAATAATAGCAGCACCAGACAGTATATTAATTTCTTTACAATAAGTCTGCATGCAATCAAAACTTTCTATGTGCATTGTTAGCAAGAAATCACTGAATCTTTAGACAGCACTTATACAAGTCTGGGCAAAACACATTGCTTTACTAGATCTTTGACAGAAAGATTTTGTTCTGGGACTCAGAAGTATCAAGTAATATATGTTATGTGGTTGATAGTAAAAGTGGCCACTGTTTAACAAAGAGTAAACATAAGGAATAGGAATTAATAATCTCAAAGACCCTGAATCTCTTGGAAATTGTCTTTATCCTTCTATTTGTATTCATGTTTTTCTTCCCTCACATACCCAACACAACGAATCCACTATTGCTAATGCATTCATAAAGATGTGTAAACAGAATGTCTTCCATTTGGACTTGAATTAGACTCTCTATGGTGCTTTGTGGGTGCTTAGTGATGAATACAGTCTGCTAGGTGGTAAAAACTGAATGTAGCAGGCAACCAAATGCAGTGGTGATACTGCTGCTTAAATTCTGCTCACTGAAAAGGTTCGTCAATTAACTTAGGTAGTGGACAGAATGTTATTAATTAACACACACACACACACACACACACACACACACACACACACACACACACACACACGCAGAGAGGCTGGTCCAAACAGCGAAGAAGGCAGGAAGTGGGGCAGAACACTCAGTACTAAAATCATGAACACATTGTCACACTATTTCTTTGCTTCATGGAGACAGATGGTATATACAGGAAAGACAGGGAGCTAAGACAGACAGACAGAATAACATACAGGACAAAGCACCCGGTTAAACACTGCCTGAAAAATCTGATTAATCCTGTGAGTCAGAAATTTAAGGCTGGTCAAGAAAGCCTGTTGTGAACAGCAATGCTCTTTAATGTTTGCACAAAAGATAAGAAATAAAATTAAAAAGGGAGTAAAATAAAAGACACGAGAGATTTAGGTGATATTTGGCACTCTGCTGCTAAAAATGACACATTCTGGGATTGAAAAAAATTTATAGATATATGACTCTAATTAATACCAAGCAGCAATTCCTGACTAAACAATGCACGCCTGGCTGGCAGTTACCTTTCTCTTATGTTTTGTGCAATCCCCAAGCCATTAAGTAAGAGCTCTGGCCTCAGCTTGCGTGTAGCCAGTAATGACAACCTCTTTGCAGTTATCTGTGTGCAAACAACCAAAGACATTCAGAACTCCAAAACAACATTTTAGAAATAAAATTAAATCAATCAAGAAATGAACCTATTTCAAATATATATTTAAAGAATAAAGAGAAAATATCAAAGAGAACTCTGCCCTCCCTGCCCCCCAATTCAACATGAGAAACAGTGTACCGATACTTTCATAAGTCAGCAGGATGGTTTGATGTAAGTGCACATATCCATGGTCCCGGAATCTGAGACATTGCTTTCAGGTGATAGAGACAAGATGGCCCATGCAAATGAGCTGACCAAAGTCATGTTGTGTGCAATCAAGATAAATATCCAAACATCTTCAGAATGGTTTAGAGTCTCAAGAAATGAAAAGTCCAATGAAGTGGTTGGCATTTGGAAGCACACTGTTTTAAATATATCTCCCTGAAGATATGTTTATGTATTTGTATACTGGCCATATCTGACACAGTCTGTCATTTTATTGCAATAGGAGATTGAGCCAATTAATATAGAGAAATAGTAGTACTACTTGAGATAAAACTTTAAAGTTAGCTACCCAACTGGCATTTCTGATTTCAGATAGAAGTTTCATGCAGGATTTATACTGTATTAGTGGACCCTGGAGTCACTCTACATTTAATTATTTCCATTATGGGGTGAACAGTACTTGAATTTATACAATTTAGTTCACTGATGCAATTTGGTTTATAAGATAGATGGGATGGGAGATCGAGAGCGCCTCAGAGGACAAGGAGAGTTGTAGGGTGATGTTACTGGAGAGAGCCTCAGAGTACTGCCTGCCAAGCCCGCTATGTTGTTTAAGCTTCTGGATTTTTCATATCCTTTTATAAGAAAATGCAGACATCAGTTGAATTCAACCAAAAAATAGACACAGACAAACAATACCATGCAGGATGACTGAAAGTGATACTTTTGAAATCAAAGAAGTTTTTTTTTTTACAAATAAGTTAATACTGAGACAATTTTAACTCTAAAAACATGAATCTTACTGTAGCTGTAATTATCAAAAGACTAAACCAGCTACCCCAAATTGCAGTAGCAAAACTTCACAATCTTCTCTGTCCTAGATTATAGTCTCTATTGATATGATTTTTGATAAACACTAAACCATAATTCTAAAGAACAAGGCAAAGCAACTTAAGTAAGATATAAACTTGGAAAATATTTTCAAATTCAGAATGTGCTCCTTTAAGAATATATGTGGGCAATTGCTGTCCTTTCATTTTTTTCCCATTATTTACCTAGCTAAGAAAATATACTTAACTATAAGTGGAAAAAAATTTTTTCAGTAAATTTATCTTCTAGTTTTATGAAACTAAAAGAATGGATCTTAAATAATGGCACTTAATTGCCATTATCTGAATCATGTAGAATGAATGCCTATTTCTAATTTCTAGGATGAAAAAAGCAAAGCCGAGTAAGGGGCCAGGAGATGGTGCACTCAGTAGACTTCACACATTACCAGGCACAAGGACCTAGCTCAAGCCTCCACTCTCCACTTATAGGAGGCAAGCCCGCCTCTCCCCTCATCTCCTTCTCCTCTATCAATGTCTCTCTGTCCTATCAAATATAAAAAAATAAATAATTTTAAAATCTTTTTAAAAGTATGAAGGAAACACATATTATATTTTTAGTGAACAGTCTTAATTTGGTTGTATGACTCCTCTTTCCAGGAATTAAGAAATAAATTGGTCTTAATATCACTTTTTACTTTTGATTAGTTCACACTCTTGTAACAGTTATAGATTTATATGATAAAGGATTCTTTTTACAAGCTCCAATCAAGTGGCTTTCCTAAACTATACCAGAAATACTCCAACTGAAGCTATCTTTGAAAGAGCTGGTGTATTATAATATTTATTTTAAAAAAAGACTAGAGGCATTTAACTTAGCTAACAGTTAAACTTAGAAGTGCACTGTCTTAGAAACAGTGAAACTATTAATTAAAAAATAGTCATATAGCTTAGAAATGAATGTTATGATTACTCCAGTGAAAAAGTGCTGTGAGCAGGAGAAATAAATGAAAGTCTGTGTTTGAGAACTAAAGTTGGATGAACAGATACAATTCCAAGCTATTCTTTAGATTTAGGACATGTACCTTGGGCTGTGATTAGTTCTCCATGTGCTTCATGACTACTTATGAAAGAAACAGGTATTTTGTGTTCCTTCCTGTTCCTGCTCACTACTTCACTTTTTAATTGTATATTTTAATGGGGGTTTAGGGAAGAATCCATTGCTATTTCTCCTCTGGAAGAGAAGTGATTCATGTGCCTTAGTGATTATTTGATTTATGAGCCTCCTGGACAGATTACAATGACAGGTCTATTGCAAGGCAAAGCTTGATGAAAGTTCTCCCAGAATAAACATCAATATATTTTCAGTTGACTATATGTCTTTTTTTTTTTTTTAGATTTTGTATATGGATATTTCTGATATTCATTATCTATGGTAAGATTCTCTAGGACATCATTTCTGCTTTTGAAAGAATTATCTCTGAGATTTTTCAGTACTCTGTTCATGTACACGACATATATTTCATTCTCCTGATATGTAATGGAATACTTAATGAGAAAATGTCATAAATAATTTAAGGAGAATTTCATGGGATTCATCGTTATGTAGGGATTCTCATATACCCTCAGGACTAGTTAGTTACTACTGCTATGTTGAGAATTATCTAAAGAATAACTTATCCTAGTTGACAGTGTAACATTAAAATGCAAACTAGTCTATAAACATTGATTAGTTTGATTCAAACCAACTAGTTAAAAAGCATACATTAAAGTACATGCTGCTTATATAAGCTTTTCTTATATAAAAATGTACAGACTCTCCCCACAATCTTCAAGCTCTGTAAAGGAGTTCCAAAAATGTAAAAAAAAAAAAAATTGAGTTTTTCATTAATTACACTAACCACATGTAAATATTTTTGTTATTTTACATGTCCAGTTATTCTCCTACAATGGTTTTGACCGAAATTTTTTCAATTATTTATATGAGCTTTTTATTTTAATAACTTGAATTCCAATGTCTATCTGAAAAGTCTTCTTTTTAGTAACTATTACTTTTATATTATTACATGTTAACTCATACTAATTATTTTTTATTTATTCTTTAGGATTACTTCTCATTATAAAATTTGATAAACATTTGGCCTAATTGACTGCTATTGAGTCATACCTAAAAAATACAATTCATGAAAAGGAACAATTTTGAACCTATGCTGAACTGATTTCTAGATATGTGGAATACTTATATAGTTGTTAGGGGTATGTGCTTACTTAAAGCAATTTTTTAAACTATCTATCCATATAGTAGTAATAGGTATCTTTTCTTTATGCCTTGTGTCTTTCTAACCATTTTTGGATAAATAAAAATGCTAGCTTTAAATAGTAGGAGTTTATTCTTTAAGGGCATATACAAATATGTTTACTGTATGACAAACTACCAATGTAGTAAAATGATATAATTCTATCATATAGTAAGTATAAAAATGAAATATGGTAATTTAATTACCATATTCAATGAAATATGGTAATTTAATGCCCTCTAAGAATGAATTTTCAGAAGAACCCTATAATCCAATTATTAGAGAGACAGATTTGAAAGATCTAAGGGATTGCCTCTGAAATACATGTCTCAGTAAGCCGGAATAGGAGAAATTCATATCTACACAAAACAAAACAGAAGTAATGAATGAATTCCTATTAGACATGACAAGATAACACAGTAAGGAAATGAAGTGAATTTAGGTAGAAATGGTACTAGGCCTAGGCAAAATAGCACAAAATTATTTTTTTTTAAAAGTAATAATGAAGAATTAGTTGATTATGGTGAGAAATGAGAGAGGATAAAAAGCTAGTAAGTATATTTTCAAATATGTTATGGGCAATGTAAATTCATATTTGTGAAATAATAGCATACTTATAGCCTTTCCATACAAACTAAATATCTTATTGATTTGCATATTAAACTGCCATTTTACAAGGGGAAAACTGTATTTACACAATGCTTAGTGATCTCTTAGACAATTTATTCAAAGTTTTTTCTAACATAGAAGAAACAATTCTAGCTAAACCCTTAACCATGTAATCTCAGTATAAACATTACATGTGTTATTTTGTTGAGCTATGCTCAAAAGTCATGCAAACACAGCTGTATATTCTTATTAAAACATGTTTACATATATATGCATGTATAAGTTATGCTGTCTTTTAATCCAAAATAGACTATTCAAGTACTATGATAGAATATTATCTAACTCTATAAAAGATTTTAAATCGTTCTAACCTAATATTTAAACACATGATAGTAAACAAGCTATTCACAGATATATATTTTTTAAAGAACAGATAAAAAGAATACAGTTGGAATGAAAAAGTATATAACATATTACACATGAAACAAACACATCTTTTCTTTTTGAAACAAGCAGGCATGAAGAACAAAGAACAACACAAAGTATTCAGAAGAAATGAAAGAAAAATTTGACGTGACTAATGAAATATTTGAAAGAAAGAGGGCATCATTAAAAAGTTTTTTTTAATTTAAGGTGATAAAGTATCCAATAAAGAAAAGTTACAATGAACAGCAAAATCAAAACAGCATTTTAAAAAAATGCAATAGCACGACAATGAAAGTTGAGGAGTCACTTTTTGTTTAAAAAATACTTGATCGCCGAAGTCGGGCAGTAGCGCAGCGGGTTAAGCGCACGTGGCGCAAAGCTCAAGGACCTGCATAAGGATCCCGGTTCAAGCTCCTGGCTCCCCAAGTGCAGGGGAGTCCCTTCACAGGCAGTGAAGCAGGTCTTTAGGTGTCTTTCTCTCCTCCTCTCTGTCTTCCCCTCCTCTCCATTTCTCTCTGTCCTATCTAACAACAACATCAATAACAACAACAATAACTACAGCAACAATAATAAAGGGTAACAAAAGAGAAAATAAATTAAAAAATTTTTTTAAAAATATGTGATCCCATGAAATTATAGTTCTTTCAACAAGGCATGACCCAGATTACATCCCAGCCCCTATCACATTGAGGGAAGCTTGTGTGCTGTGGTATCTTCCTCTCTCTGTCTCTGTCTTTCTATCTTAAAAAAAAACGAAAGGGTCACCTACAGTGGTGAAATACCTGTGATGTCAAAAGAAAATAAAGTAGTAGTCAAATACAGATTTTATTATTACTTGAAAATTTCTGTGTAAATACATTTTCAAGTAACTAGATATACTGTTCTGCATGACTGAGACACTGTACCTTTGTAGTATTCAGACATTCAGATAAGTTATGCCTAATACTGTATAAGAGGCTAAATTAGAACATGTTTAATGTTTTACTTTTTAAAAAAAAAAGTCTTGTTTAGTTATCAAATATATGCATAGTATCAATTAGTGAGTTTTATTATTGGTAAGAGAAAATAATTTTTGAGGAATTTATATTAAAATTAGATAAATGACAGCTTTTAAATACTCCATTAAAATTCTGCCCATAGAAAAATGGCAAGTCAGACAAAGAGATACAGAATAATGAAATGTTTTTCAGATTGACAAGCAAGTGGGCTGCTATAACATGTATTTTTGAATGTTTGTAGTGAATGATGGAATGAAGAGAAGAGAGTTGCATGCAGTCTTTCTTAGAAAATGATGAGAGAGCATTTCATTGTCACTTTATCTTTGTAAAATATAATTGCTAACCCACTTGTTAGGATCCAATTAAATACACGCCTACCTTTCCTGATCCCTCCATCAGAAGTACACGTGTAATCACCTGTTGTCAGTAGGAAACATGTTTCCCCTCTTCTGTTTTTGTCTCTGGTGCTAGAGCGTCTGATGGGGAGCCTCTCTGGGGGTGATAATGGCGGCTCACTTCCTGTACTGTCGTCACCTGATAAAACTGGTCACAGCACCACGCCCATTGACAGACATTGATGGATGAGGAAATGAGACAGTACCAAGAGTTTACACCAACTGTCCATAGTACAGTCACTTAATATACAAGACATAATAGTCACATCATGATAAGGAAAGGAACTTTTTATCACTTGTTACAAATATTTACACAGAGCCAAATGAGAAATGTTTTGAAAAGAAGAAAAATATTTCTTGAGGAATTTTTAATTCCGTTTTAAATTTTACTTAATGGGAAACTGACTTCCATAAAACTAATATGAATTCAAAGTAAGTGTGGTAATGAGGCAGCTTATGTAGTAATATCTCAGAACACTTGATATGCTATCTAGTTGCTGTTTATAGAGGACATTAAGAGTGGAGTCAACTTAAGAAAAATATTCTAATGAAGTATTTCTCTCTGAAGTTCTTTAAGCCATTTGTATCTATTCTTTCCTGTAATTATTTTTTCCCAAAAATCTTGAATGGAACAAGATCACCTTCTTCAAATGCCCTTGAAAGAATTATCTATTTAGCCCTTCTAAAGCTTGCCAAATAATTTCACATCCTATCAGCCTAGATACCAGCCAGTTATAACAATGTTTACTCAGAATGCAAGTGTGTCCTCTTTTTCAATGCCCTTCATCAGAGCTCTGTTCAGGCACTCTGAGAAACGGTCTGATGACAGCAAAACTTCAGTTAAACTTATCCATCACTCCTAAAGACAAAGCTGGCCTGTTTCCACGTATACAATTGACAGAATTTTCAGGACACTCTACTCAGTGAATGGACAGAATTTGAATAATCTTCTAAAAGCAGTTCAGCTTAAGCTATACTTTTTTTTTACCCCATAAAAACTTATAGACTTTAAAGAGATATGCCATAAAAAGACTACCTGCCATTTTTGTTTGGCTTCTTGCCTGCTTTGTTTAATTGGTATGATTTGTAGATAATGCAAAAATCATTTACATGGGATCATCATAAGTCACTTCTCTATAAGAAATAAATATATAAAAGAGACAGGCAGTGGTGGACCTAGTTAAATGCACACACTACAGTGTACAAGGACCAGGGTTCAAGTCCCTGGTCCTGGCATGCAGGGGGAAAGCTCTAGGAGTGTTGCATCAGTGTTGCAGGTGTCTCTCTGTCTTTGTTCCCCTTTTATTTCCTGCTCTCTTCTCAATTTCTCTCTATCCAATAATAGATAAATAAAATTAAACATAAATAAATTCATATAAATTATAGGGAATGAGGAAATCTTAAATTTTCATGGGAGGTTAAGATCCAATTAATTGGACAGGAAAGATAGCATAATGGTTATGCAAAGTGATTCTTATGCCTGAGGCTCCAAACTCCCATGATCAATTCCTTTACCAACATAAGCCAGAGTTGATTCATGCTCTGATTAAAAAATAATAATAATAATTAACTTATTTGACTTAGAAACATTTACCTGTGTTAATCTTATTAGATTAAAGACAGCACTGATAACTATCACTTATGAAAACTGAATAATAATTTACAGTCAATGTACTTTGGGTTTTTTGTTGCAATGAACAAGAATAGGGATTTAACTAATTAAAAACACTAAGTAATCCAAAATCCATCCTTGTGACAAAATAGAGCTCAATGGATAGGGGAAAATTAAAATAAGTAGAAAAACAAAAGAATTCAGCAAAAATTCAAAGTTTGCATTGATTAGCCAAAATTATCATCTGTTCTATGAATAATGGTTGGCAGGTTATAGTACATAACACCTTAGCCAATATTCTGACCTAATTAAATACCCAACCTAATTAATAATAAAGAAAATGCAATCAATACTCCAGAATGTTATTATGGGGAACCTTGGTTATCAAAAGGACTATCTTCTATATCACCTTTTTGGTATTTAAGCCTTTCAAGTGTAAACAGCCATTCTTCTTAAATAACTGCTTCTTGTGAATTAGGTTGAGATGCATGACCCCAAGTGGTAAAGATAAAACTAAGACAAACACACCAAGCCAGATAATATGGAGGTTAACATTTTGAAGATGAAGAATGGAAGATGGTTAATATTATACCATGACATCGTGCAGGGAAACAAAGAAACATTGGCACAAAAGCAACAAAGAGGCAAAAGAAAATATTGGCACCATCAGCAAAAGGCATTCCACTGAAGCAGAAAAATTTTTACAGACCAGCTATGCAGACTTATACTAGGAATTCATTGAGAAAAATGTCTAGTATCTGTGGACCAACACAAATGTGATTTGAGAAAGAGGTAAATTAAAGAAAGTTCGCAAACATCTGCAGAAAATAGGAATGACTGCCTTCTACCTAAGGGACATATTGGTCTATAAAGTATTTAATGTTATGCATTTAAAAAATAGTGTCTTACCTGATCTGTTATATTCCAGAAGTCGATTGTCTTTTCCCAGACATGTGTCCCCCTGTGTGCTATTACAGGCCATATTTAATTCTGTCTTGCAAAAAGTAGGTGAGTTTGCTTGAGGGGCAGGAGGGATATGCTTCTTTCTTTTTCTTGGAAGTTTCTGCTTCGCCATTGCCAAGGAGTAGTACATTCCAAAATTGTTGACAATGACAGGCACCGGCATGGCTATTGTCAGCACTCCAGCCAGTGCACATAAGGCTCCAACTAGCATCCCTGACCATGTTTGGGGGTACATATCCCCATAACCCAAAGTAGTCATGGTCACCACAGCCCACCAGAACCCAATAGGAATGTTTTTGAATTGCGTATGCTCACTTGCTGAAGGATCATTAGGTTGAGCTCCTACTCTCTCAGCATAGTAGATCATGGTGGCAAATATCAATACTCCTAGAGCCAGGAAGATTATCAGCAGCAAAAACTCATTCGTGCTTGCTCGAAGAGTGTGTCCAAGCACCCTCAAGCCTACAAAATGGCGGGTGAGTTTGAAAATCCTCAGGATTCTCACAAACCTTACCACCCTGAGGAAGCCAAGGACATCTTTAGCAGCTTTGGATGAGAGCCCACTGAGTGCCACCTCTAAGTAGAAGGGTAGGATGGCCACAAAGTCAATGATATTCAAGAGATTTTTGATGAATTCACGTTTATTGGGGGAAAAAACAATGCGGACTAAAAATTCAAAAGTAAACCATACCACACACACTCCTTCTACATACGTCAGGGCAGGATCTGTTTCGATTTCATATTGTAGAACAACACGTGTGCCATTGATAACTGGTTCTGTCTTGTTTTTAACAATATTGAAAGCTTCGTGTGTCTCCAGACAAAAAGTTGTGATTGAAACCAGGATGAAGAATAAAGAAGCAAAAGCAATAAACTGTAGGAAAAGAGAAAGAAAGAAACACAATGACCTGAGCCATACAGTCCTTTATCTAAATCTACAAACATTGCTCCCTGTAGAAGAAAAGCAGATTTAGAGGTTTCATTTGAGATGATACTCAAATGAAAAAAAAAATGTGCATGTAACATTAGAGTTGCACATGTAATATGTTTGAGGTTCTGTTTTCAATTTATGTAAGTAAGAAGTTACTTTTCTTTATATTAGAAAGTAACTTTTAGACTCTTTTATATAAAGATATACCTGTAGAGATTAAAATCATTCTAAAAGAATTTTAAAAGGCAAAACATTGCAGACAATAATAAATGCAGACAGTTTATGATCCTAGAAATATCCATGTGTTAAATCAAGTTTTATATACACAAATACAAGATAGGCCATATACTAATGGAAATTTATAAACTGCCCACTCATAACTGTAGGTTTCTATCTATAGATAAAATACTGTGAGGCATGAAGAAAAAAATCTTTTAACTATGCTACCATTTAAATTATGTCAACCTATCTCAGAGACTTCTCCAACACAGCAAATCTGGGTATGAAGAACAGTCAGTAAGTCTAAAGAGAGAGAAAGTTAATGAGCAAGTTAAAAAACAATTTTTCCTCCTCTCCTAGAAAAGAATTCCAATTGGGAGTGTAGGAAGTTACAGTCATAGGTATTTTTTCAACTGCTTTATTCCTTCACTTACACACCAACTAATATAAAATAATAATAATAATAATAATACACTCATTAATATACTTCTTACTAATACCAAACATTCTTGAAAGTAATTGGCATAATAAATTCACATTAATCCTCATAAAAGCACACCTCATTCCATAATTCCAGCATAGTAAGTACAGAGTTGTCCAGGACTAAGAACAATAAGTATGATCTATTGATAGAATGAGTTGGCTGTAAGAGAGAACCATAGTACACTTAATAATAGCATGTTATGAAATTGGAAGTTGCTCTCTATGATTTTGAGAATAAGGAATTTGCAAGAGAGCCAAATTCTGAGAAGAATGAAATGGCAAAGGTCTCTTAAGAAGAAGAAGTAAAGGCTCACATATTAAGTTCAAGAAAATCAGAAATCCCTCCCAAGAATATAAAAATAATTTTGCTTTATTTTTGAAGGTTATTAAGTTTATTTTCATTTTTGACTAATTATAAGTTAAAATATTGCAAGATCATGGTGTATAGTTCCACACCACAGAAGATCTGTGTCCCAACTCTCCCACCCCCGAAAGATAACCATCATAGCAGAGAATGTTAAATTTAAAGGTGATTGTTATATCTTTAGAAAAAAGTGGGTTGTACAAAACACTTAAGTGTTGATGGTGCTTAGTAATAAGGACTTGGACCCTGAAAAAATGAAAAGAGTTAACTATGGAAAGTGAGATACCCAAGGAGGTTCCAAAATGTGGGAGAATAATGAGAGTTATCAAGACAAAAGAAAAGGGAAACCCTAACACCACTCCAAATACAATGCTTTGAAAACACAACTTTTTCCAAAATCCATTAGTAATTTTTTTTAAACTTTATCTGACCTAAAATATGTGTTAGATGTTTCTCTTCTCCACCCCACCCCCCTTTTTCTTTCTTAACAGAGCACTGCTCTGCTCTGACTTATGTACGGTGGTATGAAAGATTGAGCCTGAAACTTTGGAGATTCAAGCATGAGTCTTTTTTAGCATGTGGTCTGGTACATGCACTGGACTCTAAAGCATGAGGTCCTGAATTCAGTCCCAGGCAGCACATATACTGATGATGTCTGGTTCTCTCTCTCTCCCTCCCTATCCCTCTTTTTCATGAATAAGTAAATAAATAAAATATTAAAAAACATTTTTGTTTGTTTTTTACGTAAGCATTATGTTATTTTCCCTGCCCAAGATTTACTTTTTATGAGGGAGAGAGATAACAGAGCACCATTTGGACATATGTAGCACCAGGAACTAAACCTAGGGCTTCAAGCTTGCAATGCATGAGTACTATGTGCTGACTTCCCAGTTATAGTTTCTAGCTTTTTAAGCTGAGTTTAAGAGGGTAAGTATTAAGAAATTTAAATTTAAAAAGAAATTAGGAGAAAATGGCTTTATTTGTCTTCTCCCCTGGACTGAAAATTCTTTTTTAAATTTTTTTTTACTATCTTTATTTACTGGATAAAGACAGCCAGAAATCGAGAGGGAAGGGATGATAGAAGAGTAGAGACAAAGAGACACCTGTAACACTGCTTCACCATTTGCAAAGCATTCCCCCTGCAGGTGGGGATGAGGGGCTCAAACCTGGGTCCTTTTGCACTGTAACATGTGTGCTCAACTAGATGTGCCACCACCTGGCCCTATGAAAATTCTTTAATAAAGTCATATTATTTTATTGCTCCTACTCCTGTCACAATAGCCTTCAGTATGACTGAACCAAAATGATGGGGGGAAAGAATGCATAGATTAACAAAATTAAAACAGTATATTGTATTCTAGCAGGATGAAAAATGACATAAAATAAGAAAATAACAGAAATATGACAGTAAAGTATAAATACTTAAGCATAAATAAAAGCTTAATTGGTAGCAGAAGCAAACTATACTGGTTAGTCTAAAAGCTGCCAAGGGTCCAGACAACCCCACCAATGTGTCCTAGAGCCCTGCTTTCCTAGAATCCTGCCCCACTAGGGAAAAAGAGAGACAGGTTGGGAGTATGGATAGACCTGCCAATGCCCATGCTCAGCAGGGAAGCAATTACAGAAGCCAGACCCTCCACCTTCTGCATCCCATAATGACCCTGGGTCCATACTCCCAGAGGGATAAAGAATAGAAAAGCTATCAGGGGAGGGGATGGGATACGGAGTTCTGATGGTGGGAATTGTGTAGAGTTGTGTACCTCTCTTACCCTATTGTTTTTGTAAGAGTTTTTTTTTTTATAAATAAAATTTAAAAAAATAAATAAATATCGGATTGAGTAAAGGGGGAAAAAAGTTGCCAAGGGTCATTCCTTACTAATTCTGTTAATGGAATTTGCATTTGGGCAGGTATTTTCATCTTGCAGGTTCTTAGCAGTTATCTAGCTACACAGACTGCCTAAATGCTCTCCACCCACCCCATTAGTAGTATCATGTAAAGGAAGTTTTCACAGCCTAGATTCTACATCAAATGCACAAGGTCAATCTACCTCAATGAGAAAATCCCAGTATATCATAGGTTGTTGGGAAAATCCTGATGTATGTATGATTTCTATGCAAAAATATGGCATTTTTTTTTTTACCAGCAACCCACTATATTGAGGCAAAGAGAAAGGAGAAGGGGATGGTGGTGCATACTTTGCATTTTCTTTATTTTCTAGCATATATATAACTGAAGTCAGCTGTTAACTTAAAAGAACCAGAGATTTCAAAATGCAGTGAGAACAGACTGATGAAATGACCCTTCTCTATGCTCTTTTGATGTGTACTGCAAACCTTAAAGGGGGCAAAATTTAAGGGCAAAATTTAAGGAAAAATTATGCTCAACTTGTTTTACAGAAAGTCAACAAGACAGTTTAATATCTGTGAACTAGCAATACAGGAAGAGTTTTTAAGATTAGTTATCTTATTTTTAAGATTAGTTAATATAGGCAAATTAATTTCTATTTTTACAATTTCATGTGACTTTTTTTTCAGTCCATGTTCCAAAGTTGTTAGTATATATTGTGGAAGAGAAAGATTCTTCCTTATTATGACCATTCTATGTACTAAGTAAGGAAACAAAAAAGAGTAATGGGGTACTATACTGAAGTATTATAATTTCCACTTCGAAATATTTTTCTAGTGAAGCATTTAAACAAAAAATACAATGATAAATATGGAAGGTCATTCAAGGAAGCATTCTTGTACAAAAATATAGAAAAAAATGAATCTGGTTACATTTCTTTCTTTGTGCCAATTAATGTATGCAAGGAAAGTATGTACTGCTAATAGTACTAATAGTAGTAGCTATATCTGAATTTGAGTGTGATTGGCACCAGGAGAGTGTGTTGCAAGTAAGGAATTCTAACAGTACTTCTAAAATCTATACAGAGACTAGTATTTTTACAAAAAAATATTAGTTATGTCTTGTTTGTTTGAAATACAGGTCAAAGGACAGAATGACAGAGAGGATTAAACCGGGATCTTCATTATCAATGATGTTTAGTATAAATTTTACTAGCTATTTAATAATGGTCTACAAGGTTATAATATTGCAGGGGTAGAGTTCCACCCTGAACTCTAGCCTGCTTACCCTCTTGATTCTATGCATCCTATTCTTCAACTAGTTCATAAGAAATACATTGGCACTATGTATATTTTTTACAATATCTTAAAGGTAGCAGATGTTTTAAATGTTTATGCATTCAAGTCCCATAAGCTAGTTTGCCATAATTAACAAGAGTGTAGTTGATCAGAGAACTGTGATCCCTGGGGAGAGAAAACAGCTGTTGCATAGTTAGCTGATCCTCAGGGGCTAAGGCATTCAGTAACAAAGACCAGCATTCTAGTTCCAAGTAGAGCTAACAATTACTTCAACTTCTACAGAGACTGGCCAGTCAAGTTTTTCCTCATTCAGGTGTTACCACATTAAAGCAGATCCAGAAAGTTTACTGCATTTGTGGTTGGAACTTGACTGAAGAAAGTTGATCTCTCTTTCCTGGGGACACTATCTCTGACTACTACATTCAGAAATAAGTGAAAAGGAGAAGAAGGTTAAGCTTCAGGTAACCATACATAATCATGTGCATATTTATAACAATCTATGTCATATGTTTCAAATCTAAATCTACCAAGAAAAAGTGTTCACATGTATAGATTACAACTTTTATGTGAGTATAGATTATACGTTGCCATCATTGTATAAAGATGCATAAAAATACATACAAAACACAACATTTAGACTTCTAACAGCCAGAATTTTGCAATTGGCCACTGAAAATTACATGATCGCTAACAAATAGCTTTCATTATGTTTTTGACATATTTATTCACTACAAATATACATGATTCACTATAATTTTTTTCTAGGCTTTTATGTGACTTCTCAAAAGTTTTAATTATTTTCTTACAGTTAAGTGGTAAGCTCCCTGTCACCTCCTGCATGGGGAAGCTTCATAACCAATGAAGCCATGCTACATATAATTAATTACATAATTACATGTAAGTGTAATTATCTAGGATACAGGTGATGATGCCTGTAGATAACATTATCACAGCAAAATTATGGTAAGCAAGCTTTGATAACTGGAATTAAATTAAGATATGAAGACATTGTGTTATTTTAATTATTTAAAATATTTATTTATTTATTTATTCCCTTTTTGTTGCCCTTGTTGTTTTATTGTTGTAGTTATTATTGTTGTTATTGGTGTCAGTATTGGATAGGACAGAGAGAAATGGAGAGAGGAGAGGAAGACAGAGAGGGGGGAGAGAAAGATAGACACTTGTAGACCTGCTTCACTGCTTGGGAAGCAACTCCCCTGCAGGTGGGGAGCCAAGGGCTTGAACCGGGATCCTTATGCCATTCCTTGCGCTTAGTGCTAACGCCCGACTCCCTTATTTTAATTTTCTAAGTCTCACCATAAAATATAAAAACCTTTGTGTAATTAGCATTTTATAAAGATAATATTGTTTCACAAGACTGAATAAATTCTGTTGCCTTTTTATTGGGGAGTCAGTGATTTACACTGCAATTGTTGACACATGGAAACAATCTCGCATCTTCCCGTGAAAGTTCTCTATAGAATACTCTTTATCCACAATTTAGGTCTTTTTCACCCCTTCCATCTTCTTACTTTCCCAGAAACTTTGCTTTCCTGCAACATATCATACCTCATCTAAGTTTCACTCTGTGTTCTCTCTCCTTCTCTATCTTTAAATGTATTTGTTTATTGAAATAGAGACAGAGATATCAAAAGGGAAGGGGGAGATACAGAGGAAGCCAGAAAGAATGACACTGGAAATACTGTTTAACCACTTGAGAAGCTTCACCCCCCACACACACATCCTGCAAATACGGAAAAGGGATTCGTACACTAGTCCTTGCACACTGTAGCATGTACACTTTAGTTGGTACACTGCCAGTCAACCCCACTTTCTTCTTAAAATATTTTATTTTTATTGGAGAAAGCAGAGAGAAATTAAGAGGGAAGAGGGGGAGAGAGAAAAAAAAACAGAGAGGGAGAGAGAGAGACCTGGTGACACCTGAAGCATGGCTTCATTGCTTATGAAGCTTCCCTATGTAGGAGGTGACAGGGAGCTTGAACTCAGATACTTGAATATAGTAATGTACACTTAAACAGGTTCACCCTCATTGGGCCCACCTAGACTCCACTGTCTTTATATCTTAAGTTCTAACTATAAATGAGATCATTTCAGTATTTGTCCTTCTATTTTTGGTTTATCTCTTATCATTCTTTGGGAAATGATAGAACCCTTGCTACCATGATCAGAATTATTTGAAGTTCTGTGATCTTCAAGCAGTAAGACCTTTCTTTGGGTCTATAAATTCAGATTTTGCTTTTTGGTGACATTGTAATATTTTTATTTTTATTGTGCTGGTTTACAGGAAAATTTTCTAGAGACTACATGCCATGTGATATACAACAAATTGAATGCACAGGAATATAAAGGGACTTGTTCACCTCAATTAAGCCAAACACGACATGAAAAATATTTGAAAAAAAATGTAAAACAACATCACTCTTTTTCACTGTATAGTTTCTATTTTTTTTTCATTTTTACTTTTTTATTTCTTTATTGGGGAATTAATGTTTTACATTCAACAGTAAATACAATAGTTTGTACATGCATAACATTTGCCAGTTTTCCATATAACAATACAACCTCCACAAGGTCCCCTGTCATCTTTTTTGAACCTATACTCTCCCCCCACACACACACTCACACTTACTTTGGTGCAGTACACCAATTTCAATTCAGGTTCTACTTGAGTTTTCTCTTCTGATTTTGTTTTTCAAATTCTGCCTGAGAGTGAGATCATCCATTATCCATCCTTCTATTTCTGACTTATTTCACTTAACATGAATTTTTCAAGGTACATCCAAGATCAGCTGAAAACAGTGAAGTCACTGTTTTTTTATAGCTGAGTAGTATATTGTGTATATATGCTACAACTTGCTCAGCCATTCATCTATTGTTGGACATCTGGGTTGCTTCCAGTTTTTGGCTATTACAAATTTTGCTGCTAATAGCATATGTGTACATAGATCTTTTTGGATGAGTGTGTTGGGTTCCTTAGGATATATCCCCAGGAGAGAAATTGCAGTATCATAGGGTAGGTACGTTTCTAGCCTTTTGAGAGATTTCCAGACTGCTCTCCACAGGAGTTGGACAAATCCACATTCCCAGCAGCAGTACAGAGGGTTTCCTTGACCCCACAACCTGTCCAGCATTTGTTGCTGCTACCTTTTCTGATATATGACATTCTCACAGGAGTGAAGTGGTATCTCATTGTTATCTTTATTTGCATTTCTATGACAATCAAATACTTGGAGCATTTTTTCATGTGTTTCTCGGCCTTCTAGATTCCTTATGTGGTGAATATTCTGTACATGTCATCTCCTCATTTTTGGATGGGGTTATATGTTTTCTTGTTGAGTTTGGCAAGTTCTTTATATATTTTGGTTATTAAACTCTTGTCTGATGTATAGCATGTAAAGATCTTCTCCCACTCTGTGGGGGGTCTTGGTTTGGGTAGTGGTTTATTTTGCTGTGCAGAAGCGTTTTAATTTGATGTAGCCTCATAGGTTTATGCTTGCCCTAGTCTTCTTTGTAATTTGAATTGTTTTATTGAAGATGTCTTTAAAATTTATGTGAAAAAGATTTCAGACAATATTTTCCTCTAAGTATCTGATAGTTTCTGGTCTAACATCCAAGTCCTTAATCCACTTGGAATTTACTTCTGTATTGGGTGAAATATAGTGGTTCAGTTTCATTCTTCTGCATGTTTCAACCCATTTTTTCCAACACCATTTGTTGAAAAGACTCTGCTTACCCCATTTAACAGTGTGGGTATCTTTGTCAAATGTCCATAGGTGTGGGGGCTTACTTCTGAGCTCTCAGTTCTATTCCACTGGTCAGTGCATCTATTCATGTTCCAGTACCAAGCAGTTTTGATGACAATGGCTCTATAATACAATTTGAGATCTGGGAGTGTGATGCCTCCAGTTTTCTCCTCAAGATTGTTTTGGCAATTCGAGGTCTTTTCTGGTTCCAGATAAACATTTGTAGCATTTTTTCTATTCTCCTAAAAATTGTGCTTGGGATCTTGATGGGGATAGCATTAAATTTGTAGATGGATCTGGGTAATATATTCATTTTGATGATGTTAATTCTTCCAACCCATGAGCATGGAATATCCTTCCACTTCTTGTGTCTTTTCCAATTTCCTTGAGTAATAATTCATAGTTTTTGGTATACAAGTCTTTATCTTCTTTGGTTAGGTTTACTTCTAGATATTTTATTGTTTTTGTTGCTTAGTAAAAGGAATTGATTTCTGGATTTCAGTTTCTTCTAACTTACTGTTTGCATAGAAGAATGCCACTGAATTTTGAATGTTAATTTTGTAGCCTGACACTTTACTGTATTGCCTGCTGATTTCCAAAAGATTCTTGCTGGATTCCTTAGGTTTTTCTATGTATACTATCATGTCATCTGCAAATAGGGAGAGTTTGACTTCTTCTCTTTCAATCTGTATCCCTTTAATTCCTTGTTCCTGCCTGATTGCTATGGCAAGATCTTCCAACACTATGTTGAATAATAATGGTGATAGTGGCCAGCCCTGTCTAGTACCCGATCTGAGTGGAAATGCTTCCAGTTTTTCACCATTGAGTATGATGTTGGCTATAGGTTTGATATATATAGACTTCACTATCTCCAGGAATTTCCCATCTATTCCCATTTTTATAGAGTTTTGATTATAGAGGGATGCTGTATTTGTCAAATTCTGCTAATTCTGCTAATTCTGTCATCAGCCCCATTTATTCTATTCTCTCTCACCTCTGCTGTTTTCTGGAGTTCATCTGTTTTGTTATCCTGTTCTGATACTGTTTTAGCTTGTTCAACTAGTTGTGTTCTTAGCTCAGTTATTTCAGCTTTCAGCTCTCTAATAACCTTGAGATAGTGTTTTCTTCCAGGGTCTCATTTGTTTTTTTGTTTTTTTTTTAATATTTATTTATTTTTATTTATTCCCTTTTTTTGCCCTTGTTGTTTTATTGTTATAGCTATTATTGTTGTTGTCGTTGTTGGATAGGACAGAGAGAAATGGAGAGAGGAGGGGAAGACAGAGAGGAGGAGAGAAAGATAGACACCTGCAGACCTGCTTCACCGCCTGTGAAGCGACTCCCCTGCAGGTGGGGAGCCGAGGTTTGAACCGGATCCTTATGCCGGTCCTTGTGCTTTGCGCCACCTGCGCTTAACCCGCTGCGCTACAGCCCGACTCCCAGGGTCTCATTTGTTGTTTCTGCATTTCTGATGATAATTCTTTCAAACTCTTTACTCACTCTTGTGATTATTTCCTTAACTAGTTTTTGGATATTGACCTCATTATTTTGTGCTTCAACCTTCGGGGGGCTTTTAGCTGGACTCTTGTCCTGGTTCATTTCTCCAATATTTCTTCTTGTTGGTTTAACCATTTAGTATAATATGTTATGAGGTCCCTCTCTCTTTTCAAATTACTGATCACTCTTGCCTGGATTGACTTGTGTCTAAGTAAGGTAATTAAAGGGTTCACAGTTGTAGAAATTAACAGTTGTTTCAATGTTATTTTAATTCCTGAGTTGGAGCACTGTGGTTTAAAGGCCTCTTTTATTCTTCTTCCCTGTAAGCTATGGGAGCCTGAGGGCTTTTAAACTATATTTAGGCTTCTTAGCTTAATCACTGACTCCTAACCAAGAGCTAAATCAGGGTGGGGCAGAGATAATCTAGTAGTTATGCAAAGAGACTCTCACAGCCCTGCTGCTAGGTCAGCCCCACTGCTAGGTCACCAAGGTATAGATCTTCTCCTGAGTTTCCTGATTAGTTCTCTGTCCCCTGGTGTCAGCACAGGGCCTCCCCCTGCTGCTCCAGAGGGCAGCAGCAATGGAGACTCCCGGTTGCATTTGGTGAGTCTCAGGGGAGTCCTCTCCTCCCTTTTTGTTAGTGAAACAGACTGGAGGTGATGTCTCAACTGGTAAATTGCCCAACTGTTACCAGCCATTTAATCTCTCCCTAGGCTTCTCTCTGTCTGCAAGTCACATGGTCTGCACTCACTGGTGATTTGGTGAGTTCCTGAAGTCATTCTATTCCTGCCTTGTTGTGGTCCCAGGTGATCTCCTTTGGTATTCCTAGCTGACCTGGGAGAGGAGAGGAGAGAAACACAGCTGCTAGCCCCACCCCTAGAAGTCTGTATATTTTCTATTTTCATGAAATCAATTTTCATTAAAATTCAGTTTACTCACACAACTGAGTTACATCCAGGAGTATAGGTGTCTCTTAGGGTATTTCTATTGGTTAATAGAAATAATTTTGTATAATGTCACAGGATCTTTAAAATGACCTTTAGTACAACTAGCTGTTTTACCAGATCACAAATTAATTTTTTAAAAATCATTACTTTGAGGGTTGGGTATTGGTACACAGAAGTTACCATTCTCAAGGACCCAGGTTTGAGCTCTTGCTTCCCACCAACAAGGGAGATGCTACATGAGCAGTGAAGCAGGTCTATAGATATCTTTCTCTCTCCTCTCTTTTTGATTTTCTCTCTGTCCTTTTGAACAAAATATAAAGAAAGAAAAAAGTTGCCCATCAGAAACAATAACCATTGGTGGCAAAATCACCAATAACCTTGGTGGTAAAATCATTCATTTATCATCTAAATTATATTTAAACTGCCATGAACAAAGTTAAAACCTCAATAATTTTCAGTATCCATGGAAATTTGAAATAATATTAAATATAGTTTCCTTTATAAATACTGGAAACTTTTGAAATCTAATAACCATGTCTACTCCCATGATTCCAATTTTCATCACTGCATCAATAACTTCAGTGTCATTCTCAAGATAATACTATTTTTGTAGCTCATAAAATGATTTCCCAAATAAAGTTCTTTAGTCTCAGCTAAAACGATATATTCTCCAAAGAACAGTACCAATAAGACATATATTTAAATACATAAAAAAGAGATTTACTAGGAGGAATTGGCTTGTGCAGTTTTGGAGGTTAAGAAGTCCCACATCTGGGCAGGGGTAGATAGCATAATGGTTATGCAAAGAGACTCTCATGCCTGAGGCTCTAAAGTCCCAGGTTCAATCCCCTGCACTACAATAAGCCAGAGCTGAGCAGTGCTCTGGTAAAAAATAAATAAATAAATAAATTTAAAAAAAAAAGAAGTCCCACATCTGTCATCTGTCATCTGTCAGCTGGAGACTCAATAAAGCCTATAATGTACATACAGTTCTGAAAATGTAGGAGACCCAAGTAGATAGATTCAAGTTTGATATTGAATCCCCATGAACCAGAAGTACCAATCAATCAGTTTGGGAAGGTAAAAGGAGATGGATGCTTCAGCTGAAGCAGAGAGAATTGATCTTCTTTCTACCTTTGGACTCTATTCAGACCTTCAATGAACTACCCTCTCACCCCTGATGCACATTGAGAATGTTCTCTACTCAGGCTAAAGCAACAATTGCTAATCCTTTTCAGAAACACTGTCTCTCTCACACACATACAAAGGGAGTGGAGAGAATTATTAGTTATTAGGGCATTATCAGGATGCATTGGATCGACCTTCCCGTGGTGCATCCCGTGAGTACCCATTCATTGGGGAAACTGACGATTCTTCCTAGCTGACTGAATTCACATGGATCCCAGTCACTTTCAAAGCCAGCAACAAGCTCCTGACAGCTTTCAAGCTGCTGGTCCTGCTCTTCGAGTCCACCCTGTTCAACGCTTGACGTCTCGTCATCCAATCTGGTCTCCTACACCTACACTAATCTTCTCTGTTCCAGACTCTTGGAATCAGAGTTGGCAGTCAGCTGAGGTAAAGAACAAACACCTCATCACAGACCCCTGCAAGCGTCAACCCGGCTTTGACCTAGCACGTTATGATTGGGCCCTCCTCAATCGCTATCAAACAGGCCATGGCCGGTGCGCTGCTATGTTCCATTGCTGGGGAGCCAGAGATGACCCGAACTGCCCCTGCAGCTCCAGACAGACTATGACCCACATAGTCAACGACTGCCACCTCTCCAGATTCAAAGGAGGTCTCGAAACTTTACATCAGGCTCAACCTGATGCTGTTGACTGGCTACGGAAGAAGGGCAAACGCTAGAAGAAGAAGGGCATTATTTAGTCCAGCCAAACTGACCCATACATTAACCATTCAAATGACTATTATGCATTTTATTATTGACAGACCTCCAAACTCTGCTTGCTTAATATATTGCTCAAAGCTGATGTCCCCTTTTCATTTACATTGTTTCTTTTCCATTTCTGAAAAATAACATCAATTTATCAACCTAATATCTAGACTGCACTTATGTATCCAGTACCATCTGCTGAACTGCTGAATATTATAGATTCTCAGACTTGAACTATATCTAGCATTCTCCCTTATCTCTATTCTCAATGCCAGTGGCTTAAATTTTAATTGCATTCAATTAGCTTTATCTATGTTACTAGGAATAAGCAGCATTCTTTTACAGAAGCAACTGTGATTATGCCCCTCATTTGCTTAAAATAGTTTAATGGTTCTCAATTACAGAATAATATTCATTGTTATTAATATATCATTCAATAAATGTCTTTATGTGAACCTTAAATACCATTCTACTATGAATATTACCATTTTTGTGATGAACCAGACACTCTAATCTCCATGCCTCTGCACACGTAATTCTTGTCTGAAATATACCCCACAACATTACTTGCAAAGAACTATTTAGTATGCAAGGCACATTTCAAAAATCACTTGCTCTTTGAAAAAAAAAATCTGAAATATGAGACAAAATTAAGCACTTTCTTCTTAGTTTCCTATTCACATTTCTACTGGACCATTTGCAAAATTGCTATAGTGTTTTATTTTAAGTTCTTTTGATAAAACATAAACTTGTGACAGCAAGAAATTTTATTTGCATTTATGTCAAAGTTATTGTGTAGGTGCTTGATACATATTGACAAAAAATTCAAAGACTGTGGCTATATTAAATATAAAGTTTAGCTCAATGTTGGTTAATATATTTACATTAAACTATGGACTTTTAATAGGCCTACTAAAATAACAAGTATGATAGGCAGGCAGAAAAGCATAATCTAAGACTATTTAAATAAAAGATTGCCAGTTTGAGCAACAAAATCAGGACAGCGTCAGAGATGAAAAGGAAAGAAAAAAAGGAATGCTTCAAGGAGGAGAAATTAACAATGGCAATTTCTGCAGAGTTCAAAGAAGATGTAGATGAAGACCTATTGGATGAAATAATTAGGCCATCATTAGTTTCCCAGGATGAAGAAATATTAAGAAATATAGAAGATTTATATTTCAAGGGATTAACAATCTAGAGGATTATTGAGAAATATGAGTGGAGAGTAAATGTTTATATACACATTGTGTATTCACACATTACTGCATTTACAAATATTTGAAGTATTTTTCCATAATAAAGGTAGGAGAAGGCACCCTTGTCTTACTGATCTCAGAGGAAAAGTTTTCAGGTTTTCACCATTGAGCATTATGGTTCCTTTGAGTTTGTCATAAATATCGATTGAGAGTTTTTATTGTAAGTGGTTGTTGGATTTTGTAAAAGCATTCCCTGCTTTACTAACATGATCAACTCATTTTTGTTGATGTAATGTTACATTAACTTATCTGTATATGTTATACCATCTTTACGAAAAGACTATTGCATATTTTAAATTGGGGGACTTTCTGTAAAAATAAACTAAGTGAAAATTAAAAATGGGGGCCAGGTAGTGGTGCACTTGCACACATTACAGTGTGCAAGGACCAAGGTTCAAGCCCTTGGTTCCCACCTGCAGGGGAAAGCTTTAGAAGTGGGAAGGCAGGGATGCAGGTGTTTGCCTCTTTCCTTGTCTGTATCCTCCCCCCCAATTTCTCTCTGTCTCTATCCAATCATATAAATGTAAATAAATAAAATACTTAAAAAATGAAATTAAAAAAATGCTATTTAACAAATATGGTACCAGCTTAGTAATGAACAGCCATACCAAATTTTCCTAAATGTATTAACAAAATTTTCTAAACTATAGAGTTTTTCTATCCAAAACAATCCATAGTAAATATTTGGACACCTTTGTATTATGCTTTTAAAGAATTTTTAAATTTTCTTTATTTTGTTTTTATAGGAATGCAGAGAGAAGAGGAATAAAGAAGAAGAGAGATACAGAGACACCTGAAACACTGCTTCACCACTTGTGAAGCTTCCCTCCTGCAGGTGGAGACTAGGGGCTTGAAACTGGATCTCGTTACATGATAACATATGTGCTTTACCAGGTGCACCACTGTCCAAATCCTATTTAATGCATCATAGCTTTTAAAAAGTAACTCCATCTCCAAGATCTATCTTTTTTTCTTAAATGTCTGGATAAAAAAGTAACAAATTCAAAACTATGCCATAGATATATGGCTAATAACTGACAGTAGAATAACTAACAATAGCTTTAAGATTTTAAAAACAATACTGCCTTGCAAGTCTTAAAAAAAGGGGTGAATAATATCCAATAAGCAATTCTGTCATTTGGTCTCACCCTGCTAAGGCAACTTCAGGAAGGACTTGAAATTCATTATGCACTCATTTTTAAGTTGATAATTTTGTATGGACTACAAAAGACATCATAAATATCTGAATGTCCCTTGGCAAAAAGAAGAATGCCCACCTCTAATCTGAAAATTGGTGACTGTAAGAAATATTATGTACGGTCTTTCTTTAAGCATATGTTCACATGTATCCATAAACTAGGGCAAAATATATACCTGAAAGCAAAAGTACACAATAGTCTGCAGTGAGTACCCCCCAACACTTCATCTGCACTATTCCAGCCTTTGGGTCCATGATTGCTCAACAATTTGTTTGGCTTTGTATGTTAACTCTTTTCAGCCACCAGGTATCTGATTACTGTTAAAAAAAAAAAATGGCGACTAATACCTAGCACTGCAAAAACAGTATCATCTGTTTTCCATCTACACCATGCCTCGACCTCGCGTGAGCTTAATGTGCAGCTTGACGATACGAGAATCCGGCATGAAGCCCAGCCAGTCTATCTTGGCGTTACTCTCGATCGCACCCTGTCATTTCACGAACATCTCATAAAAACTGCAGCAAAGGTGGGCGTGAGGAATAACATCATTGCAAGACTGGCCAGCTCCTCATGGGGCGCGAGCACTTCCACACTACGATCATCATCTCTGGCATTATGCTATTCCACTGCAGAATACTGTGCCCCAGTATGGTTCCGTAGCCCCCATGTCCACTTGGTCGATTCCAAATTATATTCCTCCATGAGGATAATTTCTGGAACCATCCGTTCCACCCCGGTTCCATGGCTGCCAGTTCTTAGCAACATCTCCCCGCCAGATATTCGTCGGGATGCGGCATCATCTAAGTTCATTTCCCATGTCTATGCTCGACAGGACCTGCCAATATACGCGGATATCTTCGCCCACCCTGTCCAACGCTTGACGTCTCGTCACCCAATCTGGTCCCCTACGCCTACACTGAACTTCTCTGTTCCAGACTCTTGGAAACAGAGTTGGCAGTCAGCTGAGGTAAAGAACAAACACCTCATCACAGACCCCTGCAAGCGTCAACCTGGCTTTGACCTAGCACGTTATGATTGGGCCCTCCTCAATCGCTATCAAACAGGCCATGGCCAGTGCGCCGCTATGTTCCATTGCTGGGGAGCCAGAGACGACCCGAACTGCCCCTGCAGCTCCAGACAGACTATGACCCACATAGTCAACGACTGCCACCTCTCCAGATTCAAAGGAGGTCTCGAAACTTTACATCAGGCTCAACCTGACGCTGTTGACTGGCTACGGAAGAAGGGCAAACGCTAGAAGAAGCCACCAGGTTCCAGATGCTAGCATGATGCCAACCAGACTTCTCTGGATAGATGACCTCACCAATGTGTCCTGGACCTCTACTTCTGCAGAGCCCCAACCTACTAGGGAAAGAGAGAGACAGGCTAGGAGTATGGATCAACCAGTCAATGCCCATATTCAGCGGGGAAGCAATTACAGAAGCCAGACCTTCCACCTTCTGCATCCCACAATGCCCTTGGGTTTATACACCCATGGGATAAAGAATAGGAAAGCTATCAGGGAAGGGGATGGTTTATGGAGATCTGGTGGCAGGAATTGTGTACAGTTGTACCCCTCTTATCCTAAGGTTTTGTTAATGTCTCCTACAGTTTTGTTAATGTTGCCTTTTTAAAATAAATTTTAAAAAATTAAAAAAAAACTAAAAAGTAGCAATAATAACACTAATGGGTAATATTCAATTGTGCACATCTGTCCTAAACATTTCGTTTAATAGTGCAAACATATTGCACAGTTGATTCATTTACTCTGATTACAGAGAAGCACACTTAGACATAAGGACTGAGACCAAAATTCTATTTTGTTAGATGTACTGCTTCTGTGATTTTATTTTATAAGGATCCTCAAGTTCTACTGAACACGAAATTTAGAAAGTATATATTAGAATACTTCAAAAGCATTGTTTTCCAACTCCAGTATCAGTTTATTGAAGAAGTGTTGATTTTACAGGGTTATTGCTGTCAAAAGGTTACAGTCCCACACTTCTTAAAGGTAGGTGTCAGTACATTTCACCTTCCATCAAACCATCATATGATTCCACCATAGGAACCTAGAACCTTAACCTCGCCAAAGCAGTTTTCCCTACTTCTAAGTCCCCAAATCTGTTCCAATATACTCCAGTCCAATGAAGATTAAGAAACAGTGTTTCATACATATATATCCACACACATTACACACAAACACACACACACACACTAAATTTCAGTCAACAATAGTGCAAAGCAATACAGTCAGGAAAATAAATAGCCTAGGTTTTATTCCTGACATGTCTTGTGAATTTCTACATTTGGTAATTTTCTTTTTTTTTTTTCTTTTTTACATCCAGGGTTATTGATGGGGCTCGGTGCCTACACCACGGATCCACGGCTTCTGGAGGCTATTTTTTCCCTTTTGTTGCCCTTGTTGTTTTATCATTGTTGTGGTTATTATTATTGTTGTTATTGATGTCATTGTTGTTGGATAGGACAGAGAGAAATGGAGAGATGAGGGGAAGACAGAAAGGGGGAAAGAAAGATAAACACCTGCAGACCTACTTCACTGCTTGTAAAGTGACCCCCTGCAGGTGGGGAGCCAGGAGCTCAAACCAGGATCCTTATGCTGGTCCTGGTACTTCGAGCCGAGCCATGTGTGCTTAACCCGTTGTGCTACCACCTGACCCCCCCCCCCGCATTTGGTAATTTTCAAGGTCTTTACAAAATAAAAAGAATAATCAAATGCAAATTCTACTGAAATTTGACTAAGAAAATGAGTATCAGGCTAACTAGCAATTTTGTATATTTTTCTGAAAAAGTAAATGTACATACTGTGCTTACATATCTAAACACTATGAAAGCGGCGTGAATGAACAAACCTGCATAGTATTTTCCATCCTCTCTATCCTTCTTTTATAATCTCTATTTTCTAGTTAGAGAAAGAAGTGGTTGTATTCATAGATTATTTAGCTCATTTCAAGAGCTTTCAGAGCAAGGTTTAGAGGACTTGCCCTTGATATAGAGACAACAGAAGGAAAGCTTCTGAATATTTAATAGAGCTAGAAAATACTACACTTAATATTCTCTTGAGCTTCCACAGTGCTGACTTAGAAAGAAACCGAGTGTCTTTTTTTCACATGTAACATCTTGAAATTGAAGCTAGTGAAGGAGTCTCTAAAATGATATCCAGAACATAAATGACAAAAAAAAAACTTTATTAAGATAGCATTGGGTTATAACATCACTTAGGTTTCTGGTGTGTATCATTATAAATCAAGGTCTGTATATAACGCATCACATTCAACAATAAAATTACAACCCATTAGAGGTTAAAACATTTCCTTAAATAGGTGCAGACAACTTGTGGTTAATTATAAATGGCAACTATGAACTGTGTTTTAGGAATTCATTCATTTCTGTGTTTTAGGGTTTAATCACATTTCTTCTTTTGAAACTTAACCAATTTGGTAAGAGTCAGAAATCCACCTATGTAATTTTTGTTTCGTTTAAGTTTAAGAAATACAAGGCAAATTAAACTTTGAGAATACTTAAGGAGTGGTCTGGGAGGTGTTAATAGTGGATAAAACAGTGGACAAACTGCACTCTCAAGCATGAGGTCCTGAGTTCAATCCCTGGCAGCACACATACCATAGTGATGTCTGGTTTTTCTCTCTCTCCTCCTATCTTTCTCATCAATCAATAAATAAAATCTTTGTTTTAAATAATACTTAAATAAATCTAAGGGTTTTTTTAATAGTTATTATGTAGGATAGAAGAAATAGGGTAATGTTTATTAAAAAACACATTCATGCCGAAGCGTCAAAGTCCCAAATTCAACCCCCATACTATTATAAACCAAAGCTGAATAAAATAATAAAAACAGATTAAGTTAGTGTGCAACCTATATTCTTTACTAATGTCATTTACATAAATGTGGTAGTTTTTCTAAACATGATACTTTTAAAGATTTTGTTTTTAATTATCTTTATTTGTTGGATAAAGACAGCCAGAAATTAAGAGGGTTGGGGAGATAGAGAGGGAGAAAGAGAGATACCTGCAGCACTGCTTCACCACTTGTAAAGCTTTCCCCTAGCAAGTGGGGTCCAGGGACTCAAACCCAAGTCCTTAAGCACTGTAACATATGCACTCAACCAGGTGTGCCACCACCTGACCCCTGATTTTTCAAAGAACTAGAACTAGAAAAGGAACCTCCAAACTTAAAAGTTATTCTCAAATAATTACATTTCCCCACCAAATCTTTTAAAAATCCCCCACCTATGTTTTTGTTGCTTTTCTCTCCTATAACTTTTTATTGGTTATACAATTCAATAGTACAATTCATAAATATAACTTGACCATCTATTAAGTTGAGGGTTTTCTGCATGAGGACTTCAGACTAGCTGACTTTGGAGTGTGGTGACTTTGGAGAAACATGTCCCCATGTACAGAAACATAAAATCTATTTTGAGGGGCACACTATGAAGAAATGAATGACCCAGCATATGTGCCACCCATTTAATAAAACACAAAATGTTTAAAGGCCAGGTATCAACCCCCCTCTGTTTAATTTCTGATTGTGTTTCTCCAATTAGATCAGAGAGTTCATGGTAAGTCACTAGCTGCGAGACTGCTGCTGCCAATTCCAGTGCATATATTTATACTTACAATCTGAAAATCAATAAATGATATGCATCATCTCACTGAATGACTTCCAGGATCCTGGAGTCCTTTTGATTTACTTCCTACTTGCCTTGATAATACTTTTCAGTGTCCCTAAATCCTCTCCTCCTGATGGTCAAATGTTGAGTTATACAGTACATGGTCCAAGTCCTTTTGTGTGTTTAAGTGACCTGAAGTAGTTCCTCTGTCAGAACAGATCTACCTACTTGTGCTTGCAGATGTACACCTCCAGCCCCTATGCTCTAGGCCTTTTTCACTATATTAATTTAATAGATTTGCCATACTTTTTAAAATATTTTATTTATTTATTTATTTATTCCCTTTGTTGCCCTTGTTGTTTTATTGTTGTAGTTATTATTGTTGTTGTCATTGTTGGATAGGACAGAGAGAAATGGAGAGAGGAGGGGAAGACAGAGAGGAGGAGAGAAAGATAGATACCTGCAGACCTGCTTCACTGCCTGTGAAGCGACTCCCCTGCAGGTGGGGAGCCGGGGCTCGAACTGGGATCCTTATGCCAGTCCTTGTGCTTTGCGCCACCTGCGCTTAACCCGCTGTGCTACAGCCCGACTCCCTGCCATACTTTTAAAAACTTCTCCTCTCCAAAACTTGTCCTTCTTTTCACCCTTTTTACTTGAGCAAGTGGAACACTACCACTCAGCTCAAAATGAATAGATCATCTTAATACTTTCCTTTTCCTCCAAAATTCAGTGCCTAATTTACTAACTCCTAGGAGTCCATGTGACAGTTATCTCTTCGAGCAATAGCTACGGTTTCTAATTAACTTCCTGCTGCCATATTTGGGGCACTGTAATAGCTATCTAGTACTGTGCAAACAGCAGCCCAAAACTTCATAGCTTTGAGCAATAAATATTTCTTATTCCAATTTAACACTGATCAGGATACACTAAGCGTTATCTAACTCAAGAGCTTTTATGAGACTGTATTCGAGATTTTGATTAGGAACTGTGGTCAGATGAATGGTTAAGTGGGGCTGGCAAAACTGGTTCCAGGGTAATTCGCTCTAAGGCTGCTGGCCTTGCTATTTATTCAGAAATACCTCTGCTTTGGGCCACGTGGACCTCTTGATATGTCTCCTTGAGTGTCTTCACAATAGCACAGCATGCCAGTTATCCTCCCCAGACTAAGGGATTTCAGTAACAGAAAATAAGAAAGAAAGTGTGGTGTCATCCTATGTCCTTGTCTTAAAAGTTATATTAAGCATCATCACTTTCTCTGTTTGTTAAAAATAAATCATTATGCCCAGCCTACATTCATTGGGACAGAATGTAACAATCTCCTTAAGAGAAGAATTTTAGAAATTAAGGAAGCATTTTAAAACCATAATATCTTCCCAGAGTATCTTTTTCCCAATTTTCAATGCTTCATAAAATTGTTTATAAAAAGTGAAAAATTGTGGTCCCAGAGGTGATGCAGTGGATAAAGCATTGGACTATTAAGCATGAGGTCCTTAGTTCAATCACCGATGCACATGTACCACAATGATGTCTGGTTCTTTCTCTTTCTCCTCTTAGCTTTCTTATTAATAAGTAAATAAAATCTTTTTTTTAAAAAAAGAAGAGTTTGAAAATGCTTTTTAAAAGGTGAAAAATTTGTTACAATTGATTATGCACTGACAGGTATAACATTGAACCCAAAGAACAGTATCACTTCATTTTTTTATTATTGAGTGGAGTTTAAGTACAGTTGTTTAAGTGAGAAAGTTCTCAAACAGAAATATCTGGTTTCTTGGAAACCATTCAAAAGGTATCCCCAAAAGTGAGGAATTTTAGTACTGACTGATTTTGAGAATGTGAACATAAACATAACTATTCAAGTGGTGCTAGGCTTATTAATGATCCCAACTAAATCTAGCTGCTCTAATTGTTCAGAGATATGAAACAGAAATCAGATTGACTTGTAAGCAGTTTGCCCTAGGCTTGATTTGTCATATGAACTTGGCAGCAGGGAGGAAAGTAAGAATGAACTTCTTTTCAAGTTAAAAAAACAAACAAACAACTATAATTGAAAGCAATCTTAGGAAAAGCTAGATTTCACTTAGGCAAGAAGATGAAAAATGATAGGAAATGATAAGAAAACGAACTATCTCCTGAGTGCATTGGCCTGCTGGAGCTGCCATAACAGAATACCATGGAATGGGAATGTTGGTCTGAACAGGATAACAGAAATCTATTCTCAAATGCCTGGAGATTAGTAGTCCAAAATTAAGCTCCCAACAGGGTTGCTATCTGGTCAGTCTATTCTTGGTTTACATGTCTGTATCCTCACATGGCTTTTCTTCACTGTATACTTATTCCTGGTTGGTCTGTCTCAATCTCTCTCTCAATATCTCTCTATCTCTCAATCTCTCTGTCTCTCTTTCTCTGTGTGTGTGTCTCTCCATGTCTCTATCTCTCTCACAGACACACACACAGGCTCTCTTTCTTAATAGACACCTATCCTATTGGATTAGGGACCCACCCTTATGATTTCATTTGACTTTAATTGCCTATTTAAAGGCACTATCTCAATATTAACTCACACTAGCAGGACTCTAACATATAAATCAGGAAAAATGTTAGAGATGCAGTGCAGTTGGGAACCAAATAGTGGGCACCTGATTAAGCACATATTACAGTGTGCAAGGAATTGGGTTCAAGTCCCCAGTCCCCACCTGCAGGGAGAAAGCTTCTTGAGTGGTGAAGCAGGTCTGCAGGTGTCTCTCTTTCTATCACCCCCTTCCCTCTCAACTCCTGGTTGTCTCTATCCAATAAAGAAAGATAATAATTAAAAATACATAAAAATAAGAGAGATGCAATGCAGTTCATAATACAGAATAGGAGTTCATAGTTAAAAAATAATTTGTGGGTCTCACTGAACCAGGTGGAAGAAGAGAAGAGAATCATGGTCCACTTCGTTATAGGCAAGAACATGATTTAGAATAAATAGTAAGAGGAGGGGAGCATAAAACTCGGGAGGGGATTGGAAAAGACAAGTACAAAATCCTATTCAGGAAGAGAATAGCAGAGTAAGTTGGTGTTCATCTACCAGAAAAAAAACTTGAGGCAGTGAAGCATAATAAAGAAGTATCATGGTCGGGGAGGTGGCTGACTGTATAAAGCATTGGATTCTCAACCATGAGGTCCCAAGTTCTATCCCCAGCAGCACATGAACCAGAGTGATGTCTGGTTCCTTCTCTCCTATCTCGCTCATGAATAAATAAATAAATAAATAAATAAATAAAATTCTTTAAAAGAAAAAAAAAGAAGAAACCTCTATGTTGACTACTGAAAAATACTGAAAATCTGAAGTCATTAAATTTACTACTCTCACTTTGAACAGAGGCCAAAATTCTAGTCTTCTGCAAAGAACCAGACCTTCCTTATCAGGTCCTAAAAGGCAACTGTTTTGCAAAAGAAAGTGACTTTCAATACCAAAAGTGAGCAAAAGAGTGATAGCTCTGTGTTAAGCAGCAAGCTGAGAGGAGCAGGGATCAGAGAAAAGATAAAAAGGCAGCTGATTGTCATTTCATGAACCACTTCAAATCCTTACTTAAATAAATCATCATCAACAGTGTTGGTGGAAAATGCACTATGTTTGAAATTCTTAAATTCCTCATGGCTGCAGAATATACATGTAAATCAGATGTAACATACATTCTCTCATTATTTAATATAAACAAACAGGTTAGGACAGATAGAAGCTGAGGAGGAAAAAAATGCAAAGGCAAGACTAGTCAAGTATGTCTATACTTACCAATGTGTTAATTTTAACAACCAATTATGATTTGTCTAAACAGTGACATATTTATTTACAGCAAAAATTACATAATTTTCACTTTCTTGGTGTTACAAGAATGATTCATAACTGTAAAGTAACTGAATTTAGAATATAATAATTAAAAAACGGCCCTTTGGGTTTGAAATTTTGGTTGTTTCTAAAACTAGAATAATTCCCACATAGAAAAATATTGAGAAATGAAAAAAATGGTGCACATTCTGGTTAATATTTGTTAAGTTCTATTTGAAGCATCTTTCATTAGCTATTTATTTGCTTATTCTGCTATTAAGGTGATATAAAATGGCTTAATCCCACTGGTTTGCACTCTCTTTTTGCACTCTCTTTTTGCTCAGCCCCCTCTCATAGTCACACCCTACCACTTCCTTCTTGGGATGTATAAATGAATCTTCTTTTCTGATTAAACACACATTGGATTGCCTTCAGGCTCCGCGAGTCCCAGAGTCCCTCTCCTGCGATGCTATCCAGACACTAGTTCCTGATCCCTCTCCCACACAGCAGCCTAGGTTGGCTCCAGTAAAGTTCTCTCCAACCCAGAGAGCATGTGTTCCGGAAGAAGCACCCTCAGGCTATCCGGGCACCTTGCCACTCACACTTTTTATCTCTTATGATGTGACTGTTTCATCTGACTTTTAATAAGATGACCAAATCTTTCTTTTAACCTTTCACTTACAAAAAAAAGGGGAGGGTGAGTACACTAAGTCTGCTAAGAAGTAAATTAGGTGGTTTATATAACTTTAGTAGTAAAAATGAGTAAACATTTTTCTAAATCACAGGTATTAAACAGAATATACAGAATAATAACAATTTGTTATTGTTACTCAAAGTTTTAACAACTGAGAGAAAAATCTAAGCTTGTCAGATAAAGGACTACAAAAGCTGGATAAGGGTAAGAGATTGGTTCACTTAATGATGGCCTTCTTGGTCAATAGCAGACCACCCCATCATCTCAGGCTCTAGTGACAGAATGCTTGGATTCCCACACACATATGATGGACCTAGACCTCTAGTAGATCCCTTTCTCCACCATCACTGGTCATTTCCATCAGGAAAGTCATCATAAGATCTCTCATGGATTACTCCAAGAACTTGTCCTCCCTATAAAGTAGTAACGGTAGGGACTACTCCACTTTCTGAAGGGTGGCTGGGTCATCCTACTCTGCCACTTGATGAAGACTGGTCCAGAAATGAGTGCAGCCTAGAATAATTCCAGCTGTGACCATGGATTATTTGCAAGTTCAGACCAAAAGGGACTTAGAGGTTACACAGGCTCCTGTGCTAAATATTTATATAGGTCCAGTATCAGGTGGGTAGTCAATTAATTTTATTCATAGATTTTCTTCAAATTTGGGAGATACTCTCTGCCCCAATCCAAGTTTTTAGTCCTATTCTCAAGTTTGACCCCATTTTCTCAGACAAAATTTTTTTCCATCTCCATGTTAGGTACCAAACTCAAGCAAAAACTATTAAAGTCATGGGCCTTTAAGAGCATACATAAAATAGATGCTCTTGTTTATTTCCACCCTGGGACCCCTATTCCCATATGTTCTATTCCTTTTTTTATGGTTCCTATTCATTAATCATTTTGCCATACTTTATACCTTACTACCTTCTAGTCACTAAGTTGCAGATGTCATTATGGTTTCATCCTGATTTCCCTGGGCAGACAACCTCACCAATGTGTTACAGAACTTCACCTCTCTAGAACCCTACCGCATTAGTGAAATATAGAAACAGGCTGGGGAAATAGAACAACCTTCCAAACCCCTTGTCCAGCACAGAAGCAATTAATGAAGCCAGAGCTTCCACCTTTTGCATCCCCCAAAATAATTTTGCTTCATACTCCAAGAGAGGGAAAATGTTAGGGCAAGATGACTTGACAGTTCTGAACTCCAACTCCATAAGGACCTGGACAGAGAACAGAAGATGAGAAAGGACACTGAGAAGGAATAATAGGTGCAGAATAGGTATGAAGAAAGGGCAGGACCATAGCAAAAAATAGGTGTATATATATATATATATAATCATATAATAGTCAACTCATATCTGCAACCTTGGGAGAACTACTATAGTTTCTAATGGAGGAAATGGGGACACAGAACTCTGGTGGTGGGAACGGTGCAGAATTATACTGCTGTGATCTTATAATTTTGTAAATCAATATTAAGTCACTAAGACACTTTTTAAAATTATGTTTGTATGCTCAAGAACCTGGGTTGACACCCTCCTCTCCCCTCTGCACTAGGAAAGCTTTACTAGATGTTGTCTCTTTACTCTTCATTGCAGGTGTCTTTCTTTCTCTCTCCTCTGCCTTGTCCCTCCTTCATGATTTCTGTATATATCCAATAAATTATATTCATAATGTCATTTCTATGTTTATTTCTTGTGATAGACTATTGCTTTTTAACTTACTTTGAATTAGCAGAAAATTTCATCTTTTATAAAACTCATATTTGAATGTTGTGGTTTAATTCTCCACTTAAGTATGCCATTTACAACTTTTAACTCCAGACAAGTCTTTTTGTATGCATTACTTGAAACTTTAGATTCTGAATGCCTAACATCTGCAATATATACATATGTGTGGCATGACACAACAAATATAAATATTATATAAAATTTTATATAACTTATAACACTGAATATGTCTCCCCAAATACACAGATAGGTATAAAAGAAATTGATATTAATGAGGTATTTTACTTGGGCATCTATTACTTTGATTTTTTGTATCATGTAGCATTTATTATAGTTTCTTTTTTTACTATTGATTTTATTTTATTAGTAATTTAATAACGATTGACAAGATTGTGAGATAAGAATGGTACAATTTCATACAATTTCCACCACCAGAGTTCCATGTCCCTTTCCCTCCATTGTAAGGTTCCCTATTCTTTATCTCTCTGGGAGTATGGACCAAAGATCTTTAGGGGAAGCAACATGTGGAAGGCATGGCTTCTGTAATTGCTTCTCTGATGGACATGGACTGGTAGATCCTATCCTTTTTCTGTCTTTCCCTAGTGTAGGGCTCTATAAAGGTGAGACTTCGGGATTTAACAATGATTGATAAGATTGTAGGATAAGAGAGAGAGAATCCCATACCCTCCAACTGGAAGGTTCCCTATTCTTTGGCCCTCTGGGAGTATGTACCAAAAATCTTTATGGGGTGCAGAAGGTGGGAGGTCCGGCTTCTGTTAATTGCTTTTCCACCGGACATGCGTGTTAGCAGGTCTATCCATAACCCCCAGCCTGTTTCTATTTTTCCATAGTGGGGTTGGATTCTGGGAGGTGGGTTTCCATACTGACAGGGTTGCAGAGGTTACACAGGCCCTTGTGCTAAATATGAACAGACATGGACCATAGATCAGATCAATGGTGTTTATAGTTAATGTTATTTATATTCTTTTCCCATATTTGGGAGCTACTCTCTGCCCTGATCCAGCTTTCTAGTCCTATTCTGCACTCCAACACCATCTTCCCAGACAATACTTTCAGTCCACCTGCATGTTAGTTGTCAGAACCAGGGAAAAATATCAAAGTCATGGGCCCTAGTAATATACCTAAAATATACTTCCTAGGTTCTTCCAATATGAAGACCCCAAAATCTCATCTGCTATACTCTTAAATTTAGGTTCCTTATTATTCAACAAATTGTTCTGCTTTATAGCTTAATGCTTTTCAGCCAACAAGTTGCAGCTGCTACCATGACACCAACCTGATTTTCTGGGCAGATGACTTCACCAATGTGTCCCTAAATCCCACCTCCCCAGAGCAGCATTTATTATTAAAGAAACAAATATGGAAAAGTCGGGGGCAAAGAGGCTGGGTGGTAGCATAGTGGGTTAAGAGCACATGGCATAAAGCTCAAGGACCTGCCTAAGGATCCTGGTTCCAGCCTCTGGCTTCCCACCTTCACGGGGCTGGCTTCACAAGCAGTGAAGCAGGTCCTCAGTGTCTATCTTTCTCTCCCCCCTTGTTTTCCCCTCCACTCTCAATTTCACTCTGTCCTATCCAACAACAATGACAGCAATAACAACAATAATAATAGCAAAGCTAAACAACATGGGCAACAAAATGAAAAAAATACCCTCCAGAAGCAGTGGATTCATTGTGCAGGCACTGAGCCCCATCAAAAACCCTGGAGGTGTAAAAAAAAAAGAAAAAAAAGTTCGGGGCAGGCAGTAGTGCACCCAGTTAAGTGCACATAGTGCAAGGTGCAAGGACTTGAGCAAGGATGCTGGTTGGAACCCCCAGTTCCCCACTTGCAGGGGGGGTCGCTTCACAAGTGGTGAAGCAGGTCTACAGGTGTCTTTCTCTACCACCTCTGTGTCTTCCCCTCCTCTCTTGATTTCACTTTGTCCCACTTAACAACATAGCAGCAGAAGTAACAATAACAATAACAGTAACAACAATAACAATAATGGAAAAAAGGTGTCCTCCAGGAGTGGTAGATTCCTAGTGCAGGCACGGAGCCCCAGCAATAACCCTGGAGGCCAAAAAAAGTAAATATGGTTCCCAAACATTTTTTAAAAAATTGAATAGCAACACAGAACTCAATCTTGTAATGCCTCCACAGTGGTATCCACACAGTTAACAGTCAACAACTGGTGGTGCAATTTAATTTCTTCAAAGCAACACACTAGTAGTGATAATGCAATACTTTACAGTGTCAATGTGCCTGTGAAGTGTGAGTTTCATTTAATTCTTTTGAAATTGATGGAACAGCACTTATTATTATCATTATTATTACTATTGCCACTGGGATTGTTGTTGGGGCTTGGTGCTACCATTTTGTTCTTTTATTTTCCATTTTATTATAATCACATATTCATTTTTCTATTCATCCCATTTGTAGCATTTAATTTTTTTTATTATTTATTTTCCCTTTTGTTGCCCTTGTTGTTGTAGTTAATATTATTGTTGTTGATGTCATTGTTGTTGGATATGACAGAGAAATGGAGAGAGGAGGGGAAGACAAAGAGGGGGAGAGAAAGAAAGATACCTACAGACCTGCTTCACCACTCGTAAAGCGATCCGCCTAAGGTGGGGAGCCAGGGCTCAAACTTGGATCCTTACACCTGTGGTCCTTGCGCTTTACGTCACCTGCGCTTAACCCGCTGCGCTACTGCCCGACTCCCAAAGCAATTTTTTTAAAAAATGAAACACGTTGTCAAAACCTTATTTTGAGAGACACTTGTAGTGACATAAATCTGACAATAACATATGATTCTTCTTCTTTTTTTAACAGAAACACAAGAACAATTTAAGTGGGCCAGGAAGTGCTTCAGTGGGAGAATCCTAAATTCAATCCTGGCACCACATAAGCTCCAGTAATTCTCTTGTTTTCTCCTCACTCTTTCTCATGAAATAAAGTAAATAATTTAAAAGGATAATTCAAGAATGCCTGGCTCTATAATAGTGACATATTTTAGTCTACTTATAGGTCTCAAATTTCTTTATTTTTAAATATTTTATTGCTTGATTAATTGATTGGAAAGAGACAGGGAGAACACAAAACAAAGGGGAGATAGAGACCTCTGCGTCCTGCTTTCTCTCTGCAGGTGGCAACTGCGGGCTTGAACCCAGGTCCTGGCGCATTGTAATATGTGTGCTTAACCAGGTGTGCCACTGCCTGGTCTCTCTCAGATTCCTTTACCACGTATTCATCCCTATTGTTTATGGTTATATAATGGGGTTGCTATAAAATGTTATTGAGAGCATGTTCAAACACAGCACTCTCTCTGTCACTATTTTTTTTTATTAGCTGGCCCTTTTATGACAGCCAATTATATTCTACCAGTCTTTAAGTATCTCTCTCTTCACCCCTGTTCCTGTTCCTTCAGAGTGTGAACGCTGTTGGAACACAACAAATCACGTTATCTGTTTTCACAGTATTATGTGCACAGATGAACCCCTTGTAAAACTTTCATGAACAAAAGTCAACTGAGTTCAATACAATGTTCACGGATATAACTCTTAAGGAAGAAGCTGGGAATAAGATTTACAGAGTCAGGGGTGGGGGGGGGGAAGGTAACAGTATATAGTTATCAGAGGTATTAAAGAACCTAGTAAATATGGGGTAGAATTTGGTAAGCTATGTATATTTGGAAAGGTACACCATAATGGAATGTGGAGGCATGTTCCTTATAGATGAAATGACGGGGGATGAATTGGACCTTAATTGAGAATGACTTAGTGCCATAATAACATGTTTTTTCTGCTTACCACAATTATCCAAGGAATGCCTGAAACATGGTGATAACATAATTAAGACTTATTTTTGTGTGACTTTTACTTAGTTGCAAGGAAGACCTTTTGGTAGTAAAGACTAAATAGAAGTATATACTAGGGGGTTGGGCCGTGGCACAGTGGGTTAAGTGCATGTGGCGCAAAGTGCAGGAACCAGCATAAGGATCCCGGTTCGATGCCCTGGCTCCCCACCTGCAGGGGAGTCGCTTCACAGGCAGTGAGGCAGGTCTGCAGGTGTCTATCTTTCTCTCCCCCTCTCTTTCTTCCCTTCCTCTCTCCATTTCTTTCTGTCCTATCCAACAACGAACAACATCAGCAATGGCAATAATAATGACCACAGCGATGCTACAACAACAAGGGCAACAAAAAGGGGGGGGGAATGGCAGGAGCGGTGGATTCATGGTGTAGGCACTGAGCCCAGCAATAACCCTGGAGGAAAATAAAAAGAAGTATATGCTAATAGAAGAAGTAAAAGAAGAAACTGTGTGTAAACGCATGACAGTAAAACAAAGACAGAAAAAAAAAAACTGGTTCAAAGTGTCCTTCTGAGATACAACATAAAAATTCAATGCATATATTTGTTACCAAAGATTTAATGAGGTTATTAATTTCTAGGAAGTAGAAGTTAGAAATAAGATGAAACTATTTAGGCAAGTTAAGGGCTCATAATTCTAGTGAAGTGGAGTATGGTTAACAGTTATAAAAGGGAAAATCAGAGAGAATTTAAGATGAATCTTTAGATTTGGATAATGGAAAGTAATCAATGACCAGAGTGAACTCCTTTTATGGGAAAGATGAACCCAGAAGTAGTCTGTAACAGAATGGTAATAGATCAAAGTGTACTTACTATTCACAAGTGGTGAAGCAAGGCTGCAGGTGTCTCTCTGTATCTCTCCTTTTTTATCTCCCCCTCCTCTGTCAATTTATCTCTGTCTCTATCCAATAATAAATAAAAAAATTAAAAATATGCCTTCTAGGGATAATGTGGTCTGTGAAGAGGGCAGAGCATCATTACTTGACCCACCAGAACCTTCTGGCTTGGAAGGGATTCTCAGACCGTTCCTTGCGCTTTGTGCCACCTGCATTTAACCCGCTGCGCTATCGCCTGACTCCCTGGCAAAGACATGCTTCAGGGATGACTTTTTTTTTTTTGGCTCCTCTGTGTCATCAAGATCATATAAATCCTTAATTAAACAGAAGATCTAAGAGACCAGGGCGTTCTTTTTTCTTTCCTTTCCTTATTATTTGATTGGAAGATTAATGGTTTATAGTACAGTTGTTAGTATATGAGTGCAATTTCTTATCTCACTGAGATAGGTGTCTTCAAATCACTCTCACCCTCAAATTAGGCCCACTGTGTCTAAGAGGGGATCCTAGATTCCCTGATGTATCCCCAGGTGATGGCAGTGACCAAAGAGGCCACCATTACGTGAGCTAGGAGAGACAAAGTATCTTAAAGATAGTTGGTACCTATAGCTATGCCATATGTCTTTTTTTCTAATCATTCCCCTGGTTTATTCAGTGAAGGCATTCAAAAGTCATCTTTGTATTTTTGGTATTTTATATTATTCATATTTTAAGCATATGAATACTTCATAGTATCCTAAATTTAGGCACATATTTTCTAATTATTCAGATTATTTTAAGCACAGAAATAAACAATATACTGAAAATAAAAGCATCCATACCTATCTGTAATATTGCAACCAATGGAATACTGCAACTACGAAAGTCTTTTTTTTTAAATAGAGATAGGACGTGATTTCATTGCTTTAGTCCATCTGCTGCTATTGTTTAATTCAGTTAGAGAGAAGCTGGACCTGTCTCTGGTGTCATAGAACTTTCTGTGTAGTATAAGAGTTCAGACTTAGACCAGCACATTTCACAAGGTCATACATGGTGAATTCTCTCTACAGGCATAGAAGTAAAGCTTTGCTAAGCATGTTGATGCTCCACCCCTCAACTCTCTCCTACACTGTTTAATTTTGTGAAAAATCTTACCTACCTATAGAAATGACTAAGCACACAGAACTACAAAGAAAATGGGCATCTGATGTTGGTACTGAAATACTGCTTTGACTTTGAATGGTTTTTAAAACATATTTCCTTTTCATTTATTTTTCCTTGTTACCTTTAAACTTCCTGGATAAAGCATTCAGACTGAACCAAATATAACCCTAGAAAATTTTTCTGTATTATACCAGGTTCGTAGTTTACCAACACATCATAATAATCAATGCACTTTCTTTCTTTCTCTCTCTCTTCCTCTCTCTCTCTCCCTTTCTTCCTTCCTTCCTTCCTTCCTTCCTTTCTTCCTTCCTTCCTTTCTTTCTGTCTTCCTTTCTTTCCTTATTTCCAGACCATTATTCAGCTCTGCCTTATTATGGTGCAGGGTGTGGAACCTGAGACCTCAGAGCTTCAGGTATGATAGTCTGTTTGCATAACCATTATGCTATCTCCTACTGAGAAGTTGTGGTCTTCCTTCCTTTGTTTCTTTCTATTTCATAAAACAGACAGAAATTGAGAGGGGAGGGGAAGATAGAATGGAGAGAGAAAGAGGCACACCTCCTCTACCACTCATGAATCTTCCCCCATGTGGGTGGGAAGCAGAGTTTGAACCAGGATCTTTGACTTTTGTAACAATCCAGTGCACTATCGCCCAGCCCCCTAGTCAATCCATTTTCCACGTTTAATTCCTGGATAATTGACATTTTTCTTTACATCGATATCTTTCCATGTAAATAAAGCAGAAATGTAATTTAAGTGTCTATATTGGGATGCATTGGATCGACCTTCTCGTGGTGCATCCCGTGAGTACCCATTCATTGGGGAAACTGAGGATCCTTCCTCCTTCCTAGCTGACTGAATCCACACGGATCCCAGTCACTTTCAAAGCCAGCAACAAGCAGCTCCTGACAGCTTTCAACCTGACGCTGTTGACTGGCTATGGAAGAAGGGCAAACGCTAGAAGAAGTGTCTATATTTATTTTTACAAATTGTCAACATTTTAAAGATTCATGACCTCAGAAGCACCTTTGGCTGAAGACTAGTTTCATAGAGACAATAAAGTACTCCAACAAGACCTAATAGACTTGACCAGCCTCCAAATACCTTTGTTCTACAGATTTACTGCTCTTTCTGAGCATAATAATTGTGCTGCTACGGATATTTGCTAAATATTTTGCCTACAAATAGCCTGCCTATTTTTGTGTAATAAATATTCTCTGATACCCTGGGAAATGCTAACAATAAAAAATTTCCATCTCAGGTAGTGGATTCATGCCTATATAAAAGTTATATTTTAAGAAGAATTACTCATGTCTCAGAGTAGAGAATCATAAATGCTCCAGTGAAAACACACAGAAATTAAAAAAAACATGATGCATAGCTGCTAAGTTGAAAACCAAGCATTAGTAGATACCCTCTAATATAACCAGATGTTACTTAAAAGCAACGTTTGCTTTTTATAAATTTTTTTTTTTAAAAAAAGGTTGTCATTCAGACAATCTTATAAAGACATTTCAGCTAGTTTTTTTTCAAAGCATCTTTAGGTTGGTATTGATATCGAATTAAAGATGATTCCAGTTTCCTAGTAGTGTGCAGTTTTATATAAGCTCTTGAGAATCACTTAATTAGTTTAAGCTTGAACAAGTAGCCTTTCTGCTAAGTATTTTCAGAATGTGCAAACGAGGCACAAGAGTACTTATTTCTCTTACTGTTACCTTGCAAGGATGGTGTGAAGATCAATTAAAGACTGTTTGCTCTCTACTTTGCAAGTGTTAAGTAAACACTAAGCATTGTAATTTGGAGAAACAAGAAGTTACCTTGAGGAAGTTTTGGGTCAAGGAAATTTACAAAAAGCTTTAGACCCACCTGTGTATGGGTGAGATGCTTCAGAAGTGGTGAAGCAGGTCTCTGCATGTGCCTCTCTGTCTCTCTCCTTCTCTATCTCACCCTCCCCTCTCAATTACTGTCGCTAGCCAATAAAATGGGGAAAAATGGCTGCCAGGAGCAATGGATTTGTAGTGCTGGCAATGAGCATCAGTGATAACCCTGGAGGCCAAAAAAAAAAAGAAAAGAAATACATGAGAATCCCATGAAATCACCTGTTAAGATCTCCCTCTTCCCTAACAGTAGCTGTTGCCCTATATGCCCTGTAGGAGAAAGAATATTACTTGGTGTTCAGGTCTATACTGTTCTAGGTGTAGGGATTTTATTAAAATTCAGTTGTGGCACTGTACAAAAGGACAATTTATTTTTTTTAAAAATATATTTTATTAATGGGGCCAGGCAATGGTGCATCTGGTTAAGTGCTCACATTACAGTACACATGGACCCAAGTTCAAGCCCTTGGTCCCCATCTGCAGGTGGAGAAGATTCAGGTGTGATGAAGCAGGGCTACAGGTGTCTCTGTCACTTTCCCAGTCTCCCTTAACCCCCTTCCTCAAGATTTCTGGCTGTCTTTATCCAATCAATAAAGATAATAATTTTTTAACTACAAAATTTTACTTACTGTATAGAGAGACAGAGGGAAGGGTGAGCAATAAATGATAGAGACCGAGAGACACCTGCAGCCCTGCCCCAACACTCATGAAGCTTCACCCCTGAGGTGGGGAAAAAGGACAATTTAAATTGATAGCACAACAATTTACAATAACCCCTTGGTCTACTTTAGCAGATCCTGGTATATGATAAGGGAAAAGTACTGAGGCTGATTGTGAGAATGATCTGCAGACACCTATCATCATGAGATGAGAAAGTTTACCCATGTTCAACAACTGTACTATAAATCATTAAACCTTTCCCCAATTAAAAGAAAAATTAAAAACCTAAAGTTTAGGGAGTCGGGCGGTAGCGCAGCGGGTTAAGTGCAGGTGGCACAAAGCTCAAGGACCAACATAAGGATCCTGGTTCAAGCCCCCGGCTCCCCACCTGCAGGGGAGTCACTTCACAGACAGTAAAGCAGGTCTGCAGGTGGCTTTCTCTCCCCCTCTCTGTCTTCCCCTTCTTTCTCCATTTCTCTCTGTGCTAACAATGACAACAACAATAACTACAACAACAATAAAAACCAACAAGGGCAACAAAAGGGAAAATAAATAAATAAATATAAGAAAATTATTTAAAAAACCTAAAGTTTAGATTAACTAGCAAAAAATCTAATCACAATGTTTGTGATCAAATACATATCTGAAGAAGTGTTAATATGATTCAAGGTTGTTTATTTTTCTGGCCAGAGTATAAATTGGATAAAAATTTCAAGACAAATTTAACTCTAGTTGGTGAGAACAAAAATTTAAGTCCTATTTGACTCAGAGAGTCTTTTTCTCCCTGAAAATTACCAAAAGAAAATAACATCTGTGGGGGGAAAAAAAACAGCTAAATATGGAAGTAACTTCCATACTCAAGTACTAGAGAGTAACTTATTAATAGCTAAGTTCTGTTGTAGTCATATAGTTAACTTTGTTATAATTTAATTAAATGTTATTCTGAAAAATATGTAATGATATGAAAAGAGGATCACAAATTAACTCAAAAAATCAGGTTATAAGAGAATTTTGAGAATAATTCTATCTTTATTAAAAAGAATAGATGTCAATTTTTGCATCCAGAGATAGAATGATGCCCAAAACTAGATAGATATCAAAATAAAAATAGATTGAGAGAACCATAAATGTTTAGATCTTCATAAAGATGTGAATAAGGGAGTTGGGCTATAGTGCAGCGGGTTACGCGCAGGTGGCGCAAAGCACAAGGACCAGCGGAAGGATCCGAGTTCGAGCCCCTGGCTCCCCACCTGCAGGGGAGTTGCTTCCCAGGCAGTGAAGCAGGTCTGCAGGTGTCTATCTTTCTCTCCCCCTCTCTGTCTTCCCCTCCTCTCTCCATTTCTGTCTGTCCTATCTAACAACGACTACAACAATAATAACTACAACAATAAAACAACAAGGGCAACAAAAAGGAATACATAAGTAAAATAAAATAAAAAATATTTGGAGATAAAATAAATAGCAATATGTATACAGAATAATAGAAATATACTACATTTAATAATGATTTAGTGGGGACTGGGCAATGCCGCACCTTAAGCACACATAGTACGAAGCACAAGGACCTGCTCAAGGAATTGCGTTCGAGACCCAGGCTCCCCACCTGAAGGGGAGGATGCTTCAAAAGCTGTGAAGCAACCCTGAAGATGTCTACCTTTCCATCTCCTTCTCTATCTCCTTTCCTCTCTCAATTTCTCTCTATCATATCCAATAAAATGGTAAAAAAAAAAAATGTCACAAGGAACAGGAACAGTGGATGGATCTGTAGTGCAATCACTGAGCCTCAGCAATAACTCTGGAGGCAAAAAAAAGAAATAAATTAAATCCACAAGTATAAAAGATTTAGCTATTTATTATCACTGAGAAAGAAAAAGAGAGGGTATACCAGAGCATCACTCTGGCATATACAATGTCAAGGATTAAATACAGAACTTCATACTTGAAAGCCCAACACTCTATCCACTGTACCACCTCCCAGACTACAGAAATACAGTTTATGTAAGTGACTATATTATGTACCATATATCTATTATCTCATACATAGAAATACTTGTACATATTAATGGAATTACATATAACTTTATATAAATATAATTATAGGTTCACAAAGTTATGCTTATGAGTTTAGAAGTGATTATAGCCAGAATTAGACTTTTCCCCTTGTTTAATCTGTCTAATCTTGTTCAGAATCTTTACAATATAAAGATTTAACACTTAACGAAAAAGCAGTTTAAGAAAAGAACAGCATCATCTTACAAAGAATGGTATCGCCCTTTTAGACTTCTCCAAGCTTATAGCTATATTTTTGGTTGATGGTTTTGTCAATTATATGTCATTATATTTGAACATTTCCAGATTAGGGGGGCAGATGGTATTGTGCTAGATTAAGTTTGTTATAATGACGGAGGACTCAGATTCAGACTCCAGTCCATACCTGCAGAGCAGTAGCTTCACAAATGATGAAGCAGTGCTGCAGGTGCCTCTCTATCTCCCTTTTATCTGTGTCTCTATCCAAGAAATGAATAAATACATGTTTTAATGTCTAGATTAAAAATAATTCTCAGCAACAACCATATATGATGTGCATTTTAACTGGTCAAATTGTGGAGAACTTCATTCATTTATTCATCTGATAAAAATCAATGAAGGTACACATTAAAGTCAAAAGAAAGCAATAAATTAGAAGCTACAAAAGCAAAATCTCCAAATCTTGTTCTGACTTTTGTAAAGCATGATAAAATGGCATGGTTCCCCATGCTTCATTTATAAAATGGGGTTAAATGTAACTCCCTCCTACCAAAACAGAGAGGGATAAATACTGACTTAGAGGATATGTATAAAACATAGGACAGTTGTTAAGAGCATTACAAGCATTATTGTTGAAATGGACAATTTGAGTTAATTATGAGAGTCAGTAGAAAATATTTAAACCTAACTATGTTAAGTCTTTGAAAAGATACTTTATTAAACATGTAGCTTTCTTACCTTTTTTTAAAAGGCTAATTTTTAAAATTTTTAAAAATATTTATTTATTTATTTTCCCTTTTGTGCCCTTGTTGTTTAAGATTGTTGTGGTTATTGATGTTGTTGTTGTTGGATAGGACAGAGAGAAATGGAGACAGGAGGGGAAGACAGAGAGAGGGAGAGAAAGATAGACACCTGCAGATCTGCTTCACTACTTGTGAAGCGACTCCCCTGCAGGTGGGGAGCCAGGGGCTCAAACTGGGATCCTTTCGCTGGTCCTTGCCCTTTGTGCCACCTGCGCTTAACCCGCTGCACCACTGCCCAACTCCCTTACCCTTTTTTTTTTATATAGTCTAGAAATCCACAGTGCTCTAATGAGTAGAAATTCAGAAACATCAAGACACATAAAATAAAATGGCACCTAGTTAAGCTTAGAGAATATTGTCATTTTAATTCCTTTACTATCTTGTGAAATATGTAAATAAATGCAAGTAATGATGTTTTCAAATTGGGTGCATCCTTTCAATAAGAATCCTCTGGTTAATTTTTCATAAGTACTCCACACTTCTTTTGAAGTATTCTAGAATTAAACCATTTCAAGTATGTTCACAAGTAAAAATTAGAAAATGTGCTCTTGTGTTAGCAACTGCCTTGTAAATCACTTACTTAATATGATGATTAAAAAAAAAGGGGGAAATGTGAATGTTGGGCTGGACAGTGCATCTACTTTGTCATGCGTTTGTCCCAAGTTTCAGTCCCACTTCCAACCATAACGGGAACCATAACGTCATGGGATAAATAGCATCATGGTTATACAAAGAGACTCTCGTGCCTGAGACTCCAAAGTCCCAGTTTTAATTCCCCACACCAGCATAAACCAGAGATGGGCAGTGCTCTGGTAAATTAAAAAAAAATCAAAAAGTTCTAGTGTTAAAAAAAAAAAAATGAGTGCCAAAGAAAGTGATTTACTTAAAAATACTGAATCTAGCTGAATATATATACATATATATATATATACACAAATGTTATATAGATTAGCATATAGTACTACACTATACTTTACATGTTATGTCATGCATTTTCATTCTAATTGAGATTCTAACTACATAGCTATGTGTGTGTATATATATATATATATATATATATATATATATATATATATGTTGCTATATATCTCAGTTAAGAATGTGAATTGGCTTAAAAGCTCCCAAATGTCACTGGAACTCACAAAAATAGAGCAGCGTCCCATTCTATTATTTTCAAAATGAATAAGTACCACTTTTAGATTCCTACAACTAGAAGTGGGAATTACGATTTAAATAATGGTCACTTAAATTCGGATTCTATGCTCTTCATACTAGAGAGGGGCTAACATATTTGAAAACTCCATTAACTTTTAGATCACTAATATCTTAGCATGGTTAAGTACCCATTTCTCAAAATAAGTATATGTCTCCAAGGACTTTATTAGCCTGATAAAAAGACTCTCTCCTCAGTCCCTCACAATAGTACTGCCAGATACAGATTCTATTTAACTGATTATGATCACTTATCTAGTTGCTTTTCAAATAAAGACTGATATCTCAAATGTTAACAAGAAAATTAAAGATGAGTTTAGCTAGCTCTGTCAGTATGGCAATGGTTGTAAGAAAAAGTTTCATACTGATATTTAAAAGACCTGCTCTCTCACTCTCTAAACATTTCATGGTGAAATCTCTGCTTACGGGAGTTCTAAATTTTATGATTTTAATATAATTCAGCTCTGTAGATATATTTGCCCCTTTTATCTGGTCTACTAATGTTCTGGTGCAGGAAATATCAATGGTAATTCGAAAGGCTTTCAACCCTCAAAATTAAAAAAGTTATCACTTTGTTCTAAAACCACTTGGTGGTGGGGGGGGGTGGCGGCGGCGGTGGTAGTGGTGGTGGTGGTGGTGGTGGTGGTGGTGGTATGTATGTGTGTGTTTTGGAAAATCTGGACATTAGTAGAAAAGGTTTTGTATCTCATATCTACTGTGTTCGACCACAAATGGTTCCTGTTGGTGAAGTCATCTGTACTTCCTGGCACCTGTTAATTGTGCACTTTCTGTATGCTGGCCGAGTAAGCACAACAAAAAAGCCATGAAAAGAAGTTAATTGGGATGAAGAATAAAATGCTTTTTCTCTACCTTAATTACCTCAGTATATGTCACTGCTCAACTGGTCTTCACTTGACATATGAAAAATGCATATGATTAAGTTATACCTTTCTGATTTGCTCACAATCACGTAGTAGACAAACTCAGTGACACAGCATCAGGCTTCAGGGCTGATTAAAAAATGTATTTTTAGTTTACCTTCAAATAAGTAGACTAGAGTCTCTTAAAACTATGATTCATGGGGCCAGTGGTGGTGCACCTGGTTGAGTGCACATGTTACAATGTGCAAGGACCCAGGTTAGAGACCCTGGTCCCCACCTGCAGGAGGAAAGCTTTGTGAGTGGTGAAGTAGTGCTGCAAGTGTCTCTCTGTCTCTCTCCCTCTCTATCACCCTCTTGATTTCTGGCTGTCTCTAGCCAATAAATAAAGATAATAAAAAAAAACTATGGTTAATTAAAAAAAAGAAATAAAAGCTTAAGAGAAATGATACAGCAGTGGAAGAAAACTGAACATTTCAAGCTATTCCACATTCGACAGGATACTAATATATAAATCACTTACATTCTAAGTGTGTTATTTCTTTAGTAATTCTCTTGATTAGTACATGGGAGTTGAATAACTATTAAAAATATATTTATGGGAGTCCGGAGGTGGTGCAGCAGGTGAAGAGCACATGGCACAAAGCGCAAGGACCTGCGGAAGGATCCTGGTTCAAACCCCTGGTTCGAACCCCCTGCACCCACCTGCAGGGCAGTCGCTTCACAGGCAGTGAAGCAGGTCCGCAGGTGTCTATCTTTCTCTCCCCCTCTCTGTCTTCCCCCTCCTCTCTCCATTTCTCTCTGTCCTATCCAACAACGACATCAGTAACAACAAAAGTAAGAACTACAACAATAAAACAAGCGCAACAAAAGGAAACAAATAAATAATTATTACTATATATATATATATATATTTACAATGATTTTTAGTGGTCAAAAGCACTTTAAGGTTCCTCTAATTTACTCAAGTAGTCATTCAACAAAACTTAAATGAAAACACTTGTTGTGTTCTAAGATCTGTGCTACATACTAGGGATACAAAAATGAATAAAATGGGTTGGGCAGAAGCGCATCGGCTTAAGCACACATGGTACAAAGTGCAAGGATCCTGGCTCCCCACATGTAGGGAGGTTGCTTCACAATAGTGGAATAGGTCTGCAGGTGTTTATCTCCACCCCCCACTCCCTGTCTGTCTTCCCTTCCTCTCTCAATTCTCTCTGTCCTGTCAAATAAAATGGGGGAAAAAATGGCTGTCAAGAACAGTGGATTCACAGCGTAAGCACCAAGCCCCAGCAATATATCTGGAAGTAAATAAATAAATAAAACCTTGTTAATCTTTGTGCTTGGGAAACTAACTTTAGATGGAAAATACATTATATGTTGGCCTCCAATACTTTCACTTTCTTTGCACTTTCAGTCCTAACTACCTCAAGTGAGAGAATCCTAAATTTCATGGTAACAGAAATCTGTTTTGAAAAGAAATGTACCTAATAACTGAGAAATATTTTAGTCATATAAATCTAGGCTTATAACTATATATGATACTTATATTTTATGAGCACTGGAGAGCTACTTTAAAAATGAAGTTGCAATTTTCATTGTTCACAACTATGAGCTGGTAATAAGAATATCCCATACTGCCAGCTTTAAAAAATGTAACAAGGTAATGCCTGTAAATATATAGTTTTAGGGTACTTTCACATTAATGTGCTCAGTAAGTGTGAATGCTTACTATGCTCTACAAGCATTAAATTTATAGCAAAATTCTCTTAACTTCCACTAACTGACAACCCAGCTGAATAAAAAAAAAAAATCTACTTGATGTATAAAACATGAACTGATGTCCAAAGTTCCCAAGCACCATAGTATCACACTCCAGCTAAGAACTCAAAGCATTCAAAAATCTTTGTCCAGACCAGATGAAAGTGACATCCTTTTTTATTCTCAAAAGCATCTAGACTGGAATGATAAGCTACTTGGTCACAAAAGGAGCACTCGCATAGTTTACATCCTCTCCAGAGGATCTATCTGTATGCTTACTGGATACTCTTCTGCATTAGTTCTCAGTGTTTTAATTAATTAGTTAGTTATCTAATTATTTTAGAGAGAACAAGAACATTACACTGGCACATGTGATGTCAGGAATCCAGAACTCCAGTCACTATACCACCTCCCAGCCTACCCAGTGGTGTTTTGAAAGCTTTATTATTAATGATTCTGAACTTTTCCTTACCATTATAATTTGGCAATTTGGTTTAAACTTACATAAAATGAAAGCAAATCTTACGGAATTATGTTGGGACTATGTGATAGTTTGGTAGAGCATAGGAGAGCTCTCCCATCCTTGGATGGAGGTCTGGACAGACGCCCGGCTCGTAAGTCTCTCTCGTCATAGTTGTGAGCCAAGAGGGAAAAAGTCTCCCAGACTAAGCTTGCCTTGTTAGTCTCTCAAGCCCACAGAAACCCCAATACTTCCCTCCATTAACTGCAGGCCATATGGCCGCCTACTTTAAGATTCACTTACTCAAAGTTCACAGAGGAGAACACACCTTATCACACACTCCTAGCAGTGCCCTTTGATGTCCTTAATTTGCTTATCTTCTATCTTGCCTTAACTGGTTCAACCCCTCTCCTCCCCTCAAAAGCCTTTGGGTAATTAAATGCTTGCATCAGGAGACTGGGATGCATTGGATCGTGGTGCATCCCGTGAGTACCCATTCATTGGGGAAACTGACGATCCTTCCTAGCCGACTGAATCCACATGGACCCCAGTCACTTTCAAAGCCAGCAACAAGCAGCTCCTGACAGCTTTCAACCTGACCTGTTGACTGGCTATGGAAGAAGGGCAAACGCTAGAATAAGAAGAATCAGGAGACTAATTATCTTGACCTTTATGTATCTGCATCAATTCTTGTCATACCAGCCCCCTACCATAGGGGCAAGCCAACCTTTAAGGAACCTGTAATTTCTGACAAATTTGAATAATGTTCTTTGTTTGATTTTCTACTTAAACATTGCCCATCAGCTAATAAACGAGACCTGAGACCTGAGACTTGAGATCTGAGGTCTGAGCATGCTGCAGGTCTCCCCGGTGTCTTTTACTTCATGCTGTCCCCTGTTGCAAGTGAGAAAGAACCGGTCCATTACCTTTCCCCTGGAGATCACCCCACCAGAGACCCCAACAGAATTATATCTATCTTTTTTTTTAAAAAAAGAAAAACTTTTATTTTGTTTGATAGGACAGAGAGAAGTTCTAGAGGGAAGAGGATAGAGAGGGAGAGAGTCAGAGACACCTATAGCCCTTCTTCACCACTCATGAAGTTGTCCCCCTGCAGGTGGGAACCAGGGGCTTGAAACTGGGTCCTTGTGCACTGTAGTATATGTGCTCAACCAGGTGTACCACCTGGCCCTGGAATTGGATATATCTTAATTAAAATCTACATAAACTAATGGAAAGTACTTCAGGACAGGACACAATAAGCACTCTAAATGCTTAAGAGATGAGTACTTCCTACTTCAATCTCTTCAGCTTTTGCTGAAATCCATGAAAAGTCAAAGTAAAAACTGTGAGGGATGCAATTAAAATGTGGGATTTGTCAGTAGATGCTTGCTCACAAATACATATTACTATTAAACTGCTTTGAAAGGAAATAATTTGTTCAAGTCCAAAAATCTAATAAATGAATCACCTAAGTATGTCTGAAATACAAGTTTATGCTAAATAGTATCCAAGCTCACAGTCATACTGATGAGGCAGTATGTGAACATCAGAGTAAGCAAGAAAATGTACTGTCAACTTTAAAATGCAAGACCAAAAAGGATTAATTTGCCAAATCTAGAGGATTTATTGCAACTTTTTATAACAAAAGAGCAATCAAAATTAAGGATAAATGTCAGAATCAGCAATATATATATATATATAATATTATATATATATAATATATATATAATAATATAATATATAATATATATACACAAGTATGAATAGGGTCTTTTTATATACATACTCACATGCTCATAACTAAGGAAAAACTGCAAAGCTTTCTGAGGAAAAGTGTGGAAAGATTTGGTGTATCCTGGTAATTTATTTTCTATGTATCCTACTATAAATTAAGTGTCTATAAATTCTGCTGTTAAACAGTGAATATATATATATATATACATACATATTAATCTGAAGTTAATCAATGCATAAACTCATGTTAAATCAGAAATTATTATGGCATTTCAGCAATCACTATGAAATGAGCCTAGATATAAATGGAGACTAGCCTGGAACTCTCTAACAATAAAAATAGAATATAGATGTCAGCTTTCAGTGATTGAGTTGTTTCCTGCTTCACATGATCATCTTAATTACAATAAGAATAATAAAAATGCAAACTTAAAATAATAATAAAAATACAAACAAAATGTAGCTAGTGGATTTTTAAATTTTTAAATATTGAAGACTGCTATATTTGTTTTACTAATGTAGTGGGAGATAAGCAGTTAAAAGGACCTACACTGTTAAGCACTTTTATACGCAATAAAACCCTTTTTTTCCATACTCTACTTCCATATGCTAAAATTTCTGCTTTCTGCTAATACTGTTTTTTTATTTTTTGGTTTTTGTCAGTTTATTTTTAAAATTTTTTTATTATCTTTATTTACTTACTGGATAGAGACAGCCAGAAATCAAGAGGAAAGGGGGGGGGATAGAAAGGAAGAGAGATACTTGCAACACTGCTTCACCACTTGTGAAGCTTTCCCCCTAAAGGTGGGATCAGGGACTTGAACCTAGTTCCCTTGTGCATTGTAACATGTGCACTCAACCAGGTGCACCACCACCCAGCCCCCAATAATATTTTTTTTAGATATTACCACATCAACTAAAATCATGGTTAATTCCATTCTCTATCTCTCTCTAAACATATAATAGAATGCCACCCCACTTCTTCAACCACATTTTTTTCCTTCTCTCTGCCCTCACTTCTTCTCTCACACCACTCCTCTCACTTTAATCCAGCTTTCAATCAGAAGCCATAGCAGCCTTGATAGAACACAAATGACAGATCCACCTACAAAATGGAAGCGCAAACTCTTTCCCATATCATTATGAACATTCAAAAACTCTTAATTATGCCAGAGACACCCCTTACAGTGTCTTAGCAACTACTGTTGTGAAGTTTTTTAAGTCCTTTCTAAATACCTGGGAGAGGTAGTTAATTTTTTTATCTTTCTTGCCATCAAAAAGTGAAATAAATCATTTGTTTCAAATATTCAGAAAATTTCTAATTTAGAATTTTTACTACTTCTACTTGGTAAATATACATATCTACTGACCAAGAGAAAATTAATTAGTATGAAAATTCTTTGATGTCATTATGTTTTCACTTCAACACACTTAGAACAATGCATAAGCTTATCATAGAGCTTTACTAAGTGATCTTTTAATTAATTAATATTTTACCAGAGCACTGCTCAGCCCTGGCTTATGCTGGTGCGGAGGATTAAGCCTAAGATGTCAGACATGAAAGTCTTTTTGCATAACCATTATACTATCTCCCCCCACCCAAGTCTTCTTTTTAAATGTTGGCTATTTTTATGTTTAAAAGATGTCTTGCCTGCCTTTTAGCCTGAAGTTTAGAATATCTGTGCTGCACATTTAGTTACTAAATAATTTGGATGAATACAACATTCTGCTTGCTAAAAGTAAAACATAACTTCTCTTTTAGATTAGACTTTTAATTTTCCAATTTCATAAATGTGAAAACTTTTACAAAGTATATATCTAAAAGAAAAAACAAAATGGTGTCTCCTGCTCCTATAATAAAAATACATAATTCATCATTTACAAATGACTTGTCATAAAACACTGGTTTGCTAAGATAATGCATAGTTGAGAGGGTTTTCTTCCAGTCCCTACCAGCAGGGGGAAATCTTCACAAGTGGTGAAGCAGAACTGCAGGTGTCTCTCTGTCCCTCTCCCCCTCTATTTCCCCTTCCCTCTCAATTTCTGGCTGTCTCTATTCGATAAGTAAAGATAATAAAAGAAATTTTTTTTAAAAAGCAATGATGAGAGGGTTGTCTTTCTCAAACTGAAAAAAGTAATAACTGGGTTAGTTAAAGCCGATGCACCAAAATTATGCTGCCCTTATGCTTTATTAATGGTTAGTTTATGCTTATAAGTATATTCACCTATTCTCATATTGAGAGATGAACCTGAATAGCAAATTTTCCCTCTAGCACCTCAGAAGTATATTCAGTTATATTTTACCTTTTTGTTTGAAGTAACTGGTAAATGTATCCCTCCCTTCACCCATGGAAATATTTGACGTTTAAAGAACCTTTATATATTTAATAGGTAATTTTTAACTTTCTCACAATAAGGTTTCCATGAGGGAAACTCAAGCAGACATTAAGCAGTTTCCAGGATTTTTTAATTAAATCAGAATTCATAAGGATTACTTAGCTACATCTGTTCACATGACCAAGTTGAGATGAGTGCAATAACCAAGCAAAAACACTATCAATAGAACATGACAGTGATAAAGATTGTTACTGTGTCAAATGCAAATCCTCAATACAAAAACATTACTGAAAATGATGTTACAGTAAAATAGAGACTACATAATACAGTGCACTTATAATTAGAGCAATGTAGTCTACACAGATGTAGTTCTTTTTTATGTAAAAATGAGCAAAAACATACATTACTATCTAGAGATCCTTGATAATTTTTTTAAAAAGACTTTAAAAGGAATTATGCTTTCTATAAAGTAGACTATACATTTTTAGCACATTCAAATTGTAAAGAAAGAAAATCTGTGTTCATTCATCTGTGTTACATATATATATATCACTCTTGAATAATGCTCTACTGTGTCATGTGCACCACTCAGGTTCAAAGCCTAACCTGAAGGACACTTTGGTAATGTTCCTGTTCCCCATTGCCCACCTCTTTCTCGGTCTTTCTGTCTCTCTGTCTCTATCTAAAATAAATAAATAATAAATAATGATAGAGAAGTAGTATAAGGGTGAATGTTTACAGAGAATCATTAATATTTAATTAATAATCATTTATTATCTAAAATAAATAAATAACAAATAAGGATAGAAAAGTATAAGGAGGAATGCTTACAGAGAATCATTAATAAAGAAAGTTACACAACCACATTGATTGCTCTCATTTCCAATTTATGATTCCAACACCTAAGTGGGCCTTGAGTGCTGGCAGACAGTGATCCAAAAGTCTCTTAAAAATGGATGGGTGTGGCTGCCCACACTTAAAAGGACTATACTTGGTTTTATCACAGCTGTCACTGTCTTTAATTTTTTAAAAATTTATTAATGAAGCTTTCACATACTGTATTAGTCCCTCAAGTCAAATTCCTATAATGCTCTTCCAAATGACTGTTTCACATCTTGTCTTTTATTAATCCCAGGTCTTTTCCCCTTCTCCTGTACACATTAGTTTACTACAGGGAAAATGAAAAATAATCCAAAGAAACTTTGTACTTCCTACTATAGCCATATTCAATACTCTACTTAAATAAAATAATAAATCCCTCTCTCCACCATCACAGTAATTTCCATCAGGAACATCATCATAAGCCCTCTCATGGGCTACTCCAGGAATTTGTCCTCCCTATAAAAGTAGCAATGGTAGGGATTGCCACACAGTCTGAAGGGAGGCTGGGTCATCTTACCCTACCACTGGAGGAAGATTAGAGTGCAGCCTAGAACATTACCAGCTGTGACCATGAACTTTGAACACAGATGTCAAGGGGTTTGGAGGTTATACAGGCTCTTATGTTAAATATGAATAGATATGAGTCCTTGGTCAGATCAATATGGGAAATAGTTTATTTTATTTATATATTGTCTTCAAGTTTGGGAGCTACTCTCTGCCCTGTTCTAGTCTGATTCTCAATTCTGATACCATCTTCCTATACAATACTTATAATCCACGTGCAGGTTAGCTATCAAGTTCAAGCAAAAATTACCACAGTCATGGGCACCTAACAACATACCTAAAGTAGAGTTCCTAGCTTCTATCTATCCTAAAATCCCTATTCCCATCTGCTTTATTCCTATTTTATGATTCCTATTTATTAAACATTTTGCCCTGATATATATCTTACTGCCTTTTTTTTCTTTATTGGGGGATTAATGTTTTACAGTCAACTTCTGCATGTGAATGAGATCATCCCATATTCATCCTTCTGTTTCTGACTTATTTCACTTAACAGGGTTTATTCAAGCTCCAACCAAAATGGGCTGAAAATGATGAAATCACCATTTTTATTTTTAATCTGAAAATGTCCAATAGTTCTAGTTTATTTCTTCATTTAGCTCCTTTGTTTCTTTATTGAATTTCTGCCTGGATGATCTGTCAAGTGGAGAGAGTGAGGTGTTTAAGTCCCCTACTATTACTGTGCTGCTGTTAATTTTTCGCTGTAGCTCTTTCAGTAGATGTTTGATGTCTTTAGATGGCCTCTCCTTGGGTGCATAGAGGTTGATGATCATTAAGTCTTCTTGATTGATTGATACTCTGAGCTCTAAGTAATGTCTACTCCTATCTTTTTAAATTTTATTCATTTTAAGGTCTATTATGTCAGACAGTGAACACAGCTGTTCCTGTCCTTTTTTGTGGTCCATCAGTTTGTATGATAGTTTTCAATCCTTTCACTCTGAGTCTGTGTTTGTATTGTAGAGTTAGGTCCTTCAGACAACAGATGGCTGGGTTGTATTTTCTGACCCATCTTCCTACTCTATGGCTTTTAGTAGGTGAATTCAGGCCATTGAAATTTATTGATAATATAGATTGAAGATATTTTAATGTGATTATTATAGATTTTTAGAGTGTTCTGATATATGGCATGTTTATGGTGATCTGACTGTTTATAGGAGACCTTTCAGAAATCCTTTCAGGGCAGGCTTGGTGATAGTAGATTCCTTCAACTTTTGCTTGTCTGAGAAGGTTTTTATGCCTCCATCTAGTCTGAATGACAGTCTAGCAGGATACAGTAGTCTTGGTTGAAAGCCTTATTCATTGAGCACTCTATAGATACATGGCCATTTTCTTCTGGCCTATAGTGTTTGTGTGGAGAAGTCTGCTGCTAATCTTATGGGTTTTCCTCTGTAGGTGACTCTTTGTTTTTCTCTTGCAGCCTTCAGGTTCCTTTCTTTATCCTTATTCCTTTTCATTCTAAATATGATGTGTCTTGATTTCTTTAAGTCTGGGTTAATTCTGTTAGGGACCCTCTGGGCTTTTTAAACCTTTATGTCTTTTATGTTGTCTAGATTAGGAAGTTCTCATCTATTATGTCCTGAAGAATGCTTTCTTCCCCCCCCTTTCTTCCCCTGGTATGCCTATAATGGATATATTATTTATTTTTAAGTCATCCCATATGTCTCTATTGTTGTTTTCAGAATATCTTAATCTCTTTTTGAGATCTCTTACTTCTTTCTTAGTTTTCTCTAATTTGTCCTCAATCTTGCTAATTCTGTCTTCAGCCTCATTTTTTTCTATTCTCTCTCCCCTCTGTTGTTTTCTGTTGCTGAGCTATTTTGTTACATTATTCTGATACTGTATTAGTTTGTTCAGCTACTTGTGTTATTGGCTCAACTATTTCAGCTTTCAGCTCTCTAATTACCTCTAGATAGTCCTTTCTTCCAGAGTCTTTCTGTATTTCTGATGACAATTCTTGAAAACTCTTTCCTCACTTCTGTGACTAATTCCTCAGCTAGCATTTGGATGTTGATCTCATTCTTCTGTGTTTCTACCTTTGGGGGGATTTAGCTGGACTTCTGTCCAGGTTCATTTCTCTAGTGTTTCTCCTTGGTTTAACCATTATTATAGTGTGTTATGAGGTCCTTCTCTCAGTACTTTTCCACTGATCACTCTTGCCTGGATTGACTTAAAGGATTCACAGTTGTATAAATTAGCAGTTGTTTCAATGTTATCTCAATCTCTGAGTTGAAGCACAGTGGCTATTAAAGCCTCATTTGTTCTTTTTCTTCCCTGTAGACTATGGTAGCCTGGGGGCTTTTTACCTATAAGTAGGCATTTTAGCTTAATCACTCACTCCAGTTACTTGGTGGTTTCCCAAAGTAGTCCCGGTTTCATCTTGTTGCAGTGATCTTTGATATTCCTTGTTCTTTAGAGAAGTTTCTCAACTGGGTAGAGCTAGAGGTCTAGGTACAGTTGTGGTCTCTGAATGCTCTGGTAATTTGGTCTCTTACTGCTTTTCAATCACTAAGTTGCAGATGTACTATAATTTTATCCTGAACTCTCTGGGCAGATGAGCTCACCAATATGCCATAGAACCTCACCTCTGCAGAGCCCTATGCCACTAGGGAAAGATAGAAATATACTAGGGGTATGGATCAACCTGCTAACACCCATGTTCAATTACAGAAGCTAGACCTTCCACTTTCTACATCTCCATAAAGAATTTTGATCCAAACTCCTAGATGGGTAAAAATGTTAAGACAAGGCTCTGAACTCCAATTTGATCAGAACTTAGAGAGAGAAGATAAAAAAAGAAAAGAAGAAGAATGGAAGGCCACTCAGAGGATTTAGGTTTGACTTAAAAGGAAGAGAAGAAAGGACAATAGAAAGAAATGGAGAAATATATATACGTATATATAGATAGTTACAAAATTAATAGTCAATGCATACCTGTCATCTTGGGAGAAATGCTGAAATTTCCATTAGAGGAAATGAGGACACAGAAATCTGGTTGTGGAAAGGTGTGGAATTATACCTTTTATAATTTTTTAAATCAATATTAAATCAATAATAATATTTTTAGAATTACCTATTTCATAAAACAGTTTATTTCTTCAGAAGAAAGACTGAGTAACAGTAAAAGGCAAGTGAGGAAGCAATGAGAAAAAGAAGGTAAGTAATAAACAACAAAGGCATAGGAATTAATACAAAAAGTGTATCCTCTAAAACTTAAAAAATGAACGTGTCCAATTTAAAAAGAGTTAAAAAAAAAACTTCTGGGGTTTGGGTGGTAGCACAGCGGTTAAGTGCACATGGTGCGAAGTGCAAGGACTAGCATAAGGATCCTGGTTCAAGCCCCCAGCTCCCTACCTGCAGGGGAGTTGCTTCACATGCTGTGAAGCAGGTCTGTAAGTGTCTATCTTTCTCTCCCCCTCTCTATCTTCCCCTCCTCTTTCCATTACTCTCTGTCCCATCCAACAATGATGACATCAATAACAACAATAATAACAACTACAACAGCAATAAAACAAGAAGGACAACAAAGAGGGGGTAAAAGTCCAAAAAAAATTCTATTCACAGATTAAATTTATAGCCAAATATACTAACTGCTTTGTGTGTTAATAATACTCTCATGATACTTTCATGATTTTCAATTCCATAAAATACTTCCATTTTGAAAACATGGGAAACAATTTAAATTATAGAAAACTAATCTTAAAGGAAAACATTCACAGAAAATCATGTGCATAAGTTGCTCCCTTATTGCCAAAATTCAGAAATGATTAGATATGCATTCTTACACAACTAGCTGAAGAAACTGTGGTATTTTCATACAGTGGAATATTAACCATTGATTTAAAAAATGAGCTATCAAGCAACAAAGACATAAAAATGCCATAAACTCATATTGAGAAAAGGCAAAGCTAGAGATGAAAAACATGAGTAAAGAAGCTGAGGGGAAGTACCAAGGATGAAAAGTTGAAGCACAGAAAGCATTTAGCTTAAAGAAGTGATTCTGCACAATTCTGTAATGAATGGCATATACTAGTATGTTGTCACACATCTGTCTAAAACTCATTGTGTGTAAATCACAAAGCACCAACACTAATATGAACTTTAACAGGTCAGAGTTAGAAGAAGAGCTGACCAGAGAAGGTCCAAGTTTGAGTTCCACCACCACAGGGAAGTACCCTGCCAGTAGAAGGAAACTGATACTGAGGTGTCTCTCCCTCTCTCTTGGCCTCTCTGACTAAACAAAAAACAACCAGGGAAACAGAAGAATGTGTGGCACCCAGGCTTTTAAGAAATAAAAAAAAAAAAACATCAATACTGATCTATGAACTGTCACAAATGCATTCAGCTAAAATAAGGTATTAATAGAAAGAAATGGAAGTGAGGGTGTTTATTTGAACTCTAGCCTTTATGCTTAATTTTGTCTATAAAACTAAAACTGCTGTTTTAGAAAACAAGAGCTACTGTCTGGAGATTCATACTAAGGAAACTAATTGTTTACATTATTAGGAACATGCACAATTATGAAATTATCATCTTTAACAGGAAGAGATGGTAAATTTGTAATAAAGAAACTCCAATCTGAAAATCCTAATTAGATACTGTTCTCATCTCCATAAGGACAACTTAAGGACAAGATTATCTTGCAGAATACTTTATGCTAAAACACATTATGAACAGTGACTAGGAAAGAACTTTGTTTCTGTTCTTCCTAATAAGAAACATGAACAGCCCTTTAAGTACTTACATGTTTTATGGAGCATTACATCACTGTGCAATCTGTTATTATTTGTAAAATATTTATTTCACATCACTCTGGTGAGTTGATTTGGGTTTCATTTTCATGGAGAACTGCAGAGAAGCTTTCAGACATTCTAAACTTTCTCTCTGTAGAATTATTAATTGGGACTACTCTGGTAAGAGAAATTATTTCTCAGCAATCATACAGAAAGAATTATAATCTATACAGGGAGTCGGGCGGTAGCGCAGTGGGTTAAGCGCACTTGGCGCAAAGCATAAGGACCAGCATAAGGATCCCAGTTTGAGCCCCCGGCTCCCCACCTGCAAGGGAGTCGCTTCACAGGCGGTGAAGCAGGTCTGCAGGTGTCTCTCTTTCTCTCCCCTTTCTGTCTCCCCCTCCTCTCTCCATTTCTCTCTGTTCTATCCAACAATGACGGCATCAATAACAACAATAACAATAACAACAATAAAAACAACAAGGGCAACAAAAAGGGAAAATGAATAAATAAATATTTTTTAAAATCTTAAAAAAAGAATTATAATCTATAGAAAACCAAAATTTAAGTGTAGCTGGAGATAGGATGAGAGCTACTGAAACACAGTGGGGTTCACAGAACGTGGGCAAGTTCTGTTCCCAATGTCATGCTGATTCACTATTTGACCTTGCTCAAAGATTCTCAGTGTGCACATAGCAACTAAGCAAAAATCCTAAGTATCTTCTTCATGCTCCTATCACAGCCCCTGAATTAATAAAATACAAGCATTTTTAAAAGTACTGTTAAGAAATGCAAAAAAAACCCACTATTATTTATGCAAACTGTGATGGAAAAACAGGAATGTATTAATTCAGAAAAATTTTAAGTAGTGTCTAGAGGGCTGGCACAAATACAAGATGTCATTTGTTCTGAGATAAATTTACTCTCTATTTCTATGCAAATGTGTGGAAGGAATGGAATACTGCACACACAAATCTACAACTACAAAATGCAACCAGAGATTTTGAAGTTGAATTTAGTTCACATTCAAACAAAGATCAGTTTCCACACACTTTTGCTTTGTTTTATCCATGAAAGGCCCAGCTGCTTGCACAGCTGTCTACTCAGTCATTCTCAAACTTAGCTTTATTAGTAGGATTCTGTAATCCTGCTATTTCCTTTGGATCTAAAATGGGAGGCACATATTTCCTTTGTTGGAAGGTCATGCAGAAAAAACTTTTGACTCTATCAATGTGAATGAAGATTACCAAGAAGTCATTACATAAAGATTATTATACAAGCACATGACACTCGTAAAAACTCAACACTGACGGAGTTATTGCAACTTCATTAAATAGTGATAGAATAATCAAGCATTTCAATGACAAATCAGCTTTTGTTAAAATCTGAAGTTTCTATGATTTGGATTTAAATCACAAGTCAGTATGGAAAAACTGTGGACTAAAAAGAAAACACAGTAGCACGGGAAAGAATGCCACTTTCCTAAGACTTGTGCAGGCAATTTCATTCAGATCAATACCAGTGATAGGGAAAGCAAGACATTACAGTACAGCTGCCCCAGTGCTATAGCAATCCCATGTGGTGCTGGGACTTGAACCTATGCTGAAAGACATGTTCTGACCCACTGAGATATTTTTCCTGCCCTCCATGACTTTTCCCATTTGTCAGAATAAGCAGAGTAACTGTGAGTTGTAGAGTAGTGTATTAACAAACTGGAGTCAGAAGACCTATCTCTAACACTGAATGACGGTGTGAGCTTAGGAAAATATCTGGACCTCTGTTAAAATAAAACATGAGGGGAGGGGCTGGTAGTAGTACACCCAGTAGAGTGTACATGTCGCCATATGCAGAGACCCAGGTTCAAGTCCCTGGTTATCCCTACCTATGGGGGATGGGTGGGGTGGACTTTAGTCAACAATATTTATACCCTTTTCCTATATTAGGGAGCTACTCTCTTCCTTAATCCAGCTTTCTGTTCCTTTTCTAGCCATAGGCCCCTTGGAATAGAACTAAAATATGCCTACTAGCTATCTACAAAATGGAGGACTCCCCCCCCCCAACTCTTCATCTGCACTATTCCAATAATTTGTTTGGCTTTGTATGTTAACTCTCTTTTCAGCCATCAGGTTCCAGATACTACCATGATGCCAACCAGACTTCCCTGGACAGACAACCCCACCAATGTGTCCTGGACCTCCACTTCCCCAGAGCCCCACCCTACTAGGGTAAGAGAGAGATAGGCTGGGAGTATGGATCGACCTGCCAACGCCCATGTTCAACAGGGAAGCAATTACAGAAGCCAGACCTTCAACCTTCTGCATCCCACAATGGGGATAAAGAAAAGGAAAACTATCAAGGGAGGGGATGGGACAGAGAGAGCTAGTGGAGGGAATTGTGTGGAGTTTTACCCCTCTTATCCTACTGTTTTGTCAATGTTTCCTTTTTATAAATAAAAAATTAAATTAAAAAAAAAAGAAGTCAGATGGATAGCACTCACCAACCCCTGTCCATTGGAGGCACTCTATTCTTTTGTATTCTTGGAGACTATTATAAGATTTAGTTTGATAAAAATGCTTCTTTTTCTATGTATTATTTATGTACTTTAAATAATTAGTTGGCATATATAGTCTTTTGCAGAACTGAGAGACAGAATAGAAAGAAAATATGATAAATTGAAGATACAACACGGGTAGTCCTTCAAGTAGATCTATATCAGAGGCAACACAGTGGTGGGAAGGATACAGTGCAAAGAGAACTCAAAGAACATCTTACCAATTTTGACTATGTTCAGTCTATATTTCCATCACTGGGGCCTAAGAGTATATAAAACTCAAGTGCAAAAAGACACGAATCTGCCATTAAAATAACAATTGACAGAGAGTCTGGCGGTAGCACATCAGGTTAACCGTACATGGCACAAAGTACAAGGACCAGCATAAGGATCCTGGTTTGAACCCTGGCTCCCCACCTGCAGGGGAGTCTCTTCACAAGTGGTGAAGCAGGTCTGCAGGTGTCTATCTTTCTCTCCCCCTCTCTGTCTTCCCCTCCTCTCTCTGTTTCTCTCTGTCCTATCCAACAACAATGATATCAATAACAACAATAATAACTACAACAATAAAACAACAAGGGCAACAAAAGGGAATAAATATTAAAAAATTTTAAAAAATAATTCACAAATGGAACACTGATTTTTTAAAAAATTCCAATATGTCTTTAACAATGAAAAGGGAACACTCTTAAATGTATTGTCTTTCCAAATTTTTCACATTTTGGTGAAAGTGCAAAATTCTATAACTGTATAATATGGATATCAGATTGACATTGTCTCACAGAGACCGACATATCTGTAACATATTCTAGTGATTCCACTCATAGTTAATTACCCAAGAGGAATAGCAACCTGTACCAACTATTGATTAAAAAATCTAAATTTCTTTATTTATTGTTGCCCAAAACTGGAAACAACCCAGATTTCCATCAACAGATAAATAGATAAATAAATTGTGATATATAAGTAGATAAATTATATGTATGTATCTAACTAATAAAAAACTGAGAAATCACAAAAACATTGTGCCAATTGAAAATAGTCAGCATATAGATAATAATATTATAGTGATTATGATTGATCACAATGTTTTATTTTAATGATCCAAGTAAATTTATCACATTGCCACAGTCTAACCTCACTCATATGAAGATGCTTAGACCCCAGACATCTAGAAATGTCCAACTGCCTGTCCTCACTATTCAGACAAAATCTATAGGTGGCTATAATAACAACCATTATTTTTCTCTGATGATCTAAAATGCCTCAGTAAAATCTGATTACTCACACTTTCTTCGTTGTCTCCTGAGATGGTATTAATTTTAACTAAATAGGACTATTTTCATGATATTGTAATTCCATTTAAATGTATACTTTTTTTTTACTATTTTTATTTTTATTTATTGGACAAGGACAGCCAGAAATCAAGAGGGAAGGGCATGACAGAGAGGGAGACAGACAGAGAGACACCTGCAGCACTGCTTCACCACTCGCAAAGCTTTCCCCCTGCAGGTGGCGGCCGGGGGCTCGCACCCGTGTCCTTGCACAGTGTAATACATGCACTCAGCCAGGTGTGCCACCACCCAGCCCCCAAATGTATACTTTCTATAGCCCCACCCCTGCATTTCTGGCTTTTATTATAAATTATTTATTTTATTTATCAATAAAAGAGAGAACCAGACATGAAGTGACCAGAATTAAACTCCCAACCCCACAGTAACAAGTTCTGTATGCTATTCATTAAGCCACCTCGCTGGCTGCCCTACCTCTGACTTAGCATATCCACTTTGCAAGCAATTAAAGAGCTCACCTTTAATCATAATGACTGTGTATATGTGCAGGCTGCGTTATATTGCTAACTTCCAAAGTTAACTCTCTTAGAAGGCAAGTGATGAACCAAGCTTGAAGCAGAAGTATTCATATCAGAAGGAAAAGACACTTCAAAAAAATAGTGACACAGCCAAACTAAACTACCAGGCATTCCCCCATGACTACTGAAGTTCCCATTACTGCACAAATGTAGGTTGATGTTAACCCCAGATCTGGAGCCTCCTCTCTCTCCTTCTCCTTCTGTCTCTCCCTCCCTTTCTCCTAGCAATCTGAGTATGAGCCAGGTGTGTTATGAAACTCACATCCATAATGATCATTGGTAAGGAACATCTTACAGTCTTGAAACTATGACTAGGAATGACTAGATGTCTTTTCAGCTTACAGTTTATCAGTCTTTATCTACACATTACAAAACTACTAAAATAATCCAGCAAACTCCCAGAATAACATGCTGAAGACCATTTGGCAGCACAAAAGTAATAAGACAAATAATTACAATGAACTTAATTGACTATAAGTGCACAAATAGATCCTCCAGAGCTCAAATCCAAGGCAAACAAAGGAGGGGTAATTGGATCACAAAATTATTGACAATGAGACCAGGGAAAGAAAGATGGACAGATATCAGGAACTCAGCCTGAAGTGCTGCTTATCTTTTAAACCTCATGGAGGGCATTGTATCTTCCCTACCTTTACTCTCAGCTTAACTCTATTCTTACATTGTTTCATTGTGGATCCCCTCCCCAATAAAGTCATATTGTTAAGAAGACTCAGTCTGTGTTTTAAAAACTTTGAGACATACAATTAATTTCCCCCCTCTCATATTAATTAACTAGTGATTTATATGACTACACTTTACTAGGAGTGTACATAAACACCATTCCACAACCAAAAGACTGTGACCCATCCTACCTTCCCACCCCCACCCCCTACTGGCCCAGGAAGCCGCATGTCTAACCCTCACCACAGGGTTTTTACTTTGGTGCCCTACTTCAGATTTAGTCAAATCCTGCTTTTAGTTTCCCTTTCAGATCTTCTTTCTCAACATCTGTTGATAAGTGGGATAATTCCATACTCATCTTTATCTTTCTGACTTAGTTCACTTAACACAATTCCTTCTAGTGCTGTCCAAGATGGGTCAGAGAAGGTAGGTTCATTGTTCTTGATAGCTGTATAGTATTCCATTGTGTATATACACCACAGCTTTCTCAGCCACTCATCTGTTGTTGGGCACCTGGGTTGCTTCCAGGTTTTAGCTATTATGAATTGTGCTACTATAAACATAGGAGTACACACCTCTTTTTGGTTGGGTGTTATGGAGTCCTTGGGGTATAACCCCAGGAGAGGAATTACTGGATCATATGGAAGGTCCATGTCTAGCCTTCTGAGAGTTTTCCAGACTGCTCTCCACAGAGGCTGTACCAATTTATATTCCCAACAGCAATGTAAAAGGGCTCCTCTGTCCCCACATCCTCTCCAGCATTTGTTGCTGCTGTCCTTTTTGATGTATGCCATTCTTACAGGAGTGAGGTGGTATCTCAGTGTTGTCTTAATTTGCATTTCTCTGACAATCAGTGACTTAGAGCAGTTTTTCATATGTTTGTTAGCCTTTTGGATCTCCTGAGGTGAATGTTTTGTTCATATCCTCTGCCCATTTATGGATGGGGTCATTTGCTTTTTTGGTGCTAAGTTTGCTGAGCTCTTTATATATTTTGGTGATTAGTTTCTTGTCTGATGTATGGCATGTGAAGATCTTCTCTCATTTTGTGAGGGGTCTTTTTGTTTGTTTAATAGTTTCTTTGGATGTGCAGAAGCTTTTCAATTTGATGTAGTCCCATTGGTTTGTTTCTGCTTTGGTCTTTCTTGCAATTGGGTTTATTTCATCAAAGATGTCCTGGAGATGTAGGTGGGAAAGTATTCAGAGGCAACCAGTGGCACAGCTATTTACAAGATACTGGGTACTATACAGCAAACCCTAACAAAAGGACTTTTCAAAGTTAACCCAATTACCAAATAATGTGATGATAACATTAACTATCTATTGTCTTTTGGAACCCTAAGACAGCAAGAACCTCACATCTCCACTATAGAGCCTATATTTCCCCCAGTCCTGGAACCTTAGGATAGGGCCCACTTTGCCACATGCCTCTCCCAATCCCTATCAAATAATGTTGTATCAGCTGATCGCAACCTAATCAACGCAACAATTGCCACCTTAACATGCTTCAGCTCAGACTGTGTCCAGAGACTTCAGGTGTGGAATGACAACCCTTCAGCTTCATTACTCAGGTGAGACCTTTCCTTTCATAGCATTCTCTAATTCCATCCCAGGTGGATCACTTTCTAAGTCCCAAAACCTAGATATACACCAGGTTCTGTGATAGAGAGCATATGTTCACACGTATCCATTATCAAGTGCAAAATATATACCTGAAAGCAGAAGTACACTAGAGTTTGCAGTGAGTACCCCCCCCCCCAACACTTCCTCTCCACTATTCCAACCTTTGGGTCCATGATTACTCAACAACTTGTTTGGCTTTGTATGTTAACTCTCTTTTCAGTCACCAGGTTCCAGATGTCATCAGGATGCCAGCCAGGCTTCCCTGGACTGAAGACCCCACCAATGTGTCCTGGAGCTCAGCTTCCCCAGAGACCCACTCTACTAGAGAAAGAGCGAGACAGACTGGGAGTATGGACTGGCCAGTCAAAGTCCATGTTCAGCGGGGAAGCAATTACAGAAGCCAGACCTTCTACCTTCTGCAACCCACAATGACCCTGGGTCCATGCTCCCAGAGGGATAGAGAATGGGAAAGCTATCAGGGGAGGGGGTGGGATATGGAGATTGGGTGGTGGGAATTGTGTGGAGTTGTACCCCTTCTACCCCATGGTTTTGTTAATTTATCCTTTCTTAAAAAAATAAATTAAAAAAATAAATAAATAATAAAGTCATATTGTATTCACATGCTAATGAGTTTAGTCATAAATTAAACCATTACACTCTGGTGGAGATCCAAGTCTCATATTATACAGACACAACGAGTTACAAATTGTATAATCCATTTATTTAGGAAAAAAACCTATCAACAATAACCAGGAACGGATATGGCTATGAAAGAGAAAAGAGAAAACTGACCACAAAAGGTCATCAGTCAAACTGAGGAGTGATGGAAATCTTTATCTAAACTGAGGTATTTTCTCCAGCTGTACTCATCCCACTCCACTTGATAAAGAACGTTTATAAAGTGAAAATTTACTTCAATAAATGTATCTTTCCCTACCAAATCCCCCCCAAAAGATCTATACTATTTGATACTTTAAATGTCTCAGACAGCCCCCTCCATTTATGGATTTTATAACCTTGGGTCTGCTCACAAATTATAATTACATGGAAATATTGTTTAAAAGGAATCACAAGACCTAAATCCTTATCGCCTCTGTGACTTTGATCAAATCAGTTGATCACAGTTACATTCAATTTCTTTTTAAGAAAGCTTTAAATGCTAAAAATCTTTCATTTTTTGAGGTTAAATGAAAAGAGAATGTAGTTTCAAAGACCCATATGTCATGATACTGGACTTAAATTATATAATTAATAAAACCTTAACATTTTAAAGATCTTTCAATTTTCAAAGTGCTTTTACATGCATTACTTCATTTTCAGCCTATTAAAATATATTTTTGATGTTACACATTTGTCAATGTTATTTGTGAAAAACTAATAATTAAATATCCATCTTCTAAAATATATAAGTATATAATGGTTGTTGTATGTCTACATAATTTAGTTATTTTTTAATCTGGAGCCTTGCATATGCACAATTGCACTGCCCTGATCAACTTTTCTTCCTTCCTTCCTTCCTTCCTTCCTTCCTTTCTTTCTTTCTCTCTTTCTCCCTATCTTTCTTTCCTCCTTTCTTCTTTTCCTTCTTTCTTTCTTTTTCTTTCTTTCTTTTCAGATAGTAAAGAGAGAAGGAAAGACAGACAGAGAAAGGGAGATACCACAACGCTATTCCACCATTCTGGGAGCTTCCCGGTGCCATCCATGGTGGTTCCATGTGGTGCTGGGCTCAAACCCAGGCCTTCACAAATGGTAAGGTGTGTGCTCTTTCAGGTAAGTTAACTCCCTGGCCTTCAATGTACTTTATATTAATGAAATTTTCCTAGCTTATAAGTTAGTGCAAAGTAAATTACAAAGATAGCATAATTTATGAAGATTCCATTTTTTGTGTAATCTCTGAAAGAATATTTAGCTATCAGGAGTCGGGCAGTAGCGTAGTGGGTTAAGCGCACGTGGCACAAAACTCAAGGACCAGCAGAAGGATCCCGGTTCCAGCCCCCAGCTTCCCACCTGCAGGGGAGTCGCTTCACAAGCGGTGAAGCAGGTCTGCAGATGTCTTTTTCCCCCTCTCTGTCTTCCCCTCCTCTCTCCATTTCTCTCTGTTCTATCCAACAACAACTACATCAATAACAACAATAACAACAATCACTACAACAATAAAATAACAAGGGCAATAAAAGGAAATAAATATTTTTAAAAATTTTCTTTAAAAAAAGTTTCATGAGTAGTGAAGCAGTGCTGCGGGTATCTCTCTAATGAATAAAAATTTTAAAAAGTTAAAAGGATAAAGTGAAACTATATTTACTTAGATTCACCTACATATGTACCAAACAAATTATCTATGATAGCGGACAGATAATCAGCCCATGAAGTGGGTCTGACTGGGAGACATTTTCAACCACAATCTAACCTATGACAATCTTCTTTTAGAAAATACATTTAAAGAACAGAATGTTTTCTTTTCTCAGTTACATCCATATTGATAATTTTGTATCAGTGTTTCTTCTGTGAATTGTTAATTTGCCACTTTGGACATATGCCTTTTTCAGATACTTTTAGGCCCCAGTGATGAAAATGCAAAATGGAGATATACAAAACCTACAAAAAGTCTTCTTGGCTAAAAAGATTTATAATACATTAAGTCCAATACAGTATGAAGGCGATTTCATTATGTTAGCTGACAAGAATATGACTCTTGCTGTTATTTTTTTTTTTTCTCCTGATGTAAAGAGTTAAATTCCAGGTCACACAGTGTTCGAAGACATGCTAATTTATTCTAGAACGACCTCACAGATTGTAGCTATTCTGAGAAAAGGAAAATATGAAATTTACCAAGAAATTGTGCCTACTTTAGCGCTGACCATTTGGTTCCTTATACCCACAGAGGGTGCAGCTCTCAATTCAATATGGCAACAAAACAACAAAAAGGATTAGCTGACTCAAGGTACAGCATACAGAAACCTTGTTTTCCACCAAAAAAAAAAAACAAAACATATATCCACAAAAGAAAAAACTTCACTAGCCCCTGAGATCACTATTCCTTCCTTAGAGTTAACTAATGTAAGCATGCTTGTCCTTCAAAAATTAAAAGAACTACAGAAAACGTAAGTGTCCCACACTGCCCAAGTTAATACATATTTTCCAACACCTTACATGTGCTACTAGTAATTTCTATTGAGTAATTCCTTATTCTCTGCATCAAGGGAAAAGGATGAATGTAAGGACAGAAATATATATATATATTCCTCTGTGACCAAATTTAACAAGCTTTGAAATTGCCTGAAAATGAGAGTTCATTTAAGAGGACAGCATTTAAAACACCAAATCATCAAGTTCAAACTGCTTATCATAGCAAATACAAACTGACAATGTATGCACACACATAATCAAATGAAAAATACTAACAGTCTATCTCCGTGGACTTCCCAACAGAAGAAAGTCAAGGAGGGCCCAAGGCATATGTCAGGAATGATTTCTTTACATGCATTGCTCCCATATTGTACTCTGTCACAGTGTGATTTCATCAATGGGGAATGTCTAAAAGCTCTTAAGACAACTCTGGATTTTTATCCTCACCCAGCTTTTCTTTACCTGAAAATGGAATCAGGCTATTTATGTGAAATAAACCACCCTTTTCTCAAATAGTGGTGAAAGCTTTTGTCTGAATAGGCATATTACTCTGTATGCATAGAAATTAAGGAAAAAGAGAAGTGAATTATTTCCCAAAAGTGAAGAGAGACCAAAAAAAGAACAAACAAATAAAAAAGATTTGTGTAGTGGGCAGATCTGACACTTTTCCAGAGGAAAATTCCATCACTTGCAGTAGTATCTCAAATATAATTATTATATGTAAATTAGATGACTAAGGTGACATCTGCGCTCATGATACACCTCTAATTTTGGAGAAGTCCAATAGGTGGACAAGAAGCAAATACCCAGTAATCAAAATGGCCTCGGTAAAAGTTACAGCAAAGCAAACATCATCTGGACAGTACCTCAAGGTTTATATTTATAGAACACACTCCACAGAGTGTACTACCTATAATTAAATAAAAACTGGATGCATAATTTTGTATGCATATATATTTCTAATTGCATATATAATAATCATATATGCATGTTTAATATGTCATACATATGTAGCTAAATTATTTCTAAATACAAAGACCAAAAAGTTGCAGATTAGTGAAGCAAACTAAGAGAAAATTACATTCTCACTTAGATGTTAAGGATTCTGACATGTATAAAAAGTATATGGAATCCATCCCCTTCCCTACATAATTATTGATGATAAATCTTTCAACAGAGAATGATGCCCATATAACAAACTGAATGTTTTGATTTTAACTTTCACAACTATATGAACATTTTAACTTTAAAAAGGATATGTTCCAGATGCCAGTATGATGCCGACTAGACTTCCCTGACAGAAGACCCCAACAATGTGTCCTGGACCTCCGCTTCCCCAGAGTCCCAACCTACTAGGGAAAGAGAGAGGCAGACTGGGAGTATGGATCAACCTGTCAACGTCCATGTTCAGCAAGAAAGCAATTACAGAAGCCAGACCTTCCACCTTCTGCATCCCACAATGACCTTGGGTCCATACTCCCAGAGGGATAAAGAATAGGAAAGCTATCAGGGGAGGGGATGGGATACAGAGTTCTGGTGAAGGGAATTGTGTGGAGTTGTACCCCTCTTATCCTATGGTTTTGTTAATATCTTTTTTAAATAAATAAAAAATGAAATATATATACATATATATAAGGCAAAATAAAAATGATCATATTTTTCCATTGGAAAAAAAAGGACACTTTTCAATAGAGTGCATTTCTGGGATGTGTGAGACCCTATGTTTGATCTTCAGTATCACATATAATACAGTAGTATTCTGTTTTCTCTTTCATAAAACAAACAGCAATTACAGAAGCCAGACCTTCCACCTTCTGCACCTCATAATGATTCCGGGTCCATACTCCCAGAGAGATAAAGACTAGGAAAGCTTCCAGTGGAGGGGAAAGGATATGCAACCCTGGTGGTGGGAAATGTGTGGAATTTCACCCCTCTTATCCTATGGTTTTGTCTGCATTTTCTAAAACTTAACTAAGACTTATCATTTTTTCTAACACTTTTCTTAGAGCATGTTTTCCATAGCAGGAAGAATCCTAGGGATATGGGATATCTCGAATCTATAAGTGCATAACAGTGACAGGGCACCAGGCAGCGAAATTGAGATTGTTGGAAGCATTTTTCAGTTTTCTCTAAGAGGGCACTGAATTGCCTGAAAATTAATCCCCAAGGACAAATCTCAAACTTTCTAACTGATGATGATTAAGAGTTACATCAAACTCCTTGGAAAACAAACATGGCAATGAATGCAATTGGAAATTTCCAACCATGAGTCAGACTAAATATATGGGTTCCATAGTACCTATTACAGTTCTCAAATGTGTGTATGTCTATTACTTTCCTTACTTTTGTTAAGCAGAATTATTAATAAAAAAGCCTTTGAATTTTTGGGGTCCGTTGTCTTGAGATATAAAATACGTAACAATTCATAAAATTCTATCAGTAGCTTTCTCTATATGAAAGCCAGGACAACAGTTCTATTTTCTTAGGACTATACCTTTTTTAAAAATTTTTTATTTATTTATAAAAAGGAAACATTGACAAAACCATAGGATAAAAGGGGTACACAATTCCACACAATTCCCACCACCAGATCTCCGTATCCCATGGCCTCCACTGATAGCTCTCCTATTCTTTATCCCTCTGAGAGTATGGACCCAAGGTCATTGTCAGAAGGTCTGACTTCTGTAATTGCTTCCCAGCTGAACATGGGCATTGACAGGTCGATCCATACTCCCAGACTGCCTCTCTATTTCCCTAGTGTGCTGGGGCTTACCTTGCTCATCACTATCTGGGTTACTGAGTCATTGATTACACAATATCAATCATTCTAAAGGGCACCCGTTATCTGTAACCCAGTACACAAATATCCTACTTCACATTAGTAAATTAAAACCACACAATTAGTGGAAGAATTGGGACCTCAATCATGACTCCCAAAATCTATATACTCTTTGATGGTCTGGTATTCATATATAGATATCAGTATAGAGAGAGTTAGGCAGTAGCGCAGCAGGTTAAGTGCAGGTGGCACAAAGCGCAAGGACCCGCATAAGAATCCCTGTTCAAGCCCCTGCTCCCCACCTGCAGGGGAGTTGCTTCACAAGCAGTGAAGCAGGTCTGCAGTGTCTATCTTTCTCTCCCCCCTCTGTCTTCCCTTCCTCTCTCCATTTCTCTCTGTGCTATCCAACAACAATGACATCAATCATAATACAATAAAACAAGGGTAACAAACAGGAATAAGTAATAAGTAAATATTTTTTAAATCTTAAATAAAAAAAAGAAATCAGTATAGAATGTTCCCTACCAAAAGAGGACCTAGGAAAAACAGTACTAATGATTGATTCTAATTAAATTAGTCTAGTAACCACCAATGTGTCAATATATTTTACTTCAGAGAATATTTTTGATACATCTAGTTCACATACAAATTTAAAATGACTTTTTCCTATAACTTACACAGACTGTGTACAAAATGATTTCTAAATATTAATTTTATACCTTGAAAACATCCTTGTGCAGCAGGCATACATAAGGAAATTTACAGACAAGATAGTTACCAAGATCACAAAATTAAATGACAAATACAGGATTCAAACCTGGTGACTATCACAACCCAATAAATATTCTTTGAGAATATAGCTTTATCAGGTGCTTGAGATGAAGCTGAAATGAAAATATGAAAACACCTGTCCTCAAGAAGGTGGTGGAGATGCCACTAAACAGGCATTTATACGCAAGTAAGTTTATAGCATAGGGGAAGAATAGAACAAATATGTGGAATAAGTTAGGTTTATAGGGAGTAAGAGCACAAATTCTTTCATATTATTTGGAATGAATAGAAATAACAACACATGGGGGTCAGGCGGTGGCGCAGTGGGTTAAGCGCATGTGGCGCAAAGCGCAGGGACCAGCGTAAGGATCCGGGTTAGAACCCAGGGCTCCCTTACCTGCAGGGGAGTCGCTTCACAGGCAGTGAAGCAGGTCTGTAGGTGTCTGTCTTTCTCTCCCCCTCTCTGTCTTCCCCTCCTCTCTCCATTTCTCTCTGTCCTATCCAACAACGAACAACATCAACAATGGCAATAATAGTAACCATAACGAGGCTACCAAACAAGGGCAACAAAAAGGGGGAAAAATGGCCTCCAGGAGTGGTGGATTCATGGTGTAGGCACTGAGCCCAGCAATAACCCTGGAGGGGAAAAAAAAAAAAGAAATAACAACACTAATTCTGACTGAATATCAATTGTGTAGCAAGGACAGGGCTGAGGTATGTTAATCATGTGGTTAATACTTTCTAATCATTTTAAAATTACTCCTGCATTTTTATGGAGAAAACTAGTAACAGTAGCAAAACAATGGTTTGTCAGAAAAGTCAGGACTCAGGACTTATTTTTCCAATAACCTAGTAGTTCATACATTCAGCTTTAAGATATTACCTAGTGGTAGCAGCCCAGGAAATGCAACAGTGAATAAAGTGTTGGACCCTCATACAACAGGTCCTGAGTTCAATCTTGAACACTACTTATTCCAACATGTAACTTTGGTTCTCTCTCTTTCTCACAAATAAATCTTTAAAAATTCTAATTCAACACATGCAAATATTAAAGAAACTCAATGTTAATCTCATGTCAGAATGCTATAATAGCTTTTAGAATCAAACTAACTTTCTGTCAGTAAATTTTAAAGTTAATTTTAATTTTCTTTTATGTTGAGAAAATAAAGCAAAATATATATATAATTATATATATATTTTATCATTTTAATTTTCTTTTATGTTGAGAAAATAAAGCAATATATATATATATCATAGGTTATGGACAAAGTTTAAAGAATGAGAAACTGCTCATTATAAAAAAATATTTTGAAGTGTATTAAAAACACACACAAAAAGTAAAATAGTATTTTCTCATCTTTTGAGTATTGACTAAAAAGTTAGTCTACTTTAATAGCCTTTGACAGAAAAATTATTTTTCACCAAGACCAATCTCTAACTAAAGACATGGTCAGTCAATCTTCTGAAATTTTTGCTGGATTTATGAAGAGGAGAAAAACAAGGATGACATCTATTTGAGTAGATTTCTTGCAAATACTAATCTAACAGTCATAATTTTGAAACTTAAAAAAATCAGAAAAGTTAAAGGAGTATGTTGATGACAGTCAACAAGGATTTGAATTTAGTGTGGGTTTTAAGAGCAAATAGAGAAAAATAAGACCCAAGTCATGGTGGTTGTTTTTTTTTTTTTTTTTTTTTTTTTTACCTTTTCTAAAATATTCAGGAAAAGCTTCAAGAGATTGCTTTTACCTGGTGCATATTAAAATATAGAACTCTCCAGACACTTATTTTCTGAAGGAGGAATGCAGAATTCTGCATATAAATCTAATTCACTGGGGGTCAGGCGGTGGCGCAGTGGGTTAAGCGCATGTGGCGCAAAGCGCAGGGACAGGCGTAAGGATTCTGGTTCCAGGCCCTGGCTCCCCACCTGCAGGGGAGTCGCTTCACAGGCATTGAAGCAAGTCTGCAGGTGTCTATCTTTCACTCTGTCTTCCCCTCCTCTCTCCATTTCTCTGTGTCCTATCCAACAATGAACAATATCAACAATGGCAATAATAACCACAAGGAGGCTACAATAGCAAGGGCAACAAAAGGGGGAAAAATGGCCTCCAGGAGCGGTGGATTCATGGTGCAGGCACCGAGCCCGGCAGTAACCCTGGAGGAAAAAAAAAAAAAATCTAATTTACTTTTAAATTCTGTATTCACAACACAAAAGATGAAATTAAAAGGGAAAAAAAAAAAGCAAGGGAAGAGTAAGGAAAACAAATTATGAGCAGGAAAATAACAAATCACCACGTCCTTAGACTTATGACCTCTAGGAGCAGATCCATTATTCTAATCAACAGTAACTGGATATTTGCTAACTAAATAAATAAATAAACTAATGGATTTTGGTATGGTATTTAGATTTATTTTCCACTTGCTCTTTTTAAAAAATGGCCTCTATAAGCACAGTGAATTTATCCAAGAAAGATTAATTAACAGTCTGAATTATGATTTTGAATAAGTAGCATTTTAAACAGCAAGTATGCAACATAATGATGTGGCCATAAGTAAGCTAAATAACCTCTCTGACCTTTAGTTCCCACATCTATTATATAGAAAAAAAAATTTTAATTTCTTATTATAAGGCGACAAGAAATATGGAACATTTGAGAAGCATTTGAATCTGAGTAACTAAAGCTGTCTGGAGACTGCTGAGTGTCTGGTTTCAGACACATCCATGTAAGTTTAAGACTGTCCATGCATTCTGACACATGTGCTTCCAGTAAAACAAAACTGACTGTCAGGGATTCTTCTAGTCATTGCTTAATCTTCACCTGATGTAGATGTTTTTAAATCAATTGAAGATCAACTGATTTCTAGATTAATTTGCAGATTGGGCCACCAATCAAAACATTTTGGACTTTTAATCTGATTTACACAGCTATATAGAGTAAGGAACTTACTTTTTCGCCTTTCTTTCCTTCTTTCTTTTCAATTATTACTTTTTCTATGTGGATATATACACTTAGCCCATCCAGACAACTTCGAACAAAAAAGCCTTCAAGCTCATGAGACTGTATCAAATTTAAATTTTTCTGCACAACAAAGAAACCCTCCCCAAGACAAAAGAGACTCCTTACAGAAAGGGAGATCTTTACATGTAATAAATGAGACCAAAGGCTAATAACAAAAATATATAAAGAATTCACCAAACTCAGCAACAAAAGATCAAATGAACCTATCCAAAAATGGGGAGAGAATATGAACAGAATCACCAAAGAAAATATCAAAAAGGCCAACAGACATATAAAAAATGCAAATAAAAATGAGATACCATTTCACTCCTGTGAGAATGTCATATATTGGAAACTATAGCAACAAAAAGTGCTGGAGAATTTGTGGGAGCAAAGGAACCCTCCTATGATGATGGTGGGAATGTTAATTGGCCCAACCCCTGTGGAGAGCAGCCTAGAGAACTCTCAGAAAGCTAGAAATGTACCTACCCTATGACTTGACAATTCCTCTCCTGGGGATGTATCCTAAGGAAACAAGCACCCGTCCAAAAGATTTGTGTATACCTATGTTCATAGCAGCACATTTAGTAATAGTTAAAACCTGGAAGCAACCCAGGTGCCCAACAACAAATGATTGGCTAAGTAAAATCTTATCTAAAATACACAATGGAATACTATCCAGCTATTAAAAATGATGAATTCACTTTCCTCATCTCATCTTGAATGGAGCTTGAAGAAATCATGTTAAGTGAAAGACTTGGGGGGAGGTGGGTTTTCAGGTCCACCGTATGGGGGGTGGGAATGGGGACATAGACCTTTGGTGGTTGGAAAAGTGTTAAAACATACTTCTATTAACTTGTAATCTTATTATTTAATCAATAAGTGAAGAGAAAATACATTGAATGTTTCAAGTTGTTTAACTACATAGATTTCAGTTCTGAGAATGTATTCCATTAGTCTGAACATTTTAGTGTTTCAATTTTGTAAACTGACTGAATTATGACACTAGGCTTAAATTGTTAAAGTATTTCTAAAAATAACCCCCCCAAATACTAAGATAACTAAAACATTAGACCAGATAGATCAAAATCATCTGGTCCTCTATGTATCTAAGACACAGTTATTAGAAGATATCATTAAATGCCAAAATTTATAGTGAAGTCAAGTGTAGTATGGTTAATCCAAATTATGAGATTTTTCAAAGAAAACCAAACTCCTAAGTACTTGATTACAATAATTATCTATTGCCTTCTTAAATTCTAAGATTGCAAAAAACATTCCTCATTTTCTTTAAAAACCATTATTTCTCCCAGTCCTGGAACCTCTGGGACTTTGTATTTCTTGATGCCTCGCCTCTTGACTTCTTACCCTGTTATACTGCTTCTGCTGATCTCAACTAAATCAATGCAACCAGTGTCACCATGCCATGTTATATACCACGGCCTTTTCCCAAAGACTCCAAGCCAAAGGTGCCAACCTTCCAACTCCAATAATCTGATGAAACCTTTCTTAACAAACTAGTTACACTTCAAATGATGCACTCTCTAACAAAGTTACATTTCTAGATGTAGGCCAGGGCCTAGGGGACATGGGTACATGTATCCATGAGTTAGGAAAAACTAGATACCTTAAAGTAAAAGTGCTTAACAGTCTACTGTGGTTAGCCTTAGACTTAGTAAGTTTGGTAATTAAGTAGGAAGGCCTGAAGAAGGCACCATAAATTGTTTAATCAAATATTTACTACTTTGGTCTAGACACCCTCCTTTTCTACTTCACTTCCCTCCATCACTCTATCTACTACACAAAACTACAAGAAAGATATATCTTCTAATTTCTTCTGACAGCATCAGCATTATTGACACCCCATAATAATCTTCAGAATAAACACTGTATACAGTTGACCAAGATATATATATATATATATATATACATATATATATATATATATATGCAATTACTATCCCTATGATAACCTTTATTAGCATAAGCAATAAGGAAACAAGTAAATTCAATAAAACATAAGGTTAACTTAGGCCCACTAAAATCCTAAGTGTACCCACCCCACTTGAGGACAGACCCTCTAAACTTAATACTGGTTTGGATATAATAAATGACATTTAAAACTTTAACAACTGGGAGAAAGTCTAAGCTTGTCAGATAAAAAAAGAACTAAACAGGCTGGAAAACTGCAAGAGACTGACTCACTTAATGATGGTCTTTTTGGTCAATACCAGGCCACCCCATCATCTGGGACTCTAGTCAAGGAATCTTTGGGCTCCCACACATATATATATGATGGGCCTAGACCTCTAACTGATCCTTCTCTCCACCATCACTGGTCACTCTCACCAAAAACATCATCATAAGAGCTCTTGAGGTCTTCTCCAGGACCTTGCTCTTATTATAAATTAGCAGTGAACTGCTCCACTCTCTGAAGGGAGGCTGAGTCAATGTACTCTGCCACTCAAGGAAGACTGGTCCTGAAATGAGTGCAGTCTAGAATGTTCCCAGCTGTGATTATGAACTATGAGCTCAGATTGACAGGGATTCAGAGGTTACACAGACTCCTGTACTAAGTGTGAATATATATAGGCCTTGAGTCAGATCCATGACGTAAGCAGGTAATGGTATTTATATATTTTCCTCATATTTGGGAGCTACTCTCTGACTTCACCCAGGTTTCTGGCCCTGTTCTCAACTCTGACACTATCTTCCCTCAAAATATTTTTGGTTCACTGTTGGTGGCAACATCACAGCTGCTGTCAGACAAAGTCCGAACAAGCCAGGATTGAACTGAAACTATTCATCCTTTTCGTGTAATGGTGGAGGTGACGTCACATCCGCTGCCAGACAAAGTCTGAACAAAGTGGAACCTACTGTAGGACGGGAAGTTCTAGACTAAACCGAAGCTATTTGTTTTTAATTACATTAATAATTTAAAGACCTATTGGTTATATTGGATATATAGAAATAATACCTAGGGACAATGAAAGGAAATACCGGGGGAATTACACTGTAACAACAATTATGGCAATGAGTATAACAAAGCTAAAAATGTCCTAGGAGCAGAAGCTGCTGTACCCATTGGGAGGCTTTGAGAAAAGGAGCTAATTATCACTACTACAGCTTCTCATTCAGCTGGACTCAAACCAAAAGCCAGAATTATGGGTGGCTTATAGTATGAGTGACAGACTGTGGTCTTCACCTAGTTACAGAAAGGCTCTATTGTTTACCCTCACCCACAAACCTCCTGCTTCCACTTATAGGCATCCATGATGAATATAGAGGATGTTCCCACCTACACCTCAAGGACATCTTTGATGAATCAAACCCAATTGCAAGGAAGACTAAAGCAGAAACAAACCAATGGGACTACATCAAATTGATCCCACTCATCAACAGAAGTTAACTAAGAAGATCTGAAAGGGAAACTAAAAGCAGGACCTGACCAAATTGTAAGTAGGGCACGAAAGTAAAAACCCTGTGGTGAAGAGTAGACATGCAGCTTCCTGGGACAGTGGGGGGTGGGAGTGGGTGGGAGGGATGGGTCACAGTCTTTTGGTGGTGGGAATGGTGTTTATGTACACTCCTAGCAAAATGTAGACATATAAATCACTAGCTAATTAATATGAGAGGGAGAAAATCAATTGTATGTCTCAGAGTTTTTCAAAACACAAACTGAATCTTTTTAATATATAGGCTGTGTATTTGATAGGCGGACTCTCTCAAAAGTCTAGACCAAGTATATCAGAAGCATCCAATAGCACAGCTATATACAAGATACTGGGTACTGTACAGCAAACCATAACAAAAGGACTTTTCAAAGTTAACCCAATTAACAAATAATGTGATGATAACATTAACTATTGATTGTCTTTTGGAACCCTAAGACAGCAGGAACCTCACATCTCCACTATAGAGCCCCTACTTCCCCCAGTCCTGGAACCCTTGGATAGGGCCCACTTTCCCGTATGCATCTCCCAATCCAAACCAAATAATATTGCATCTGCCGATCACAACCTAACCAATGCAACGATTGCCACCTCAACATGCTTCAACTCAGACTGTGTCCAGAGACTTCACGTGTGGAATGATAACCCTTCAGCTTCATTACTCAGGTGAGACCTTTCCTTTTATAGTACACTCTAATTTCATCTCAGGTAGTTCACTTTCTAACAAAGTCCCATAACCTAGATATACACCAGTTTCTGTGAGAGAGAGCTTATGTGCACATGTATCCATAAACTACTGCAAAATATATACCTGAAAGCAGAAGTACACTAGAGTTTGCAGTGAGTACCTCCCTAACACTTCCTCTCCACTATTCCAAGCTTTGGGTCCATGATTGCTCAACAATTTGTTTGGCTTCGTATGTTAACTCTCTTTTCAGTCACCAGGTTCCAGATGCCATCAGGATGCTGGCCAGGCTTCCCTGGATTGAAGACCCCACCAATGTGTCCTGGAGCTCAGCTTCCCCAGAGACCCGCCCTACTAGGGAGAGAGGCAGACTGGGAGTATGGACCGACCAGTCAACGCCCATGTTCAGTGGGGAAGCAATTATAGAAGCCAGACCTTCTACCTTCTGCAGCCCACAATGACCCTGGGTCCATGCTCCCAGAGGGATGGAGAATGGGAAAGCTATCAGGGGAGGGGGTGGGATATGGAGATTGGGTGGTGGGAATTGTGTGGAGTTGTACCCCTCCTACCCTATGGTTTTGTTGATTAATCCTTTCTTAAATAAAAAAAAAAGAATATAGAGGTTGTATAGTTAAATAGCTAATGTTAGGATATATGGGTAGAAAGAAGTTAGTAAACTTTCATACAGCTAAAGGTCAGTGAACTTTCATATAAGCAAATGCTAACCAGAAAAGAGCCCACATGGTGTGTGCTTACTTTACAACAGAAGATTTCTTTAGGTGGACAGTTTGCTAGATGTTAGAAAAGTGTTACTTAGACCCATTCAAGAATGGGTTAAAAAGTAAAGCTATTAGATTTAGCACCAGGGAAAAATGTTTATTCATATAGAAGGTCAGAACAAGGAGATGGTTAAAACACAGATGGTCATTTCAAGGGAAATTTCAAGGGTAGATTTAGGCTACCCCAGACCCAGAAACTTTCTATTTTTTTTAATTTTTTAAAATTTATCTTCCCTTTTGTTGCCCTTGTTTTTTGTTGTTGTTGTTTGTTGTTGTTGTTACTGATGTCATCGTTGTTGGATAGAACAGAGAGAAATGGAGAGATGAGGAGAAGACAGAGAGGGGGAGAGAAAGACAGACACCTGCAGACCTGCTTCACCGCCTGTGAAGCAACTCCCCTTCAGGTGGAGAGCTAGGGGCTCAAACCAGAATCCTAGTGCTTTGCGTCACGTGGGCTTAACCTGCTGCGCTACTGCCCAACTCCCAAGGAAACTTCCATGGGTAGATTCAAGCTACTCCAGACCCAGAAAACTTTCAAGGGAGGATTAGGATTCCCCAGACCTAGGGAATTTTTTTAAATACATACCTACAATAATAATAATAATGGTGTTTAAGGTTATTCCTGATGTTAATGAAAACAATTATACATGATGTCACCTGTATTCTTGATGTTAATGAAAACAGTCTTACATGATGTTAACTACATCCATGCAAAAAGTGTTTAAAATAAAGCTCTGCAGAGAGACAGCAGAGACACTTCTCTCCTGCACCTAAAGTAGTTGATGTGTCACCCATTCATCTCGCTAACTCCCTCTTTCCTTCAGGGACTCTCAGTTACTTTCACCAGGGTTGGCTTCCGGCAGTTCACCTGCATGTTATAAATCAAGATCAAGAAAAAATCACTAAAGTCATGGGACCCTAGGAACATACCTAAAACAGACTTCTTAGATTCTTTCTACTCTAAAGCCACTATTCCCACCTGCTCTATTCCTACTTTATAGTCCCTATTCTTAAACATTTTGTACTGCTTTACATCTTACTGCTTTTCAGCCACCAAGTTGCAGATGCTACCAAAATTTCATCCTGACTTCCCTGGGAAAAAGACTTCACCAATGTGCCCCAGGACCTCATCTCCCCAGAGCTCTATTCAGCTAATGAACTATAGAAACAGGCTGGGGTTATTGATCAACCTGCCAACACCCATGTCCAGATGAGAAGTAACTACAGAAACCAGACATCCCACCTTCTACAACCCATAAGGGATTTTGGTTCATACTCCCAGAGGGGGAGAAATGTTAAGGGAAGACGACCAAAGAGCTCTGAAATCCAACTCCATCAGGACCTGGAGAGAGAAGAGGAAAAAAGGAAGGACATTCAGAAGTAGTAACAGTTGTAGGTATGACTTAGACAGGAAGAGAAGCAAGGCCATAGAAAAAAATAGGCAAATACATATAAATATAGTTATAGAAATTATAGTCAATAATGTCTGTGGCCTTGGGAGAACTACTGCAGTTTCCAGTGGAGGGAAAGGAGATGCAGAACTCTGGTGGTAGGAACGGTGTAGAATTATACCACTGTTATCTCATAATTTTGTAAATCAGTAATAAAAACATCTGGTATTAAAAATAATAATGATTAAAATAAATGATATTTTTGAGAATTGTGCCTCCTAGAGTATAAACTCTCTACAACCTTAAATAAATGAAATAAATGCTTGTATTTTGCATCAACCAGGTTGATGACATTCTGGGATGATAAGTAAACATAATATAAACAAAACTTTTAGAAAAGACTCTGGAACAGTACAAAATGACACATGTTCTCATAGTTGTACCATTACCTGGTCTAGCCTTTCCTAACCTCACATTAATGATGTATTTTTCCTTCTAATTTCATGTTTTGAAATTTGGAAGCATTTGTTTTTATCCTGTGTCAGTGCAGGTCTTCTATTACTTAGTTTCTCATTTTGCCCTGTGACAGTTAGTTTCTGAGAAAACTGTAATTAAAAAATAAAGGGGGCTGGGAGGTAGCACAACGGGTTAAGCACACATGGTACAAAGCACAAGGACTGGCAGAAAGATCCCGGTTTGGTTTGAGCCCCTGGCTCCTCACCTGCAGGGGGGGGGGGGGTCACTTCACAAGCAGTGAAGCAGGTCTGCAGGTGTCTATCTTTCTCTCCCCCTCTGTCTTTCTGTCCTTTCTCCATTTCTCTCTGTCTTATCCAACAACAATAACAACAATAACAATAACCACGATAAACAACAAGGGCAGCAAAAGGAAAAGAAATGGCCTTCAGGAGCAATGGATTCGTAGTGCAGGCACCAAGCTCCAGCAATAACCCTGGACGCAGAAAGAGAGAGAGAGAGAGACAGAGAGACAGAGAGAGAGAGAGAGAGATCAGTGTCTAGCATTTGGTTCTGGTTCCAGTCACAGCTATATAGAGTAGTTACTTATATTAGCATACTTGTGTTTACCATGTTTTTTCCATGCCTACTGAGTTGAAAACTTTTTAGAAATAGTAGCAGGAGACCATACCATCTTCTTTCTTTTAAACTTAAACAGCTTCTTAAGTCTCTAATACAGTTCTTTTTTTTCCCCACCAGCTTTTATTTATTTATTTTTAATCCCTGCAACCTCTCCAGCATTTGTTCCTATCCTTTCTGATGTATGACATTCTCAGAGGAATGAAGTGGTATCTCATTGTTGTCTTTATTTGAATTTCTCTGATAATCAATTACTTAGAGCATTTTTTCATATATCCATTGGGCTTTAGACATCTTCTTTTGTGAATATTCTGTTCATATCCTCTTCCTACTTTGGATTTATCCTTTTTTGTTTTTCTAGTTTGTTGTTGCTGAATTTGGTGAGCTCTTTATATATTTAACTTATTAGCCTTTTACCTGACATATGGTATGAAAACATCTTCTACCATTCTTTAAGTCTCTTTGGGTGGTGGTTTCTTTTCCTGTCCAGAAGCTTTTCAATTTGATGTAGTTTTGTTGTTTTATTTCTCTAATATAGTTCTATAAACATTTACATTAGAAAGAAAGCATTATAGAAAAAAAGTTCAGAATTTGAAACAAGAATAAACCTTTAATTGTCCTTATCCATTCAAAAATAAATGCTCGATTTCATAAACCCAATAATTACAACATGCCTCCCAACGCCTCACAGCTTCTTATACATGGACTCTTAACTTAAATCCGTTTTATAACAAACAAGAAATGATGTTTTGATGAGTCTGATGTGATGATTTCAGGTTGAGATAGTTTGTCTGGCATTAATATTTCAACAATTTTTCTAAGTAGCTCACCTTAAATTCAAGATATTGGATACTGCTGTTTAAGTTTACAGTATGTATTGTTGGGAACCCACAATATTGTATGTGTGCTGGAAAGAGGGACTATTACAGCAGCTGTCAGAATTTCTATGCACTTGTTTTCAAAGTAACTTGTAAAGTATGAGGCTTACTTAAGAGTAAAGTTCAAACAAATCCAAATGAAAATTTTATCCACTTTCTAAAGCAATTCTAGGCAGATTGTTTATTTGTCTTGGTCCAAATTTCCTCATTTAGATTGGGACAGCTATGATATGTCTAAAGAGAATGATGTGGTCATTTTAAAAGTAGATATATATCGCTTATCATATATTAAGTCGCATAAACAGTATCATTATCTTTTAGGTATATCTAAAACATCTTGAGTTAAACCTTAATCTCCCCCACCATGTTCCCTTGGGCACTATGGATCAAGTCTACAGCCACCAAAGACAAACTGGATATTCGCTTTCCTTGATATCCTGATGGAAACCCAGATAACAGTCACTTGGAATGATGAGAAGATTCAGACTTTCTGCACTCTAAGGTATTCTCCTCTTTAAAAAAAAAAATAGAGAGGTGGAGGATGGAGGTGCATGTGGTTAAGTATACTTTACCATGCACAAGGACCCAACTTCAAGCCTTTGTTCCCCACCTGCAAGAAGGATGCTTCATGAGTGGTAAAACAAATACTGCAGTTATCTCTCTGTCTCTCTTCCTCTCTATCTCCCACTCCCCTCTCAATTTATCTCTGTAGTATCAAATAAAGAAAAAAAAAGCCAACAGGGTGGGAAAGGTATACTATAACCCTATTAATTTATAATCTCATGAATCACTATTAATTTAACATGTTAATGCTTCAAGTTCTCTAACTGCCTAGAACATAGCTGCCTATACATATTTTCTCTAGCCTAAGTATTTAATGTTTCAGATTTGTAAGATGATCTGTTCTGACACTGGGCTAAAATTGTTCAAGGAGCTCTAAAAGTATAGCAGTTATACAGTTTTTGAAATATCTAAGTTACCTACAACTTTAGGCCAGACAGATCAAAACCATTTGGCCCTGTTCTTCTTCTTCTAGCATTTGCCCTTCTTCCGTAGCCAGTCAACAGCATCAGGTTGAGCCTGATGTAAAGTTTCGAGACCTCCTTTGAAACTGGAGAGGTGGCAGTCGTTGACTATGTGGGTCATAGTCTGTCTGGAGCCGCAGGGGCAGTTCGGGTCGTCTCTGGCTCCCCAGCGATGGAACATAGCGGTGCACCAGCCATGGCCTGTTCGACAGCGATTGAGGAGGGCCCAATCATAACGTGCTAGGTCAAAGCCGGGTTGACGCTTGCAAGGGTCTGTGATGAGGTGTTTGTTCTTTACCTCAGCTGACTGCCAGCTCTGTTTCCAAGAGACTGGAACAGAGAAGTTCAGTGTAGGCGTAGGGGACCAGATTGGGTGACGAGACGTCAAGCGTTGGACAGGGTGGGCGAAGATATCCGTGTATATTGGCAGGTCCGGTCGAGCGTAGACGTGGGAAATGAACTTAGATGATGCCGCATCCCGACGAATATCTGGCGGGGCGATGTTGCTAAGAACTGGCAGCCATGGAACCGGGGTGGAACGGATTGTTCCAGAAATTATCCTCATGGAGAAATATAATTTGGAATTGACCAAGTGGACATGGGGGCTACGGAACCATACTGGGGCACAGTATTCTGCAGTGGAATAGCATAATGCCAGAGATGATGATCGTAGTGTGGAAGCACTCGCGCCCCATGAGGAGCTGGCCAGTCTTGCAATGATGTTATTCCTCGCGCCCACCTTTGCTGCAGTTTTTATGAGATGTTTGTGAAATGACAGAGTGCCATCGAGAGTAACGCCAAGATAGACTGGCTGGGCTTCATGCCGGATTCTCGTATCGCCAAGCTGCACATTAAGCTCACGTGAGGCCCAGGCATGGTGTAGATGGAAAACAGATGATACCGTTTTTGCAGTGCTAGGTGTTAGTCGCCATTTTTTACAGTAATCAGATATCAGAGACATGTCTTTCGTGAGTGTTTCCTCGAGGATGTCAAACTTGGATGCCTGAGTTGCACAGCAGATGTCATCGGCGTAGATGAACTTCCTTGAAGAAGTTTCTGGGAAGTCATTGATGTAAATATTAAATAGCGTAGGAGCCAGAACAGAGCCCTGGGGGAGGCCACTTGAGACAAGTCTCCATCTGCTAGACTTGTCACCCAGATGTACCCAGAATCTTCTGTTTTGGAGAAGAAACGATATAGTGTTGGCCACCCATGGAGGCAGGCATCTTGAGATCTTGACTAGGAGACCACGGTGCCAGACCGTGTCATAGGCTGCTGTGAGATCAACAAAGACAGCACCTGTCTTTAAATTCTTCTGGAATCCATTTTCAATATAAGTTGAGAGGGCCAGGGCTTGTTCGCAGGTAGATCTTCCTGGGCGGAAACCAGCTTGGGCGGGTGATAGGAATTTCTCTGTAAGATGAGAAATACGTGACAGAAGCAGCCTCTCAAGGAGTTTGTAACACATGGAGAGGAGAGAAATTGGGGGATGCATTGGATCGACCTTCTCGTGGTGCATCCCATGAGTACCCATTCATTGGGGAAACTGAGGATCCTTCCTCCTTCCTAGCCGACTGAATCCACATGGATCCCAGTCACTTTCAAAGCCAGCAACAAGCAGCTCCTGACAGCTTTCAAGCTGTTGGTCCTGCTCTTCAAGTCCTCCAACTTAATGTTGAGGGGCTGTCCTTTGCCAAATGTGTTCTTATTGGCCCTGTCAGTATAATTATCTATTTTAATCTCTCTAAGATTATAAGGAACCCTTCCCATTCTCTTTAAGATCCTTACTTCTCCTATTCCTGGAACCTCTATGACCATGCCCATATTTCTTTATGTTTCCTCTCTCTGATCCTTTACTGTCATACTGCATCTGTGGATGTCAACACTATCTTGCCCACTTCCACATTAGCAATTAAACTCAAGCAAAAACTATGCAAGTCATGAGCCCTTAGAGATATGCCTAAAATAGAGTTTCTTGTTTCTCTCTACTCTAAGATCCCTATTCTTATCTGCTCTTTTCCTAATTTTTGGTTCCTGTTCCTTAATCATTTTGTCATGCTTTATATTTTACTGCTGAGTACCTGTCTCTGAGTTTGTAGTCCATGGTCACAGTTGGGAACATTCTAGGTTGTGCTCATTTCAGGACCGGTCTTCCATGAGTGGCAGAGTAGGATGACCTAGCTTCCCTTCAGAAAGTGGGGCAGTGCCTACCATTTCTACTTTATAGTGAGGGTAAGGTCCTAAAGAGGCTCTTGAAAGGGCTTATGGTGGCATTCCTAATGGAAGTGATAGTAGGGAGAGTATTCTATTAGAGGTCTAAGCCCATTGTATCGACAAGGGAATTCTAGGATTGCCTGATTTGGACTACAGGTGATGAGGTGGCCTGGTCATGACCAAAGAGGCCACCATTTAGTAAGCCAGTCTCTTTTCCAGCTTTTATAGTCCCTTCTTTATCTGATGAACTTGGAATTCTCTTAGCTGTTAAAACATTAAGTGCCATTTGTTGTATCCAAATTAGTCTATAAAGTCTTCCCTCAATTTGAGGAGGAAATAGCTCTTGGATTTTAGTGGGACCTAAGTTAGCCTCAAGTTTTTATTGCATTTACTTGTTTGATGATTCTAATAAAGGTTGTCATAGAGACAATAATTGTCCTTTAGTTGACATATATATATATATATATTTGCCAGTATTATCTCTTGGCCAACTGTATACTTTTTCTTCTTCTATAGATTATCAAGGGGTGACAATAATGCTGATGCTGTCAGAAAAGATTAGGAGTTATATCTTACTTTATGTTGTGTAGTTACTTGACTTGATACTTAAACAAAAATTGTGTGATACATCACCAGAAGTTTTATTGTTCTGCAAGCCAAGAGCAACAAAACTCTAGTAGATTTACATCATCCCCTAGTGGCCAACACTTACAAGAGTTTAGCTGGCATCATGCTGGCATCTGGAACCTGGTGGCTGAAAAGAGAGTTAACATACAAAGCCAAACAAATTATTGAACAACCATGAACCTAAAGGCTGGAATAGTGCAGATGAAGTGTTCAAGGGTACTCACTGCAGACTATTGTGTACTTTTGCTTTCAGGTATATATTTCGCCCTAGTTTATGGATACCTGTGAACAGATGACCCCACCAATATGTCCTGGAGCTCTGCTTCCCCAGAGCCCCACCCTACTAGGGAAAGAGAGAGGCAGACTGGGAGTATGGACCGACCAGTCAATGCCCATGTTCAACGGGGAAGCAGTTACAGAAGCCAGACCTTCCACCTTCTGCATCCCACAATGACCTTGGGTCCATGCTCCCAGAGGGATAAAGAATAGGAAAGCTATCAGGGGAGGGGATGAGATACGGAGATCTGGTGGTAGGAATGGTGTGGAGTTGAACCCCTCTTATCCTATGGTTTTGTTAATATCTCCTTTTTTAAATAAATTTTAAAAAATTTTAAAAGAGAGTTTATAACCTGCCTTGATGACTGCCAAGAAGCAAGGGAACCCAGAAAGCCATGGAAGGAAATTCTAAAACATCTAAAGTCAAAGGCTTGTTTTAAAACAGTTCTGTAAGAAGATATTGATGATATCTTATAACAAAAAAAACATATGATTATATAAGAATGTTTTTGAGGACTTAAAAGCTAATCTGGATATGTTTAAATGAAAGAGAAAATGAAATCATTTAAGAATTTAAGAACTGACAAAGGTTGCAAACTCAGGGGGAAATACAACTTATTAAAAAAAAACAGAATAAAATCAAAAAGCTGAAGGAAAAATACAAGAGGTTTAAGATGCAAATAAAAAGAATTTTGGATGAAGGATGAAGAGCAAAGAACAGATGGAGAAGAAGGAATAATCAAGCCAACAATAGACAAAATGTTTTCTGAACTGAGAAACATTTGAGCTACAGATTGAAAAGATTTACCAAGTCCCAGAAAGGACTAATGAAAAAACATATTTTACATTTTTGCTAAATTAGTCTGAATTCCTAAAGCAAGGTAAACAGTTCTAAAATTCAATTAAAAATTACTTTCAAAATGAAAATAATCATACTAATATTCGAATTTACCCTGAAATCCTAAATAGCAGAAGTCAACATTCAAAACCACAGGAAAAGAAGCTATGCCCAGATGACACACATGCCTTTTAGAAAAATAAAATGTCATATCTCTGAACATGCAAAATTCTAAGAATATGCCACCCAGATAGTTCCATCTGAAAAAAATAATTAAGAAGGTACTGAGGAGAGCATGGAAGATTGCCCTTTATTCTTTCTAAGTTCTTCTAGTTGATATACAATTAAATGGACATCAGACTGGTACTTTACTATCTCCAGTCCTTTCAGGGATGTAGGTTGGCACAAGCCACTTTGGGCTCTCATAGACTCACATGACATCTTTGAGGTTGCTCCTGCACTGGAAACTTCATGTCAGTGTATCTGCCTGTATGTATATGTATATGTATATGTATATGTATATGTATATGTATATGTATATGTATATTATGCTTTTCCATTCATAAAGTACAAAGCCTCAGCTCTACAAAAATAAATCATTACAAGTTAAAATTTAATAAATAAATAAACTGACATCAGACAGACTGCCAAAGAGAAAAAAAGCATCAAAAAGAATCTTAATAGGATGTAAGTAACTTCTGTATCTATGGAAAAAAATCCCATAAACTTGAGTAGCACATCAAAAAGGTAAGTCACAGGGCCAGGCAGTGGCACAGCTGGTTAAGTGCACATACTACAGTGCATAAGGACCTGGGTTCAAAGCCCTGGCCCCCACCTGCAGGGGGAAAGCTTCACAAGTGGTGAAGGAGGGCTGCAGGCATCTTTCTCTCTCCCTCTCTGTCTCCCCACCCCTCTCAATTTCTCTGCATCTAATACAATAACAAATAAATAAATATGAAAGAAAGAACTAAAGGAAGGAAGGAAGGAAGGAAGGAAGGAAGGAAGGAAGGAAGGAAGGAAGGAAAGAAGGAAGGAAAGAAGGAAGGGAAGAAGGAAGGGAGGGAGAAGACTTAATACTAAAGCATCTTGGAAGTGGCACAGTGAGAAGCTTTGGATTTTAAAAAAGATAAGTCATATTAAAAACCTCAGCTAAAGAAAGAGGATATTGGTGAGGGGTGGGGGAGGAGATAGGGAGTGAGATACTCATGGTGGGAAAAAAAAAAGTCACCTCTAGGAACAAAAGTTTTGTTTTTTTTTCCTAATCAGCAGAACCTAACTTTTTATGAATTATTTTTTTATAAATACATTCTCCTTATCCAAAGTAACCTTTAATATACACATTATTTAAGACAGTTTGATCCCATAGATCGTGATTTAAGATAATAGAAAATCTGATTATCCTTGAACTTCACACAACTATTTAAAGTGGAAAAAAGTTTTCAAATACAAAGGAATAATATATAAAGCATTCAAACAAAATAAGAGTTAGTTTTGATATTTTGGCAGAGAGACTGGTTATGATGGAAATATTTTGATAATGGTAATGACAAAACAACAAGAATTCAAATTAAAAGATAAAATTATAAATGGTTGCCAACTTCAACCCCACCATCATTGCATATTCTACAGACTATTCACATACATGTTGAATTCTTAGTCCTCAGTATTTGGCAGGTTATTATTCACTTACTCAATATCTAATTAGTATTTAATAAGTACCAGGCACTCTTATAGCTGTAGGGACTCGATAATGAACAAAATAAACTTAGTCTTGCCTTCTGTGTCTTGTTCTATAAAGTCCTGCTGTTACAATTTATTTTTTTTATCAAGAAAGAATAAATCAAAACAAGGGCATGTTGGAGGAGACTATTTCAGCTAGATCATTATAACCCAAAAATTAACAGCTCAGTCTATTTGTGGAATTGATCCTTCCTTCAGGTATGGTGTTCTTTGTTTGCAGTTACCCAAACTCACTGCTTCCTTTATATATGCCTTTGTTTCTAATGTTTTCTCCCTAAAATTTATTGTTGCCCTTTGGAATCTAATCAATCCTTTGCATGTTTCCAGGCTCCTTTCTCCTAAAATTTCATTCAACCATTACCATGATTTGTATTAATTATCATTGCACTTAAGAGTCTGAAGCAAAGAACCAGGACTTAGAGAACATCAAATATAAGCGAAGACTTCTGTTCTATACATACCATCCCATTTAATACTTATGACACTTCCATAAGGTAGGTATTTATATCCACTTTTACAGATGAGGGAACTGACCTTCTGAGAAATCATGACCACACAGCTAGTAAATGGCCAAGCCAAAATCCATCTCCAAATTCATATCATTTCATATACTTCATTCTGCTTTTTTTATTTTCCTATATCATAATCACAGTTCAACTCCACATCTTGAGTATAATGTTCAGAGCATTTACCTAGAATTCTGTTCTTTTTCTCTACATATAAAACTCCTCAGGGCTCAGTATGCTTTTCCAAATTAGTAAGTCGATACTGGTGTTTTGTCTTTGAACTTCTAGTGCACTTGGAATCAAAACTACACAGATGGCGACCTATTTATTGCTCCATATATTGTATGGTTTTCTTATCTTTTGTTTTTAATGAAATTATTTAAAACTCTAATGGGAGCATTAGATACCCTCCTCAGAAAAATAATGAATATAATTACAATGTTGTACGTACCTAAAACTCATCCATGAACTCCCTGCTTGGAATGCATTTATTTAAGCTACCCAAGAAAATTACATGTTCTTGGAGAACAGCAACTGTTCTTGCATTCCCTGCAATGCCTGGCACAGGGCTGAACAAATACTAAGTGACTAGCCTGTCAGAGAAACGTATGCTCCAGATTATGCAAAGCAGTGATTTTTCAGCTTAAAACCATCTAATTCCAATTTGCTACATAAAAATATTATATGCAGTTTACAGAAGTCAAAGGTTAGGGGGTGATGATTTTTAAAAGGAGAGCATATTATAGTTTAGTCTTCCTGTTTTTGAGATCACTGAACTGTGAATTCTGAAGCTGGTTATAGAATGTGGATTACACATTCAAGAGGAATCATTAATACTCCCCCACTAAAGTGGGGGTCGGGGGAAAGAGGAGTATCCAATGGTATCTGTAGAGAAAGACCACTGGAACTAGCTGGGATTTCATATCCCCTGGCTTGGAAATAATATCAGGAAAATATTCCTTCTGAGTGATATTATAGTAATTGTACATTATAAAAAGAATTATAACAAAACTAAGGAAAATAACATTAGGGGGCTGAGTGGTGGCACACCTGGTTGAGCCCACATATTACAATGCACAAGGACCCAGGTTTGAGCCTTCGGGTCTCCACCTGCAGGGGGAAAGCTTTGCGAGTGGTGAAGCAGTGCTGCAGGTGTCTGTCTCTCTCCCTCTCTATCACCCTCTTCCCTCTTGATTTCTGGTTGTCTCTATCCAATAAATAAAGATAATAAATAATTTTTTTAAAGGAAAGTAACATTAGATTTCCAAAAGCAGACTATAAAAGCAGCTACAAAGATAACTATGATGAACTCTCCCAATTTACACAATGTCACTATCTTATTCAGATTCAATTAAAGTGACATTTTGAAGGTATTGGCTGAAAGAAATATATATATATATATTCCAGTAGATAAAAGCAGACCAACAATTGATAATAGAAGATGGAATAAAAGGAAATAAAAGATAGTTTTTCCTGAAATATAAATAATAGAAAGATACTGAAAAAATACAATAAAATAATAATGCAGGAAGTATAGCAGCAAGATGACCCTATTTCTAATATTCTGTCTTGACTGGCTCAGCTCATACCTTGGATCCCAAGTACTGAAGCAGCACACCCACATACAAATCTCCAGCTCATGGTTGATGCGACTAATTCCCTGTAGACAAACCACTTCCAAAAGAAAATAATCTTGTTGTAATCATCTTTAAAGTTTGGCATCTTGCTGCAGTTATAATTTCCAGTCTGGCTTAAGAAAGCTTCCCTTTATATTTGTTCTTCCCAAAATTCCATTCACTTAGCAACACTTTTTCCTACTGTTTTCAGCACACAGTTACTCCCTGATTCTCATTACCACTGGTAATTGGGCTTTTTCTTCTATTCTTTTTTTTATATAAGAAGAGACAAAGCTAAAGAAATAACTTTCAGATTTAATTACACATTTGTCTCCATACATTGAGAAATTTCTGGGTTTAGAGACTTAATGTTTTCTGTGCTTTCTGATACTCTGAGGAACTTTTCTTTTGAATTCATTTTCCTGCTCCTTTCATCATATACAAAGAGGGAAATCTGGGGAAGCTAAAAACTGCACTGTCAACAGGCTGGCCCTGCTTCCTTGCTTTGCTTTTATTATCTTGACTACAGTCACCAATAGGACACAAGATAATTTATATAAATTACCTATGACAACTCTCCCTCCATATGCTGTGCATGTGGTGGGGTGGGGAGGTGAAGGGTGAAGAGGAGGGCAGTTTGTTGAACTACAGGTCTCCTTAGACAATCCAAATGACTTCAGTTTTCATCATTAGCTCAGGAAATTTTGGGAATTTGAAAAAGAAAGAAATAGTTGGGGAAGCAGATGTCAGTAATACACAGAAACAAACTGCAATTAGAATTCTCAGATCTAAAATGATACGGTAAATAATGCAATAATTAAATCTAAATTCATGAAATATATAATATCATATGTGCAAATATGTAATAACTATATATATATATATATATGCTTTTCCTCACTGTAATGAATTAAAAATATGGTAAATTCTGACATTTTCAGAGTTGCCCAAAACCCCTAGGCATTAAAACCAACATATGAAACTTTGAAAAAATAATTGTTGTTCATTATGCCAGGTCTACTACATTGCTTGATGTTGTGGTCTATTTACAAAATCATTGTTTTGTCTGAGACCCACTCTGCCTGCAGGGCATTGGTTTAATCCCCACTGGCTCGCACTCTTTTTCCACTCTGCCCCCTCTCCTAGTCACTTCCTGTTTTCCACCCTACCACTTCCATCTTAGAAGATATTTAAAGGCAGATTCTTTTCTGATTAAAAAACACATTGGACTGCATTCCCAACCATGAGTTCCTGGTTGTCTCTCTCCCACCCGCGAAGCTAGCCCGGCAAATAATAAATAAATAAATATAAATAAATAAATAATATATAAATAAATAAATAAAATCTCAGAAAGTGTAACTTAATAAATAGTTCAAGTTAAATAATCATCAATCATTCCCTGAGCATCATTACTGAATATTCATGTTGTGTGAGCTCCAAAGATAGAGTCAGGCACACAATACCAACATATCACAATAATGGCAGGAAAAAAAAAAAAAGATTCAGGAGAAAAACATATCACAAACAGAAGGAAATTAAGGATCAAGACAGTAGACCAGCCATCAAAGAGGAAGAATGACTATAATCATCAGTAAGGAGATTCTAGGAAGAAAAAGTTAGATATTACAAGCCACGGTCAAAAAGATAGAATGTACCCTGGTTATATTCAATATCTACTATAAGACATCTTGGAAGCAGTGAGATTTTATTGAAACTTTAGAAAATGTACTCTAACAAATATGTAGGAAATGGGTTAGGAGAAGAGCAGAAAGGTAGGTTAAGAATCCAGCACAAAAATCCAAGCAGATTGTGTTTTTTTTTTTTAATATATCATTTCATAACACTGTCAGAGAGGGACAGAGGACACTTTATTGACCAGAACATAGGACTTTATATAGTATTTCCAAAAATTGCACTTTCATGCTAAAAAGCACAAGAAAGGACAAATGAAAAGGGAATTTACTTACCAACTAATATGGAACCTGCAATTTATTTAAGATCAGTTTCATTTAAGTTAAGTCCACCTAAATTACAGCAAGACAATGAAATTATAAGAAATTTTTAAAATGCACCAGTTATATTCAAACATTACACCGGCTGTGTTTGTTGGATATGCCATCTCATTGTATCTATTTTTTCATTTCCTTTTCACTTCATGACCCTGTTGAATAGATAAATATTAAATGCATAGCTTACTAACTGTAAGACTGGGATCTGAGACTCCTCACAGTTGTTTCCAGGACTATAGCGAACACCCCACGGAGAAACTGCTAAATGAGCCATTTCACATAAAAATTTAAGATTTAAGTTTTCTTAAAAATTAACTTTAGCCTGATTTAATCATAGCAAGGAAGGTGGATATTCTCTAGTAGAGATAGCAATAATAATAATACTATTAACTAATATTATAAACTAGTTATTATATGTAAAGCACTTTCTAAATACAATATTTGATGAGCTCCTCAAGTTAACAATGTGATGTAGGATTACACTCTCCAATCTTATTTACAACATGTGTTTAAGAAAGTTACTAACTTAACTAAGAAAAATTCAGCCAGTAACAGAATAACTGGACCAGAACTTGAAAACAATGCTCTGACATTCAAGGTTAAGGTAATTCTATCACTATATGCTACTTCCATCTAGTGAAAAAGACTTTTGTCCCCGGGAGTCTGGCGGTAACGCAGTGTGTTAAGCACACATGGCATGAAGCACAAGGACCAGCAGAAGGATCCCGGTTCGAGCCCCCAGCTCCCCACCTACAGGGGAGTTGCTTCACAGGTGGTGAAGCAGGTCTTCAGGTGTCTATCCTTCTCTCCCCCTATCTGTCTTCTCCTCCTCTCTCCATTTCTCTCTGTCCCATCCAACAATGATAACATCAATAACAACAGTAATAAATACAACATAAATTTTTTAAAAAGGGCAACAAAAGGAAAAAATAAATAAATAAATATTTTTTAAAAAGTCTTTTGCCCCCACAACCTGCCTTGTGCCAGAGTTAAGAGCTTAAACTTTGAGAACAGACACAGTCCCATTAACCTGTGCATCAACTCTACTAGCTCAGTCTCTCAGTATCTGAATCTTCTCGTTTTCCTTGTTTTCTTATTGCCTCATGTATGAAATGGGAACAATAAACTCCACCTCAAAGGATCAAGATGATGACAGTGAGAATGCAGGATATTTTCTTCAGCAACAATAATGGTTCTATAAGTGATAGGTTGAAGAAACAGATGATCCTCACAACTAAGCAAAGAATGTAACCCAATTGTCTTTAAAATCACACTCTAAAACCAGATGTCCTTACCAAAGAACAAAGGTGGTTCAAATACTAGGTTCTGTGTAAAGCTTTCTAAGAGCATTCTCAGCCCATTCTTTGCATCTCACTTAGTTGAAAACAAGACTGAGAATTGAAATGCAATAAACATAGAATGAATAAAAAACAGTTAACTCACACCTACTAACATCTACTTTTTGACAAGGGGATCCAAAATATTAAATGGAGAAAGGAGAGTCTCTTCAACAAACAGTGTTGGGAAAACTGGGTAGAAACCTGAATTGAAATGAAACTGAACCAGTACACGTTACTATGTACAAAAATAAATGTATCAATGGCATAGATATTAGACCAGATACTATTAAATGCATATAAGAAAACACTCATGAGTTACGCTCTAGAAATGTCTTTAAAGACTCAAGCCCACTAGAAAATAAAGCAAAAATGAAAATAAGGCAAACAGGACTCCATTAAACTGAAAAGTTCTGCAGAGCAAAGGGGAGCATCACCAAAACAAAAAGACACCCAACAGAGTGGGAGATTTTTATAGAACATACTTTAGATAAAGGACTAATAATCAAAATACACAAAGATGCCAGTAAACTTAACACCAAATCAAAAAAAAAAAAAAAAAAAAGAAAATGGGGAGAGGACATAGACATAATCTTCACTAAGTAAGAGATCCAGAGGACCAACACAAACATAAAAGGGGGGCTTCGAGTCACTGATTATCAGAGAAATGAAAATAAAGACAATAAGATACCATGCTGTACCTGTGAGAAATGTCATACATTAGAAAGGACAGAAAACAATCAGTGTTGGAGAGTATGAAGGGGACACTCTTGCATTGCTGGTGGGAATGCAGATTCATTCAACCTTTGTGGAATAAAGTCTGAAGATTTCTCAGGACCCTAGAAATGGGTCCTACCCTATGAAGCTGCAACCACTCTCCTGGGGATTTATCCAAAGGAAACAAAAACACCTATGCAACAAGGAGCATCTCTTTCAAAACATTCCTTTGTACATGGCCATTAGTTATCCTAGCAGGGAGGCAGTTGCTGACCCTCAAAAAGTATCTTTTTTTTTTTTTACTGGGGGGGTGGGTGTTAATAATTTGCAGTGCCACTGTTGGCACCCGGATACAATTAGTCATCTCCCCGAGGATTATGTGGATTATGCAACAGAACCTCAAGTTTCCCTCTACCTCCCTCCTTTCCTCTCCTACCACAGAGTCCATTGCTACAACACACCCAGTACAAGTTTAGCTTTGTGACTTCCCTCACTGTCCTTATCTGAAAGCATTTTTTGAGTAAGAAATATGAGAATTACTTTATAGGGAATCTATTACATGTATTACATGTATAAGAAAGCTTGGCGGTCTGGGCAGTAGCGCAGCGGGTTAAGCTCACAGGGGGTTAAGCTCACGTGGTGTGAAGTGCAAGGATATGCTTAAGCATCCGGGTTCAAGCCCCAGGCTCCCCCACCTTCAGGGGGGTCACTTCAAAGGTCTGCAGGTGTCTGTATTTGTCTCCCCTTTGTCTTTCCCTCCTCTCTTGCTTTTTCTCTTTCCTATCCAACAACAATGACAGCAATAACAACAATAATAATAACAACAAAGATAAACAACAAGGGCAACAAAAGGAATAAAATGGCCTCCAGGCTGGGAGTATGGATTCACCAGTCAACGCCCATGCTCAGCAGGGAATCAATTACAGAAGCCAGACCTTCCACCTTCTGTTTTGTTAATGTCTCCTTTTTTAAATAATTTTTTTTAAAAATGGCCTCCAGGAGCAGTAGAATCCTAGTGCAGGCACGGAGCCCCAACAATAACCCTGGAGGCAAAAAAAAAAAAAAAAAGAAAAGAAAGAAAATGAAAGAGAAAAGAAAGCTTTGCTATTATATTCCCAATCCTTTTCACTTCCTTTTAATCGTTGATATATTTTTCCCTTAAGCACTACCTTTGCCTATGAATGCACAAAAGTTTTATTGTGTTTTTAAGTAAAAGTGACTCTACACCCTTTCTGCAGTCAATATGAGCTAATTTAAGCAATTTTCCACTATGCTTTCTGCATAGTGTCTTCATTCTATCTGCTTTAGTACTCTGTGTGTGCCTCTCTCTGGGACGCAATGCCAAGGTTGGCCTTCAGACCTCCTGGTTTCTTTCCATTCTGGCCCTTCCAATGCTTCCAGTCCTTACTTCACTGTTAGCTTCCAATATTGCAGACCTCCATGCCCAATACTATTTGACTTCTCCATTTAACTCTTTAAGTATGTACCTGATTTCAAATTCATTACACTTGCTTTTTTTTTCCCACAGTTCTCCCTTCTGAGATTTGTAGGAAAGCCGATGTTCAAGTGATTTAAGACAATTTACTCATAATTATCCTTTTCTTCATTTTTTTTTTTTTGCTTCCAGGGTTATTGCTAGGGCTCACTGCCTCTACTACAAATCTACTGCTCCTGGTTGCCACATTTTTTTTTCCCATTGTTGAAGGATAAGAGAGAAGGGGACACAAAGAGAGACACCTGTATACCTGCTTCATCACTTGTGAAGCAACCCCCCTACCTAGGGAGCCGGGGGCTTGAACTGGGACCTTTGAACCAGTCCTTAAGCTTTGCACTATGTATGCTTATCCTGGTGTGCCACCCAGCCCCCAACTCCCCTTTTCAATCAACAGTTACTGAGTACAGAGGCAGGTATGGGATGGCTATTAAGGGCATGGCCGTGAAAAATAACTGTGAGCCCTTCCTTCAGGTAGGAGCAAGTGACTACTCATATAACCAGGAAAATGGAGCGTGTGCTGTGTATTGGGAAAAAATATAAGGGGAGGGAGGCAAAGTCACTGAGGAAGTGATCAATTTTGTCACAGGACCAGAATTATTCTTGTTTGTTTAATTGTTCTTGTTGGTTAACTTTTGGAAGTGGGATGTTGTATTGGTTTAGATAATACTCCACCAGCCATGATATCATCTCCCCAGACAATAACTCAGATCCACTGGCATATGAGATTTCAGGCTCAGGGGTAAAAAGAAAAAGGAAAAAAAAAAAAAAACTAGTATAGCCACAGGCCCTTTGGAATTTAACTAAAATATGCCTACTAGCTATCTACAATATGGAGGAACCCCCAACTCTTCATCTGCATTATTCCAGCCCTTTCGTCCATGATTGGTCAACAATTTGTTTGACTTTGTATGTTAACTCTCTTTCCAACCACCAGGTTCCAGATGCTAGCATGATGCTGACCAGACTTCCCTGCACAGACAACCCCACCAATATGTCCTGGAGCTCTGCTTCCTCAGAGCCCTTCCTCACCAGAGAAAGAGAGAGGCAGGCTGGGAGTATGGATAGACCTGTCAATGCCCATGTTCAGTGGAGAAGCAATTACAGAAGCCAGACCTTCCACCTTCTGCATCCCACAATGACCTAGGGTCCATACTTCCAGAGGGTTAAAGAACAGGAAAGCTATCAGGGGAGGGGATGGGATACAGAGTTCTGGTGGTGAGAATTATGCGAAATTGTATCCTTCTTATCCTATGGTTTAGTCAATGTTTCCTTTTTATATATAAAAAAAATTAAGTAAAACATAAAGAAATTAAAAAAGATAATACTCCAGATGGAGTCAGATACTTTCTGTAACTATAACTGAAAAACTTTGCCCTGTTTCTTTTGTAATTTCCTATTGAAACTGAAGAATTTATTACTCACTGACTATTTGATGGATTAAAATAATTGTAACTCACTTGTCACCTCAGGTGAAATGTCAGAGCAGAATTATCCAACCAGCTGTGGCACTGTGATCCTTAGCTACCCTCATTTTATAAAGAAAAATGAGGCCATTTGCCCTTAATTGATTTTACCATAAGACAATCTAAATGTTGTTGATGGAGAAAAGGTCAAACTCAGAGCACTCGTTCATTAACTTCTTGAATACTGACTCCAAAAGTCTACATACAATAAATGATGAAAATCATCACAAGGAGGCTGTTACAAAAATAACACTGTTCAAAAGGGTACACTGTGCATCCACTCAGCATAAGCACTTTGGAAAATAGTGTGATGAAAGAGGAAAAAAAACATTTAGGGAATCAAAAGTCATATTTGTTTACCACCAAAGCAGAAACATTTCTCCTTTACCAGAAAGGTGCTTTTTCTGCTCTTCTATAGATTCAAAGACAATCGCTTTCATTTGTTAGAGAGAGAAAAAAGAAATATAAGCTGTTTTGTTTAATCATGACCAAGGGGACCCTATAAAAACAATCATCCAATTTTCACAGTACAGAATGCTGTCTTATAGATGCAGAAACTGTTTATAGAGCTATTTCCAGGCTGGAAAAAATAGACCATTTAAAAACCTACATAGGTGAGAATGAATCTAAAGTCACCAAACTTCCCATTACATCTACAAGTGATATAAAAGTAATATATGAGTTAAGAGTAAATTTGTTCGACTCTGTGTAATATGGTCCATTGAATTTCCTAGGGGAGTACCCTACTTTGCATACTGATTTACCAGTGGAAATATAATTTTTACAATGTCTGAAGAGCAGGTAACAGTGCTCTAAAGCTAGATATTACAGTCTTGCCTTTGCTTCTCACTAGATTTACTATCTCTCTGACTTGAAATTGGGCCAAAAACAGTAATTCTTTCTAGTAATTTTTCAAGCACTGTGCTGAATGACACATGTATATTGCTTAATGCAATGTCTGGCACATACACTGCCAATAAAACTCTTTTTATATCCTTATTGGCATGAATGAAATTGTTTCTTGAAACTGTGTTGAGTAATTTTGAATAACTAATCCAAATGAACAGAGATCATGACACATCTTCAATAAAAGCTCATCTCCCTTCTCACAGATCACGCACTCCACCATCACTGGTCATCTCCATCAGAAACATTATAAACCCTCTTGTGGGCCTCTACACGGCACTGCCCTCAATGTAGAAAACAGTGATAGAAATTGCCCTACACTCTGAAGGGAGACTAGGTCAAAATATTCTGCCATTCAGAGAAGACTGATCCTAAAATGAGTACAACCTAGAATGTTCCTAGCTTTGACCATGGAATGCAAGTTCAGAACTACATGGATGCAGAGGTTACACACGCTCCTGTGTTAAATATGAATAGACATGGTCCCAAGGTCAGATCAATGGGGTCTACAGTTAACAGTATTTATATACTTTTCCCATATTTGGGAGCTACTCTCTGCCCTGATCAAGCTTTCGAGCCCTATTTCCAACTCTGACACCATCCTCCCAGACAGTACCTTTAGCCCACCTGCATGTTAGCTGTCATGCTCAGGCAAAAATTAGTTAAGTCATAGGCCCCTTGGAATATACCTAAAACAGACTTCCTAGCTTTTTCCAAAATGGAGACCCCAAATCTCATCTACTATAGTCTTACCTTTAGGTTCCTAATTATTAAACAAATTATTCTACTTTGTATCGTAGTGCTTTTCAGTCACTAAGTTGCAGATGCTACTATGACTCATTGTAACATTTGTAACCTGACTTCCCTGGACAGAGGACCTCACCAATATATCTTGGAGACCCATCTCACTAAAATCCTACCACAATAGGGAAAGATGGAAACAGGCAGGAGGCATGGATCGACCTGTCAACACCCATGTCCAACGGAGAGGCAAATACAGAAGCCAGACCTTCCACCTTCTGCTCCCCATATAGATCTTTGGTCCATACTCCCAGAGGGATAAGGACTAGGGAAACTATCATTGGGGTGGGGGGATATGGAACTCTGGTAGTGGGAATTGTATGGAATTGTACCCTTCTTATCCCACAATATTGTCAATCATTATTAAATAACTAATAAAAAATTATAAAAAAAAGAAAAATCACAACCATTTCATAAGCATTCAGTTTCACAATCCCATTAGTAAATGAGGAGACACAGGGGCCTAGTGCTGATACAACTGGATGAGCGTACATATTACAATGAGAAAGGAACTGGACTCAAGGCCCCAGTCCCCAACTGCAGGGGAGGGAGCCTCACAAGTGGTGAAACAGTGGTGCAGGTGTCTGTCTCTTAATCTCCCCCTCCCCTCTCCTTAGCTCTCTGTCTCTGTCCTTAATTAATTAGTTAATTAATTAATTAAAAATTAGGAAAGGACATGGAGAAAAACCTCATTGAAGAAGAGATTCAGGGGGGCCACATGTGACACAGTGCTCAGAGTCACTAGTTGTTGGGTAGTATGCCAGCTACCCCCGGCTTCTGTCTCTAATCCTGCTTAAGCACCAGTATGCCTGTATGGGATTGGTTTGATCCCACTCAAAGCTGCAGTCTATTTAAATAAATCACTTTTACATTTACATAAAGCACCATCCTCCCTCCAGGGCATTGGTGGCTCAGTGGTAGAATTCTCGCCTGCTCCGCCCCCTCTCCTTGCCACACCCTGATTTTCACCAGTCACTTTTCTCTCCACCCTCTCTACGTCACATCCTGTTCACACCCTACTTGGAAAGTATATATAAGGACAGCATTGTTCGTTTTAGTTAGTTTTTAGTTTTAGTTTAGCTCGACTTAGATTGTGCTGCGTTCTACATGAATAAAGAGATACTGCATACAACCCAGCCATGAGTCCCTGGTCATCTGTCTCTGCCCGCGAAGCCAGCCCGACAACTAGTCATCAGAGAAATGCAAATAAAGATCACAATGAGATACCACTTTACACCTATGAAAAGGTTATACATTAGAAAGGACAATTAGGACAAATGTTGAAGAGGGTGTGGAGAAAAAAGCACCACCGGTGTGAGGGTAAAGTGGTTCACCCTCTGTGGAAAATGTTCTGAAAATTTCTCAGAACACTAGGAATGGACCTACCCTATGATCCAACAGTTTCTCTCTTGGGGATTTACCCAGAGGAATAAAAAGCATCTAACAGAAAATAATCTATGTACATGTATGTTAACAGCACAAGTTGTAGGCAAAATACAGAAGCCATGCAGTTATCCAAGGGTAAATGTGTGGCTAAAATTTGTGGTATATTTACACAGTGGAATATTATTAAATTATTAAAAAATATGAAGTCATCTTCTTTGCATAATCTAGGATGGACCTTGAAGACATCATGACCTCACTTAAAAGGGGGCTTTAAAATAGAGACAAGCAGGGAGAACCCAAAGTGAAAATTGGACTGTGCATAGTCTATTGCATCAAAGTAAAGAACTCTGGTGAAGAAGGAGGGAGGGGCAGAAGAGAAGTTTGAGGTCCTGATGCATAATGAAATTTTACTCATGTCAATGACTACACTATAATGCATTAAGCCCCTAAAAAAAGATTAAAAATTAATTCAGTTTCAAACTTGAGTATAAAAGAAATAGGCATAACAAAACACTCAGTTTTTCAAAACAAACTTTGCTGAATAAATTAAACCTAAATACCAAGTATATTTTAATTGGCTTAGAGTCAATGATATGTAAATCTTAGTAGACTGTTCTCGAAGTGAATTCTATTCTTACAAGTACAAAAATAGATACAATGAGATACTTCTTTTCTAATTAAATGTTTTAAAAATACCCTTAAGAAGAGAGCAAAACAAACAGCTTGGTATCCACCCACCATCCTAAGCAACTACCTTCCCCAAATGCCTTTTTAGGGCTGAATAGGCAATGAGTTTGCAATCCTTATTTCTGCCTCAAGTTCTCTCCCTTAATCATTCATTCCACAAAGAAAACCAGTTTTGAGGGGCTGGGAGGTGGTGCATCTGGTTGAGTTCACATGTTCCAATGTGCAAGGACTGGGGCTTGAACCCCCAGTCCCCACCTCCAAGGGGAAGACTTTGCGAGTGGTGAAGCAGTGTTGCAAGTGTCTCTCTCTCTCCCTCTCTATCACCCCCTTCTCTCTCAATTTTTGGTCACCTATACCAAATTAATAAAGTAATAAAAAATTTTAAAAAAGAAAACAATTTAACAATATCCCACATCATTTTTTTAGATGGTAGCTTTGCAGTTCCCCTAAATGTATCTCACTAAGAGTTAAACCCCCTAATAAAAATGAAAAGTTGCCAGGCTCCCTGACCTGCACTTCAGCTCAGCACAGACTGAGCAGGGTGCCACATCTGGGGCATGTAGCATTCCACTCTCTCCTTTGATTCTTTTTTTCCTCATCCTGGTGGAATTTCTATGGGTCTTTATGCTCTTAGGAACCCTAGAAATAAGTAACTATCTCTCAGAATCACATAAAACCCCAGAGAAACTTCAAAATCAACCTGCCTTGAGCCCACTGGAGTTGAACCTGGAGGTTCAAAAGATTTGTCAAAAAATCAAACCTGAAATTCATGTTTGCAGTACAAGAGAACCAGCCTTCCAGAAACACTATATCCTCTACCTTATATGGTCCCCATTCATCTAGTCAAGGGGGGGGGGAACACCTGAGATTGCTAAAGGAAATTTCATATAAATGTCCATGCTTTTCAAATCCTGTGATGTAAAATTTCATTGTGTTCAGTATACATGGCTTAGTGCAGCAAAAATTTGTTATCTTCATTCACCCAAATCAATTTTCACACAGTATATATCTCCAAAGGTTAAAAAAAAATCTGTCCTTTACTGATCCATTTTCATGCTTAACAAAAAACACAGAGCTGTGATTATTTTCCCTCAAAGAATATTTTAGGGGATATATAACCTCCAAAATATCTTAATGCCAACCATATCTTTGAAATCAATGGTTGCAGATTTATTTAATCATAGTCTTCACATCTCTGATGGTTTATTTCATAGAACATAACCAGCTGTTGTATATATTCAATGCATTCAGAATTAAAGTTTATACTACAGTAAGAGGGATTTGATAAGATATAAATATAAATCATTGGTGGAGGGAAATTTTAAGATGTTCTAACATGTTAAGAAATAGCTGAGTTGGTTTAAATATTTAATCTTAGAGACAAATAAAATGAACTCTGGGGATCCTGTGAACTATGAAATCTGTAGAAATGAACCATGACACAGGTGAGTCTTTGAAGAGAAAATGGTTTTCTACATGTTGAAGAAGGGTTAAAGATGGAGAATATGCATATATTACAGTTTAATCTCTATCCATTGGCAGGCTCATAAAACTTTAAAAACAAAAGTTTTTCTTTCTCATTAGTGTTACAACACTCAGCATAAAAGTTTTTAATACTCTCCATTAAATGTTTAGTCCCTGACATCTTTATTATTATTTCTATTGATTATACTTTGATGAAATGTATCAAGATTATGAGCAAAAATGATTATGAAGTTGGTTAAGAAACTCAAGTAAATTGATGTGACTGGTATATATTCTTTTGTTTGTCTATATGCTTCTGTTTTTCTTTGTAAAATATTTGGTCAGTGTGTAGTGTAAATAGGTAAATTTCATGGCCATTTTACATGTGAAACACACACACACTCATACTCATACACATTCATACACACACTCACACTCCGCACACTCACATACTCATACACACACAGAGACACACACACACATTCATACACATACAATCACACAGACACAAATACATAAACACGCAGCCATACACATACAATCACACAGACACACACACACATAAACACACATAAACACGCAGTCACATACATTTTGTCCTTCACTCTTTAACTTGCAGTCCTATCAGACCTATTCGTGATCAGGCTACTGCTCAGAATTTTAAAAACTAATTCAGCTCCTTCTCTTACTCCTCATCACAATTCTGGCTTTCCTTTTTCTAGACTTCTCCATTGGGGATGCGACTGTTTAAATACACCCCTTTACTTCTTGAATATCATCCTTTGGATTTTATAAAGCATCTTTTTTTTATTAACTTTTTTAATTTTATTTATTTTATTTATTTATTCCCTTTTGTTGCCCTTGGTTTTTTGTTATTGTTGTAGTTATTATTGTTGTTGTCGTTGTTGGATAGGACAGAGAGAAATGGAGAGAGGAGGGGAAGACAGAGAGGAGGAGAGAAAGATAGACACCTGCAGACCTGCTTCACCGCCTGTGAAGCGACTCCCCTGCAGGAGTGCCGGGGTGCGAACCGGGATCCTTATGCCGGTCCTTGTGCTTTGCGCCACCTGCGCTTAACCTGCTGCGCTACAGCCCGACTCCCTATAAAGCATCTTAACATGTATACTATATATGTACACTTTTGTAATTTGTAGTTTCTCTCCTCTCTCTTTCCGTTACCCTTTCCTTTTAAAACAGTAAGAGAATTAAGATTTTCTATTAAATGTGGAGCCAAGATTAAAAGTTCCTCTCAATTTCATGACCTTACTAGTACACAAAATAATAAAGAGCATCAACGTAGACTAGCACAGTGCTACATAAATTAGTTTTAAATGCCTATTTTTTACATTGCAGAAAATAAATTCAATAATGAGTTAATTAATACTAGATTGATAATATTTGCATTTGCAGAGAGTAAATTGGAAAGTTAAGTCTTAAAAGATAATGAATTTCTAGTGTTGAAATATTAAGCATTAATTTATTCAATCACACATTCATTCAATAAACTGTTACTGCTAATGTGCTAAGAATATAGTTTGATAGAGCTATTTTTGGATATCTTAAGGATTTTTCTTTTTTTTTAATTTTTATTTATAAAAAAGAAACATTGACAAAACCATAGGATAAGAGGGATACAACTCCACACAATTCCCACCACCAGAACTCCGCATCCCATCCCATCCCCTGAGAGCTTTCCTATTCTTTATCCCTCTGGGAGTAAGGACCCAAGGTCATTGTAGGATGCAGAAGGTGGAAGGTCTGGCTTCTGGAATTGCTTCCCCACTGAACATGGGCATTGACAGGTCTATCCATACTCCCAGCCTGCCTCTCCCTAGTAAGGGTAGATGATGTCACAGCTGGAAAAGGAACAGAAAGTTAGATCAGGGAAAAGAGTAGCTCCCTAATATGGGAAAGGGGTATAAATATTGTTGACTGTTAACCCCATCAATTTGATTTTTCATTACTTACTTGACAGAGAGAGAGAAAATACTGTAGTACCACTCTACCATCTACGGAGCTCCCCTGGTACCATCCACGCTGTCCTCATGTAGTGTCAGGCCTACAGGAAGCCAGGGTCTTAGACCTTCCAGCCCTCAAATGATTTGATAACAAGGAAAACAGACAAGTAAATGTCTCTGATTACAATTAAGTGACAAATAAGAAGCCTACACAGGGTGCTAGGGAAATTTTCCATGAAGGTCCCATGTGCAATATGACAAACAAGCAAGTTCTAGAATATAAAGTTGGAATAAGGGAGGGAAAATGTTACAGACACTTAGTACTAAGTAAGAAATGTAAGTGTAAAATAGCGTGTGGTGGTGTGGTATGGACATAATCCCATGCTGAAATGTGCAAATTACAAAGATGGTGCTGAACATGAAGGTTCATAGGCTTGTCTTAATATGAATAGTCTAAACTTTTATCTTGAATCTTACAGGAAACCACCAAAAGGTTCTAATCATCAAAGGTTAGCATAAGATTTTTATTTCATAAAGATTTCTATAGCAGTAAGCTAATCAGAAATGGTTTGAGAAAAGCACCAGGGACATACCAAAAAAAAAAAGTCTCTGTATAATATAATAAAATAGCATTTCAAAACCCTTCTGTCTTCTAATGCAGTTATATCAAACATTCCCTACTCTAGTCAATACACTGCGTAGTATTCAAGAGCTTTGCTGTCTAGATTGCCACAGTCAATGTTTTAGGTTTGCACTTACCTCAAAGATTTAAGAATAAGACCTTACTGTGGAAATTAAAGAAGACAGGTTGTAACAATCTCTGTGTTCTGGCAAAAGCCACAATTTAACAAAGTAAGAATTAGTAGCTACATGACAGCCCTAGTTGAAAATGTAGCTCAAATTAAATTCAAGCAGTATTGAAAATTATAGGATCTTTCACTTGCTTTCAAAGAAAAAGGTCAATTCTCCAACTGTTGACAAGAAGAGAAAAGGGAGGTTGATATTTAAGGAAAATTGCCTACAGCTTTACGAAACTATGGAACTGACAATCTCAGGGGTCTTTTGATTTAATTCTAGTAATGGTTTGGAAGCAATAATTCAACATGTCAGTTGGAAATCATAAAGCAAAAGAAGCCAAAGAAACTAGGCCTTTATCAGGTAACTAGAACATGTATACTCTCATCTCCAAACAAGAAAGCTTCAAAAAGGATGATGAAGTAAATAAAACATTTCTCTTGGAAATTAAGATAACAAAGACAAAGTGATAGAGAAATAAAAGGGTGAAAAACAGTACTTCTATAAAAAAAAAGTAGAGAGATCAGTAAAACTGATTGAATTAGACATTGTTATAAAGATGCAGATGACAGAATGTCTGAAATTCATATTAATTAAAAAAGGATAGAAACCACCAAATAAAGTATTCTTCCAAAGGAATATTTCTAACTTAAAACTCAATGTGTGTTTTCAAATATCTCATTAGTTACAGGACTGCTAATATAATATCCCTTTCACATTAAATAAAACTTTTTTTTGCCTTCACTGGGGTTTTGTTACTTCAGATTGACTTTTCTTTTTTCATTATATTTATTTGTTTATCTATCTGTCTATTTATTGGATAGAGACCATCAGAAATTGAGAGGGCAGGGGCAAGAGAGAAAGAGAGAGGGGAGGGGGGATGGAGACCTGCAGCCCTGCTTCACCACAGGCAAAGCTTTCCCCCTGCAGGTAGGGACCAGGGCTTCAAACCTGGGTTCTTGACATTGTAACATGTGTGCTCAACCAGGTACATCACCACCCAGTCCCCAGATTGACTATTGCATTTTCTTCAGGCAGAGAAAGAGAGTGATAAATACCACAGCACAGAATTGTCCTCCAAGGCTGGGGGGTTGGGATATGGCAGACTCAAATCTAAACTGCACAAGTGGAAAAACAGGAACACTGTCCAATTGCACTATTCTGTCATCCCAATATGTAAGGCTGTTAACATTTTCTACCCACAGAGAACCAAACAATATAGTTAGATGTATTCCTCTAACACTACATGGACATGACTTTTCTCCAACTTAAGAAAAAATGTATCAAGCCAAAAGCACTAGTAAAAAGTCTTGGTGATAAATATATCTTAAGCAATAAATGAGAATAGTGATGAAAATAGTGGTTTCTACCAAGAAAAAAAAAAAGAAAAAAAGGGAAAAAAAGGCTACCAGGAGCAGTGGATTCAGCCCCAGCAGTAACACTAATGGCAAAAAATAAATAGATCATTTGTAGTTATTTGTAGTTTTTGTTTTGTTTAGATTTTAGAATTCTTTTCTTTCTTTTCATCTGATATGACAGAAAGAAATTGAAAGGGAAGGGGAAGACAGGGAGTCAGGCAGTAGCGCAGCGGGTTAAGCACAGGTGGCATGAAGCACAAGGACCAGCAGAAGGATCCCAGTTCAAGCCTCCGGCTCCCCACCTGCAGGGGAGTCGCTTCACAAGCAGTGAAGCAGGTCTGTAAGTGCCTTTTTCTCCCTCTCTCTGTGTTCTCCTCCTCTCTCCATTTCTCTCTGTCCTATCCAACAAGGACATCAATAACAACAACAATAATAACTACAACAATAAAACAACAAGGGCAACAAAAGGGAATAAATATTAAAAAATGTTTTCTAAAAAAAGAGAGAGAGGAAAGGGGAAGATGGAGAGGGAAAGAGAAAAAATGTCTGCAGCACTGTTTCACCACTTATGAAACTTCCTCACAAAGGCTTGAACTCAGGTATTTGTGCTCATACATGTGAATCACCACCTGCCCCCCCATTTTTATTTGTACGTATAAGCACCTACTCACTCCATTTAGAGACTCAAATAAAATAAACTGTTTTACCATTAGGAATTCAGACTTTTACACATGTGCGTTTTCAATACCAATCTCCTTTGTTGCTTAGAAGAAAAGAATATCACATCTATCTTTTTTTTTTTTTCTTTCCAAAACTACAACACTGAAACAGATGTCAAAGCCTCAAAGGCTTTCAGTGTCTGGGAGTGCTATTCATAAACAAAATTCTAAATGCACTGATTTCATACAGGAAGCATTAGTAAATTCATACAATGATATAATCACCAGGAGTGAGCCCCCATTACATATAGATTCTTCCTTTATTCCATCTTTTCTCCGGGGAAGATACAACTAAACTCTCATCAGCTAGTCAGTTAGATGTATGGCTTACATGCTTCTCAGCATTTCAATTAGTATTGATTCATGAAAGTAATGTCAGGATGTCACCAAATACACAATTCTTCACTGACTTTCACAAGTCAAATTGTTTTCAGGTAGGAAAAGGAAACAGAATAGCCACTGAGGTTGCCAAGATGGCAACTTGAAATCCTTGTAAACTAATTATACTTGCTCTCTCCCATGCTCATACACTTTACTTCTAATCTCTGGCAAACCTTTGCCTTATAGATATATGCCATTACTCTCTAGGGGAAATGGATAGAAGATGGCATATCAACACAGCATGTGTATCAGCTCAACTGAGTGACCAGAATTCCACATACACACACCCCCAGTCAGTCAGTCTCTAATCTCTTTACAACTTTGCTGTGGTTGGCAGTTAACCCTCAGTAAGTCAAGATCAATACCCAGTGGTATTTTTATGGATAAAGTGGCTTATATTGAGCCTACACTTAGGTTAACAAATATTATGTATTACATATTAGACAGCATTATGCTCTTTGGTGCTAATATATATATATTTTTTATTTTGTTTATATTCTAATTTCCTCAAGGACAAGATTGTTCCCTACCTTTTTGGTTCCCTTTATAGTGCATACTATTATGCTTGCTGCATAAAACTAATGTTTTATATGCACCCTGAAATGAAAAAAGTCGGAAAAGAAATCAGAAAAAGAACTAGGAAGTAGGAAGCAATTGACTTTCTGGAGTATGTAACACAGTATAGAAATAAAGTAGAAAAATGGGCTGTGGTGATGATTAAAGGGTGTAGTCTTGGTAATTGGTATACTAAGAAAATACAGAACATAGTAGGATGCCTGAGAGTTTGTTATACTCTAATACACTTTAGAATGCTGAATGTATGACCAAATGATAATTTGATTCTGCATTTGCTTCAATGGGTTAATAACACATCTAAAGATATATTTACAGAAATCTCATATATTTTTGCCAGTAGCCTTGGTTTTTCAAAGTCTGAGAGTCATCCTAATCAATTCTGAGGCATGTTTTTAAAGCAGGCCCTGAAGAACACTCTGTTATGCCATATATAAATGTATTTATTTACTTCATTTCCCAGAGCTCAGAAGTCTAGCTGCTTGCCACACGCTTTCATTCTTTGTTCATATAACTGTCTGAATGTACAAGCACATACACAAATATTTATATCGTTAAAAATCTTCTGCCTCAGCGAGATCTGACTGATTTATATTCCTTTAATGATTACAATTACAACATTTATTACTGTGACACAGTAATAATGTGTTTTAAGTTGTTTTGAGTGTCTGTTTTGTTTTGTCTACCAGAGCACGGCTCAGCTCTAGTTTATGGTGGTATGGGGGATTGAACCTGGGACTTTTTGGAGCCTAATGCATAAGATTCTCTTTGCATAACCATTATGCTATCTACCCCACCCTTTTTAAATTGTTCTGTTCAGTTAATCTATAAACTCTTTGTACATGTGTTTCTTTGCAAAGAACTGGGAGTGGTGTGTTGAACAAAAGGACTTTGGGGATGGGGGAGTAGAGGGCGTTAGAGAAGGTATTGGGGTTCTGGGTTTTTAATAGCAAAAAAGGACCTAGGTTGGGAGTGAGGTTGTTTTTACAGATGCCTATCACAAGAAGATGAGAAACCTTACTCCTGTGTCAATGCCTGTACTGTAGCATTAAGCCCTTAATAAAAACAGAATCTGACGCCCAAGTGGTAGCACACTCAAGGACTCACTTTAAAGCCCCAGAGCCCACCTGCAGAGGGAATGCTTCACAAGTGCTGTCTATCTTTTGCTCTGCTTCTTTATCCCACCCCCTCTTAATTTCATCCTGCACTAGAAAATAAATTATAGATAGACAGATAGATAGATAGATAGTTAGATAGATAGATAGATAGATAGATAGATAGATAGATAGATAGATAGATAGAGGGGAAGGGTAAGGGAAGGAGGCATCTGGGAGCAGTGGATTCATAGTGCTGACATGAGTCACACAAATAACCCCAGTGGCGATAACAAAAAAAGAAAATCTGTTTCCTATATACCTCTCCAGCCAGGGCCCAACTATGACTCACATAATATAGGCCGATAATAGTCTTCTATAATCAAAATGAATGCTTGCTTTGTGCTAGAGCAAGTAATTGGAAATGTTAGGGTTGTAAAGATGAATTACATGTAAGCCATTCCCTGAATGAGGTTACAGAAATTATTTTTTTAACACAGGAAGCGATAAAGCCATCAACAAGAAATTATTGTAAGGATATGGTTAAGATTCATCTGCTTCAATGTGAATGTTGAAAGGGCATCTTATTCATATTTTTGAGACTTAGAGTAGTTTTATTTAACTTTGGTATCTTCTTTTAAAGAATTTCGACATTTTCACGCCTTGTAAAAGCTCTTAAGTAATAAAATAGTACATGATAAACTTGGTAGAAGTATAGCAGGAAAGTTAGATAGGGAAGTTCACTGGCCAACATCTACCACCAATAGATAAAATCAATCCCATCTGTTGTGCCTTGTAAATTATTGCTGTTTGAATGTGCCAGAGCAATAATCAGTGCAATAATGTGGAGAAAACTGTTCATGACAGAACTAAAATAAACATATGCTGAGCAAAAGTCCAAGACTTTAAATCAACTGTGCTAACTTGTACATGGTCCACCAAAATAAGACTGATTATGAATTTCTAGGCATATGATGGAACAACCCAGCTATAAAGGCAAAAATAAATTCAAATTGACCAGCATAAAGAACGCAATATTGGGGGCTGGGCAGAGGCGTTCCAGGCTAAGCATACATAGTACAAAGCATAATGGCACAAATACCTGCTCAAGGATCCAGGTTTCAGCCCCCACTCCCCACCTACTTGGGGGGAGGGGTCACTTTACAAGTGGTGATGCAGGTGTTTATCTTTCTCTCCCTTGCTCTATCTTCAATCTCTCTTTGTCTTATAAAATCAAAAGTATATATACATGCCACCTGAAATGGTGGATTTGTAGTACTGGCATGGAGCCCCAGATATTAGAGGCAATAAATAAATAATAAATGAATGAATAAATGAAAAAAGAATGAAATATTTCACAAGAAAGATGACAAAGATGACCATATTTTATTGGTAAATCAGATCAAAATACATCTCACTTAAAGAATTTACCTAAAATTCTACTATGAACAATTATTATTATTATTATTATTAATTATCAGAGCACTATTCAGTTCTGGCTTATGATGGTTCCAAGGATCAAACCTAAAACCTCAGAATCTTACACATGACAGTTTTTCACGTAACTACTATGCTATCTCCCCGGTCCATACTTATGGACTTAGTAACAATTTCTTACATAATCTCTTCAAATACAGGTTATATTCTTCATAGTTTACTCTAAGTAAAAAACTATACACTACTTAATTAGATATGGTATGTTGTAGCAAATTCAAGAACACTAAAGTAGGAAGTGGGGCAGGGATGAAAAAGGGAGTGAGGGGATGAAAAAGGGAGTACCCAGTGTCATAAGTTGGAAGAAGAGGGTATGTTGGTGGAGGATGTGGTATGCTAACATTTATCACGGGGAGATGTGAAAATGTACAACTATGCTTATCACAGTCTTGTAAACAAACATTTTCCAAATAAAATAAGCTATGAAAATCAGACTTTAAAAATTACTGAATAAGAAACTTTGTATAAACTCAAAGCAGTCCATATAAATGTGGTGTCTGTAGGCAGAATGCCTTCATCCACTGTTGAAATGTTTTCATAACTGTCCAATATGTTATGTTACATAACAATAAGGACTGTGCACATGTGCTAGACTTCAAAGTAGAGACATTATACTGGATCACCAAGGTTTATAGATACAATAGCATGATCCTTTAAAAGAAGGGACTTTCTGAAGGCAAAATTTAGTATAGCCCTGGGCCCCTTGGAGTATACCTAAAACAGATCTAGCTTTTTCCAAATCTCATCTGCTATATTCTTGCCCTTAGGCTCCTGATTATTAAACAACTTATTCTGCTTTATATCTTAATGCTTTTTCATCCACCAAGTTGCAGATGCCACCATGTTCCAACCTGACTTCCCTGGGTAGCTGACCTCACCTATGTGTCCTGGAGCCCCACCTCTCCAGAGTCCCGCCCCACAAGAGAAAGATAGAAACAGGATGGGGGTATGGATTGACCTGCCAGTGCCCATGTTCAGCTGAGAAACAATTACAGAAGCCAGACCACCCACCTTCTGTACCCCATAATGATCCTGGATCCATGTTCCCAGAGAGATAAGGAATAGGAAAGTTTTCGAAGGAGGGAATGGGATATGGAGCTCTAGTTTTGGGAATTGTGTGGAATTGTAACCCTCTTATCCTATGGTCTTATCAGTATTTCAATTTTATAAATAAATAAATAGAAGAAGAAGGGACTTTAGCAGTAGATAGACAGATGAAGCAGAAGCAGAAGTTAGATTCCAAGAGTCAGAGGAATTCAGCTCATCATTTTTCCAGGGGGCTGCATGGAGAATTGAAAAAAGTCCATCCGTAGGAACAGATATGTTCCCCTTATTGGCAGCCAGTAAAATCAAAGTCCCTCAATTTCACAACTACAAAGGCACTAAACAAACACACTGAATTAATCAAAGTATTCTGAAATGTGGCTGAAGAGATATAACATAAATAACAGTCCCATGCTAAATTGAAGCTACATATTCATCACTGGGTTTTCACTGTTGCTTGGCATAGCTTCATTCATTTTTCATTGCTTACCTCTCACATTGACATCCATATTCTATAGTTGGTTATCTTATATAATGTAACAGGTTGTTTTTAATCTTAGATCAGTATAAATTCTACATTATTAAAAATAATAAAACTACTGCAAAAATTCATCAGCGTATACCACATTTACCATATACCTTCTTCTTATTGAGACAAAAAGTTTATTTTTTTAATTATATACTTGAGATAAAGTATTTCATTGTATTTTCATCAATTACTAGAAACTATAAATATCTCATCATAATACCTATGCCTCAAAGCTAAACTGTACATAAAATGTATATCATTTACAAGTTATATTTCACATAAGTGAAATGCATTAAATGGTAAAATTTACTTTCACATTTTAATAAGGTTGAAGTATTCTTGAAATTTAAAATTATAAAATGCAGATAGAAAGTAACGAATCTAGGTCTTGTGTGCAGATGCAAGTTATACTGAAAATGAAATAGAAACACCTATAAGATTTAATAGACACATAGGTTTTAATAAGTAAATATTAAATACAAAATTCAAACTATGTGGGTCGGGTAGTGGCACACCTAGTTGAACATACATGTTGCATTGTGCAAGGACCTGGGTTCAAGTCCCAAGTCCTTCTAACTCAGAGGGAAAGTTTCACAAGTAGTAAAGCAGTGCTACAGATAGCTCTCTTTCTCTCTCTCTCTTTTAATTTTTCATTATCTTATTTATTTATTTATTTATTGGATAAAGATAGCCAGAAATCAAGAGGGAAGGGGGAGACAGAGAGGAAGAGAGACAGTGAGGCACCTGCAGCTCTGCTTCATCACTCACAAAGCTTTCCCCCTACAGGTGGGGACCAGTGGTTTGAACCCATTTCCTTGCACATGTGCACTCAGCCAGGTGTGCCTCCACTCAGCGTCCCCCTCTCTCTCCCTCTCTATGCCCCCTTCTCTCTCATTTTCTCTCAATCTCTACACAATCAATACTTAAAAAAAAAGAAAAAAAATCAATCTATGTGCTGCATGTTGCTGATGTTCTAAAAGTCAATAAATAAGTAATCAGAGGACCAAGGCTACAAAAGTAAGTAAAAATCAAAGTGCATATCCACTGGCTTAAATTTGCACCTGGTTCTCTTTAATAACCCTCAGATAAATATTTAATAGACCTAGTTTGGGTGTAACCTAGTAATCTAGTGGGGAAAAAAAACTATTTATGCTCCTTTCAAGATGACTGTGAAGAAAACTAATTTAAATTGACATTCTTCTAACCCTCTTATAATAAATTACTTGCTTTCCCAGATGAATCAGGAAAATTGTATTTCTAGTGTCTATATTACATCAATTATGATTGATTAGATTATCTCTAAAATATGCTTTCACACAATCAGTTAAAGTGTACATAAATTATTTGCCCCTAAGGACTGTATATTTCATCTTAATTTAAAAAACACATTGGGAGTCGGGCTGTAGCACAGAGGGTTAAGTGCACGTGGAGTGAAATGCAAGGACCCGTGAAGGATCCAGATTCGAGCCCCGGCTCCCCAACTGCAGGGGAGTCGCTTCACAGGCGGTGAAGCAGATCTGCAGGTGTGTATCTTTCTCTCCCCGTCTTCCCCTCCTCTCTCCATTTATCTCTGTCCTATCCAATGACAACAACAATAATAATAATAACCACAACAATGATAAAAAAAAAAAGGGCAATAAAATGGGAAAAAGTGGTCTCCAAGAGCAGAGGATTCGTGGCACTCTGAGCCCCGGCAATAACCCTGGAGGCAAAGAAAGAAAGAAAGAAAGAAAGAAAGAAAGAAAGAAAGAAAGAAAGAAAGAAAGAAAGAAAGAAAGAAAGAAAGAAAGAAAGAAAGAAAGAAACACATTGATTCTACAAACACCAATTTGATCATTTTGATCATAATGAGCATAAACAATGTAACTACTTAAAGTCACATATAGGTGCTATGAAATTTTTCAAAGTGATACCTAATTACAACTATGTTACACATGTGGAGAGGACTCTCTAAAACCAAGTCAATAATCATTGAAAAAAATAATCTATACAGCCCAGATAAGTAAGCTTTATTCCTGGTTCAGTGACACTAATTATATGAATAGTCAACAGAAAGGGTCAAAGCAGAGCGCCAAGTGTGTTCTGACCCCAGGAATAATTTAGTCAGTAATATGGAAAATAGTTCATATATTAGTAGGTCATTCACATTTTCATACCAGCAATGGATAAGTCAACATTAAGGGAACATACATTTGAGTCTTAATCAATCCCTCTTTATTTTAACTATATAATGTCCTAATTTCTCTCTACCAACCAGAGAATCTGTTGAAAACCATACAGTTGAGTTCTTTTAATGAAGGAGTAAAAGGCTACTAAGTGGAAAAGACAAAGAAATTTATAAGTGATAAATTCTCTTGCACTGGTAAGATCAGAAAGAGGCTACCATCTTCATCTGAAGAAATAAATGAACAGATAGCAAAAGAAGAGTGCAGCTTTGAAAATGGAACCTTGATCAAGAAATACATCCATTGCTAATTTAAAGACCAGTATGGAGGAAGATAAAGTGAGAAGTATATAAAGATACTTCTGGTCTCTTGCAGTGCCTCCAAATGGCTGAACTATGCTGAGATATAGAGGGTAATGAATGTAGCCCACTGAAGATATCTTGAGAACATAAAGTAGAAGGTAGAAAGAGACTCTGGAGAGGCAAATGCAAAATATTCTTATACTTGCTATCATGCAACACCGCAGATTATATTTTAAACAGTAAAACAGAGCAGAATGGACAAAAATATTGAAAGATGACAGTACAAGAACTATCTACTTTTCTCCATCTGTAGCTGGATTCAAATGGCTCAGTCAATGGTGGGGAATGAGCCAATCAGTCCTCTCTGTAGTAATATATATATATGATACACAATTGAAACGGAAAAAAGGAAATGCTCCCCACCTGAATGGAAACCATTTAGGTCTTTAGCACTATGTGTCAAATAGGCTGCAAGATTTTCTTTTGAGATTTATTTTATTAACTAATAAAGGAAAAGAACTAAATATGAGAACAAGAGAAGGAATGAGATAGAAGTTCCCAGCACCACGTTTCACACAAGTTGACACTCAAGGTCAAACCAGAACTTCATACATGCATGTCTACAGTCAGCTGTAGGATTGTCCTATAAACAGTTTAACTAATTAAGAATATTCCCTTTAGTCCGTAACTTAGTAAATGTTTTTGGTTTTGTTTTCCTCAGCTCAGCTCTAGCTTATGGTGGTGTGTGGGAACTCAATCTGGGACTTTGGAGCCTCAGGTATGAGTCTCTTTGCATAACCATTATGCTACCTTCCCCTACCCTTACTAAATATTTTAATAATAAATAATTGCTTCTTTTTGCATCTGTTAGGGAAATTATATTACTTTACTTTCGTAGTTTGTAAATGTAGTGAATTGCATAGATTTTCTTTTTAAATGATGACTCTAGCTTCCATTCCTGAAATAAACCCTGGCTGGTCAGAATATATTTTTCATGAATTGCAAATTTTTTTTGTTAAAAAATAAAACTTTAATTGTAGCAAACATATACACAAAATTTACATCACAATCATTTTAAGAGCACAATTCAGAAATGTCAAGTACATTCATATTACTGTGCAACAGGTCTCTATAATTATTTTATCTTGCAAAACTAAAGTTATATTTATTTATTGTGAGAAAGAGAATGAGAAATGGGGGTGGGGGAGTGAGAAAAAAATAAAGAAAAAGAGAGAGGACCAGAGTACTGCTGAGCTCTGGCATAAGGTAGTCCTAAGGAATAATCCAGTTTCCTGGGGTCTCAGGCATGCAAATTGATGCTCCAATAGCCTGAGCTATTTACCTAGCCCTTATCTGAAATTCTGTACCTATAGAACACTCCTCATTTCCCACTGCCCCTACCCCTGGAAATCACCATTCTATTTTTTTATTTCTATGAATCTAGCTACTTTAAATATTTCATGTAAGTTAAATTATCCTGTGATGACTTAGCAAAATGTGCTCAAGTTTCACCCATGTTTTGGCCTAGGACATAATTTCTTTCATAAAAGAATGGAATAGGTAACATCCCATTGTATTTATATATCATGTATACCATGTTTTGTTTCTTTCTCTCTTTCTTTTCTTTTTTTTTTTCCTGCCACAGCAGTTATTGCTTGGGCTCCATATGTGTACTACAAAGCCATCACTCCCACTGGCCATTTATTACTTTTTAATTTTTTTTCTTTCAATTTTATTTGACAGAACAAAGAGAGACATCTTCAGATTAGCCCCACTGCTTGTGAAGTATCCTCTCTGCAAATGGGGTGTGGGGGCTCAAACCTGGGTCCTTGAGCACGGTAATGTGTGCTTAACTGATTGTACCACCACTTGACTCTATACTAAGTTTTCTTTATCCCTGCATTTGCTACTGAACATCTGAATTGCTTATATCTCATGGCTATTGTGAATAATGCTACCACCAAGTTGTTGAGCAGTTGTATCTTTGAGATCCTGCTTTGAATTCTTTTGGATATTTACACAAAAGTAGGGCTGTTGTATTATATGATGATTCTACTTTTAACTTTCTGAGTAATTTACATACTGTTTTCCATAGTGGTGGTGCCTTTTTACATTCCACCAATAGTGTGCTGTGGAATCCAATGTAAAATTTAATTTACCAGTATTTGATGATTTTTGAGTATACAATCACAGAAGATACTAACCCATACTTATAATTGCAATATATATAGCATTACAATGCAACCATAACCATTATCTAGTTTTAAGGTATTTTTATCATTCAAAAAAGAAATTACATGCATGCTAACAACATTTCCATGTTTTTCTCCCTCCAGTCCATGGAAAGTGCTAACCTACTTTTTTTGTTTTTTTAACCACAGTACTTACTGCTCAGCTCTGGGTATGCAGGTGTCAAAGACTGACCATGAAACCTCAATGCTCTAAGTCTAATGCATGAAAGTCTGACACATAAACCACCGAGTTCTCTCCCTAGTTATGGTAACCTAACTTTTGTCACTATGCATTTGCTTATTCTGGACATTTTGTATAAATAGAAACATAATGTAAGTGGCATTCTGTGTTTGACTTCTTTCATGGAGTATAATGTATTTACAGTTCAGTCAAGTTGTAACATATTTTAGTACTTCATCTTGTGATCAAATCATTACATGTGACCTAATCACTGTTGTATAGATATACCAATATTTTATTTATCCATATGGGCATTTGAGGAGTTTATACTTCTTGGTATATATATTGGGTTTTTTTGTTTTTTTTATTTAAGAAAGGATTAATTAACAAAACCATAGGGTAGGAGGGGTACAATTCCACACAATTCCCACCACCCAATCTCCATTTCCCACCCCCTCCCCTGATAGCTTTCCCATTCTCTATCCCTCTGGGAGCACGGACCCAGGGTCATTGTGGGTTGCAGAAGGTAGAAGGTCTGGCTACTGAATATTTTCAATATATAGGCTGTATAATTGATATGTAGACTCTCTCAAAAGCCTAGACCAAGTAGATCAGAAGCAACCAGTATCACAGCTATATACAAGATACTGGGTACTGTACAGCAAACCCTAACAAAAGGACTTTTCAAAGTTAACCCAATTACCAAATAATGTGATGATAACATTAACTATCGATTGTCTTTTTGAACCCTAAGACAGCAGGAACCTCACATCTCCACTATGGAGCCTCTACTTCCCCCAGTCCTGGAACCATTGGCTAGGGCCCACTTTCCCATATGCCTCTCCCAATCCATTATCAAATAATATTATATATGCCGATCACAACCTAATCAACACAACGACTGCCACCTCAACCTGCTTCACTTCAGACTGTGTCCAGAGACTTCACGTGTGGAATGACAACCCTTCAACTTCATTACTCGGGTGAGACCTTTCCTTTCATAGTATATATTGTTTTTATACAGATGTTCATAGAAAAGATAAAAGTGATGAATAAACACATCAAAAGTAGTCAATTATACCTGTCATTGGGGAAATGCCAATCAAACCACAAGGTGAGATGTCACTCCTCACCTAATAGGGCAGTTATAATACAAACAAAAAATTGGCAAGTGTGTGGATAAACTGGAACTTACATAATTTTTATGAGAATATAAAAATGTAGCCACTTTGGAAAAGAGTTTGATAAGCATTTTACTTTATGTGATTACCTTATATTTACACAGTAGGAAAAATAAGAATTTAGTAAAATAGTGATTCTTCATCAATTATAAGCTTTATCTTAATCTTCCCTGGCTTGTAAAATCTCCTTGTCATAAAAAAAAAAAAATCACCAATTCTAGCCATCCTGTCCTAATTATAGTGTAATTCACTTTTAAATACACCAAAGTTTGCCTTGCACTGTGTACAAAAAAAAAGTGTTCATCACTCATGATTTCATTTGTAAGACTTTGGTAGAAAAGTCAGGATCCCTAAAATGAATGTTAGAGCAGACGAAAATGAAATTTAGCTCTTAAACAGATACTTAGAAGAGGGCTAGGCAATGACAAACCTGGATAGATGCAGATAGTACTATGCCCAAGAACATGTGCAAGAACATACACAAAGACCCAGTTTCCCACCTGCAGTGTGGATGCTTCACAAGCTGTGAAGCAGATCTGTAGGTGTCTATCTTTCTTTCACTATATCTCCCCCTCCTCTCTCTGTCCTATTCAATAAAATAGGGGAAAGAAAGAGAGAAAGAAAGAAAGAGAGAGAGAGATCGAGGAAGGAAGGAAGGAAGGAAGGAAGGAAGAAAGAAAGAAAGAAAAACAATAGCCACCTTGAGCAATGGATTAGTAGTGCCAACACCAAGCCCCAGTGATAAACCTGGAGGCTAAAAATAAATAATTAAACAAACAAACAAGCAGATAAATAAAGAAAAATCCAGAGTACGTTTTACTAAAATCTTCATTCTGACACTGCCAACAGAAAAAATATTTTTTAAAGATATTTTGGACAAGAAAAAGAAACAAAGATTATTGCTAAGGGATAAATAACTCTCCAAACTATGATATTTCCTTTTTCAAATACAATTCACTACAATCCATCAAAATTGCCCTGATATGACTTTATTCCCTTATCAAAGGAAAATCAGTTCAAATTATTGTCAGACTTGAGTGGCTAAATCTTTCCTGATTGCTCAACTAGTAGTATCTGACAGCAAAAACTTTTAGAGATTTCCATTATGTCTATGACCACTGGGAAAATATAGTCACAGATTATGATCTTTTTGCACTTTCAAGAATACTTCATTAAAAATACCCAATAGTGCCTTTTTTTTTTTTTTCCTATTTGATTGGCTCTCATTCTTCCAAGCACTCCTACTAGCTGGAGTAATATGAACGTTTGCTGAAAATTATAAATGACATTCCGACTTCATACATATTGTAAAACAGTTATCTGGATTTTCCTTCAGTAATAAAAATTACTATATTATATATTCAGTTTTAAAAGATGGGCAATATTTAATATCTTTAATTCATACAAACAATATAAGTTTATAGAAATATTACTTTGTCCATTATCTTTCATGCTTTTAAAAATCTTCAAGACTTTACTATGAGTTGTCATGTAAATTGAAAAAATGTGAAATATGTATGAAGCTCTGGTTTGACCTTGAGTGTCACTTGTGTGAAAAATGTTGCTTTGAACTTCTATTTCATTTCTTCTCTTTTTCTCATATTTAGGTCTTTTCTCATATTAATTAATAAAATTAATCTTATAATAAAATCTTACGGGGCCGGGTGGTGGCACACCTGGTTGAGCGCACATGTTACAATGCGCAAGGGCCCAGGTTTGAGTCCCCAGTCCCCACCAGCAAGAGGAAAGCTTCACAAGTGTCTCTCTGTCTCTCTTCCTCTCTATTCCCCCTCCCTCTCGATTTCTGGGTGTCTCTATCCAATAAATAAATAAAGATAATAAAAAAAATTTAAAACAAAATCTTACAGCTTATTTGACACTTAATGGTAAACACCTGAATGATTTTCACTCAGATGGGAACCATTTTCCTTTTTCCACTTCAGTGTTGTATCATTTTTTTACCACCTACAGAGAGGACTGATTGGCTCAGTTCCCAGCACTAGAATGACTGAGCCATTTGAATTCAGCCTCAAAGAAAAGTAGGTAGTTCTTGTACTATCATCCTTTGATATTTTTGTCCATCCTGCTCTGTTTTACCATTTAAATAGGATTAAATGACATAATTCATGGTAAGATCATGTATGGTACAGTAAATTCTAACCATGGTGTTTTCAAGATAAACCAACCTCCCAAATAACAAGATTGCAATTATAATTATCTATTACCTTCTTAATCTCTAAGACAGCAAGGGGCTTTCTTAATTCTCTATAAAAACTCATATTTCTCCCAGTTCTAGAACCTCTGGGGCTTTGTTCATTTTCCTTCATGCTTCTCTTGATCCATACCACTTGATACTGTATCTACTGATCTCAACAAGATCAATGCAACCAGTGCCACATCAACATGTTTCACCTCGGTCTGTGTCCTGAGACACTAGGACTGAGATGTCAACTCTCCAGCTCCAATACTGTGGTGAGACCTTTCCTATCTAATAGGACTCCTTAGTTACACACTTTGGGTGGTGCAAATCCTAATGAAGTTATAGAACCTAGACCCTGGCCCATGAGATAGGGCACATGTGCACATGTATCCATAAGCTGGGGAAAATATATATACCTTAAAAGTGTGCAATAGTCTACTTGACTCAATATGTGCAGCAAGCCAGGTAAGAACGACATAAAAGGGAGTCGGGCTGTAGCGCAGTGGGTTAAGCACAGGTGGCGCAAAGCACAAGGACCGGCATAAGGATCCCGGTTCGAACCCCGCTCCCTACCTGCAGGGGAGTCGCTTCACAGGCAGTGAAGCAGGTCTGCAGGTGTCTATCTTTCTTTCCTCCTCTCTTGTCTTCCCCTCCTCTCTCCATTTCTCTCTGTCCTATCCAACAACAACAACAACAATAATAACTACAACAATAAAACAACAAGGGCAACAAAAGGGAATAAATATTTTTTTTTAAAAAAAGAACAACATAAAAAAGACACCATACAGTATTTAATTAAATAATTTCTACTTAGACTTACCCTCTTCACCTCCTTCCTATTTCAGTTCCCTCAATCATTTTAAGGCTAACCTTATCAGATAAAAGTAAAGACTATAAAAGCTGGATAAGGGCAAGAGACCAGTACACTTCAATGATGGCCCTTTTGATCACAACCAGGCCATCCCATCATCTGGGGCCCTAGTCAGGGAATCTTTGGATTTCCACATAATTATGATGGGCCTAGACTGCCAACAGATCCCTCTTTCCACCATCACTGGTCATCTCCATCAGAAACAACATCATAAACCTTCTTGTGGAGTCCTACAGGACATTGCCCGCAATGTAGAACAACAGTGGTAGAAACTGCCCCACTCTCCGAAGGGAGAATGAGTCAACACACTCTGCCATTCAAGAAAGACTAGTCCTGAAATGAGTGCAACACAAAATGTTCCTAGCTATGACCACAGAATGTGAGCTTAGACCTACAGGGATACAGAGGTTACACAGGCTTCTGTTTTAAATATGAATAGACATGGGCTTGGGATCAGCTCAATAGGGTCTACAGTTAACAGTGTTTATACTTTTCCCATATTTGGGAGCTACTCTCTGCCCTGATCCAGATTTCTAGTTCTTTTTCCAACTATGACACCATCTCCCCAGACAGTATCTTTGGTCCAGCTGCATGTTAGCTGTCAAGCTCATGCAAAAACTAGTAAAGTCATGGGTCCCTTGGAATATACCAAAAATAGACCTATTAGCTTTCTCCAAAATAGAGACCTCAAATCGCATTTGCCATATTCTTGCCTTTAGGATACTGATTATTTAACAATTTGCTCTGCTATTTTCAGCCAACAAGTTCCAGATGCTATCATGATGCCAACCTGACTTCTCTGGGCAGACAACCCCACCATGTGTCCTGAAGCTCCACCTCCCTAGATCCCTGTGTCCCACTAGGGAAAGAGTGGATTGACTTACCAATGCCCATGTTCAGCAGAAAAGCAATTACAGAAGTCAGATCTTCCACCTTCTGAACCCCATAATGATCCTGGGTCCATGCTTCGAGAGGGATAAAGAATAGGAAAGCTTCCAAGGAAGGGGATGGAATATAGAGTTTTGGCAGTGGGAATTGTGTGGAATTGTACCCCTCTCATCCTTCATTCTTGTCAATATTTCCATTTTACAAATAAATTTTTAAAAAATGATAGGGAAAATTCTAATGGGGTAGGGGATATGGAACTTCGGTGGTGGGAATTGAATTGTACGGAACTGTACCACTCTTATCCCACAATCTTGTCAATAATTATTAAATCACTAATAAAAAATTTTAATTTTAATTTTATTTACTAAACATTGTTCATATAGGGAGATTTATATATAAACTAAAATATTTAACAGTATTACATTCCCCACCATTTACTAATAGGAGAGATAAACATTCACTGCATTTAAATTTATTTTTATAAAATGAACATTTATAATAATTCACTAAACAATTCCAAAGTTTACACTAAGATAGTTTCAGAAAAACAACAAAAATAAAATCTTCATGCACTCCTCATACTTCTATTGCTACAAGTGAATCACTTCTCTTAATTTTCTCTCTGTTGAAATGACTAACAGTATTTTTTTTCTGTAGCAATTCTTTATCAATTTAAGCTTAGTCATTAAGCTTCACATATAAATTTAGTTGCCATTGTGGGTACTCTTGATAGGAGGTTAGCCAGGCAGCTGAAACAACTCAGCTGAACTCATGACATAGGCTCCCAGTTCAATCCCTTATGCTGCATATACCATACTAGTGTCGTTGAACTGATTCCCATATAAAATATATAAAATAATTTTTCTCATTACAAAAGAAGATATAAGGAGGAGGAGAAGATGATGATTAAACAGTATGGAGATGGGCCAATGGGGGATGGGAAAATGAGAGCAAGCAAAAAAATGCATCCATCCTCTGCTTCTACATGAGTAAATATTTTTATTTCTACATGTTTCTTTCTTTGATTATGGGTGAATTGCTTAACAACTCACTTTAATCCCAGTGGGAAAGTTTACTTCTTTCAGATAGAGAGATAGAGTGGGGGAAATGGAGCCAGTGATTTGGTGGAGTCCACTGATAATAACTAGAAAAGTAACAGCCAAGACAAATATTATAGGTGTACCTTTTGTCCAGTTTGACCATAATTTTGATTTTGGATTTTTCCAGAAACTGAAAATTACCCAGGCATTGCCTTAGCCTACCCCAACCCCCTGCCCTTTAGGCATTTGTGTAATGATCAATCTTGGTAAAATTTCATATTACAAGTGAGCCACACATGGAACTACCTAGTTCCATTTCAGATGGCATATTTTTCTGACAGTTACAGATACTAGATACAGGGCCTAGAGTATTGGTATTTGTGTACATATATCCATAAGTAAGGGGCAATTATATACCACAAAGTAAAAGTGTGTAATAGCTCTCCATGATTAGACCTAGACCTAGTAAGCCTTAGACCTAGTAAGCCTTAGACCTAGTAAGCCTTAGACCTAGTAAGCCTGACAATCTATTAGAATGGCCTAAAGAAGCCATCATAAATTCTTTAATCATATTACTTAGGCCTAGACATCCTCCTCTCCTACCACCTAATTTACTTCCCTCAATCACTCTATCTCTTTAATTAACTATACAAAAGGAAGTAAGTTAGGTATATTCTTTCATCTTTCTATCTCTTCTGACAGAGCATCAGCATTCTGTTACCCCTTGATAAACATTATGCAATTGGTCATGATATATACTGAAAAATCTATATATCAAGTAAAGGACAAATATTGTCCCTATGACAGCCTTTATTAGAATCATCAAACAATTAAATGCAGAAAAAAATGAGGCTAACCTATTTTTTTAAAACCTTACATCTATCCCTTCCTAACTAGAGGGCAGATCCCATAAACTTAATAATGGTTTGGACACAACAAATGACACTCAATGCTTTAACAACCAGGAGAAAGTCTAAGCTTGTCAGATAAAGAAGTGACTACAAAACCTGGATAAGGGCAAACGAGTAGCTCACTCAGTGATAATCTTTTTAGTCACTATCAGGCCACCCCATTACCTGGGTTCCTACACAGGGAATCCTTGGGTTCACCCATAAATAATATGGGCCTAAACCTCTAATAGATCCCTCTGTCTACAATTACTGGTCACATCCACTGGAATATTATCATAAGCGCTTCCATAGGCTACTTCAGGACCTAACCCTCACTATGACCAATGGTAGGGACCGCCCCACTCTCCAAAGGGAAGCTGGGTCACCCTACTCTGCCATTCAAGGAAGACTGGTTCTGATGTAAGTTCAGCCTAGAATGTTCCCAGCTGTGACCATGGACTATGAGCTCAGTCTTACAGGGACTCAAGAGGTTTTATAAACTCCAGTGCTAAAAATGAATAGAAGTGAGCCATGGGCTAAATCAATGTGGTAAATATTTATATATTTTATTCAAGTCTGCACGCAACTCTGTCCTAATCCTGCTTTTCAGTTCTATTCTCCACTCTGACACCATCTTCCCAGACAATATTTCTAGTCCACCTCCATGTTAGCTATCAAGCTCAAGCAAAAATTACTAAGATATAGGCTTCTAAGAATAAACCTAAATTATACTTCCTAGCTTCTTTCCACCCTACTTTCCCTACTTTCATCTGCTCTATTCATGCTTTATAGTTCTTGTTTATTAAACACTTTGTCCTGCTATCCATCTACTGCCTTTCAGCAACCAAGTTCAGATGCTACTAAAATTCTATCTTGACTTTTCAGGGTAGACAATCTCACCAGTGCTTGCTGGAACCTTACCTTTAAGAGCCCTACCTTACTAGGGAAATATAGAAATAGGTTACAGGTATAGATCAATCTGCTAAAATCCATGTTCAGTGGAGAAACAATTACAGAAGAAAGAACTCTCACTTGATGCACCCCAAAAAGAATTTTGTTCCATATTCCCAGAGGAGTAAATAACAGGATAAGTAAACCAAGGTAGTTTCTATCATCTGAAAGAGAAGAGGAAAAAAGTAAAGATACCTGGAAGTTGTAATAGGTGGTATATTGGGTAACTTCGAGTGGAAATGAAGGGAGGGCAGTTGAAAAAAATGGTATAAAGAATATATATGTGTAATATATATAAGGGTGACCTTGGAAGAACTACTGCAGTTTCTATTGGAGGGGATGGGGACAGAACTCTGTGATGGGAACCATGTGGAATAATTACAGGGAGTACCCCTATAATATTACATTTTTGTAAATCAATATTAAATCACTAATAAAAAATAAGTTTAAAAATACTATTAAAATAGGTGTCTGTGAGTATCACATAGATGCCTATGGTTTGTATCCACAGTCTTTAATTTATGTGACATTTTTGATGAAACTGGTATGTTATTAGTTCTTAACTAACTCCTCATATTTTTTTGAGGAATTAATGGTTTACAATGTAATAGGAGACACATGGGTACAATTACTCATCTCCCTATGTATCATGCAAGAAGATCTCAAGATTCCCTCTGCCCCTTCCCTCCCTTTCATTTCAGAGTCATTGCTTTAGTGAAATACACCACACCCAGTCTAGGTTTTGATTTGTTTTTTCCCTCTCTTTCCTCTTTCTTTCTTTCTTTTTCTTTCCTCCAGGGTTATTGCTGGGGATCGGTACCTACACCACAAATCCACTGCTCCTGGATTTTTTCCTTTATGTTGCCTTTTTTTTTTTTTTAATCTTTGTGGTTATTATTATCACTGTTATTGATGTTGTTGTTGTTGGATAGGACAGAGAGAAATAGAGATGGGGAAGACAGAGAGGGTGAGAGAAAGATAGACACTTGCAGACCTGCTTCACTCCCGAAGGTGGAGAGTTGGGGGCCCGAACAGCTGGTCTTTGCGCTTCGCACCATGTGCACTTAATCCGCTGCACTACCGCCTGACTCCCCTCTTTCCTTATTTCTTAAATTCTACCTATAAGTGATTTCATTCAGTATTTCTCCTTCTCTTTTTGATTTATTTCTCTTAAATATATGATCAGATGCAAGAACAAAGCAATGACTTTTGGTAATAAAAGAATTACTTAAAAATTACTTAATGCTGCACACATTATTTTAATTGGCTCATAATATATAAATAATAATAAGGAATGTGAATTCATTCATCACACAGGCATTATTTATAAAGTATAAGCCCTGGGCTTGACAGTAGAGGCAGAGTGATGAAGCAACAAAACATGATTTTCCCTTAAATAGAATAGTAAGGCTGAATAACTGTAATAAAAATAATAGTTGGGAGTTGGAAGGTAGTACAGCAGGTTAAGCGCACGTGGCGCAAAGTGCAAGGACTGGCAAAAGGATCCGGATTCGAGCCTCGGCTCCCCACCTGCAGGGTAGTCGCTTCACAGGTGGTGAAGCAGGTCTGCAGGTGTCTATCTTTCTCTCCCTCTCTCTGTCTTACCCTCTTCTCTCCATTTCTCTCTGTCCTATCCAACAACGACAACATTAATAACAACAACAATAATAACTACAACAATAAAAAAGACAAGGGTAACAATAAATGGAAAATAAATAAAAATTAAAAAATAATAATAGTTTTAAAAAGACAAAAAGAAGAGGTATCTGAGGTAAAAGTAGAAAGCAGTGGGTTATGATTAATGTTAATCCTATATCATACTTTATTGAGTAGTGGTGTGATATGTAAGAAAGGTTGAAACAAAAAAAGATACTTCTCATATAAATGAAAATCACTGTATTATTATCACTAGAGCTGATTAAAATGTGTCTAGGTATTCGGGCAGTAGCACAGCGGGTTAAGTGCATGTGGCGCAAAGCATAAGGATCCCGGTTTGAGCCCCCAGCTCCCCACCTGCAGGGGAGTCGCTTCACAGATGGTAAAGCAGGTCTCCAGGTGTCTTTCTCTCCCCCTCTCTGTCTTCCCCTCCTCTCTCCATTTCTCTCTGTCCTATCCAACAACGATGATAACAATAACAACAGTAATAACTACAACAACAACAAAAAAAGACAATGGCAACAAAAAGGAAATAAATAAATAAGATAAAATACTTTAAAAAAAATGTGTCTAGGTAATCTTCAGGGTCATCTGATAGGATAGTCGTGATTTAATTAAAATAGTATAGCTAAAATGAAAGTATAATTAATTTCCCATAGTAGACTTTAAGTGATTCCTTTTTGGATAAAATATTGTGATACTCCCAAGATGTAACAATACTGTATTTCTACTCAGACCATGAAAGCACATAATTAATACAAACATGGTCTTTTATAACATCAACATATAAGACATCTGTTCTCTGAAACAAGACTAATACAGTTATATCGAATATAATTTATTCTTACAAATATTATCTTTGTGAAGACTTACAAGTGACATTGTCTGAGATGTAGAAATAGTTCATTTGCACATTGTGCTGCTTTGCCATGTGTGAAACTCAGGTTCAAGATTTACCTCCACCATACTGAAGGAAGATTTGGTGCTGTGGTCTCTTTGACTCTCTCTCTGCCTCACTCTGTCTCTAAGCATTCCCCTCAAAAAATGAAATAATATTTGTGAAGATTTAAAATGATTAATTGGGGTTTAACTGATGAATTACACGTTACCATGTCCTAGGACCCAGACTCGAGCACCGGGTCCTTACCTGCAAGAGAAAAACTTCAAGAGAGATGGTATGGTGCTGCATGCGTCTTTCCTCCTCTCTTGTTTCATTCTCCCTATCTTTCTCACTGTCTATCAAAAAAAAAAGAAAGAAAAAAAAACAGTAGGGGGAGGGAGTCGGGAGGTAGCACAGTGGTTAAGCACAAGGACCAGCGTAAGGACCCTGTTCTAGACACTGGCTCCCCACCTGCAGAGGAGTCGCTTCACAGGCCATGAAGCAGGTCTGCAGTGTCTATCTTTCTCTCCCTCTCTATGTCTTCCTCTCCTCTCTCCGTTTCTCTCTGTCTTATCCAACAACAGCAACATCAACAACAACAATAATAACTACAACAATAAAACAACAAGGGCAACAAAAATAAATAAATAAATAAATATTTTTTTAAAAATTTTAAAAAGTAGGGGATGTAGTAGTGGCTTCTGGGAATGATGAAGTTGTACAAGTACCAGTCACAGTAATAAATATTTTAAAAGTGGTTAAGTCTTAAACTCAATGGTGCAAAAAGTTTGCTTACCATTGCATATATTTACAATAATTTTACCAATCCCATTCTACACACAGACTTACCAAACAAGAAAAGAACTTCAATCTATTTCATCCATAGATCAATCAAATACATAAGGTCAGAAGCAAAAAAAAATTCTTCAAGACACTAGGTGTATAAATCCTTTTAAAGCAGCATCAGACTTTCTAGAATCATCTATTCACAAGTAATGTTGTTGAATTAATCACATTCAATTTATAATAAGGTATCTTAAAGCCTACTTTTAGATACCACTTTCAGTCTAATATTAAATACAATGTGCATTTGCAAGTAATAAAGTTATATACGCTTTAAATAAATGAAAACCCAAACAAGGAGTGTCCCTAGTTAGTCTGATTTGCCAATTTTCATATGATAGTTATACTGAGGGGAGGAGAAGCGAATAGATATTGGTAAACGCTTTCACAAACAAGCGTTATCAGATAGTTTTTCTCTAAATAAATAATATTTTTATTTTGCATTCTCAAAATGCTATATGCCCAAAGAAACCAAGCCAAGATATTTCTGTTTTTTGTGACCTAGGGTTACAAATACCTGCTCTCCTTAGAATTTCTATCCACAGTTAAAGGGAAAATGGGAATAAGTCCAGAACAAAACATATGGATAATAGCTGGGCTCATTAGGCAGAATTCCAGGTATTTGTTTCTGGCAAAAATGTGAAAGAAAAGAAAACCACTGAATCCCTGACCATTATGCACTTACAGTTCTGTGTAAATGTGATAATGACGGCAGATAAATCAATGTGTCCCTCTGCTATAAGTTAGATCTGTATTGTTTCAGTTATACATTTAAACACTTACTGAATGCAAACTCAATAACCAATAAAACAATGGCCTCAAATTCGAGAGAAACTTAGGGATATAAGAAACTATTTACAAACAAATGCTTACACCTAAACTTTAGCACTTGCTCTAAAATACATTTAGGATATGAGGAAATTTGCATACTAGCGTCTGATACTGATGTTGCAGAAATAGTTCTGTAATAACTAAATTTGATGTAAGCTTTTTATTGAAAATTGAGGGAGAGTGGTCCAGGATTAGCACAGTAGCACTGGACTCTTAAGCATGAGGTCCTTAGTTCAGTCCCTGAGAGCACGTGTCCCAGAGTGATGTATGGTTCTTTCTTTCTCTTCTTCTATCTTCTTCATGAATAAATACATAAAATCCTTAAAAAAAAAAAGAAGAAGAAAAGAAGGGAGTCAGGGAGTAGCACAGCAGGTTAAGCGTATGTGGCACAAAGCACAGGGACAGGTGTGAAGATTCTGGTTCCAGCCCCAGGCTCCCTACCTGCAGGGGGGAGTCACTTCACAGTCAGTGAAGCAGGTCTGCTCAATTACCAGGTGAGCTGTCACCTAGTCTCTCATAGATCTTAAAATACCTTTTAATACATATGCATGAGTCAGCAATACACTTTGAAGAGATTTGCAACATAAATATACTTAAGGTCATGATACTATATTTTTAGAGTACCTATTTCAAATCACCTGAAAGTTTGATTTAAAATCAATTAGGGGTCAGATGGCAGTATACACAGCAGTGAACACGTATCACCGTATGCAAGAACCCTGTTTCAATTCCCCAGCTCCCACCTGCAGATAGGAAGCTTCACAACCATTGAATCCTCACTTTCATATCTTTCTCACTCCCTCTCTCAGCTCCCCCTTCCTTTTCAATTGTACTTTGTCTCTATGAACAAATAAAGAGGGGAAAAATGGCTTCAAGGAGCAGTGGATTCTGGCTACAGGCACCAAATTCCAGTAATAAAACTAGTGATAAAAAAGAAAAAGAAGAAGGAGGAGAAGTAGAAGGAGAAACAGTAATTAAAAGAAAGCAAGACAAAACAAAATCCCCATATCTCCCTCTCCGAAAATAATCCATGGAATCAAAATACTCTTGGTGTATCAAGAATCTATATGTAATAAGTTTCCCTAGTTATTCTTACTCACATTAAGTTTAAGAGCAAGAAACAATTGTATTGCTTTTTGGGACTTAAGAACAACAACAATAAAAAAATCAGAATGAGGAATTGAGAGGTAGTGAGACAATCAAAAATATTTTATTAGGTAAGTAGGGAACAAGCTCAATTGTCAGAGTGTTTGAAGTACCTGCCTGAAGTTTCTGGTTCAATCCTCAGTATAGTATCTACTGGAGTGGGGCTCTGACTTCTCTTACTTTCTCAGTCCCCCCCCCCCCTTCATGTGCAATGAACAAAACATATATTTAAAAATAGTTTTTACTTAGGTCCGGAGAGGTGGCTTACCAAGTAGGGCACATGTCTTAGAGTGCATGTACCAAGTATTTGAACCCTAGCACCAGGTGGCAAGTGCTGTGACACCGAAAGAAGCTCCAGAATTATGGTGTAGTTTCCTCTCTTTGTCTTTCTTTCTGAATGAAAAAGTTGTCTAGAATCACTGAAATCATACACATGCAAATCCCCAGCTTGACAAGAAGAAAATGTTAATTTAAAAAAAAACAGGACCCCATTTTAAAAAGGTTTGAGGAGATGCCTGGCAATGCTATTCACCTGAGAAAGTGCCACAGCAATGAAGGCAGTCTAGCATGACATCCTAAAGACCTCTGGGACCTAATAAGTCACATTATTTACTGTGTGCATCTTTAAGTTCAGCTGGACTGCTTTTCCTCTTTTTTGAGTTAAAACAACCAGTTCATTTCACATCATTCTGAAGGCAGTCTAGCATGACATCCTAAAGACCTCCAGGACCTAATAAGTCGCATTATTTACTGTGTGCATCTTTAAGTTCAGCTGGACTGCTTTTCCTCTCTTTTGAGTTAAAACAACCAGTTCATTTCATATCATTCTGCTGAACCAAAAGCAGTTGCTTCAAGCATCCAAGTTGGCCCAGATATAATAAGGCCATGCCTTGGAAAGGAAATGAAAAAGAATAAAACATGAACTCAAAATTTACCTCTTCCTCAAAGGAAGCTGTGAATTATGGTTAGAGGTAAACAGATAAAACTGTAAGTGATGCTCTGCTTTAAAAACAGCAGTGAGTGAAATACAATTTGGCAACTGGAAGGAAGAACACAAAATTCTCTCTAAAAAGAGCCCGAGAGTGAAATTTTCTTATGTGAACAAGAATTTATGTGTAAATTTAGTTCGAATCCAACTGCTATACCACATCCATAAATACTACCCTCATTCAGCCCTTTCTCTCTTTTCCCCTTAACTATATTTTGTGATGGAAGAGAATATAACTATTCTGGCACCAAGGAGAAGTCTCAGCAGAGATAGAGGGAAGTCCTATGTTCAACTGTTAAATAAAATACTATTTGACTTGGCAAATATAATTCATACTTTACCTTAGATTTTTTTAATTTCTGAAGAATCTATAACAACATAATTATCAGACTATTTTTGTTTGCTTGCTTGTATTTGGTTTATTGTCACTGCTAAGTATTCACTGTTTCAACCCAATATATTTAGGTAGAAAGAGAGAGAGAAAAAAAAACGAAGAGAGGGATAGAAACCATAGCACTAGGAGAGTTAGGCCACGTGGCACCGCGGGTTAAGCACACATGGAGCAAAGCTCAAGGACTGGCATGAGGAGGATCCGGGTTCGAGCACCTGACTCCCCACCTGCAGGGGAGTCGCTTCACATGCGGTGAAGCAGGTCTGCAGGTCTTTCTCTCCCCCTCTCTGTCTCCATTTCTCTCTGTCCAATCCAACAATGGCATCAATAACCACAACAATGTTAAACAACAAGGGCAACAAAAGGGGAAAGAAAGAAAGAAAGAAAGAAAGAAAGAAAGAAAGAAAGAAAGAAAGAAAGAAAGAAAGGGAAAAAGGAGAGGAAAGGAGGTTCCCAGAAGATGGCGGACTGAGAAGCTGCTAGTGGCTTGAGCTCTGATCACATCTGAAAACGGTAGGATTTTCTGCCTTTAGTAGGCCAGTCAATAAGAGGTCCTACCGGTGACACCAAGGAGGTGACTATAACTTAATTTGGGTTAAGAATTAGAGTAGAGGTGGCGCGGACTAGCGGGCGGGCTGCTCCAGACTTCCCAGGCTGCGGCAAGCAAGGCGGGTGCGCCAGGCACTGTCCTCGGCCTGGGAAGGCGGCTGGCTCCTCTGCTGGTTGCAGAGCGCTGCTGGGCAGCCGGCAGAGGACCGGGAGGGAGCACTGTAGCTCAGGGGCTTCCTCTTGGGAGTCTCTGGGGACCACCGTGACCTGAGGGCGGATCCGAGGACATCCTTGAGTACAGCTCTCATTGGATCAAAAGGACTTGGAGCTAGTTTTCATCTTTGAGAAATCCTTTAAAAAAGCTTCGGGGGGGGGGGTTTCCCTGAAGATGGCGGACTGAGAAGCTGCTAGTGGCTAAGCTCTGACCACATCTCCTGGAAACAGTAGGATTTTCTGCCTTTAGCAGGTCAGCCAATAAGGGGTCCTAGCGGCGACATCAAGGAGGTGACTGTAACATAATTTGGGTTAAGAATTAGAGTAGGGAAAAAAGGGGGAAAAAAATTTTTTTTCTTCCTTTTAATTTTAAAGCATACCTCCTTCCCGCCCCCACCCATAGCAAGTCCTTTTCTTTACCAAATTACTGTCCCACCAGGGAGTATCATTAATTCTAAGTCTATACCCTTCTGAAACCTCTAGCTTTTTTTCTTTCTAAGTAGCCAACCCCCCCACCTCACCCCGCATAGCTAATTAAATAATTAAAAATAAATATATTTAAAAAAAAAAACCTTTCCTTTCACTGCCCTTTTATGACTGTTCTTTTTCTTATCTTTTTCTTTCTCTCTCTCTCTCTTTTTTTCTTTTTCTCATTCTTGTCATCCCTTCTTCCTTAATCCTACAGCTTGCAAAGTCACAGCCCCCAGGCCCCACACCAACAAACACTGTGCTTTATTGAATTCACTGATACACATTTGGGAATTTCCTTTCACTGCTCTTTAATTAAAGCTCTTTTTCTAATCTTTTCCCTTTTCTCTCTCTTGTCTCTCCCTCTATTTTTTTTTTATCTTCTCATACACTTCTTCCTTCTTCTTTGCCTTTCTGAATTTGTGAATTATTTTGGGGAAGAAATCTGACTCAGAGTGGACTCTTTATGTGTGTATCTCTGCTCTAGTTCCCTTTCCCCTCTTGTTACCCCTAGATTATACAGTGGATAGTAGATTTGCATAACTGTCTATTCTTGCTATCCTTTCTTTCTTTTCTCTTTCTTCACTGGGATTTGGTTACTATTTTTTCACGGATTGGAGAAATTTTTAGCTAACTGGTAACGATTAAACTACTTCAATACTTGCTTCAGTTGCTACTGTAATTACTGAGGTTGGTGAGTGCAATTGTCATAAAGGTATTTAGTACAGTGTTATTTGTACTCAAGACACAACAACTGAGGAACAACAGAGCATAAAAAAAAGAAACACATAAATCAAAAAAATGGGTAGATCAGAAACAAATAAAAATGCTACTCCAATGAATGAAGACAAGAGTCCAGAAGAAATTACAAATCAGCCAGAAGTAACCATAGATAAGAAAAGTATGCAAGCAATAATAAACTTATTAATCACAGAAATGAAAACAACATTGGAGGAAAGGAATGGCAGTATTAGGGAAACAACAGTTGAGACCCCCAAGGAAAATATTGATGATCTTGAGGCAATTAAAGAACTGAAAGCTGAAATAGCTGTAATGAAGAAAGAAGCTGAAGCAATGGAAAGCAGACTAACAGAAGCAGAAAACAGAATTAGTAAGACAGAAGATGAGCTAGAGAAAACGAAGAAAGAAGTGAAAGAGCTTAAAAAGAGATTGAGAGACACTGAAAACAACAACAGAGACATATGGGATGATCTCAAAAGAAGTAACATTCGTATAATTGGCCTGCCAGAGGAAGAAAGAGAGGAAGGGGAAGCAAACATTCTAGAGGAAATAATAGAAGAAAATTTCCCAGACCTGAATAACAGAAAGAACATCAAGATTCAAAAGGCCCAGAGAGTACCAAACGGAATCAACCCAGACCTGAAGACACCAAGACACATCATAGTCACAATGAGAAGAAGTAAGGATAAAGAAATGATCCTAAAGGCTGCAAGAGAGAAACAAAAAGTCACATACAAGGGAAAACCCATAAGATTATCTGCAGACTTCTCCACTCAAACTCTAAAAGCCAGAAGGGAATGGCAAGATATCTATGGAGCCCTGAATGAAAAATGGTTTTAACCAAGGATAATATATCCTGCTAGACTTTCATTCAAACTAGATGGAGGGATCAAAACCTTCTTAGATAAACAACAGTTAAAGGAGGCAACCATCACCAAGCCAGCCCTGAAAGAGGTTCTAAAGACCTCTTTATAAACAAGAACATCACTATAATACTGGCAATATATCAGAGCAAACAAAATTTTTTTTGAACAATGTCACTACAATACATTAAATCCATAATATCAATAAAAGTCAATGGCTTAAACTCACCTATCAAAAGGCACAGGGTGGGGGGATGGATCAGAAAACATAACCCAACCATATGCTGCTTGCAAGAATCCCATCTGTCACAAAAAGAAAAACACAGACTTAAAATGAAAGGATGAAAAACTATCATACAGGCTAACGGACCACAAAAAAGGGCAGGAACAGCCATTCTCATCTCAGACACGATAGATTTTAAATTAAAGTAATAAAAGATAGGCAAGGACATTACATAATGATTAGAGGATCAATCAGCCAAGAAGACTTAACAATTATTAACATCTATGCACCCAACGAGGGACCATCTAAATACATTAAGCACCTACTAAAAGAATTTCAAAAATACATCAATAGTAATACAATAATAGTGGGAGACTTCAATACCCCACTCTCACACTTAGACAGATCAACAAAGCAGAGAACCAATAAAGATACAAGAGAATTGAATGAAGAGATTGACAGACTAGACCTCTTGGACATTTTCAGACTCCTCCACCCCAAAAAACTGGAATACACCTTCTTTTCAAATCCACACAACACATACTCAAGGATAGACCACATGTTAGGCCACAAAGACAGCATCAATAAATTCAAGAGCATTGAAGTCATCCCAAGTATCTTCTCAGACCACAGTGGAGTAAAACTAACATTTAACAACAAACAGAAAATTATTAAAAGTCACAGAATTTGGAAACTAAACAACATACTCCTTAAGAACCACTGGGTCAGAGACTCACTCAAGCAGGAAATTCAAATGTTCCTGGACTAATGAAAATGAAGACACAACCTATCAAAATATTTGGGACACAGCTAAAGCAGTACTGAGAGGGAAACTTATAGCCATACAATCACATATTAAACACGAAGAAGAAGCACAAATGAACGACCTTACTGCACACCTCAAGGACTTAGAGGAAGAGGAACAAAGGAACCCTAAAGCAACCAGAAGGACAGAAATCACTAAAGTTAGAGCAGAAATAAACAACATCGAACATAAAAGAACCATACAAAAGATCAATGAAGCCAAATGTTGGTTCTTTGAAAGATTAAACACAATTGACAAACCCCTAGCCAGACTCACCAAACAAAAAAGAGAGAAGATTCAAATTAATAGAAGATTCGAATTAATAGAATTCAAATTAATAGAATCCGTTCCACCCCGGTTCCATGGCTGCCAGTTCTTAGCAACATCACCCCGCCAGATATTCGTCGGGATGCGGCATCATCTAAGATCATTTCCCACGTCTACGCTCGACCGGACCTGCCAATATACGCGGATATCTTCGCCCACCCTGTCCAACGCTTGATGTCTCGTCACCCAATCTGGTCCCCTACGCATACACTGAACTTCTCTGTTCCAGTCTCTTGGAAACAGAGTTGGCAGTCAGCTGAGGTAAAGAACAAACACTTCATCACAGACCCCTGCAAGCGTCAACCCGGCTTTGACCTAGCACGTTATGATTGGGCCCTCCTCAATCACTATCGAATAGGCCATGGCCAGTGCGCCGCTATGTTCCATCGCTGGGGAGCCAGAGACAACCCGAATTGCCCCTGTGGCTACAGAAAGACTATGACCCACATAGTCAATGACTGCCACCTATCCAGATTCAAAGGAGGTCTCGAAACTTTACATCAGGCTCAACCTGATGCTGTTGACTGGCTACAGAAGAAGGGCAAACGCTAGAAGAAGAATAGAATTGTAAATGATGGAGGAGATATCACAACTGACACCACAGAAATCCAGAGAATTCTGCGAAACTTCTATAAAGAATTATACGCCACCAAGCTAGAGAATCTGGAAGAAATGGAACAATTCCTAGAAACATATGCCCTTCCAAAACTGAACCAAGAAGAACTACAAAATCTAAATGCGCCAATAACAGACAAAGAAATTGAAACCGTTATTAAGAATCTCCCCAACAACAAAAGTCCTGGACCAGATGGCTTCACAAACGAATTCTACAAAACTTTCAGGAAACAGTTAATACCCATACTTCTTAAGCTATTCCATAAGATTGAAGAAACAGGAATACTCCCTTCCACCTTCCACGAAGCCAACATCACCCTGATACCAAAAGCTGATAGGGACAGAACCAAAAAAGAAAACTACAGACCAATATCTCTGATGAACATAGATGCCAAAATATTAAACAAGATCTTGGCCAACCGGATACAGCAACATATCAAAAAGATTGTTTATCACGACCAAGTGAGATTCATCCCAGGAATATAAGGCTGGTTCAACATCCATAAGTCAATCAATGTTATTCACCACATCAATAAAAGCAAAGCCAAAAACCACATGATTATCTCAATAGATGCAGAGAAAGCCTTTGACAAGATCCAACACCCATTCATGCTCAAAACTCTACAAAAAATGGGAATAGGTGGGAAATTCCTCAAGATAGTGGAGTCTATATATAGCAAACCTACAGCCAACATTATACTCAATGGACAGAAGCTGAAAGCATTCCCCCTCAGATCGGTGACTAGACAGGACTGTCCACTGTCACCGTTACTCTTCAACATAGTATTGGAAGTTCTGGCCATAGCAATCAGGCAAGAGAAAGAAATCAAAGGAATACAGATTGGAAGGGAAGAAGTCAAGCTCTCACTATTTGCAGATGATATGATAGTATACATAGAAAGACCTAAAGAATCCAGCAGAAAATTAATGGAAGTTATTAGGCAATATAGCATGGTATCAGGCTACAAAATCAATGTACAAAAATCAGTGGCATTTTTTTATGAAAACACTAAATCTGAAGAAGAAGACATCCAGAAATCACTCCCATTTACTGTTTCAGCTAAATCAATCAAATACCTAGGAATAAAGTTGACCAAAGAAGTGAAAGACTTGTATGCTGAAAACTATGAGTCGCTACTCAAGGAAATAGAAACTGATACCAAGAAATGGAAAGATATCCCATGCTCATGGGTTGGAAGAATAAATATCATCAAAATGAATATTCTCCCCAGAGCCATATACAAATTTAATGCAATACCCATCAAAGTTCCACCAAGCTTCTTTAAGAGAATAGAAAAAACACTACAATCATTTATCTGGAACCTGAAAACACCTAGAATTGCCAAAACCATCTTGAGGAAAAGAAACAGAAATGGAGGCATCACACTCCCAGACCTTAAACTATATTATAAAGCCATCATCATCAAAACAGCATGGTACTGGAACAAAAATAGGCACACATACCAGTGGAACAGAATTGAAAGCCCAGAAATAATCTAATCTTTGATAAGGGGGCCCAAAGGATTAAATGGAAAAAGGAGGCTCTCTTCAATAAATGGTGCTGGGAAAACTGGGTTGTAACATGCAGAAGAATGAAATTGAACCACTTTATCTCACCAGAAACAAAAATCAACTCCAAATGGATCAAAGACCTAGATGTCAGACCAGAAACAATCAAATACTTAGAGGAAAACATTGGTAAAACACTTTCCCACCTACACCTCAAGGACATCTTTGATGAATCAAACCCAATTGCAAGGAAGACTAAAGCAGAAACAAACCAATGGGACTACATCAAATTGAAAAGCTTCTGCACATCCAAAGAAACTATTAAACAAACAGAGAGACCGCTCACAGAATGGGAGAAGATCTTCACATGCCATACATCAGACAAGAAACTAACCACCAAAATATAGAAAGAGCTCAGCAAACTTAGCACCAAAAAAGCAAATGAACCCATCCAAAAATGGGCAGAGGATATGAACAAAACATTCACTACAGAGGAGATCCAAAAGGCTAATAAACATATGAAAAACTGCTCTAGGTCACTGATTGTCAGAGAAATGCAAATTAAGACAACACTAAGATACCACCTCACTCCTGTAAGAATGGCATACATCAAAAAGGACAGCAGCAACAAATGCTGGAGAGGATGTGGGGACAGAGGAACCCTTTTACATTGATGGTGGGAATGTAAATTGGTCCAGCCTCTGTGAAGAGCAGACTGGAAAACTCTCACAAGGCTAGTCATGGACCTTCCATATGATCCAGTAATTCCTCTCCTGGGGTTATACGCCAAGGACTCCATAACACCCAACCAAAAAGAGGTGTGTACTCCTATGTTCATAGCAGCACAATTCATAATAGCTAAAATCTGGAAGCAACCCAGGTGCCCAACAACAGATGAGTGGCTGAGAAAGCTGTGGTATATATACACAATGGAATACTATGCAGCTAACAAGAACAATGAACCATTCTCTGACCCATCTTGGACAGAGCTAGAAGGAATTATGTTAAGTGAGCTAAGTCAGAAAGATAAAGATGAGTATGGGATGATCCCACTCATCAACAGAAGTTAACTAAGAAGATCTGAAAGGGAAACTAAAAGCAGGACCTGACCAAATTGTAAGTAGGGCACCAAAGTAAAAACCCTGTGGTGAGGGGTAGACATGCAGCTTCCTGGGACAGTGGGGGGTGGGAGTGGGTGGGAGGGATGGGTCACAGTCTTTGGTGGTGGGAATGGTGTTTATGTACACTCCTAGCAAAATGTAGACTTATAAATCACTAGTTAATTAATTTGATAGGGGGAAAATCAATTGTATGTCTCGAAGTTTTTCAAAACACAAACTGAATCTTTTTAATATATAGGCTGTGTATTTGATATGCGGACTCTCTCAAAAGTCTAGACCAAGTAGATTAGAAACATCCAATAGCACAGCTATATACAAGATACTGGATACTGTACAGCAAACCCTAACAAAAGGACTTTTCAAAGTTAACCCAATTAACAAATAATGTGATGATAACATTAACTATCAATTGTCTTTTTGAACCCTAAGATAGCAGGAACCTCATATCTCCACTATAGAGCCCCTACTTCCCCCAGTCCTGGAACCCTTGGATAGGGCCCACTTTCCCATATGCGTCTCCCAACCCATACCAAATAATATTGCATCCGCCTATCACAACCTAACCAACGCAACGATTGCCACCTCAACATGCTTCAACTCAGACTGTGTCCAGAGACTTCACATGTGGAATGATAACCCTTCAGCTTCATTACTCAGGTGAGACCTTTCCTTTTATAGTACACTCTAATTTCATCTCAGCTGGTTCACTTTCTAACAAAGTCCCAAAACCTAGATATACACCAGTTTCTGTGAGAGAGAGCTTATGTTCACACGTATCCATAAACTACTGCAAAATATATACCTGAAAGCAGAAGTACACTAGAGTTTGCAGTGAGTACCTCCCTAACACTTCCTCTCCACTATTCCAAGCTTTGAGTCCATGATTGCTCAACAATTTGTTTGGCTTCGTATGTTAACTCTCTTTTCAATCACCAGGTTCCAGATGCCATCAGGATGCTGGCCAGGCTTCCCTGGATTGAAGACCCCACCAATGTGTCCTGGAGCTCAGCTTCCCCAGAGACCCACCCTACTAGGGAAAGAGAGAGGCAGACTGGGAGTATGGACCAACCAGTCAACGCCCATGTTCAGCGGGGAAGCAATTACAGAAGCCAGACCTTCTACCTTCTGCAACCCTCATGACCCTGGGTCCATGCTCCCAGAGAGATAGAGAATGGGAAAGCTATCAGGGGAGGGGGTGGGTTATGGAGACTGGGTGGTGGGAATTGTGTGGAGTTGTACCCCTCCTACCCTATGGTTTTGTTAATTAATCCTTTCTTAAATAAATTAAAAAAAAGGAGAGAAGAATCTACAGAATGGAGAAAATATTTTATTATGTGCTCTTAACCTGGTGTGCCACTGTCTGGCCTCAAGAAAATATTTAATAGTATGTATCTCTAAATTATATGTCATTTATCAATACTAATATCAAAGAACACAATTTTAAAATGATCCTGGGTCCATGTTCCCAGAGAGATAAAGAATAGGAAAGTTTTCAAGGGAGAGGATGTAGCACAGGACTCTGGTGGTGGGAATTGTGTGGAATTTTACCCCTCTTATCCTATGGACTTGTTGATTTTTTTTTTAATTTTGTAAATAAAATATTTTAAAAATGAAAAAAAAAAGAAAGAAATAAAAAAGAGAAAGAAAAGAAACCACAGCACTGAAGTTTCCACCAATATGGTAGGTGCCAAGCATGAACCTAATTGTATGCAGTATATATCAGGAACACTATTCAAGGAAACTATTTTGCCCTAGACTATGTAGTTTTTAACTAACATAGTAAATTTTTAAAAATTTGTAACACTCCCACATTTGAGCTACTCAGAGGTATAAGTAAGGCATTATTTCCCTCACTGAATCTTCCCATAGATGTAAAACAGCAAAATGTATATATTACTCACCTATTGTTACATAAGAAACTCCCCCTCACCCCCTGAGATTTAGGGGTCTAAATAAAAGGTATACATTCACTTAGAATTCTGCTTTGGATTTCATTTGGCTAAGGGGTCTTCTGATGACTCATTAGCATGACTGCCTGGGCTTGACTGGTCCACAATGGTCTCACTGGGATTTTTGTTTTAGGCACTCTGGTCTTCCCCATGTGCCTTCTCGACATATACCAAGAAAGCAAGACACCGTGTAGAAGTCTCTTTCAAGCTTCTTCTTACTGCACATTTACATTAGGAAAGAAACTGGCCAAAGTTAAAAACATAGCCACTGTTGGGCATTACGCCACCCCCCTGTTCAATCTCTGTTACTATGGTCTACTTACATAATCATTGTTTTGCCTGAGACCCGCCCTGCCTGCAGGGTATTGGTTAATCCCACTGGTTAGAACCTTCACAACAGCTGCTATGGAAGCTTTCTACCTTCACCTTCTTTTCTCCACCCCCTCTCCTAGCCATTTCCTTTTCCAACTTGCTACTTCTGGTTTCTAAAATATAAACAGCTTATTCTCTGATCAATAAAGGCATTGCCACATCTAGGGCTGTTGTGAGACATAATGTGCAAAGACACAGATGCCAAAAGTGATTCATCAGGGATCAACTGTTATCATAATCTGCCAAGAATGCATTATAACTGCTTCACACACCACAAAGAGACATATAATCAAAAGAACCATAATAGTTAAATTAAGTTTTAAAAATAAGTAAACATTGTAACAGTAAATATGGACTAATTTTATGATGTCTTCTCATTTACTGACCATGAGTCTTACTTGCAACTCTAAAGGTTGTTGTAGTGGTTCATATTTCATCACCTTTGAAAATGTCCTATGATGTGTTAATAGAGACATATTTGGGGTATATTTCTGCTCAAGGATAAATAAAAGGAAACATATTTGATAATTACTAAATCAAAGAGAAAAAATGGACAAGTGAGTAACCACAGAGAAATATATTTTTAAATTTCTAAATTTCATAATTTTATAACAAAACTATCTACTCTAGAACACCATTTATGCTATCAATAATTTTTAAGAAAACTATGCATTAAAAATCCATTCATTTCTTCTATTAAATCCATTCCACAATCAATAATTATTACTGAGGGGGAGATGATTCTTTTGTCTAACTTATGCTATCCATGTGAAAACTTGTTTTATCTGGATAACCTGCATGAAGACTGGTGAGCTCCTTCAGACAAGCACATAACCCTTCTTCGTACACTTGAGGGATGTTCTGAAGACATCTCTTTTCTTTCTCTTTTTTTCATTTTTGCCTCCAGGGTTATCGCTGGGGCTCAGTGCCTGCACTATGAATCCACTGTTCCTTGAGGCCATTTTTTCCATTTTTGTTGCCCTTTTTTATTATTGTTATTATTGTTGTTAATGTTGTCATTGCTGGATAGTATAGAGAGAGGACAGGAAGACAGAGGGGGGAGGGAGAGAGAAAGACAGACATCTGCAGACCTGCTTCACCACTTATAAAGGGACCTCACTACTGACCCCCTCCAACCACCCACACACACACACATGTGGGAAGCCCGGAGCTCAAACCCAGATCCTTCCATGGTCCTTGTGCTTTGCATCATGTATGCTTAATCCTCTGCGCTACCACCGGGCCCCCTTATTTTTAACTTTTTTTTTTTAATAAACTGAAGTTTTAAAAACTCTTACTCAAAATAGCTTATTTTCAAATCCTTGAACAACTTTCCTGCACTCTCCCAGTTCTCCTCAAAAATGCAACACTGTCTAGGGAGTAAGTCCCTTTCCTCCTAGGTTGCAATTACATATAAACAGTTTACACAGCTGTTAATATATTCAACATCAGATTGCCTTGAGTGCTGGGAAATTGTGCCGATGCAGTCACATCTGCCATGTTGTCCCCTCAGGCTACTGCTAGTTCCCACGAGAGTTGGGACATTCTCAGAGTGCCTGTTCAGCCAAGTTGTGCCCTCAGGGCATTGTCTATATCCCCGCGATCTTTGGAGTGCTTTGGTTACTCCTCCCCCCTCCCATTCTCACGAGAGTTATTATCCTATCCTGGAGTGCTATGGTTACTCCTCCCCCTTCCCATTCTCACAAAAGCTACTCCTATAAAAGCCCTTCTTCTTCAGCACCTCGCTCTCTTGCCAGCACTTCACTCTGGTGTTCAGATGCAGGAAAGGTTACTGTGTGAGGCGGCCATTTTCGCTACCTCCACATGGCCCAACCTGCCTCTCTAGCACTCAACTCTGAGGTGCCAGCGCAAATAAAGATTTGTGTTTCCTCTTCACTCCGGACCCCCTCTCTCTCTTCTCCGCGGCCCACGCACAACAACACTTGAGGATTAAATAAAGTGATAAATTCCTTAGATAAGGTTTTTAACAGTCACTAGTATCAAATAGGGATGGAATAAAAGAGTAATAGTAGTTGCTTGGCATACTAATTGTAAACATTCTTATGCACTGGAATTTTTACTAACAGCATTGACTTATGCATAGCTGTTTAGACACTATGACTACCAGCTCTTCCTTAACCTTATTCAAGTGGAATATGATTCCCTCTTGAGCATTCCATTAAAAAAACAATTCCTTCACCTATCAAAATAATTCAAAATTTGAGTCTGTCTTCTCACTTCCAAGGCAAGTTTCCCATGTTTGGGTAAGGCTTCACCTAATGCAAAGTTATAGTGAATGAATGAGTCATGAGGACCTGGGGAGCTGCAAGAAGGGAACAAGTACTCTTGAGTGGGCATTGCTATACTTTAGATAAAAAATAGATACAGACTGTCAGCTAGTGGCTCATTCAGTCAGGGCTATTATTACTCCTCCATGGACAGTTTGGCTGCCTCGTGTCACAATATCTAGATTCACAAGTAAGCATCTACATAAAGGTTTTATCATCCTTTATCATCTAGCATGGATGGCACATAGTAACACTTTGTTGTAGTTACAAATTACCTACCCATGCAAAGGAAGGGAATGGAAACAACCAGTTCTTTAAGGGAAAAGAGTCAAAGTAATGAACTTTGTCTTCACAATCCTTTTACTTTAAAAGATACAGTGGTCATATTTATTACTTGTAATACATACTACATTTTAGTGTAATGTAGAGTTTATCCATAATACATTTATACTTCAACTGTAAGCCAGAAAAAGTTAACTTTTTCTCTTCCTACTCCTATCTAGTGCAGATATATATATTTTTTTAAATCAAGAGGTAGGCTGGGGAGATAGCTCTAATTTAGATCATAGAACTTGTATACCTGAAGCCTTAAGAGTTCTCAGCTTCAATTCCTAATACTGCCAAATACTAAACTGAGCAGTATTCTGGGATGACTCTCTCACTTTCCCTCTCTTTTTCTCCCTCTCTTTCTCTCTGCTTCTTTCCTTCTCTCCTCAGTGACTAGCAAACAAATAAGTAAATCTTTACAATAAGTAGAGCCATAAGCTGTAAAGATTTTTAAAAGGCTACAGTGGTTTAGCTCCATATCCAATTCTTGAATCAAATCTAACTCTAGAAAAAGAGAAAAGAGGACAAAGCTTTGTTCAAGTATATCAATAACTTCATCAGGAGTCAATTTTGCAAGTCCACAGAAATAATAATGGTGATCAAACAGCACTCAATCTGAAAGTTAGAAGATCTGAGAACAAATTTCAGGAGGTCTGATCAACTTTCTGTGAGTTTGATGTTACTACAGCCTCAATTTCCTCATTTGAGAAATGGAAAAGATAATCAGGATGACCTTCAAGGCATCTGAGATTTATGATCAAAGTACAATCTCAGACAATCAATGAAAATTAACCTCCATAAAAACAAAAGTAAACCAATGTTACTAGATCAAACTGAAAAGCTTCTGCACAGTTTAAGAAACTCCCCAAGTAAAGAGACTCCTTATAGAATGAGAGATCTTTATGTGTCATACATCAAACAAGGCTGATGAACAAAATACATATGGATCTAACCAAACTCAGCAACAACAAAAAAAAGACCCTATCCAAAAATAGGGAGATGATATAAAGATAATACTCACCAAAGAAGACATCCAAAGGCTAACAAACATGAAAAAAAAAATTCTCCAAGTCATTGATTGTCAGAGAAATGCAAATAAAGACAATAATGATATACCACTTCACTCCTATCATAATGTCATATATCAAAAAAGGAAACAACAACAAATGCTGGAGAGGTTGTGGGGACAAAGGAGCCCTTGGCATTGCTGGTCAGAATGAAAATTGGTGTAACCCCTGTAGAGAGCAGTCTGTAGAACACTTAGAAGGCTAGAAACAAGAAGTAAGGATAAAGAAAGGATCCTAAAGGCTGCAAGAGAAAAACAAAAAGTCACATACAGGGGAAAACCCATAAGACTATCAGCAGACTTCTCCACCTAAACTCTAAAAGCCAGAAGAGAATGGCAAGAAATTTATCAATCCCTGAATGAAAAAGGGTTTCAACCAAGGACAATATGTCCTGCTAGAATTTCATTCAAACTAGATTAAGGCATCAAAATCTTCCCAGACACACAACAGTTAAAGGAGGCAACCAAAACCAAGCCTTCCCTGAAAGAGGTTCTAAAAGACCTCTTATAAACAAGAACATCAATAGAATACTTGCAATATATCAGAGCAAATAAAAAATTGTTGAATAATGGCACTAAAATACATTAAATCCATAATATCAATAAATATCAATGGCTTAAACTCACCCATCAAAAGGCACATAGTGGGAGGATGGATCAGAAAACATAACCTAACCATATGCTGCTTGCAAGAATCCCATCTGACTCAACAAGATACAGGCTAATGGACCACAAAAAGAGCAGGAACAGCCATTTTCATCTCTGACACAACAGATTTTTAAATTAAATAAAGTAATAAAATATAGGTAAGGCCATTACATAATGATTAAGGAATCAATCAGCCAAAAAGACTTAACAATTATTAACATCTATGCACCCAGTGAGGGACCATCTAAATATATCAAACACCTACTAAAAGAACTACAAAAATACATCAATAGTAATACAGTAATAGTGGGAGACTTTAACACCCCACTCTCACACTTAGGTCAATTAAACAGAGAATCAACAAAGAAACAAGAGAATTAAACAAAGAGATGGACAGACTAGACCTCCTAGATATTTTCAGAGTTCTTCACCTCAAAAAACTGGAATACATATTCTTTTCAAATCCACACAACACATACTCAAGAATAAACCACGTTAGGCCACAAAGACACCATCAATAAATTCAAGAGCACTGTAATCATCCCAAGTATCTTCTCAGACCACAGTGAAGTAAAGCTAACATTTAACAACAAACAGAAAATTATTAAAAGACACAGAATTTGGAAACTAAGCAACATACTCCTTAAGAACCACTGGGTCAGAGAAACACTCAAGCAAGAAATTCAAATGTTCCTGGAAACAAATGAAAATGAAGATACAACCTATCAAAATATTTGGGACACAGCTGAAGCAGTATTGAGAGGGAAACTCATAGCCATACAATCACATATTAAAGAACAAGAAATAGCTCAAATAAATGACCTTACTGCACACCCTAAGGACTCAGAGGAAGAGGAAAAAAGGAACCCTAAAGCAACCAAAAGGACAGAAATCACTAAAATTAGAGCGAATTAAACAACATTGAAAATAAGAGAACCATACAAAAGGTCAATGAAGCCAAATGTTGGTTCTTTGGAAAATTAAACAAGATTGACAAACCCCTAATCAGACTCACTAAAAAAAGAAGAAGAAGAAGAAGAAGAAGAAGAAGAAGAAGAAGAAGAAGAAGAAGAAGAAGAAGAAGAAGAAGAATCAAATTCACAGAATTGTAAACGATAGAGGAGATATCACAGCTGACACCACAGAAATCCAGAAAATCATGCGAAACTTCTATGAAGAACTATACGCCACACCAAGCTAGAAAATCTGGAAGAAATGGAACAATTCCTAGAAACATATGCCCTTCCAAAACTGAACCAAGAAGAACTACAAAACCTAAATGCACCAATCACAGACAAAGAAATTGAAACCATTATTAAAAATCTCCCCAACAACAAAAGTCCTGGACCAGATGGCTTCACAAATGAATTAAACAAAACCTTCAGGAAACAGTTAATACCCATACTTCTAAAGCTTTTCCACAAGATCGAAGAAACAAGAACACTACTTTCCACCTTCTATGACGCCAACATCACCCTGATACCAAAAGCAGATAGGGACACAAAAAAAAAAAAAAAAAAGAAAGAAAGAAAACTACAGACCGATATCTCTGATGCCAAAGACATAGATGCCAAAACAAGATCTTGGCTAACCGGATACAGCAACATATCAAAAAGATTGTTCTTCACGACCAAGTGGGATTTATCCCAGGAATGCAAGGCTGGTTCAACATCCTTAAGTCAACCAATGTCAATCACCACATCAATAAAAGCAAAGCCAAAACCCACATGATTATCTCAATAGATGCAGAGAAAGCTTTGACAAAATCCAACACCCATTCATGCTCAAAACTCTACAAAAAATGGGAATAGATGGGAAATTCTTCAAGATAGTGGAATCCATATATAGCACACCTACAGCGAACATCATACTCAATGGACAGAAGCTGAAAGCATTCCCCCTCAGATCAGGGACTAGACAGGGCTGTCCACTGTCACTGTTACTCTTCAACATAGTATTGGAAGTTCTTGCCATAGCAATCAGGCAAGAGAAAGAAATCAAAGGAATACACATTGGAAGGGAAGAATTCAAGTTCTCACTATTTGCAGATTATATGATAGTATACATAGAGAAACCTAAAGTATCCAGCAGAAAACTACTGGAAGTTATTAGGCAATATAGCAAGGTGTCAGGATACAAAATCAATGTACAAAAATTAGTGGCATTTCTTTATGCAAACACTAAATCTGAAGAAGACATCCAGAAATCACTCCCATTCACTGTTGCAGAAAAATCAATCAAATACCTAGGAATAAAGCTGACCAACGAATTGAAAGACTTGTATACTGAAAACTATGAGTCACTCTTCAATGAAACAGAAACTGATACCAAGAAATGGAAAAGCATCTCATGCTCATGGATTGGAAGAATAAATATAATCAAAATGAATATTCTCCCCAGAGCCATATACAAATTTAATGTGATACCCATCAAAGTTCCACCATCCTTCTTTAAGAGAATAGAACAAAAACTACAATCATTTATCTGGAACCAGAAAACACTTAGAATTGCCAAAACCATCTAGAGGAAAAGAAACAGAATCGGAGGCATCACACTCCCAATTCTCAAACTATATTATAAGGCCATCATCATCAAAACACCCTGTTACTGGAACAAAAATTGGCACACAGACCAGTGGAACAGAACTGAAAGCCCAGAAATAAATCCCCACACCTATGGACATCTAATCTTTGATAAGGGGGCGCAAAGTATTAAATGGAGGAAGGAGACTCTCTTCAATAAATGGTGCCGGGAAAACTGGGTTGAAACGTGCAGAAGAATGAAATTGAACCACTTTATCTCACCAGAAACAAAAATCAACTTCAAATGCATCAAGGACCTGGATGTTAAGACCAGAAACTATCAAATACTTAGAGGAAAACATTGGTGGAACACTTTGCCACCTAAACGACAAGAGCATCTTTGATGAAACAAACCCAATTGCAAGGAAGATTAAAACAGAAACACCAATGGGACTACATCAAATTGAAAAGCTTCTGCCAGAAGAAACAGCCAGAGAAACTATCACACAAACAAAGAGACACCTCACAGAATGGGAGAAGATCTTTACATACATCAGACAAGAGACTAATCACCAAAATATACAAAGAGCTCAGCAAACTAAGCACCAAAAAACCAAATGACCCCATCCAAAATGGGAAGAGGATATGAAGAAAACATTCACTTCAGAGGAGATCCAAAAGGCTAACAAACATATGAAAATTGCTCCAGGTCGCTGATTGTCAGAGAAATACAAATAAAGTCAACAATGAGATACCACCTCACTCCTGTGAGAATGGCATACGGTGGGGCATTATGCCAGCTCCCCCCATCCCTGCTCCACTGCTTGATGCTGTGGTGTATTTATATAATCATTTTGTCTGAGACCCACCCTGCCTGCAGAGCATTGGTTTAATCCCCACTGGTTAGATGGAAGCTGACTACTTTCGCCCTCTTTCCTTCTCCCCCACCCCCTATCCTACACATTTCTTTTTCCGACTGGCACTTCAGCTCCAGAAGGTATAAAGGCAGTTCTTTTCTGATCAATAAAATCAGCATTGCATTTTGTTCGCACTCAGCCACATGTTCCAAGTCCCTTCTCTTTAGCAGAGCTAGCTTGGCGGCATACATCAAAAAGGACAGCAGCAACAAAAGTTGGAGAGGCTGTGGGGACAGAGGAACCCTTCTGCACTGCTGGTGGAATGTAAATTTGTCCAGCCTCTCTTGAAAGCAGGCTGGAGAACTATCACAAGGCTAGACATGGACCTTCCATATGACCTAGTAATTCGTCTCCTGGGGATATAACCCAAGGATTCCTTAATGCCCGATCAAAAAGATATGTGTACACCTATGTACAATTCATAATAGGTAAAACCTGGAAGCAACCCTGGTGCCCCAAAACACATGAGTGGCTGTGAAAGCTGTGGTATGTATACACAATGGAATACTACACAGCTGTTAAGAACAGTGAACCCACCTTGTCTGACCAATCTTGGATGGAGCTAGAAGGAATTATATTAAATGAGCTAAATCAGAAACATAAAGATGAGTATGGGATAACCCCACTCATCAACAGAATTTGAGAAAGAAGAACAGAAAGGGAAACTAAAAGCAGGATTTGACTAAAATTAGGGCACCAAAGTAAAAACCCTGTGGTGAGGGAAAGGGTGGACATTTGGCTTCCCGGGGTGGTGGGGTGGGTGGATGGGATGGGACACAGTCGTTTGGTGATGGGAATGGTGTTTATGTACACTCCTATTAATTTGTAGTCATATAAATCACTATTTAGTTAATATGAGAGGGGAAAATTTGATTGTATGTCTCGAACTTTTTAAAACACAGACTGAGTCTTTCTAATACATAGGCCAAGTCTTTGATATGTTGACTCTCTCAAAAGCCTAGACCAGGGAGAACAGAAGCAACCGGTGGTGGAGCTATATACAAGATGTTGGGTATTATACAGCAAATCCTAACAAAGGGACTTTTCAAGGTTAACCCAATTACCAAATAATGTGATGATAACAGTAACTATCCAATGTCTTCTTGAACCCTAAGACAGCAGGAACCTCACATTTCCACTATATTTCCTCCAGTCCGGGAACCTTAGGGTGGGGCCCACTTTCCTGCATGCTTCTCTCAATTCATATCAAATAATATTGCATCCGCCGATTACAACCTAATCAACGCAAGGAGTGCCCCCTCAGCATGCTTCACTTCAGACTGTGTCCAGAGACTTCAGGTGTGGAATAACAACCCTTCAGCTTTATTACTCAGGTGAAACCTTTCTTTTCATAGTATTCTCTAATTCCATTCCAATTGGTTCACTTTCTAACAAAGTCCCAAAACCTAGATATAGACCAGGTCCCCTGCGATAGAGCATATGTTCACACGTATCCATAAACTAGGGCAAAATATATACCTGAAAGAAGAAGTACACAATAGTCTACAGTGAGTACCCCCAACACTTCATCTGCACTATTCCAGCCTTTAGGCCCAAAATTGTTCAACAATTTATCTGGTTTTGTATGTTAACTCTCTTTTCAGCCACCAGGTTCCAGATGCCAGCATGATGCCAACCAGACTTCCTTGGACAGACAACCCCACCAATGTGTGCTAGAGCTCCACTTCCCCAGAGACCCACCCTACTAGGGAAAGAGAGAGGCAGACTGGGAGTATGGATTGACCAGTAAATGCCCATGTTCAGTGGGGAAGCAATTACAGAAGCCAGACCTTCCACCTTCTGCATCCCACAATGACCTTGGGTCCATACTCCCAGAGGGATAAAGAATGGGAAAGCTATCAGGAGAGGGGATGGGATATAGAGATCTAGTAGCGGGAATTGTGTGGAGTTGTACCCCTCCTATCATATAGTTTTGTTAATGTCTCCTTTTTAAAATATATGAATAAATAAATAAATAGATACATAAGTATTAAAAAAAGAAGAAGAAGGCTAGAAACAACCTATCCTATGACCTGGCAATTCCTCTCCTGGGGATATATCCTAAGGAATCAAACACACTTATCCAAAAATCTCTCTGTATATCAATGTTCATAGCCAAAACCTGAAAGCAACCTAGGTGTCCAGTAATTGATGAGTAGCTGAGAAAGTTGTGCTACCTATACACAATGAAATACTACTCAGCTATTAAGAATGAAGCCACCTTCTTCACCTCATCTTGGACAGCATGTAGGAGTCATGTTGTGAGATTAAGTCAGAAGTAAAAGAATGAACATGGGATAATCTCACTCATAGAAGTGGAGAAATGAGAAGGTGAAACACAAACTAGAACCTGGACTGGGTTGGGTTTTTGTATCAAAATAAAGGACTCTGGGGCAGGAGCAGAAAGGCAGATACTTTCAAGAGCACAATGATGGAGAAAGACCTAGGTTGGGGATGAGAGCTTTTTTGCAGATAACTGAGAAATTTTACACATGTATTAAAAACTGTATTTACTATAAATAATTATTCCCCCCAATAAAAAAGAGGGGGAGGAAAGCCAGGATGTAAATATGGTCAGTACTTCATCTGCCAAACTCAAAGAACTGTAAAAAGAAAAAAAAATTAGGAATTAATATATAAGTATGAATATATAATTGTATATATAGTTTGACTGCTTGAAGTACTGTAAGTCTTACAAAATGTAATAAATATTAACTGTTGTGTATTGAAAAAATATTAAAGAAAAAAAGCAAAAATCCAGTTCCATGACTAAACAATTGCTACCTACTTCTACAAGTCTCTCAGTGGACAACCTGCCTCCAACAGTAGACATTATTTAGTAACTGATTGTAGGGGCTTCAGCAACCTGTCCAGACTGGAAAAGAGAAATTTCCCATGAGTGGTCATCCCACTTCCAGTTATCTTGTCCATCTCCAAAACTCTCTCCCTTTACACTGTCTGAACTGGAAGACGCTTTGAAGAGGGTTAAACCGGGAACAGCTGCTGGCTATGATAACATCACCCCAGAACTCATTCTTAACCTGGGTCCCGCGTCAAAGAAGTGGCTCACTTCATTCCTGTCCCACATCTTGGAATCTGAGTCTATGCCCAAAGTTTGGCGTCGTGCGAAGATTATAGCGGTTTTGAAACCAAAGAAAGACCCAACACTGGCTGCCAGCTATAGACCAATTTCTCTCCTCTCCGTGTGTTACAAACTCCTTGAGAGGCTGCTTCTGTCACGTATTTCTCATCTTACAGAGGAATTCCTATCACCTGCCCAAGCTGGTTTCCGCCCAGGAAGATCTACCTGCGAACAAGCCCTGGCCCTCTCAACTTACATTGAAAATGGATTCCAGAAGAATTTAAAGATGGGTGCTGTCTTTGTTGATCTCACAGCAGCCTATGACACGGTCTGGCACCTTGCTCTCCTAGTCAAGATCTCAAGATGCCTGCCTCCATGGGTGGCCAAAACTATATCGTTTCTTCTCCAAAACAGAAGATTCTGGGTGCATCTGGGTGACAAGTCTAGCAGATGGAGACTTGTCTCAAGTGGCCTCCCCCAGGGCTCTGTTCTGGCTCCTACGCTATTTAATATTTACATCAATGACCTCCCAGAAACTTCTTCAAGGAAGTTCATCTACGCCGATGACATCTGCTGTGCAACTCAGGCATCCAAGTTCGACATCCTTGAGGAAACTCTCACGAAAGACATGTCTCTGATATCTGATTACTGTAAAAAATGGTGACTAATCCCTAGCACTGCAAAAACAGTATCATCTGTTTTCCATCTACACCATGCCTCGGCCTCGTGTGAGCTTACTGTGCAGCTTGACGATACGAGAATCCAGCATGAAGCCCAGCCAGTCTATCTTGGCATTACTCTCGATCGCACTCTGTCATTTCACGAACATCTCATAAAAACTGCAGCAAAGGTGGGCGCGAGGAATAACATCATTGCAAGACTGGCCAGCTCCTCATGGGGCGCGAGCGCTTCCACACTACAATCATCATCTCTGGCATTATGCTATTCCACTGCAGAATACTGTGCCCCAGTATGGTTCCGTAGCCCCCATGTCCACTTGGTCGATTCCAAATTATATTCCTCCATGAGGATAATTTCTGGAACCATCCGTTCCACCCCGGTTCCATGGCTGCCAGTTCTTAGCAACATCACCCCGCCAGATATTCGTCGGGATGCGGCATCATCTAAGTTCATTTCCCACGTCTACGCTCGACCGGACCTGCCAATATATGTGGATATCTTTGCCCACCCTATCCAACGCTTGACATCTCGTCACCCAATCTGGTCCCCTGCGCCTACACTGAACTTCTCTGCTCCAGACTCTTGGAAACAGAGTTGGCAGTCAGCTGGGGTGAAGAACAAACACCTCATCATAGACCCCTGCAAGCGTCAACCTGGATCTGACCTAGCACGTTATGATTGGGCCCTCCTCAATCGCTATCAAACAGGCCATGGCTGGTGCGCGTTCCATCGCTGGGGAGCCCGAGACGACCCGAACTGCCCCTGCGACTCCAGACAGACTATGACCCACATAGTCAACGACTGCCACCTCTCCAGATTCAAAGGAGGTCTCGAAACTTTACATCAGGCTCAACCTGACGCTGTTGACTGGCTACAGAAGAAGGGCAAATGCTAGAAGAAGAAGAAGAAGTAACCTGTCCTACAGTGCCGGGCTAGCTTCAAGGGTGGGAGAGAGACAATTAGTGACTCATGGCTGAGCTGGGAACACAGTTCAATCTTTATTGATGAGCGGGGATGCAGTTCAACAATCTAATCTCTATTCATTAGGAAATACTGTCCTTTATATCTCCTGAGGCGGAAGTGTCAGGAAGAGGAAGTACTTAGGATAGGGGGTGGGGCGAAAGAAAAAGCAATGGAACCAATGGGGAATAAACCAATGAAAACAATGATTATGTAAATATACCACAGTGTTAAGCAATACAAGGGAACCTAATGTGATGATCAAAACAGAAGGTCTCATAAGCAGAATTCAGAAGCATACCAACACTACAGCAGCCTTGCTTATATGCAGATTAATCTCATTTAGATTTCAACTTGGGGGAGTTGGGTAGTAGCGCAGTGGTTTAAGTGTACATGGAGCAAAGTGCAAAGACCTACGTAAGGACCCATGTTCAAGTCCCAGGCTCCCCACCTGCAGGGGAGTCACTTCACAGGCGGTGAAGCAAGTCTGTGGGTGTCTCTCTTTCTCTCCCCCTCTCTGTCTTCCCCTCCTCTCTCCATTTCTCTCTGTCCTATCCAACAACAACAATAATAACTACAGCAATAAAACAATAAGAGCAACAAAAAGGGAATAAATAAATAAGTAAATAAATAAAAGCCTAGATTTCAACTAGGTAGAATCTACCTATGGACCACACCCTTAATACCTTTCTGTTGGGGAGCCGTGGGGTCCTGGTACATGGTGGTGGAAAAAGACCTAAGTCGAGGGTGAGAGTATATGCAGGCTTCTATCACAGAGAAATAAGAGATTGTACTCATGTACTAATAACTGTTCTATAACCCAGTACCTTCAATAAAGAAAAATAACAGATACCAACTATGACCTCCTCCTTCACTCCCCTTGACATGTGACCAAGAAATCTATGGTTTTCTGGCCTAAATAGTTCTATCACTGCTTTGCCATAGGTTTGTTTCACATCTTTTTCTCTGCATTTGCCTTTAATGAAAGTACCCAGTGAGTTCTTATACATTTTTTACCTTGATTTTTTGCTTCTTTCTATAAAAATAGTAGTAAAATCTTCTGTGTCAGCTTGAAAACTCCTTTTATATATGATATGTTTTGATGGGAATTTTAATTAGACATATAAAACTAATTTAAGTGTCAGTAATATTTTTTCTAATGTGCATGTAGATGTACTCTCCATCTGACAATAAAAATGACACAAAAGCTAGAGAATTATTGTGTGGGAGTAAAAATTGCCTAAGAAGACACTACAGTTCATGGGGAATACCCATTTTTATATGACTAACATTGAATTTCTAATTATAACAGCTTTAGTAGTCACTGAAAGTTGGGAAAAAGCAATATACTAGTTATACAAAATGGATTAATTAAAAGCATTATATGATGAGTATGTTATTATTTATTTATTATTGTCTATTTTTTAATCATTATGCCATAAGTATCCATAAGACATGGTAATACAAGTTAAGGAAAGAAATGAATACAACCCATATATATTCTTTTTTTTGCTTTTTTTTAATTTTAATTTATTTCTTTATTGGGGAATTAATGTTTTACATTCAACAGTAAATACAATAGTTTGTACATGCATAACATTCCCCAGTTTCCCATTTAACAATACAACCCTCACTATGTCATTTATCATCCTTCATGGACCTGTATTCTCCCCACCCACCCACCTCAGAGTCTTTTACTTGGGTGCAATATGCCAATTCCATTTCAGGTTCTACTTGTGTTTTCTTTTCTGATCTTGTTTTTCAACTTCTGCCTGAGAGTGAGATCATCCCATATTCATCCTTCTGTTTCTGACTTATTTCACTCAACATTTTTTCAAGGTCCATCCAAGATCGGCTGAAAACGGTGAAGTCACCATTTTTCACAGCTGAGTAGTATTCCATTGTGTATAAATAACACAACTTGCTCAACTACTCATCTGTTGTTGGACATCTGGGTTGCTTCCAGGTTTTGGCTATTACAAATTGTGCTGCCAAGAACATATGTGTACACAGATCTTTTTGGATGGATGTGTTGAGTTCCTTAGGATATATCCCCAGGAATTGCAGGGTCATAGGGTAGACCCATATATATACTTAAGAGACAGAAAAGATAAAATCAGTAAGTTGGTATTTCCCATTTAATGTTTAAGAATCTTAATGTCTCATTTATTCAATTACTAGACATTCAGTCCTGTACTAAGTTAGAGCTACTAGAACTGCAAAATAAACTTAGAGTCTACATGACAATAAATTTCATAGTTTCCATACTGATTTAATTTGTCATTAGCTATCACTTAGCCTTGCAAAATGTTTATCAACTTCTTTTTTTTAAATATTTATTTATGTATTCCCTTTTGTTGCCCTTGTAGTTATTGTTGTTGTTGTTGATATCGTCATTGCTGGACAGGACAGAGAGAAATGGAGAGAGGAGGGGAAGAAAAAGAGGGGGAGAGAAATATAGACACCTGCAGACCTGATTCACCACCTGCGAAGCGACTCCCTTGCAGATGGGGAGCTGGGGGTTCGAACGAGGATCCTTGCGCCAGTCATTTATCAACTTCTTTAGACTGCTCAAAATTCTAGTTGATATGCAAAGTGTTAATTATCTTTTCCTTTTGAAATATTGTTACTAAGACTCAGAAAGCAGAAAAATCTCTCTGTAGTTTAAATACTCAAGAGTTTCCTGACCAACTCTTAGTCTCATTATGCTTATATTTGGAGTGGGGCAGTAAGTCAAAGTAAAAGATAATATTTACAGTAGTCAGCAACATGATGCTCACAAATCCACCATTTTTAGAGATCCTCTTCTTCTTCTTCTAGCGTTTTCCCAGAGCTCCTCTGATATTCTGTGTTATTTTATTGGAAAAATATGGAATCAGAAAACTTGTCTTATGACAGATGTGTGTGAACTGCAAAGCCATAACCTGTCCATTGCTACTGTTTCATACACAATGTTCAGATATTGGTATGTTTTTTCGTTTTTTTTTTTTTTTCCTCCAGGGTTATTGCTGGAGTTCAGGGCCTGTACTATACTGCTCCTGGAGGCCATTTTCTCCATTTTGTTGTTGTTGTTGTTATAATCGCTACTGTTGTTTTTAGTAAGGAAAGAGAGAAATGGGGGGGGGGCAGAAAGGAGGAGAGAAAGATAGATACCTGCGGACCTGCTTCACTGCCTGTGAAGCAACCCCCTGCAGGTGAGGAGCCTGGGGCTCAAATAGCAATCCTGGAGCCTGTCCTTGCACTTCAGGCTACGTGTACTTAACAGGTTGATCTGTTTTTATATGTATATAATTAATTTAATATGAACTCTAAATACTGTCTTTCTAGCTTTATTTCTATCTTTTTCTGTTTTATTTGCTATAACAGAGAGATATTTAAAGGGGAAGGGAGATATAGAGAGGGAGAGAGAGATACCTACAGACATGCTTTACCACTACTTAAGTTTCCTTCCATGCAGATGGGGCGTGGGGTGGGGTTGTAACCGGGGTCTTTGTACATGGTAACATCTAAACTTAATTGAGTGCACCGTCTGGCTCCTGAGAAATCTTTTAAAAATTATAGTCACTTGCACATAAAAATGGGATTAAAATGTCTTAAATGATTCGTCTGAAAAGTTATGCAAGCAATGAAAGTTACAATCATCCTAGTCAAGAGTGTATATCTAAGGTCATCAGAAAAAAAGTATTCTAATAGATTGAAACTTGGCCTGCAATTTTGAAGAAAATATAGATCGATATGAAAGATTATTCCTTAAGGGTGAAACGGCCTGAATACAGACATATAATCTTGATCTTAAGAAAAAAAAATACTTCAAGAAAAGGGAGGGTAACCAATGAAATGATTCATCAGGTTTAGAGCATTCGTTGCCTTCAAAAGGGCCCAAGTTGAACCACTGAATACAGATATGCCAAAGAGGTGCTCCATTCTGTCTACCACATCCATAAATAAATAAATGAATAAATAAATAAATATTTTTAATGTTAGAAATTCAGGAACAGAACCCTGATTTTAATTCACCAGACCTGCTCATTCTACAGCTAGTATAGAAGATATCTCTACACTAATTTCCAGGCTGCACTTTTCCTAGCCAGGACCACAGAATGCCATCTCAGACTTACATGGATACAGAGGTTACACTGTGCTAAATATGGGACCCAGATCAAAATCGATAGGGTTTACAGTTAACAGTATTTATACACTTTTCCATATTTTGAAGCTACGCTCTTCCCTGACCCAGTTTTCTAGTTCTTTTGCCAACGATGACACCATCTCCTGACAGTAACTTGGGTCCACCTACATATTAGATGTCAGGCAAAAGCAAAAACTAATAAAGTTGTGGGGCCTTTGGAATATACCTAAAATAGACTTGCCAGCTTTTTCCAAAACAGAGACCCCAAATCTTCATCTGCAATATTCTTGCCTTTAGATTTAGCTTAGCTTACAATTTGTTCTGATTTATATCTTAACTCTTTTTTTAGATACCAGGTTCCAGGAACCCCACCTCCCCAGATCCCTGCCCCACTAGGGAAAGAGAGAGAAAGGCTGGGAGTATGAATCGACCTGTCAACGCCCATGTTCAGAGGAGAAGCAATTACAGAGGGCAGACCTGCCACCTTCTACACCCCATAATGATCCTGGGTCCACAATCCCAGAGGACTAAACAATAGGAAAGCTTTCACAGGAGGGGATGAGATAAGGAGTTCTGGTGGTGAGTATTGTGTGGGATTGTACTCCTCATCCTATTGTCAATATTGTCTTGTCAATATTTCCATTTTATAAATATTTTTTTTTAAAAAAAAGAAGGTATCTCTGGAACAAGTGCTCAATAAAATGGATTGGAGAGTTACAATCAATCTAAAAACTATTTCAACCAAACTATAAACTCCCTTAAATATGAGCCAAATTGTATCTATCACATAAAACTTGATCAGCAATATATGGTAGTGAGTTAGTAAGTTATTCTAACTATAAGTCAAAGACAGAGCAATACCCACCAAAGGATACAATCTGTGATTCATTATCACATGCAAACTTATTTTAAAAAAATAAAAGTTTTATTATTAATCACATGCAAGCTTGACAAAGCCTGTCTCATTTTTTATACTGTCCGAAAAAGATCAGACAAGATCATCTCTATCCAAATTCACACAACTGGTTGGCTTTTGCAAGGATGGCAATAACTCACTTAATATGAGTTGTCTAGAGATTGTTTCCACCACAGCTTACTTTTCAGACAATGCATGCCATATCAGAAGGTCTGCCTGACCTTAACTGTACAGAGAATACAAAAGTACTTATGTTTTGTCTGTTTTGTTCTTCTGAATATACCTTCCTACTGTTTAAAAATAATGAAAGGGAGGAATCAACTGAATAAAAAAAAAAAGTCATAGTGGTGATTGCGACTTCATTATTTTTGTTTGGTAGATTAGAAAAAAAGAAAAGAAAATTTCTTGTGTGTGTTTTATGTTGTAGTTTATAGTTAAGATAAAGTTGCATTATTTAATCACTTATCAAAAATATAGTGAAATATTATTGGCAAGCACATATTCTCAACTGTGGTTCAGTTTTTTCAAAATTCTTTTTTTTTCCCTAGTTTTTCATATCTATCTAAGGAATATGAGTGAGTCAGCATTCCTAATTCCTTTTTTTTTTCATGCCTCATTGCAACTCAACAGATTGAGGGCTTCCCCATCTGCCAACACATTCTAAATGGCATGATTTCTTACAGAACTTCTTAAGTCACACTGCATTGCATGATGTACAAATATTTTATAACCTTTCTGATGAACAATGTAAAAAAAAAACTGGAAATTATGTATTTTTTGTCACTGTTATGAGAGGACCCAGTGACAAATGGATAACTCCCAGTAACACAATAAATCAAACATTCAATTTAAGAAAACCTTTATTCCATAATCATAATTATTCCAAAACTTTTCTGTAATGGCAAAGTTGAAGGAAGACTGGGGGTGGGGGGGATGGTAAGTGTGCCTTTTATTTTAAGAACATTCTACTTGCTGTTTTTTCATTACTAATGTTAATTTGCAAAATAAGTGAATTTTATGTCTAATTATTTCCATTCACATGTCAAGACTACATATTATCTATTGTCATTACCTTTTTTTCCTCCTCTGAAGATCATATATTTGCATTTATTGCGAAAGGTTTTCAGTAGCATGGTGAAAGGTAAGAAAATTTATACTACTGCAAATACGAATAAAGCTCCACATTCTGCTGGAACTTCATCTGGAGAAGAAAAGTCCCTTTGTCAATCTTCTAAAAAGTCATCCTCACAAAACCAACAGTTACTAGATGTGCCAGGTCATTCTATAAATGTTCTAGCTCAAATCTCATATTAAGCAACTTATTCTTCACTGGCGCTTCCATTTATAAATTAAATAACCAATATTTGTTTTCATTTACATCTTATCCAACGATCCAAGATTCTAGTAATCATAGAAAGATAATTATCTGATAAGAAAAAATGTCTAGTATAATTACCTAATAACATAAAAAATAAGAAAATAACAAAATACACACACATATATTTGGTAATTAAATTTGGACAGGGAAAAATTCAAATAGCTTCTTACTCAAATATTGAAATCTTAACTAAGAGCTGTAGTAGTGTGTTATGAAACAAGTTCAGTGAAAATTTCTTTTATTCAACAAGAAGATCCAGTACTTTAAAGATATTAAATGTTGGGGTTGGATGGCTACATACCCAGTAGAGTTCACATGTTAGTTACTTTGAGCAATGTCCTCACTTGCAGGCAGGAAAATAACTAGTGGTGAAGTAGTGCTGCAGGTGTCTCTCCTCTCTATACTTTTCTTTGTCCCCAGTATCCCATCAAAAAGAGAGAGAGAGAGAGGAATAAAGAAAAGGAAAAGAGAAAGAAAGAAAAGAGGGAAAAAATGGCTGATAGGAGTGTTAAGAGTTGTGCTGGCAAAGAACTCATTACAACCATGCAACAATAAAATCAAAACAGACAAGAAATATGGGATGTATATTCCATGGAATACTACTCGGCAATCAAAAAAGATGATGTTGTGTTATTGTGACAAAATGGATGGAACTGGAAGTGATTATGCTTAGTGAAGTAAGTAGGTTTCACTCATATGTGGAATTGAAAGAATTGATACCCAGGAACTTAAAGAAAAAAGAAGAAAGAAGGAGAAGGAGAAGAAGAAGAAAACAGTCTGTAAAGACTTGTGAGAACCACTTATGGTGGATATCTTTGAGAGGAGGGAGGCTGGGGATACAAAACTTTGGTGGTGGTCCTGGTATGGAACTATACACTGTAATCTTACAATCTTGTAAAAGACTATCCCTATAATCTTACAGTCTTATAATCTACTATTAATCCCAAACAATTGTTTAAAAGACACTAAATATCTAAATATGAATATCTTTATAGTTATATGAATTTTTCAATTTGTCACGGTGCTCACTACTCCTTGGTACTTACGACTAATCATAGTCTTATAGTTATATCAACATATATTGATTTGCACCTAGTCTAAAGTCTCTGCACCTTTACCCAATCCACCAAACTTCACTTCTTTTAAATAAATCTTTACTCTTATGTAGTCTATGTTACTTATAAAATTTTTAGAAAGCAATTCAGCTTTCAAAATCAAAGTGATTACAAACTAATTTCAATGTTTCAATAAATAAACTAAAACCTCTCTAGCATAGTGCCTGTATGGACATACTGCTTCAGGGTTATATTGTAGTTTTTTTTAATGTTTTATTTATTTATTCCCTTTTGTTGCCCTTGTTGTCTTATTGTTGTAGTTATTATTGTTGTTGTATAGGACAGAGAAATGGGGAGAGAAGGGGAAGACAGAGAAGGGGAGAGAAAGATATCTTCAGACCTGCTTTACTGCCTGTGAGGCGACTCCCCTGCAGGTGGGGAGCCAGGGGCTTGAACAGGGATCCTTACTCCGGTCCTTGCACTTTGCACTACCTGCGCTTAACCCGCTGCGCTACCGCCCGGCTCCCTATATTGTAGTTTTTTCATTGCCCAATTATCCAATTACAAAATTATGAACTCCAGTAGATCTGGGCATCACAAGTTCCTTGGACATCTCTTGGGGCATAGTACTTATTCAATAAGTATTTATCAAAAGATAGAAAAAGTGTTTAATAATAGCCTCTTTAAAAATTCATTTAAAAGATACTGAAGCTAGAGTTTTTAGATGCTAAACCTAACTGGTTGTGTAAACAAGGGTGATTTATTTAGACACTGATCTCAGTTTTCTGATCTGTAAAGTAGGTATTAAAATATCTTCTGGCCTGGGAGATAGCATAATGGTCATGCAAAAGACTTTCATGCCTGAGGATGTGAGATCTCAGGTTCAATCATCAGCACTGCAATAAGCTAGAGCTAAGTAGAGCTCTGTAACATATCTGTCAATGTCTCTGTCTCATTAAAAAATGAATTAAGGTAGTCCAGCGGTAGCACAGCGGGTAAAGCGCACATGGCGTAAAGCGCAAGGACCAGCATAAGAATCCCGGTTCAAGCCCCCATCTCTCCACCTGCAAGGGAGTCACTTCACAGGCGGTGAAGCAGGTCTGCAGGTGTCTATCTTTCTCTCCCCACCTCTGTCTTCTCCCCCTCTCTCCATTTCTCTCTGTCCTATCTAACAATGACGACATCAATAAAAACAACAATAAATAGCAACAAGGGCAACAAAAGGAAAAATAAATAAACATAAAAAAATTTAAAATTAATTAAATATTCTTAAAAGTATCAGGTTGGAGTTGAAAGTATTTTTCAGACACCCATGATGAGTAACTAGGAAACAGAGCCCATGAGTAGACAGCTGTGCTGTAAACCACTAAACTCAGCCTACCTGCATGTTAGTTAGCTGGTGGGTTCAGGCAAAAATTAGTAAAGTCATGGGCCCCTTGGAATATACCTAAAACAGACCTACTACCTTTTTCCAATATGGAGACCCCAAATCTCACCTTTAGATTCCTGATTATTAAGCAATTTGCTCTACTTTATATCTTAATGATTTTATAGCCACCAAGTTTCAGATGCTACCAAGACACCAACCTGACTTCACTGGACAGATGACCTCACCAATATGTCCTGGAATCCTACCTCTCCAGAGCCCTGCCCCACTAAAGAATGATAGAAACAGGATGGGATCATGGATCGAATCTACCTGCTAATTCCTATGTCCAGCAGAAAAGCAATTACAGAAGCCAGACCTTCTACTTTCTGCACCCATAATGACCCTGGGTCCATGCTCCAGACGGATAAAGAACAGAAAAGCTTCCAACAGAGGGGATGGGATACAGAACTCTGATGGTGGGAATTGTGTGGAATTGTACCCCTCTTATCCTATGGTCTTGTTAATCATTAATAAATAAATAAAATTTTTAAATGGGGGTGTGGAGTATATTCCTCAACCTTCTCTGTCACTGGTAGGCATGTACATTGGTCCAAACCTTGTGGAAAACATTTTGGAGATTTCTCTGAACACTAAAAAAGTACCTACTATATGACCTAGTAATTTCTCTCTAGCTGATTTATCCAAATGAAACCAAAACATCTATCCAAAAATCTTTTTTATACATCTATGTTCTTAGCAGTGCAATTCCTAATAGCCCAAACTTGAAAACAACCCAGACATCCAACAACAGAGGAGTGGCTAGGAAAGTTGTGGTTTATGTACACAATGGAATATTACTTACCTATAAAAATTATGAAGTCACTCAATTGTTGTCAAGAACCTGGTTGTTTCCAAGTTTTGACTATTATAAAGCGTGCTGCTATGAACATAGGTGTGCACATATCTTTTTGGATGAGTATGCTTGACTTCTTAGGATATAACCATAGGAGAGGAATTATTGGGTCATAAGGAAAGTCCATTTCTAGCCGTGTGAGGGTTCTCCAGACTGCTCTCCACAGTGGTTGAACAGTTTACATTCCCACCAGCAGTGCAGGAGGGACCCTTTGTCCTCACAACCTCTCCATCATGTAGCTGCTGTTGTTTCTGATGTATGACATTCTCACAGGGGTGATGTGGCATCTCATTTTTGTCCTTATTTGCATCTCTCTGACAGTCAGTGACATGGAGCAATTTTTCATATGTCTTTTGTATCTCTTCTGTAGTGGACATTCTGTTCATATCCTCTCGCCACTTTTTTTGCTTTGCGCCATGTGCACTTAACCCGCTGCGCAACCGCCCGGCTCCCCCTAGTCTTCTTTCTAAAACAGTGATTGATTCAGTCCTCAGTTCCAGGAATCTCAAGAAATTATGATTAGAGGGGCCGGTTAATTGCACATAGTATGAAGCACAAGGATCTGGGCTCAAGCCAACTGCAGAAAGTAGGTCTGCAAATGTCTTTCTCTCTATTTCCACTCCCTCCCCAACTTATCTCCTTCCTATCAAATAAAAAGAGGAAAAAGGAAAAATGGCCACTAAAGCAGTGGATTTATAGTACAAGCACTAAGCCCTGGTACATCACAGTAAAATTTAAATAGTTAATAAAATGAATGAGATGATCTTCATACCAGTCAACAGAAAAACTCAGGAAATGCAGTTATTACAATAATTGCCAGTTTCTAAATGCAAAAGAAGTCAGAAAAGAATGGCTCCCTGGTTTACTGAGAGCACATCATTGTCAACGTGGTTCTATTTCCATTCCAGTATTGTAGATTTCAAGTAATTTTTCCAGTGAGCAATAAATGAGAAAACATATTGCCAAAAGATTTTCCCTAAAGAAATTTTTCATTTATATGTTTCATGCCAAAGGAAAATAATCCCATATGTAAGAGTTGAGAGGTGGTAAAAAAATAGTCTGATAAAATACTGGCAAATATATGAACCAGTCTGAACAAACACTGATTGAATAAATAAGCAACAAATATCACTATCTGCATACATGAGGTGGCCTAGAATTATAATACTAAACAATAATAATATGGAAGCTGTTAACATAATGATTTATGCAAGACATTCTGAACTGTAGTCTAGTCAGAATTAGCACCGGGGCTTCTCAGTTTCACAATTTAATTTATTTAAATGTGTTGTTAAAGTTATGATCAATTTGCTTTAGAGTAGAGTAATGACATGGCCCAATAATTTAGTGTATATAAAGTATACATGTTATATGTGCTAAGGGAATAGTGAGGAAAGCAACAATAAAAACAAGGATGAATTTCAAAATATGTTGAAGTAAAAGAAAAATAAGTATTATGTCATTTGAACTCCATTTGTATTATGAACTCCATCCACAAAAGCTCAACAATAGACCATGTTATTTCTTGGGAATGCATTCAAAGCAACTATAATTTGGACAAGAGATATTGTATGGAAGAAATAATGGATGATTAGAGAAGAGAATACAGAAGGGTCCAAGTGGCAAGTACTGTATTGCTGCTCCCTCAACTCAATGAGGTAGCAATCTTGTTTTTGCCTTGTTCTTCAAATCTCCATATAATGTTATACACTCTTATTTTTGTGGCATTTTACTGTTAAGAATCATTTTTAAAAAGATAACTTACAGTAGATCCATTAAGTAGTTTCATGGTACAACTAACTGAAGGCTGTTCGGGTCCTTCCTGTCCCTTATACTTAATTGTCAAGTAAAACAGGTTACTGCTACACCTGTTGACCTGTTGAAATAACCGTGGAAGACAGAGATGGAATCATTAAAAAAACTGGGGTCCACTCCCAAATAAAGTCCCCAAACCTAGATATAGACCAGGTCCCCTGCAATAGAGCATATGTTCACAAATGTCCATAAACCAGGGAAAAATATATACCTGAAAGCAGAAGTACACAAAAGTCTGCAGAGAGTCCCCCCCAACACTTCATCTGCACTATTCCAGCCTTTACGTCCATGATTGTTGAACAATTTGTTTGATTTTGTATGTTAACTCTCTTTTCAGCCACCAGGTTCCAGATGCCAGCATGATGCCGACCAGACTTCCCTGGTCTGAGGACCTCCCCGTCCTGGAGCTCTGCTTCCCCAGAGTCCCACCCTACTAGGGAAAGAGAGAGGCAGACTGGGAGTATGGGTCGACCAGTCATCGCCCATGTTCAGCGGGGAAGCAATTACAGAAGCCAGACCTTCCACCCTCTGCAAACCGCAACAACCCTGGGTCCATTCTCCCAGAGAGACAGTGGTGTGAACTGTGTGGAGTTGTACCCCTCCTATCCTATGGTTTTGTTAATGTCTCCTTTCTTAAATAAACAAATTAAAAAAAAAAAAAGACTGGGGTCTCAGCATCCACAGAGTTAGTGTATAGGAGCATGAAGCCATAAAGTCCCAAGTTCAATCCCTACCATCTCTCTCTCTGTGTGTCATACACACACCACACACACACACGCGCGCGCGCGCGCGCACGTGCACACACACACACACACATACATTAAAGACTGGCATCTCAAACAAGCCATATTATTTAGACAGAAGAAGCAGTTGAGACCAGGCAAGTGTTAGCTGAGACCTTCTTTTCAAGGATCATCACACATGTCCTCACAATGTCTATATTAGGATTCTGATGCTGATTCTCTCCTAGAGGTTCAGTCTTTCTCACTTGTGAAGCCCTTACACCTTGGAAAATACCAGGTATTCAGGAGTCTTCATCTCATGTATTTGTGGTGTGTGGCATAGAAGCTACAATAAATCTGACTAAATTCCCCCATTCCATCTGCTGCTGCTGCTGCAAAGAGAGAAGCCATGTTATTTAAAAGGAACTCTAACTGGCAACGGTATGTCTTGAGTCATGAAATGTGTGAGTTGTTCACCCAAATAAGTGGGAAAGGAAAAATCACTTAAAGCTTTTATAATTCCAAGCTATTTTCATATGATGTCATTCCAGAAATCATATGGTGCTGGTGCTATAAAAGTAAGCACACAGTATATAAATAGATAATGAAAAAAGTCTATGGCATTCGACAAATTACAACACAGCAACTGCTATAGATTTCCTTCACATTGGAAACATTTTGAAAAACTAACACTTGTCTTTGTCATTTGCTTTTCTTTATTGAATCTAACAAGAAGGATCATTCAAGATTCAACCCCTTCATTGATGCACTATGTTTGCAAACTGCTAAATATGAAGGGGGTTTTATAATTATAATCAGTTTGTAACCAACAGAAATTTAAGGAAGTTAAAAAGCTGCTGGGTTCAATCTTGTCTTTAACTCTCTCTCTACAAAGAAAAAAAAAGTCCCTCTTTATCTTGGCTGTACCAGTCTTTGACTTTCAAATACTGCAGTAACTACAATCATGGCACAAACTAGATCAGGGGCCGATTACATAAACCAAAGGAATGAACTCCTATGGTGCCTATAACAGTTAGGTTCCCTCACATACTTTACTATTTAACAGCTGGTTTTAAGGCAGTAGAATAAAGTAGAAAAGAAGAAAAACCAAAAATAGTGATTGTTCTACACACACACACACGTGAGTCTCTAATCTAGTTTTAAGTAAATGTCAGTGACAAGTCAAAGAAAACTTGTAATTATTCAAGAGAATGAAGTCAGTACAAGCATGATTGAACAAAGATAGAATCCCCACCAGTGAATGTAGATGTCCTACAAAGTCAGAGTTCATGACTGAGAAATTGGGACAAAATGATAATTTGTCTTTGATAAAAGTTTTATATCTAACCTTTATAAGTGAGTTCATATATGGTAAGTACTAACTGATGACAGAAAATGAAAAGGCCTGTCCCAACTTGAAAAGGCACTTAACAAAGCAGAGAATGGGAAAATAATTAATGAATTTGACGTTGCCTAAGCAGCTGAAGAGAACCAGAGCACAAGTTCATAGTGATGGGGTTAAGGACATTCAAGTCACTGGCTAAGTGCTTTAGGAAAAGTTTGTCATTTTCTCTCACAATAGTACTTCAAGGTAGGTACCATTTACATTTAAGAATAATGTAAAATCACAAAGAAATAGGACATGTTTTATCTGAAAAAGGAGAAAAGTGTTACCATCAGGAAACCTAGACAAAAAATATCTATGCTGCAGTACTATTTATATAAAAGAAATGGAGTCAGACTTCAATGTTTAGAGTTTTCCAATGGCCTGATTTCAGATCACCAAGTATGACAGTCATATTTTTCTTCATAAATTTTGAAGGTGTCAAAATTTCAGAGAGTACAGACATCTAGGAAATGACAGATGGATATATCAATTACAGTTGCTAGCTATAATACCAAGGAGAAATGCACAAGAGCCCTGGTCACCAAATATGACTCCCTACTCATTTTTTTGATGAGCCAAATCTAACCCCCTACTCATTTTTTAATAATCCACAAGCTAAGAATGCTTTAAATAATTAAAAAATAATGATTATATTAGGGTTTCACGATACACACAAAATACAGGAACTTCACCTTTTAGTGTCCATATAGCTTTAATAGAACACAGTCAGATCCATTCTTTCTCATTATGTCCATGGCTGCTTTTGTGCCAAACAACAAAGCTAAATATGGTTCTCACAGACTAAATGGTTACCCTTTAAAGATAAAGTTTGTAGACCAGGCGGTGGAGCACTTGGTTAAGCACACGCATTACAGTGTATAATAAGGTCCTAGGTTCAAGTCCCTGGTCCCCATCTGAAGGGGGAAAGCTGAGTAATGAAGCAGAGCTCTAAGTGTCTCTTTCTGTCTCTCTCCCTCTCTATCTCCCCCTCCCCTCTCAATTTCTTTCTATCTCTATCCAATAATAAATAAATAAAAATATTTTTAAAAGTTTGCAAACTCTGCTCTAAAGTCATTGAGTCTTAAATTCAAATGATTTTTACCTAGCTTTATGATCTTAAGAAAATTCACTTAACTTTTCTAAACCTATAACTGCCTTCTTTTGATAACTCTACCATTAATTTGAAATAATATAATAAACTATATAAATCAAACAGCCTAGTATCTTGCACATAATAAAAACAAATGATTATAGCTACCAACCTTCTGTCCAAACAACTCTTAACGCCTTTTCTCTAATGTTAAACTATGCTTTTTTATTTTTTTATTTTGCCTCCAGGGTTATTGCTGGGGCTCAGTGCCTGCTCCACAAATCCACTGCTCTTAGAGGCTTCCTCCCTTTTTGTTGCCCTTGTTGTTGCTTCTATCATTGTTGTGGTTATCATTGCTGTTGTTACTAATATCATTGTTGTTGGATAGGACAGAGAGAAATGGAGAGAGAAGGGGAAGACAGAGAGGGGGAGAGAAAGATAGACACCTGCAGACCTGCTTCACCACCTGTAAAGTGACTCCCCTGCAGGTGGGGAGTTGGAGGCTCAAATCGGAATCCTTATGCTGGTCCTTGTGCTTTGCACCACCTGCGCTTATAAAATCAGTTTTTTCTTAAATCTTTATTTATTTATTTATTTATTTATTTGTTCCATTTTGTTGCCCTCGCTGTCTTATTGTTGTCAAGCAACTCCCCTGCACGTGGGGTGCCAGGGACTTGAATCATTTTTATATCATGGATTCCATAAGCCCCTCTAGAGGCTTTCACTGTTATCATTCAAAATAAGCTTGGCATGTTAGGATTTTCCAGTAAAATGGCTAAAGTGTTTATAAGCCATTAGGAAATGTAGTTAAAAAGAAACTTCTGCAAAGTATCATCTCTACAAATCAACTTACTTCAGGATTGTCTAAGGAGAATCTTAGGTGCTCTTCTGGTTTTACCCTGCGCAGTCCCTGATGGTTGTATTTCAAGTACTCCCTTCTTCCTCACAGTTAGAATTTCAGTTACAGAACAGAAATGGAAACTCAAAGCAGGATTTGACTGAGTTTGGAGTAGGGCACCAAAGTAAAAGTCTCTGGGTTGAGGGTGAAGGTGGATGTTCAGCTTTATTGGGGAAGGGGGGCTGGGGGGGGCTGGGACATAGTCTTTTGGTGGTGGGAATGGTGTTTATGTACACTTCTATTAACTTGTAGTCATATAAATCACTATTTAATTAATATGAGAGGGGAAATAAAAATAATAAATGAAAAAAAAAAAGAATCTCAGTTACATTCGGGCCAGCAATGAGACCAGTTAAATAAATCAAGACAAAATTCTACATTTTTCTACTTTTCTTTGAAAGTAGGGATGGTTTTTGATAATGAGAAGGAATTGGGAGTAAAAAGTGAGAGACAATCCTCTCTGGTTGGATTACTCCTCTCCTTTTTGTTCTCTGACATTGCCCTTTCCCATCCCTGAATTGTGAACACTATGACTAGAACTCCAACCATTTTGTGGTTATGCGATATTAGATCAAAAAATAAAGCTCTGAAAACCTAAGCTTTGTCATCTTTGAATTACTGTACTATCAGTCTGCCACAGAACTTCTAGATTAATCAGAAAAATAAAGCTCTTATCTTTTGCATCCTTTATGTTGTAGAGGTAAAACCAATCTCTAACATAATCTACCCTTGAGAAGTTACTTGATCCATGTATTTCCTTGGATCCAGATGCCCTACTTTTTAATATTTTATTTAATGATAGATCTATACAGAGAGAAGAAGAGTGATTGAGGGAGATAGAAAGAGGGAGAAAAAAGAGAGGGGAAGAGAGAGGGAGAAAGAGACACCAGATCACTGACCAGTTCTGGCTTATAGTGATGCTGGGGATTGAACCTTAGAGTCTCAGACTTAAGAGTCTTTTGCATAAACACTGTGCTCTCTTCACAGCCTTGTTTATCCATTTTAATAAGCTTATTGTCATTTGTGCCTGTTTAACAGTATGCAATCAATGTGCATCAATCATCAAAAGTGTTGACAAAGTCAAAGAAATAAGGCTACTTTTCATTGGAGAAAAGGTATTTGAGATACTGAACTGTGAATGAATATTTCTTGCCACCTTAACTAAACCCACAGTGATAATGCTGACAGCCTCTCTGATTTGGAGCTTGAACTCTGTGCTGTGAATCAGCAGGACTATTACATTACCACTTAAAGACATCTTAAATGAAAACCTCAAGCTTCATAAACCTTTGGTCTGACCACTCTTCTAGCAACGTACTCTTCTGCAAAAATTAGATTAAACAGGAAGGACAGCTTCATTAATGTCAGGTCCATTTTTAAGTCATGATGTGCTTTAGTTAGTCACTGATTCAAGTTACATCTGTAGTTGGTCAATTTTTGTCATTTCTCTCATCCTATGGACCTATGGACTACTTTCCTTACATGATTTACACCTGAAATCAATAGAAATCAGTCACAGCTATTTACGTTTTCTCATGGGACTCAAGAATGGGTGTACAAATTTTACAAGTTTTTAGCTTGTTTTAGCTTTACAAGTTTGTTATCTGATTAAGTTTGTCATCCACCAAAACTCAGTATGTTTGACAAATTAAAAACCTTTTTTTTTAATTTTTATTTATAAAAAGGAAAACACAAAACTATAGGATAAGAGGGGCACAACTCCATACATTTCCCATCTTCTCCCGGTAACTTTGCTATTCTTTTACCCTCTGGGAGTATGGACCCAGGGTCACTATGGGGTACAGAAGGTGGAAGGTCTGGCTTCTGTAATTGCTTCCCTACTTAACATGTTTGTTATGCCCTCCCCCCCATCCAAATGTAGTTTTACTTCTATAAATTAGTGGAATCTAACTTTAATTAGAATGGGTAAAAATTACCTGACCACTTTTAATAAGAATAAAACCACATTATCTATTTGAAATGTATTCACTAAGTCATTGCAGTCTATATTTTTTTATTTTATTTTTATTTTTTTGTTAATATTTATTTTATTTATTTACTCCCTTTTGTTGCCCTTGTTGTTTTATTGTTGTAGTTATTATTGTTGTCATCGTTGTTGGATAGGACAGAGAGAAATGGAGAGAGGAGGGGAAGACAGAGAGGGGGAGAGAAAGATAGACACCTGCAGACCTGCTTCACCGCCTGTGAAGCAACTCCCCTGTAGGTGGGGAGCCGGGGTTCGAACCAGGATCCTTATGCCGGTCCTTGTGCTTTGCGCCACCTGCGCTTAACCCGCTGCGCTACAGCCCGACTCCCGCAGTCTATATTTTTGACATGCTTCAAAGAGAAGAAAGAAAGCAGTAATCACGCGTTTTTGTTCATAGCAAAAGCAAAGTAGCTGCCTGTATCTTCTTATCTTTACATTGGACATACTTTTTTTCCCCTACCAAATGGGACTGGTTCTTGGAAGTCCAAAGCAAGACTTTCTCATGATTATGACATTTCCCATGACATTTACTCAAAAAATCAATCTGGCTTTTAAAGCACCAGAAACAGGCCTTCTGAAATGAGAAAATCATAACAAGGGCCTTAGTCAAAGTTACTTTAATTTTTTTTCCAGGAATCTTCTGAGAAGATTTATCTTAAAATGGATCTAGTAACACTTCAAAGGTAAAGGCCATTGAAGGGGGCTTTTTTTATTAGTAGTAGCAGGATGACAGTCTACCAATTTAATTTTAGTATTCTGAGACTTTGAATATAATTAAATCATAGAGTCAACATTGAGAAAAACTTAATTTGATTTTGCCCAAATCAGACCCAAGGGATGCAACAAGAATGACAAAACTCTGTTTAAAAGATTTGGAGGAAGCAAGTGAAATGTGACCTTATAGGAGCAGAGAGAACATCTAAAGATGTATGCAAGTCACCGGGGAGAGCATACATGTCACAATGTGCATGGGCCCAGGTTTAAGACCCAGCTCCCATCTGCAGGTGTAAGTTTCACAAACATTGAAGCAGTGCTGCTGGTGTCTTTCTTTCTCCTTATCTCCTTTTTTTCTATTTCTGCCTTTCTCCCAAAAATAATCAGATAAATAAAAGACTAAAAGACATATGCAAGAGTCTTGAAAAATAATAAACTCTTAAGGTTCAAAACAATGTGGTACTGTTTTGTTTTTGTTTTTCTCCCACTAGAGCTTCCTTAAGTCCTGGTAAAAACTTAAAAAGCTTCCACAGATACACAAAGGGCCAAATAGTAAATATTTTAGGGTTTATGGGTCTTGTGGTCTTTGTTTCAGCGATCTAATTCTGCCACCAAAGCATGAGTCCAATCATAGGCACAACATAAATAGGAAGACATGGAAACATTCCAATAAAACTTGATTTTCAAAAACAAATAGTATTGGAATTTGCAAACAATTGTTGTAAGAAGCATTATAGTTAACAGTATTTCTTAACTCTCATTTCTATATTTGCAAAAATTCTGTCATGAGTAGTTTTTTTTAAGACACTCCCACAAATGGATATAAGAACATAGCATGCCCTAGAATATCATCCTTTCGATAAATCTCAGTTCCTTATAGTGTTGATGAGAAGAAAATCAATTCAGCCTTCACTGTGGCTGGCTGGATTTCATCTCCCTACCCCCGACATCATAGATGTGCATGTTTGGTTGATTAAGACACCTTACAGGCCAGTGTGGGTGCATGTGAAGGGTTCTAGGACCAGGGCCAGATTCCTCCTTATGCCCCTGAGCTTCTAGGATAGGCTTCCATAAAAGTGAACTATAATGAGCAGTTTGGAAAACGAGTGAATGAAGATAAATTATGACTTAATATTAGAAATACTCAGAAATGTAGTGGTGTTGCCAAGAATCTTTTGGTGAAGTTGAGAATTTCTATACATTTTTAACTAAATTTTCTTATTAAGAAGACAAGGTCCATCCTCCTTTTCGTGGTGGATACCCTGATAGAAGATAGTAGCAAATAGGAAACAACAGGCAGCAGTCAGGCAGTGTAGCACCCAGTAAAATTCACAAATTACCATGCTCAAGCCCATGTTTGAGCCCCTGGTCCCCACCTACAGGGGGGGAAGCTTCACAGGTGGTGAAACAGTGCTAAGATCTCTCTCTCTCCCTCCCTCCCTCCCTGCCTTCCTTCCCTCTCAACTTCTCTCTGTTTCTATCAAAAAGGGGGTGGGGGGAGCTATCATAGGAGCAGTGGATTTATAGTGTTAGCACCAAATGCCAGTGATAACCCTGGTGACAAAAAAAAAAATTGAAGCAGCAGCAGCAACAGGCAGGAAGAATTATGAAAATGTGCTATAGAGGGTGATGCCATCAACAGAACTTCAATCATGCAGGAAATTTAAATTACTTTTTTAAAGTTGTGAATTCTGTGCAAATAGTGTGCCCAAGTCAACCATCTATTCATCAGGTTGAATCAGGCTGGACCCAGCACAGTAAGAGTGCTGTGTAAGGATCTACTGAGGATCATAAAACATCAACATTTCATTCTGCACATTTTAATCCCATTCTTCCCATATCATTTGCTAAAAAGCCTCTCCTTTCTCCATTTGTTTCAGACCCTTTGTCAAAAATTAGCTGTCCATAGGTGTGGAAGCTTATTTTTGGGCTCTCAATTCTATTCGATGGGTCACTGTGTCTATTTTTGTTCTAGTACCAGACAGTTTTCGTTGTAATGGCCCTGTAATAAAGTTTGAAATCTGTAAATGTGATGCCTCCAGTTCTTACTGTTTTTCCTCAAAACTGTTTTGGTGATTCTAGGAATCTTCTGCTTCCAAATAAACTTTTGTTCTATTCTCTTAAAAAAAAAAAATGGTAGGGCCTTGATAATGATTTGTATGTGGTTCTTGGTATTTAACATTAATTATATTAATTCTTCTAGGCCATGAACATGGAATATCTTTCTACTTCTTTGCATCTTTCTCTAGGTCCTCATAGTTTTCAATATACAAGTCTTTCACTTCATTTGTTAGGTTTATTCCCAGATATTGTATTGTTTTGGTTGCTAGAGTGAATGAGACTAATTTCTGGATTTCTTCTTCTTCTTCTGATTTAGTGTTTGAATAAAGGAATATCACCTTCTTTTGTATGTTAATTTTGTAGACTAACACATTATTATATTGCCCAATAATTCCTAAGAGCTTCCTGCTGGATTCATTAGGTTTTTCTATTTCTCTCCTAGGATATACCCTAAGGAATCAAACAAATGCATCCAAAAAGACCCATGTATACCTATGTTCATAACAGCACAATTTACAATAGTCAAAACCTGCAAGCAACCCAGGTGTCCAACAAAAATGTGTGGCTAAGAAAGATATATATATATATATATAATGGAATACTACTCAGCAATTAAAAAGGATTAAATCACCTTCCTCAGCTTATCTTGGATGGAGCTTGAAGCAATCATGTTAAGTGAGATAACCAGAAAGAGAAGGGTGTATAGGGGATGATTTCACTCAGAGATAGAAGTTGAGAAAAAAAAAAAACAGAAGGGCAAACACAAAGCAGAACTTGGGCTTTGTTATATTGCAGCAAAGTAAAAGATTTCAGGGTGGAGGCTGAGGGTTCAGGTCCTGGAACATGACAGTACAAGTGTGCTCAACCAATTGTGTCACCAACAGGCTCCTGGAATCTGATGATTTATAATACCTACTATCTAATGATTCTTTTCCCGTATTTTATAAGGACCCAAATAAAAAGGTATTTTACTCACAAAATTAAAGGAAAATGCTAATTCTTTTTTTAAAATGTCTTATTTATTTATTTTCTCTTTTCTTGCCCTTGTTTTTCATTGTTGTTGTAGTTATTGTTGTTGTTGTTATTGATGTCATCATTGTTAGATAGGACAGACAGAAATCAAGAGGAGAGGGGAAGACAGAGAGGGGTGAGAAAGATAGAAACCTGCAAACCTGCTTCTCTGCTGTAAAGCGACCCCCCCCCCACCCCACAGGTGGGGAGGTGGAGGCTCTAAGCCTGATCCTTCTGCCAGTCCTTGCACTTTGCACAACCTGCACTTAAGCCTCTGCGCTCCCAGAAAATGCTATTCTTAAATCTATTCTTGCTGGGGCCAGGTGGTGGCACACCCAGTAGAGGACACATGTTACCCTGCACAAAGATGCAGGTTCAATCTCCCATCCCCACCTGCAACCAGGAAGCTTCAAGAGCAGTGAAGAGTGCCACAGGTGTCTCTCTTTCTCTCATCCTTCCCTCTCAATTTATCTCTGTCTTTATAAAAATAGATGAAATAATATAAAATTTTAATCTATTCCTTTTAACCCAAGACACTCTATTTTCATGTAATCACAGTCAAATTTATATGTATGCTGTAACTAACAATAGTTATCATGACTGACAAAAATATATGCAGTTCTTCTTCTTCTAGCGTTTGCCCTTCTTCCATAGCCAGTCAACAGCATCAGGTTGAGCCTGATGTAAAATTTCGAGACCTCCTTTGAATCTGGAGAGGTGGCAGTCGTTGACTATGTGGGTCATAGTCTGTCTGTAGCTGCAATATATGCAGTAAGATAAATTAGTAACTTCTATTACTAAATTAATTTAGGTAATAAATTATTAATATTTTTCTACTAAATTTAAATGTGCAAATTTATATTTCAAATATATTAACTCTTATAAGCATGAATTCACTTGGATCCCCAACACAGCACATGTCAAAGTGATGCTTTGATTCTCTCTCACTAGTAAATGAATCTTGAAGAATAAAAATAATCTAGTAGCTTCAAGAAATATATGGTTTAGTCTGAGGCTCAAAGTCCCAAGTTCAAGCCTTTCTTTTGATTTCAAAGAAGAAGAAGAAGGAAAAGGAGTAGGAGGAGAGCAGGAAGAAATATACGGTCACATTTTTTCTCACTAGTCAAAATGTTAACTACAACCCAGGAATTATCAATAAGTATAGGACATGGAACTACAAATAAAATAATCTTAAGATTAACCAAATTATTGATGAAATGAAAAAAAAAGAGAAATTAAGACATGACAGAATTGTTTGAGCATGAAACTTTTTCTTCCACCAGCTGAGTTACAACTGACGCATCATATATATTACTCATTTGTTAATATGAGAGAGACAGAAACAAAACATTGTAGCGTCAGGCTGACACATGGGATGCCAGGAAATGAACTTGGGATCTTACACTTGAGAGTCCTATACTTTATCCAATGTAGCAATTTCAAGTTCCTTGATGGATTGTACTTAAACAGTCTTATGTTTTTGACTTTTGTACTATCACAGAAGTATCACTGAACAAGACTGAGTTATTAAACCATGCATTCTAGTGGATTAGATTTTATTATTTTAAAATCCTTTCTTTTTTATAACTATTACTTGGCAACATAATTTAATAATACTTGTATATATGACAGTATTTTAATATTTTATAACATCCTAATAGTCTTTGATCAATAATGCATGACAAGTTATGTTAAATCCTCATTTCCAATTTTGCTTTAAATTCTGCATTTTATCTTCCATATTTGAATGGCAAGGTTTTGCTAAAAATGAGTATTATGAGATTACCAAAGACAAAACTGAGCTCCACATTCAAGTAATTTGGAATTTTTCTCTCCAAAATCTAATTTTTTCTTGCTGTTCATCATCCACCTTCCTATAACTGACAAAATTGTTACATTTTTTTAGAATGATTGAGCCGAGAAAACTTTAACATCATGGCTATGCAGGGCAAAGCAATCAAGTACTATAGGAAAATTCTATGACTTTTAAATCTCTTTTGAGTACATGCCAACTAATAAGTGTACATATGAGTCTCTAAGAATAAAACAATAAGGGATTATTTATGAAGTACATGTCCATTGGTAGGTACCATGACTAATCCTTTACTAAAGCAAAATAAAAGCAAACGTGTTTCACCAGACGTGTTTTGCAAAACAGCAAACTGAGAAAACCTAATTGAACAAACATCATAAGGAAGCTGGAGATTAGTAGCATCAGGTTGCAAGCCCAAAGAGTTGATCTAATAATTCTAATGAGTTGCTATGTATTCTTCAATTTCACTGCTCCTCTATATATCAATAAATTTTACACAAACTTACTAGGAATGGGATAATTGAATAAAAATTTCACAGCCCTAATTCTTTGGGGAATGAATCAAGTGATATTTTGACACACACACTTTCTATTTCTTTGCACAGTCATAATGTGCTATGGAAACAAACTTGCTCACATATGAAAAATATGCTTTTGAATATAAAGTATAGCCCCAAACAATTCTGAAATAATCAAGGGACTCAAATAATCAATCTAAGAAAGTTGGCTAATAGTTAGAATCTGTCAAATGCATTTAATTCAACCTAAATAAGTATTGAGACGATGTCTCAGTATTTTTGGAAACAAGAGTCTATACAATTTTAACTTAAAGATTCTCTTAATTTGGTTTAACTATACCTATGATTATTTGAAATTTACTCACAAATATATGCCAAATAATAAGATGAACAGCAAGTCTTCCCTTTTTAAAATCGAGTAGATGATGTTTTTAATCGTCAGTCTTCTGTTGGGTTAAGTGCCAAAAAGAATAGAGTAAACATTTGTTATCAAAGTACCCTCTCCAGTAGGCAAGAAATTTGCACATGTAGCCTCCATTTCTAAAGCCCAGAAGCCAAGGCAGTATATATATATATATATATGTTATTGTAAATAATCTCTTGTTTTTGGTTTTGGTTTTTTGCCTCCAGAGGTATTGCTGGGGTTCAGTGCCAGTACTACAAACCCATTGTTCTTGGGGACCATTTTTTCCCTTTTTTTATAGGATAGAACAGAGAGAACTGAGAGAGGAGGGGAAGACACAAAGGGGTAGAGAAAGACACCTTCTTCTTCTAGCGTTTGCCCTTCTTCCGTAGCCAGTCAACAGCATCAGGTTGAGCCTGATGTAAAGTTTCAAGACCTCCTTTGAATCTGGAGAGGTGGCAGTCGTTGACTATGTGGGTCATAGTCTGTCTGTAGCCACAGGGGCAGTTCGGATCGTCTCTGGCTCCCCAGCGATGGAACATAGCGGCGCACGGCCATGGCCTGTTCGATAGCGATTGAGGAGGGCCCAATCATAACGTGCTGGGTCAAAGCCGGGTTGACGCTTGCAGGGGTCTGTGATGAGGTGTTTGTTCTTTACCTCAGCTGTTCTTTACCTCAGCTGACTGCCAACTCAGCTGACTGCTTTTCCATTGTGAGGAGACTACCCTGCAGGTAAGGAGCTGGGGCTCGAACCAGGATCCTTGCGAAGGTTCTGGTGATTAACACTATCTCAGCTTAACCTGGTGTGCCACCACCTGGCTCCCATAAATAAACAACCTCTTTAAATCTAAAATCTTCTTGTAGTGTCCTTCATCTGAGACTGATGGTCTTTTGCAAGGAAATTCTTAACTGAGTGCCAACCACAGTGATTGGCACATAAAGAGCACTGAAAAGTTTTTTCTAAATAAATGGATGTATCATTGACACTGAACAACTATGAAAAACTAGTTGAGTTAGTACTAGTTAATGAAACTGTACAAAGTATTCAAACTGTACAGTGAGATTCTTGACAACATTCTATTACTACTGTTAGAACAATATTACTTAGAATACAAAATAAAAGCTCTCTTAAATTTTACAAAATCAAAAGGACAGAGGAAACGTGTTGTAAAATAAGATTACCAGGATTGGCTAGATATCTCACTGGGTAGGGCACCTGCATTACCATGTGCAAGGCCCAAGTCTGAGCCCTGACACCTGTCAAGAGGTGCGATGGCAACAGAGAAAGCTCCAGTACTGTGTTCGTTCTCTCTCTCTCCCTCTCCCTCTCCCCCCCCTGCGTGTGTGTGTGTGTGTGTGTGTGTGTGTGTGTGTGTGTGTGTGTGTGTGTAAAAAGTAGCACAGAGTTGGGAAATCTCAGCTGAATGAGATCTTTACTATACAAAAAGAGAGAGAGAGAGAGAGAGAAAGAAAGAAAGAAAGAAAGAAAGAAAGAAAGAAAGAAAGAAAATCTCCCATATCCAGAAAATTTCATTCAACTCCCAGGTAAGTAAACAGTAAGGTTATTTATTTATTTTTATTTATTTATTTATTTATTCATGTGTTTATTTTTATTTTAGGGAATATATGTTCTATTTACTTTATTTTAAAAACTAAGACCAGGAGTTGGGCGGTAGCGCAGTGGGTTAAACGTATGTGGCACGAAGCGCAAGGACCGGAATAAGGATCCCAGTTAGAGCCCCTGGCTCCCCACCTGAAGAGGCGTCACTTCACAGGCGGTGAAGCAGGTCTGCAGGTGTCTATCTTTCTCTCTCCCTCTCTGTCTTCCCTTCCTCTTTCCATTTCTCTCTGTCCTATCCAACAACGATGACATCAGTAACAACAGTAATAGCTACTACAACAACAACAACAAAAAGACAACAAGGGCAAATAAGGGAAAATAAATAAATAATAATAAATAAATATTTTAAAAGTTTAAAATTTTTTTTTAAAAAAACCTAAGACCAATTTAAAAATCTATGCCTCAAATAGAATTTTCATAATTACTATGGTTATCTTTCCTTGCTGTTCTCCTTTTCTTTCTTTTATTCTTTTGTTCATGAAGTTAGAAAATGCATGATTAGCGAATGACTTATGAACTACTATTTTCTCTTTCTGTTAAAAGACCTTAAAACATTTTTTTCACAAGTACTCGTGTCACATGGTTATTACCAGTAGCTGTTTGGCCCTGAAGATTATTTAAATCAAGGATCTGGTTCTTTGAGATCATTAGTTAGCCAGCAGTTCCTGAGGGGACCAATCCCCGATTGGTGGTGGATGAAGTCTGCTAATACCCTTCTTGGGGAAATGTGGAATAGAACTGTACTCATGTGACAACAGCAATCCTGAAAAGCCATCTTTCCCCAGTAAGTGATATTGAAAAGACAAAAAGCGTACTGGTAATAAAATGTAAAACTAGACTAAATTGTTTATATTAATCATCTTCTCAAATGTTGCTTTAAGCTACTATGATTAAGTAAAACAAAAACACTTTTACAGACCATTACACATATGATTTGAAGATACACACACAACCAGTAGCTGGGGCCTAGGGGTTAGTATTTTATAGGAATGCAAGAAACAGGATAAAAGGGAGTAACTTGGCTCAAGTTCACATAAGTAACACAAAATGACTCAAGTACAACTCCAAATCCTCAGGGGCTCTTTCAACTGGGCCAAGAGGAAAAAACTGGCCACTGGCCTCTGGCATCAGGAATTTTTGGATGCTCTGAATAACTCCCTTAATCACAGAAACCGCAATTCTGAGCTGAAATTTATTATTATTATTTCTTTATTGGGGGATTAATGTTTTACAGTTGACAGTAAATACAATAGTTTGTACATGCATAACATTTCTCAGTTTTCCACATAACAATACAACCCCCCATTAGGTCCTCTGTCATCCTGTTCCAGGACCTGAACCTTCCCCCACCATGGCCACCCACCCTTTATTTTGGTGCAATACACCAACTCCAGTCCAAGTTCTGCTTAGTGTTTTCTCTTCTGATCTTGTTTTTCAACTTCTGCCTGTGAGTGAACTGAAATCTTATTTAAACCACTAGGTTTAAAGATGAAAATCCCTCTTTGTAGTCAATGTTCTGATGAAATTGACCTTTTTCAACAACTCTCAGATATGAACTTTCCAACTTCAAGCTACCCAGTAAGGGTGGTTCTTAACAGCAGGGAAAGAAACAAATTCAGCTTATAAGAAGTGAGATAGAAGACCATACTTTAATACTTTATTCATTTCCTATGCAAAGGTATAAAACTTACCACAATTTTAGTGGCTTAAAAACAATACCCATTTTTAATCTGGCAGTCGCTGTGGCACAGCTGGGTTTTCTGCTCAGAATCTCACATGGTACATCAAGGTGTTAGCTGGCCTGCATTCTCATTCAGAGCATGGAACACTCTTCCAAACTCATTTGGATTTGTAGCCAGAATTCTGTTTCTCAGTTTTAGTGGCTGAATTCACTGTTATCTTGTTTGTTGTCAGTCAGAAACCTTTTCAGTTCTTGGAAGTCATTTTCAGGTACAAGTCACCTGGCAGCTGGTTTCCCCTCTATCTGAAAACATTTGACTTCTCTGTATCTGAACAATAATGTAAATTTACTTCCCACACCCCCAAAGTACTTCTCAGCATTGGCTTATGGTGTTGCTGGGTGTTGTACCTGGGTCTTTTGGTGTCTCAGGCATGAAAGACTTTTTTGCATAACCATTATGCAAGACCTACTTTGAAGGATTCATCTGATTGAGTCAGGTCACCTTAAGAAAATCTCCCTTTTGGGAGTCAGGCGGTAGTGCAGCAAGTTAAGCACATGTAGCACAAAGCACAAGAATCTGCGTAAGGATACCAGTTCTAGCCCCTGGCTCCCCACCAGCAGGGGAGTCACTTCATAAGCGGTGAAACAGGTCTGCAGGTGTCTTTCTCTCCCCTTCTCTGTCTTCCTCTCCTCTCTCCACTTCTTTCTGTCCTATCCAACGATGACAACATCAATAACTACAACAATAAAACAACAAGGGCAACAAAAGGGAATAAATATTTTTTTTAAATCTCCCGTTTAATGGACATAAGCTCAACCGCAATTATATCTGTAAGCTCCCTTTCTCTTTGCCACATAATGTAGCCTAAATATAGAAGTTCTAGTTCACCAATTAGCAGGCTTCACCTACACTGAAGGAAGAGTGATGACATAGATGGTGTGCACCAGCCATGAAAAACATGAGGCCACTTTCAATTCTGCCCACCACAAGTATATGTCATTAACAAGTCACATGTTTCTTCCTGCTTCCCCCAGTATACTTTATAGAATGTGAAACAGTTATTTTTAAAATGCTCATTACTCATATGTTCTCTGTCACTAAGAATGTAAAATTCTCAAATAAGAAAAAAAAATGAGCATCTCACATGGCACCTTCTCAAGGCTTCTGCACAGCTTCTGTGAGATTTGTGGTGTTTGAGTGTATTTGGTGGTGTGTCCCACAGGAAAAGACAAGGCAAAAAGCACATCAGTCCTTTGTATGTACTTTCATTCTTCTAGTGGCTATCCAACCTTTTGTAAATCAACCCATTACCATGAAGTAAAATGCAAATATGCCAGCATTTCAAGGACCATCAAACTTCTTACACTTAGAGGGAAAGTTCTTACACTTAGAGGGATCAAGCCTTTCTCTGAAGATCCTGATCTCTGAGAACTGGGAAAGGACTCGGCTATTGCTCCATTACAACCTTCCCTTGGAACTTACATGACTGCCTCAGTGAAGTTCAAACTTCTCCCAAGTCCCTACTCAGTCCCATTTCCTGTGTGCCTACCACTTCTTTATAAACCCCAAAGACCAATTCATAGGTTTATAAACCCCTGGTGGGAACCAACCTTGAAAAATGAAATTATGGCAACCACAGGTCTACACAGAACTATGAGAAAAACATACTTTTTAGAGATCACAATTCTAACTTAAAAATAAAGACCACTACACTATCCCTAAAATATGCTTTCACAATAATCACTACCTCTTTGAACTTTGTCACAGTTTTTTTCATATTTACATATGAAATTATTTATTTATCCCATTCCATAAATACTAGTTACACTATCTCCCCTTTACAATATCAAGTTCAAAAAAAAAAAAAGGTCAGAAAATTACCAAGTATTACCTTAGAATATTTTCATTGGTTAAGACCAAGTCTATTCTTCATGCAAAAATTTCTAATTCTGCATTCCTGTCTTATACGAAAGAATTATATCAAAGTAGAGTGGTTCTGAGAGGCAAGTTACAGACATAAATGACATCATATTAAACTTTACATGGAGAATAAAGAGGACCACAAGTGAATCGTGTCTGCTTCCACAGAAATTGTAGTGCATAAAGTTACACTGCCCACATCTACTTATTCTCTCCTTTTTTTTTAGTATTTATTTATTTGTTTATTCCCTTTTGTTGTCCTTGCTGTTTTATTACTGTAGTTATTACCGATGTCATTGTTGTTGGATAGGACAGAGAGAAATGGAGAGAGAGGAGAAGACGGAGAGGGAGGGAGAAAGACAGACACCTGCAGACCTGCTTCACCACCTGTGAAGCAACTCCCCTGCAGGTGGGGAGCCAGGGGCTCGAACTGGGATCCTTATGATGGTCTTTGCACTTTGCTTTGCACCACCTGCACTTAATCCTCTGCACTACTGCCCGACTCCCCTTATTCTCTCCTTCTTATACAAACAAAAGGAGATAGAAACTAACATTTTGTTCAGTAATCTGCTTCCATTTATTATGTCTTCACAAACATAATTTTCTTCACTAGCAAGACCCCATGCCAATGAGTACCATCTTTCTTAATATTTCTTATATAATTACAGTCCCTTTTAGAAACAAAAGCATTTTAGAGTAGGATTTTGGAGGTTAAACTAAGAACTGATATTCAACAGAGCATCCATTATAAAAAAGAATTTTCTTAAGAAGCAAAAATGCGTTTGAAGGTGGGAAAATTTTTAAATAAACCTATTTTTGCAAATTCCCTTACACTGTTACTTATGTTTTTTATTTTGTCTATTTAATGCAGTGTTGTATAACACAGTGATAAATAAAATACTAAATAAAATACATTTTCAAAGCTTTGAAATTCAGAAACATAAACATCTACTCAGTATTTTAATTCTAGAACATATTGTCATATAAAATTTTCTTTTTTTTTTTTTTTGCCTCCAGGGTTATTGCTGGGGCTCAGTGCCTGCAACACGAATCCACTATTCATGGAGGCTATTTTTTCCCCCTTTTATTGTTCTATCGTTGTTGTGGTTATTATTATTGATGTCGTTGTTGTTGGATAAGGCAGAGAGAAATGGGGAGAGGTGGGGAAGACAGAAAGGGAGAGAGGAAGATAGACACCTGCAGATCTACTTCACCACTTGGGAGCCGGGGGCTTGAACCAGAATCATTACTGCACTTTTATTTCTTTAAAAAATGCTATGGAATCGGGAGTTGGGTGGTAGCGCAGTGGGTTAAGCGCACATGGTGGGAAGCACAAGGACCGGCATAAGGATGCCAGTTCAAGCCCCCAGCTCCCCACCTGCAGGGGAGTCGCTTCACAGGCTATGAAGCAGGTCTACAGGTGTATATCTTTCTCTCTCCCTTTCTGTCTTCCCCTCCTCTCTCCATTTCACTCTGTCCTATCTGACAACAATAATAGCTACAATAACAATAAAAACAACAAGGGCATCAAAAGGGAAAATAAATAAATAAAACTAAAAATTATATAAAAAAATAATAATAAATGCTATGGAATCAACTCTGTGTTGGAATCAATGTGCACAATAACACTGAACTGTTTCCCTGATTCAATGTTTTTGTCTTTGGGTGAGAGAATATGAATATATATATATATGCATAAATTTCTTTTAACATATCGGAAGAAAAAGAAAATGGTGTCTACGAGATAGAGAGAGAAAAATGGAAAGAGGAGAGATGCCATAGCACTGTTCCATCATTTGTGAAGCTTCCTCCTTGCTGGTTAGGACAGGGGCCTTGAGACCTGTTTCTTCTTGCACATATGCGCTCTACTGAGTGCACCACCACTAGCAACCCCTTTTATGAAGACAGTGGTACCTGTGAAGGATTTTAAATCATCAATTTGGACAGGTAAAAAAAATAAATGGTGAAGCAAAGAGCCAAAACTCCCAAAGCTATACTTAATAATTTTATCTTGGGGGTCGGGCGGTGGCGCAGTGGGTTAGGCACATGTGGCGCAAAGCACAGGGACCGGCGTAAGGATCCCGGTTCGAGCCCCCGGCTCCCCACCTGCAGGGGATTCACTTCACAGGCGGTGAAGCAGGTCTGCAGGTGTCTTTCTCTCCCCCACTCTGTCTTCCCCTCCTCTCTCCATTTCTCTCTGTCCTATCCAACAACGAACAACATCAACAATGGCAATAATAATAACCACAACGAGGCTATAACAACAAAGACAACAAAAAGGGGGGGAAATGGCCTCCAGGAGCGGTGGATTCATGGTGCAGGCACCGAGCCCAGCAATAACCCTGGAGGGGAAAAAAAATTTTTAAAAATAAAAATTTTATCTTAAGGGGCCAGGTGGTGGTGCTTCACAATGGCCTTCCAGTTTTGTAAACAAAGACACACTGTTTCACCTCTTTTTTTTTTTTTTTTTTGCCTCCAGGGTTATTGCTGGAGCTTGGTGCCTGCACTATGAGTCTACTGCTCCTGGAGGCTAATTTTCCCATTTTGTTGCCCTTGTTGTTGCCCTTGCTGTCATGATATTGTTATTGTTGCCACTGATGTTGTTTTTGTTGGATAAGACAGAGAGAAATTGAGAGAGGAGACAGAGAGGGGGTGAAAAAGATAGACACCTGCAGACCTGCTTCACAGCTTGTGAAGTGAACACCCTGCGGGTGGGGAGCAGGGGGCTCAAACCAGGATCCTTATGCAGTCCTTGCTTTGGGCCACCTGCACTTAACCCCCTGTACTACCGCCAGACACCCATTTCACCTCATTCTTAACCTTCATCTCATTTCTACAAAGGGGATGCCAAGATCACAGTTTCATCAAAATGATGAAGAATAATCCCATGCAAAGACATAGTCCAAAGTGTTTTGTATGTCTTAAGCTTTCTTAAAATTACTGCACCCTCCTTCACTACTAGGGAAATGGCATTATCTCTGTTATTAGATGATGAAACAAAGGTTAAATGGAAGGAAAGGTTCAAATCCAAAGGTATACAGGTGAGTATGAAAGACCCAGAATTCCAACCCAACCAATGTGCCTTTCAGATTCCTTTTCTTTCCACTCAGCATTCCCCATTCTTGTATACTTTAACAAGGTGAAGTGTTTAAATTCTCAATTCCCTATCTGACCCATGGGAGTCACTGAAAGCTTTCCAAGGCTTTCAGTCTCTTACTCGAAGCCCCATGGGCCAGATGTATTTCAGATTTCCCAACTTTTTAGAATTTGAAGGCAACACAGAACCTTTAGTACATGTTATATAACACTTCCAGCAGGGTCTGGGGCAGAACCCCATAATCAAGCACATTAATATTTCTGAAGCAATCAAAACATTCACACGAAGTGGGATAAATAAAGAAGACTATAAATAGCTTCACCTCACTTCAGGACAAGGTTTTCTGCAAATCTACTGCTAAAAATGTTCTGTTTCCTGTGCTTTTAGAATTGCAGAGCTGAGGACAGATTGTGGGCTATCTTGCACTAGGTTCTGTACTGAGCGCTAAGGACAAGATATCCAGTGATGGAGAAAGAGAGGGAAGATGATTACATGATCATCCTGACCTCCTATCCCAAAACAGATTGTTCACTGCTTCTTACTTCTTCCAGACCCTACTGATGAAATACTTAGCAACTGGATCAATAACTCGTAATAGTATTGTGGCCAGGAAGAACTCATTTGGTTATCTCTCTCTGGAAACATATTTTCTATTAAGAGAGATGTTCCAAATGCACAGTACACTAATTGGAATGGCAGACTCCAGGACTAGACATTTTCTAGTATCATAACAGTATGATGCAGTTTGGTGGTCCTCAGTTCATATGTTCTCCACATACTATCCATTGAGATCACCAAGCCTGAATGAACAAATCTTTTGCACTAAAAAAGTACTACTTTCTATATCCAAGATCATTTCTAAAACAAACTCAGTCTATTATAGTATATACCCACTATCACAAAAACATTGTTTACTTTGTCAAATAGAAAAATTTGGGGAAAGCCCTATACCTAATAAACCAAAATTTCCAGTCATCTTCAGTAGTAAAATAGTGAGCTAGCAGGACCTGGAAATGACAAGGCACTAGAGATATAAATAAATAAATAAATAAATAAATAAATAAATAAATAAATAAAACACTAAGCTACATTTGAAATATATGCAGGGTTTTGATGTTTCCTTGGAATGTAATCCACATATGTTAGAAATTTTAGCATTATCTTTGCACTTCTTTTCAAGTTCAATAGACTGTCTCCCTCTTCACGCCATGAAAGGGATGTAAGGATATGAAATGCCAATTCTTTGGAGATAAGTCTATAGCTTTAGTAACAGTTTTACTCTGCAATCTAAAAGTAAAACTGAATATCATTATTTTAATGTTTTAAGTTTCACTTGAGATAGAGAAAAAGAGAGAAACCAGAGCACCACTCCAGTGTATGCAGTACACTGAAGAACCAACCAGTACCACAAGTCTGCAAACCCTATGTTCTATTTGGTGAGATATTCTCCACATCTCCTATTTTACATACCTTATGGTCATAAATGGTATTCTTATCTTAAAACATTTTATTCATCATTATATTTTATTTATTATTATTATTTCATTTATTATACTTTATTAACGATGCTGCTGTATTTTCCAGTTAAGAGTAACATAGGTATATTCCAGTAAAATCTTGATTTTTATAAGAAAATATGTTGTCTGAGTTTTCTATTCACTGTGTATACTCCTATAAAGTTAAAAACTAATCTAAATGCACCAACCACAGACAAAGAAATTGAAACCGTTATTAAGAATCTCCCCAACAACAAAAGTCCTGGACCAGATGGCTTCACAAATGAATTCTACAAAACTTTCAGGAAACAGTTAATACCTATACTTCTTAAGCTATTCCATAAGATTGAAGAAACAGGAATACTCCCTTCCACTTTTTATGAAGCCAACATCACCCTGATACCAAAAGCTGATAGGGACAGAACAAAAAAGGAAAACTACATACCAATATCTCTGATGAACATAGATGCCAAAATATTAAACAAGATCTTGGCCAACCGGATACAGCAACACATCAAAAAGATTGTTCATCATGACCAAGTGGGATTCATTCCAGGAATGCAAGGCTGTTTCAACATCCGTAAGTCAACCAATCTCATTCACCACATCAATAAAAGCAAACCCAAAAACCACATGATTATCTCAATAGATGCAGAGAAAGCCTTTGACAAAATCCAACATCCGTTCATGCTCAAAACTCTACAAAAAATGGGAATAGATGGGAAATTCCTCAAGATAGAGGAGTCTATATATAGCAAACCTACAGCCAACATCATACTCAATGGACAGAAGCTGAAAGCATTCCCCCTCAGATCGGGGACTAGACAGGGCTGTCCACTGGCACCGTTACTCTTCAACATAGTATTGGAAGTTCTTGCCATAGTAATCAGGCAAGAGAAAGAAATCAAAGGAATACAGATTGGAAGGGAAGAAGTCAAGCTCTCACTATTTACAGATGATATGATAGTATACATAGAAAGACCTAAAGAATCCAGCAGAAAATTACTGGAAGTTGTTAGGCAATATAGCAAGGTATCAGGCTACAAAATCAATGTACAAAAATCAGTGGCATTTCTTTATGCAAACACTAAATCTGAAGAAGAAGACATCCAGAAATCACTCCCATTTACTGTTTCAGCAAAATCAATCAAATACCTAGGAATAAAGTTGACCAAAGAAGTGAAAGACTTGTATGCTGAAAACTATGAGTCGCTACTCAAGGAAATAGAAACTGATACCAAGAAATGGAAAGATATCCCATGCTCATGGATTGGAAGAATAAATATCATCAAAATGAATATTCTCCCCAGAGCCATATACAAATTTAATGCAATACCCATCAAAGTTCCACCAAGCTTCTTTAAGAGAATAGAAAAAACACTACAATCATTTATCTGGAACATGAAAACACCTAGAATTGCCAAAACCATCCTAAGGAAAAGAAACAGAAATGGAGGCATCACACTCCCAGACCTTAAACTATATTATAAAGCCATCATTATCAAAACAGCATGGTACTGGAACAAAAATAGGCACACAGACCAGTGGAACAGAATTGAAAGCCCAGAAGTAAATCCCAACACCTATGGGCATCTAATCTTTGATAAGGGGGCCCAAAGGATTAAATGGAAAAAGGAGGCTCTCTTCAATAAATGGTGCTGGGAAAACTGGGCTGAAACATGCAGAAGAATGAAATTGAACCACTTTATCTCACCAGAAACAAAAATCAACTCCAAATGGATCAAAGACCTAGATGTCAGACCAGAAACAATCAAATACTTAGAGGAAAACATTGGTAAAACACTTTCCCACATACACCTCAAGGACATCTTTGATGAATCAAACCCAATTTCAAGGAAGACTAAAGCAGAAACAAACCAATGGGACTACATCAAATTGAAAAGCTTCTGCACATCCAAAGAAACTATTAAACAAACAGAGAGACCCCTCACAGAATGGGAGAAGATCTTCACATGCCATACATCAGACAAGAAACTAATCACCAAAATATAGAAAGAGCTCAGCAAACTTAGCACCAAAAAAGCAAATGACCCCATCCAAAAATGGGCAGAGGATATGAACAAAACATTCACCTCAGAGGAGATCCAAAAGGCTAACAAACATATGAAAAACTGCTTTAGGTCACTGATTGTCAGAGAAATGCAAATTAAGACAACACTAAGATACCACCTCACTCCTGTAAGAATGGCATACATCAAAAAGGACAGCAGCAACAAATGCTGGAGAGGATGTGGGGACAGAGGAACCCTTTTACATTGATGGTGGGAATGTAAATTGGTCCAGCCTCTGTGGAGAGCAGTCTGGAAAACTCTCAGAAGGCTAGACATGGACCTTCCATATGATCCAGTAATTCCTCTCCTGGGGTTATACCCCAAGGACTCCATCACACCCAACCAAAAAGAGATGTATTCATAGCAGCACAATTCATAATAGCTAAAACCTGGAAGCAACCCAGCTGCCCAACAACAGATGAGTGGCTGAGAAAGCTGTGGTATATATACACAATGGAATACTATGCAGCTGTCAAGAACAATGAACCCACCTTCTCTGACCCATCTTGGATAGAGCTAGAAGGAATTATGTTAAGTGAACTAAGTCAGAAAGATAAAGATGAGTATGGGATGATCCCACTCATTAACAGAAGTTGACTAAGAAGATCTGAAAGGGAAACTAAAAGCAGGACCTGATCAAATTATAAGTAGGGCACCAAAGTAAAAACCCAGTGGTGAGGGGTAGACATGCAGCTTCCTGGGCCAGTGGGGGGTGGGAGTGGGTGGGAGGGATGGGTCACAGTCCTTTGGTGGTGGGAATGGTGTTTATGTACACTCCTAGCAAAATGTAGACATATAAATCAGTAGTTGATTAATATGAGAGGGGGAAAATCAATTGTATGTCTCAAAGTTTTTCAAAACACAAACTGAATCTTTTTAATATATAGGCTATGTATTTGATATGCGGACTCTCTCAAAAGACTAGACCAAGTAGATTAGAAACATCCAATAGCACAGCTATATACAAGATACTGGATACTGTACAGCAAACCATAACAAAAGGACTTTTCAAAGTTAACCCAATTACCAAATAATGTGATGATAACATTAACTATTGATTGTCTTTTTGAACCCTAAGACAGCAGGAACCTCACATCTCCACTATAGAGCCCCTACTTCCCCCAGTCCTGGAACCCTTGGATAGGGCCCACTTTCCCGTATGCATCTCCCAATCCAAACCAAATAATATTGCATCTGCCAATCACAACCTAACCAATGCAACGATTGCCACCTCAACATGCTTCAACTCAGACTGTGTCCAGAGACTTCACGTGTGGAATGATAACCCTTCAGCTTCATTACTCAGGTGAGACCTTTCCTTTTATAGTACACTCTAATTTCATCTCAGGTAGTTCACTTTCTAACAAAGTCCCATAACCTAGATATACACCAGTTTCTGTGAGAGAGAGCTTATGTGCACATGTATCCATAAACTACTGCAAAATATATACCTGAAAGCAGAAGTACACTAGAGTTTGCAGTGAGTACCTCCCTAACACTTCCTCTCCACTATTCCAAGCTTGGGATCCATGATTGCTCAACAAATTGTTTGGCTTCGTATGTTAACTCTCTTTTCAATCACCAGGTTCCAGATGCCACCAGGATGCTGGCCAGGTTTCCCTGGATTGAAGACCCCACCAATGTGTTATGAATTCCAAGTACATTGCAATGCCACTAAATAAAGACATACATACCTTCAGTGGAATCACATAGTACAAAAAAGTCTACAAAAAGAAGAAGAATAGGGAAGCTATCAAGGGAAGGGATTGGATAAGGAGTTCTGGTGGTGGGAAATGTGTGTAGTTATACTCCTTCTATCCTATAGTCTTGTTACTATTTCTATTTTATAAATAAAAATAAAACATTTTTTAAAATTGCAAAAAGTCTATAAAATTTATGCTTTTAGAAATTTTCTTTAAGCTTCTTTTACAATACATCTTGTAGTTCTATAACAGTCTACTACACTAAATAAAAAATGATAAATAGGAAGTCAGGCGGTGGCACAGCACATTAAGCACAGGTGACACAAAGTGCAAGGACCAGCATAAGAATAACGGTTCGAGCCCCCAGCTCCCCACCTGTAGGGGAGTCGCTTCCCAGGCCTTAAAGCAGGTCTGCAGATGTCTGTCATTCTCTCCCCCTCTCTGTCTCCCCCTTCTCTCTCCATTTCTCTCTTTCCTATCCAACAACAACGGCATTAACAACAACAATAATAACTACAACAACAATAAAACAACAAGAGCAACAAAAGGTAAAATAAATAATAATAAAAAAATTTAAAATAAATAAATAAATAAAAATTGGGCTAAACTCCTGTGTCTGTGTAGACTACTCCAGCCAGTAGGCCTGACTTAAAGGACATCCTCAAAATGGAAGCATCCCCAGCACTGGTTCCTCTATTGGGAGAACTTTTAGTTTACTCTTAAGTGGTTCACACTGAGTTTTCAATTTAAGACAAATCTCAGGTGTGCCACCTCATGGAAATCTCTCCTGACTCCTAGATCTAGTTAGATGGTGATCCACTGGGGGTGCTTTGTTTGTTTGTTTGTTTTTGTTCTTTTGCCTCTAGGGTTATCGCTGGGGCTTATTGCCTGCACTACAAATCCACTGCTCCTGAAATGCTTCCCATTTTTCTTGCACTTATTGCTGTTATTGTTGGAAAGGCAGAAATAAATTGAGAGAAGAACGAAAGACAGAGGGGGAGAGAAAGATAAACACTTGTAGACTTGCTTCACCATTTGTGAAGGGACCCCATCCCCACCCCCATAGGTCCATTGGTTCTTAAAACACCCTGTGTATGTCCCTCATAATTATCAAACAAATTGTGCAACTATCTTGCACCCACAATCTCTAGATTAGTTGCACAATTTGATACTTCAGGCTAGAGAACATCTCCAGCACCAAAACCACAATGTCGTAATGAAATTCAATAAGCAGCTGATCAACAAACAAACGAAGACTGATTTAAGTACTAAATTTTTCTCTCTGTAGTATACATTAGTGTTTAAACAGTGTAATAAAGAGTTTTTATAAACTGTTGTCTTTAAAGCAGACAACATACGGAATTTCAGCCACTACACAGAAAGTCTTCAGTGCTAGGAGCTTTCTGTACATGCTGCTATAGCTTAGGAACATGGTACTGAATGCTATTTATTGTATTCATTATATATTCACAAGGTAACCCAAATTATATAATAATGTTTTAATAAAATTAATAAGCAGTTTCTGGACAAAACTTATAAATATGCAATTTTAAGATAAAAAATAATTATTTCAAATCTTTATAATTTAAATATAACTGATTACAAGTTTTCAGCATTTAATCTCCATATATTTATCTAAATAATAAATAATTAAAATTTTCAACTTGCTGTGGTATTGTAAGATAATTATTTTTCCATATTGCTAAGATTTTTCTTAACTATTTCACAGCCATGATATGTAGGATTTATCTCTTATTATTATATACACAGCCCAGGGCTAAAGTCTGGCACCACAAGGTCAAAGAAAGCTCCAGTGCTTACTGCTTACTGTCTTCCTCTCTCTGTCTGAGTGAAAGTGCAGATGCCTGGGGCCGGGCAGTAGTGTAGCGGGTTAACTGCACATGGCCCGAAACCCATGACCAGCATAAAGATCCCAGTTTAAGCTCCGGGCTCTACACCTGCGGGGCGGGGGTGGGGGGTACTGGTCTGCAAGTATCTTTCTCTCCACCTCTTTGTTGTTCCCTCCTCTCTAAATTTTTCTGTACTATCCAATAACAATGACAGCAATAACAACAATAATAACAACAACGATAAAACAAGGGCAACAAAAGTGAAAAAACAGCCTCCAGGAGAAGTGTATTCATATTGTAGGCAACAAGTCCCAATGATAACCCTGGCGAAAGAAAGAGAGAGAGAGAGAGAGAGAGAGAGAGAGAGAGAAAGAAAGAAAGTAAGAAAGAAAGAAAGAAAGAAGGAAGAAAAGAGCAAATGCCTTGGCTCTACAAAAAAAAATATATATATATATATATATATATATATACATATATCTTCCATCTCCTTCCTTTTTTGAAGCCCAAGTTATTTCAAAACTGTCACTAATATAAGTGATTTATCCAAAAAACATTATTTGTGCAAAATTAGTCTGAAGAAATAAATACAGTATAATCATGAATTCTTAAAAGTATTGAAAAACAGGGTTACCTATTTTAAAAGCTAGTAGCATTTTGTCAATCTTTATATGACAGAATGAATGTCTTCTATTAACTTGTAGGAATATATCATTTTCATGTTGCTTTAGTTATTGATTCTTTACAGTAATTAAGTCACATGACCAAAAGTCTCCTATGCTATTCTGAATGATAGCCAATTCCAAAGGTTTGCAAAGATGAGCTAAAGTCTCATTTCACAAAACTGGTGTCTTCTCATGCTAGACCTGTAGTCTGGCAAGTGAATCATCAGAAGTATTTCCCTTTCATTAGCCACTCAGACACCTTTCTGGCACTATGTGCCTCTATAGCAACAACTTTACAAATGCACAAATCAAAAACACTGGTATACAATGACAGAGTCTCTTCCTTTTTTAAAGTGGCCTAAGGACACTATTTGACTATATATATATATCCCATAAAACTGGGTGCTTTCAGGGGAAAAAAATAGAAAATAAGTAATTCTCCTTCTTGTTTCAAATGAGATTTCTCAGGTACGTTAGTAAATATATAATGTGCACTGTGAATCAACAAGTGCAGGTAGAGTGACTCATTTCTCAAACAGAATTTGTTTCTTTATGTGGTTATCATCTCAAAAAGACTTGTGCACTAAAGAATATGTGTCTGCTTTGGGAGATTATGCCCTTAATATGACATTGCCATTGTTTAAAACCTTTTTGGAAGTCCTTTATTGGAACTGACTTCAAGACAATTTACCAAACACTAGAGAAAAAAAAATCAGTCTTGCAGAATTACAGTTATAGGATATTCTCTTTTGTTCCAACCTCTTTCTTTGTTCTTATCTTCTCAGCTGCATCCCTTCACCTGCTTGCTTCTCACTTTTCTGAGTCATGGGGAGTTCACAGTGGGAGCGTGCTAGCACTGCTTTTGAGGAGAATTATCTGCAGAAGAGACACAGTGAAGGCTAAGGAGATTGACTTATGGAACCCAGCTGAAGGCAGAAGCAAAGAGCAACCTTGCCGGGAGTATATCATTTAGCAGACGGCACATCAGTTAAATTTAATTGCCTAATGTCTATTGCCTATCTAAAGATATCACAAGACATAAATACAGTCACCTGAGGACTGTAAATAAAAGTTATGAGAAATCAGAAGTGCCAGAAGTTTAAAATGTACATACCCAGATAGTTGAAAGTATCCCTGTAATAAAGACTGATTCCTGCAGCAGTCGTCAGTAGTTTCCCTTAAGCTTCACTGTCTATTGTGCAATTACTCAATAATAAATACCCCCCTTCTTTTTTTGTAAGTCATACTTTCAAGTATATTATTTAGATTCTATCAACTTGAAAACAGAAGTTACCTAAAGGTCTAAAAGAAGGAACAATATTTAGAATCACTTCAAGTAAGTTGGCCCTACAATGTCTAAATATAACAATAATGAATTCTGCCCTTTTTCCAGCTCTGAGAGAACAGTTTTCACCTCTGGCAAAGATCCAGCAGTCTTTGCTGTTATTTTGGCAGCTCCACCACTGGACAGCTGGACAAGCTATCTATCTCTATTTCGGCACTAGCTGTTTCAAAAATTAGAGCTTTAGCAGACACTGTACAGTACTATGACCACAGTGAGTCAGATAATTTGTTTCCAGTCTTGTGTTCAAACAATGAGAAAGTCTGCCAAATGTGAGCATACAAAAAAATATATATCTTTAAAACACAATATACTGTTCCAAGGATGAGTCTGAACTAGTACAATGCTTAGGCTACAGCACTCTGGCTATACTCTTTTTAAAAAAAAATATTTATTTATCTATTTAGGATAGAGACAGAGAAATTTAGAGGAGAGAGAGAGAGAGAGAGAGAGAGATGCCTACAGCACTGTTTCACTACTTTTGAAGCCTCTCCCTTGCTGGTGAGGACTGGAAGCTTGAACCCAGTTCCATGTACACTATAATGTGTGAATGTTCTAGCAGATGAGCCATCACCCAGCCCCTCTGGTTACACTCTCTCCTTTTTCTGTCTCCTGAAATAAATCAAATAAATCTTGATAAAAGAAATAAAACAATTTAGTGTAAGTAGGATCCCTAATTTAGAATACATATTTTTGTTTTATATACTTACTGTCATTTATCTACTAATGAGATATCATACTTTGTAAGCAACTTTTGAGCCATAAAAATATATAGTATATAGGAGTGATAACACTTTAGCTCAGGAAACTGAGGTCATGATAGAGCCCAAGAAAAGTCCATGCCAATTAAAATATGAATGAGAATTGTTAAGAATTGATAGTCACAGGGAGTCGGGCGGTGGCGCAGCGGCTTGAGCGCAGGTGGCGCAAAACGCAGGGACCGGCGTAAGGATCCGGGTTCCAGCCCCCGGTTCCCCACCTGCAGGGGAGTCGCTTCACGGGCGGTGAAGCAGGTCTGCAGGTGTCTATCTTTCTCTCCCTTCCCCCCCTCTGTCTTCTCCTCCTCTCTCCATTTCTCTCTGTCCTATCCAATAACAACCACATCAATAACAACAACAATAATAACTACAACAACAATAAAAAAAAGACAACAAGGGCAACAAAAGGGAAAATAAATAAATAAAATTTTTAAAAAATTATTAAAAAAAAAAGAATTGATAGTCACAGAAACTTGCTCAATTTCAAAAATGAGAAGTCAAGAGGGAATGAATGTGACCAAAATTAGAGAAAATTTCCTTAAGCTTAACATTTGACTGGTACAGGCCTTACCTCTTACTGGGAAACCTACATTAGAATTAATCCACTAATAATCTTCCAAGGAATGGGAACTACTTTTTAAATAGTATGAACTCTGCTTCAGTGTTTTCCTTCTTGATAGTTTGGAAGAAGTGAGTTTCCAGTTTGTCCAGTCATGTTTTCCAGTACCAGAAGGACAGCAATGGTTGGGGTTACTGCTGTATCTTTCTTATCATTAGACCACCATTCCAGGGAACCACAGAACTAAGAGAGAAACCAATCCTCAATTGCTTCACTCAAAGCTGTATTTATAGGCTGAATATTAGAGTCCTTTGGAGTATTGTATGTTGGACAGTATGCCTCTCCACTTACAGAATAGTGGCCAGTCTACCAATAAATACTTCTTTTGTTTATTGTGTCCCAGACTTTCACAGGCATCTGTAATTCATTCCAAAGCATGGTGTCACTTACTCCTGTGACAATTATTTTCTCCCTTCAAGTTACTCAGAGAAGTATGCAGGATATTAAAAGATGTTCACTTGGGTGTCTGGTTAAGCACAGCAGGTTAAGCACATGTGGCGCCAAGCACAAGGACTGGTGTAAGGATCTCGGTTCGAGCCCCCAGTTCCCCACCTGCAGGGGAGTCACTTCACAAGCAGTGAAGCACGTCTGCAGGGGTCTATCTTTATCTCCCCCTCTCTGTCTTGCCCTCCTCTCTCCATTTCTCTTTGTCCTATCCAACAACTAACCACATCAATAACAACAATAATAACCACAACAAGGGCAACAAAAGGGGGGGGGAAATGGCCTCCAGGAGCAGTGGATTCATGGTGCAGACACTGAGACCCAGAAATAGCCCTGGAGGCAAAAAAAAAAAAAAAAAAAGATGTTCACTTATGTGGCCTGAGACATGATACAGTGGATGAAGTGTGTTGGACTCTCAAGCGCATGGTCCTGAGCTTGATTCTGAGTACTGCATGTGCCATAGTGATAATCTAATAATCTCATTCTCTCTCTCTCTCCCTACCCCTTCCTTCCCCTCTCTATATATCATTAACAAATAAATGTTTTAATATTTACTTATTCCTTTTTGTTGCCCTGTTGTTTTTATTGTTGTTGTTATTGATGTCATCATTGTTGGATAGGACAGAGAGAAATCAAGAGAAGAGGGGAAGACAAGAGAGGGGAAGAGAAAGATAGACACCTGTAGACCTGCTTCACTGCCTGTGAAGTGACTCCCCTGCAGGTGGGGGGCCGGGAGCTCAAACCGGGATCCTTATGCCGACCTTGCACTTTGTGCCACATGAGCTTATCCCGCTGCACTACTGCCCAACTTTCTACAAATAAATAAATCTTTTTTTTTAAGTCTTCTTATTTTAGGACTCAGAAATGGTAAGAGAAGAGAAATTACAAAAGCTTGGGGGCTTGAATCCCTGTGGTAGAACAAGATGATTTGGTTGAGGATGAAATATACTGATACCCATCTTGGGTAAACATGGAATTGTACTTTTATGACAACAGCACGCCTATAAATCAACATTTCTTCAATAAAGTCATCCTATAACTAGAAAACAAAACAAAATAAAGCTGGAAAAAAAACAAAGGTGATTTTATCTTAGAGGTTGGAAGGCATCACCTGGAAGAGGACACACTTTATCATGCACGGGGACCAAGACTCAAACTGTCCAGCATATAGCACCAATGAAAGCTCCATTAGTGGTGGAGGAGTGCTGTGTGTCTTGTCTTCTTGGCTCTCCTTTCCTTTTTCTCTACACCACTCCTTCTCTCTATATCTCAAATTAAAAGAAAAAAATTAAAGATTCAAACTTTTGGTGATAGGCATGGCTAAAATAAATAAATTTAAATAAGTAAATAAATAGAAAGAGAGGGCTGGGTGGTGGCACAACTGGTTGAGTGCACATGTTACAATGCGCAAGGATGCTCAAGGAACTAGGTTCAAGCTCCCAGTCCCCACCTGCGGGGGGAAAGCTTCACAAGTAGTGAAGCTGTTTTGCAGGAATCTCTCTCTGTCTCTCACCTTCTCTGTCTTCCTCTTCCCTCTCGATTTCTGTCTCTATCCAATAAATAAATAATAAAGATAATAAATAAAATAACCAAGAAACCAAAAAGATTAAAAATAAATAAAATAGAGAGAAAAAACGTAGAATATACTGATATGTGGAGGAGGGGATCCACAGGGAGCAGTGACATTGTGCATGTGTGAGGTTCTGGCTGAACACAAAAATTTATGTTAGTTCAGTGAAATAGAGGGAACCAGATCACGTTTAATTGGTGGTCAAGACCATGTGAAAAAGTTGCCAGGTATACTTCATAATCTAAAGATAAAAATACAAATAAGTTTCAAAATTTTCTACCACAGTCTTCTGTATTTTCTATGATCCAATGAAAAGGAGTTTCCTGTTCCCAGAGCTAGCTGTATAACAAGAATTGATGAATGTGACTAGTTACTAAAGATTTTACACATCAGCATATCCCTAAGTTTCATGTAATAGTCGCGATTTAATGAATATTTACTTTATATTAGGCATGATTATACACAGGAGATAAACTGTCTCTTTTAGTTCTCATAAAGTTACCCTTACAAAATCCATTTATGAAGAAATTCATTCACAAGTAATGAAACAGAAACTTAAGGTCATGCAGCTAATATGCCATAGGGTCATATCTAAAACAGGTCTATCTGATCCAAGACCTATATATTTTTTTTCTTGCCTCCAGGGTTATCACTGGGGCTCGGTGCCAGCATTATAAATCCATCACTCCTGGAAGCCATTTTTCCCATTTTGTTGCCCTTGTTATTGCTGCTATTGTTATTATTGTTATAGCTGTTGTTGTCGGATAGGACAGAGAGAAATTGAGAGAGGAGGGGAAGACAGAGAGGGGGAGAGAAAGATAAGACATCTGCAGACCTGCTTCATCGCTTTTGAAGCGACCACCCCTGCAGGTGGGAAGCTGGTGGCTCGAACCAGGATCCTTACTCCGGTCCTTGTGCTTTGTGCCATGTATGCTTAACCCGCTGCCCTACCGCCCAGCCTCCTCAAGACCTACACTCTTATTAACCATAATAAAATATTGCCTCTGAAAGGCAGATTATGCTAGAGTACATATGAATTGTGAGAAAGTTCAGAATAACTCTTATTCTTGACTACATTCCAACACTTAGAGATTCAACTCTGTAGATGGCAGCAGGGAAGCTGAGAGGTGAATGCAGGAACAAAAGTCTCCCTCAGATACATGAAATCCCATAGAAATACACCATACATAAGTCATTCACCAAAAACAAATGTTTAAATACTTAGAACATCACAAAGAAGTATTTCCCAATGGCTCAAATATGAGAAAAACTTTGCCAGGAAATCACTGATGGGATCAGTAAATCTGAAAAGTATGATCATAAATATAGTCATAAATTAAATATTAGTAAAATTTAAAAAAGAAATAATATTAACTATAACTGTAAAAAGCTATAAAATATGGTCAGTGGAACTTAGTACACTGCTTTGCTCTACAGATTTGAGCCCAGCCCCACCACAGTGAAGGAAGCTTTGGTACTATAGTGGCTTTCACTCTCCTCTCTCCCCTTCTCTGCCTCTAGCAAAAACAGAGCTAAAAGTGAGTTATCGTTTACTTACTGATACAGTGACAAAAAATGATAAACTAAAATACTATTTTTTTTTTGCCTCCAGGGTTATCGCTGGGGCTGGGTGCCGGCACTACAAATCCACTGCTCCTAGAGGCCATTTTTTCCCCTTTTGTTGCCCTTGTTGTTTATTATTGTTGCTATTGTTGTTGTTATTGCCATCATTGTTGTTAGATAGGACAGAGAGAAATTGAGAGAGGAGGGTAAGACGGGGGGGGGGACAGAAAGACAGACACCTACATAAATGCTTCACTGCTTGTGAAGAACCCCCCTGCAGGTGAGGAACCAGGGGCTTGAACCAGGATCTTTAAGCCGGTCCTTGCACTTGGAGCCATGTGCATTTAACCCACTGCGCTACTGCCTGATCCCCTAAAATACTCTTTCAATCAATAAAGATACATATCATAAGAGAAGTAGCTTATCAAGGTGCCATTAAGAACTAGTCAAAATATCCTCTGCTACCAAAAAAGATGGCATTATGTCCTTTGGACAAAATGGATGGAACCTGACTTGATTATGCTTATCAAAATAACTAAACAGATGGAAGAACAACTACCAGGTAGTTTCATTCATATGTGTAATCTAGAGAATGCTACACATGAACTTGTAAAAAAAAAAAAAAACCAAGGAAACTGTTTCTAAAATTTGTGGAAACAATGGTTGTTATCTTTGGGAGGTGAGACAGTGGCAACACAGAACTTTGGTGGTGAGTGTGGTGTGGAATTATAGCCTGTAATCCTATAAAATAAAAACAATAAAATAAGATAAATAAAAATAACTAATTAAAATGTGATGAAGAGTGGATCCCATTCACAATACCAGCTAAACATAAGACATGTAATATGTGCATTGACTACAGATTTTTTTTCTCTGTAATAAACATATAGAATACATGTGAAGTAAAGTATCAAATTATTTCTCATGAAAAACCCCATTTGGATAAGATGAAATGGCAACTGAGTACAAAGACCAAATGATCAATAATCTAACTCTTGACAGTCTTTCAGGATAAAAGGCGACTATTTTCTTTTACATTATATGTTTCAATTTTCCATAAGAATATTTATCTTTGAGACAGAGCAGTAGCACAGCGGGTTACGCACACACCGCACAAAGCGCAAAAACCAGCATTAAGGATCCCGGTGCGAGCCCCTGGCTCCCCACCTGCAGGGAGATCACTTCACAAGTGGTGAAGCAGGTCTGTAGTGTCTGTCTTTCTCTCCCCCTCTCTGTCTTCCTCTCCTCTCTCGATTTCTCTCTGTCCTATCCAACAACAACAGCAATAACAATAATAACAAGGGCAACAATAATGGCAACAAAATGGAAAAGGATGGCCTCCAGGAGCAGTGGATTCATAGTGCAGGCACTGAGCCCCAATGACAATCCTGAAGGGAAAAAAAAATTTACCTTTATGATTAGACATTTTTATATATAAACTACAATGATGATCCCCATTTAAAAAATTCTAATTTTACTATTTTGAATATTATGATTCACTTTATAATACTTTCATTTTACTTACAATTATTTTTGTCAAAAATCAATACTGACTTGCATTATCTCTATTATGTGTAGAATAAAATTGTATATTTTCCTCACCCTTTTATTTGTATGACCACTATAATGTATATTTCTTTAAATGATTTCTTCAGTCCTATGTGCCACAATTCAGAGAGATTGGCATAATTAGGTTTTTAATTAGGTTGTAATGGTCTTCATTGCTGCATTGGCTTAATAAAGTGTATTATAGATAGCAATAGGGGAAAATCGCCTTTGGATATTCCTATTTTATTAAATTAAAATGAAATAACAATAGTATTATGAACAGAATTTTTATTTCTGCTCTCCTTGCCTAATTTCCTTGCTACTGCACCATCCATTCTTCAGGAGACATGTGACCTCTATGTAATTAGCTGGACAATCAGTGCCACCTATTATTATCAAATGTCTCTCTACAGGATGGGGAATAGTTATTTAGCTCCCCTGACAATGTTTCTGTACAAAAAGTCAAAGTACAATAATATGTAAATATCATTTGAACTTAATACTGTTACTTTACAGGGGACTTTAATACCACAAACATCTGTTAAACAATCAAAGTGTATGTTCCTAAAAATAAATTCTCAGGGGACAGATAGCAAATTAAAATGTCACTTCTCCAAATGATAATTTTCAAAACTTTAATATAATGTTGGTCTAACAAGCCTTTTCCTTATAGAAATAGCAAAAAAAAAATCCACTACACATACAATTTTACTGTCTTTGATGTATTTATATATCTGGAGATCAGAGTAAATAAAAAGTTGAAAATAAAGGTAAGATGAAGCATTGAATTTGTGGAGCAAAGTCACACAGCAATATATCCTCAAAGACAAGAAAACGGGGGTTGGATGGTAGTGTACTGGGTTAAGCACGCATGGCTCAAAGCACAAGGACTGGCATAAGGATCCTGGCTCCCCACCTACAGGGGGGTCACTTCACAAGCAATAAAGCAGGTCTGCAGGTGTCTATTTTTCTCTCCCCCCTCCGTCTTCTCATCCTCCCTCCGTCTTCTCATCCTCTCTCCATTTTTTTCTGTCCTATCCAACAATGACATCAATAACAACAACAATAACCACAACAAGGATAAAATGAGGACAACAAAAGGGAGGGAGCCTCCAGGAGCAGTGGATTCATGGTGCAGGCACCAGGCTCCAGCAATAACCCTGAAGGCAAAAAAAAAAAAAAAAAGACAAGAAAACTCCTGGGATTATTTGAACAGTGATTAAAAAAAAAAAAAAGTATTGAGAAACTTACCAGATACCATTCATAACTCTGGATAAAAACAAGAACACAAATGAAATGATGTTTGATGCATATATCTGTAACAAACATGGGTAAAATTTTATATATATACATATATATATATATTCCTTCAGATTCAAGTTAAAATAGTCAATAATTTTTAACCAAGTCATATTTTAAATGATGAGGAAAGTCATGAGATGCAGAATAGGAAATTTGATATCACTGAACTATAAAAATTAAAATATAAAATATAATACAAAGAAGGAGTGTTCCATTTATTGTGATAGCTTAAGAACATTGTAGCGGATGCAGTGAGTTGTACAAAAAGCATATATACACAGAGGTCTGAACTATACTTCTGAAATTTCCTAACAGTGAAAAAGATGTTGAATCAATAAAAATTTTAATCATCAACTTCAATATATCTAGTTTCATCTGCTACACCCCTCCATACACACATACACCAAAGCTAAGAGGATTGAACTAGTGGAGATACAGGTTGAGAGTATTTCAGGGGATTGGTCATTTCCCCCCAAGGAAAGTTAAAATCCGGAGGAACCTCAAACTCAGGGACAGCATGCACTACTGGGAAGTTTCTGACTGCGGATCATACCTCACATCCTTTAGTGGCTGGCTACTGATTCCTGTTGGTGCCATGGGGGGTGGGGGGTGGCATCTCTGCAAAATCCTTAGTAGCTTCAGTTTTCCTCAAAGTGCACATGGAAGAAAAGTGAAGGGGAAGTCACTCTACAGTGACTGAGATACACTAAAGTCTTATCTTCAAAGGGAGCTTCCTTTCTGAGATCTTGAAAGAATCCTTAATATGTCCACTGCTCCTACTTAGACACCTCAGATAGAATCCTGTTTCTATCTACCTACAGAACATTATATTCACCGTGCCCTCTTTGAAAGGGAAAAATGCTTTGAGTAAAATCAATAGTATAGAAAATAGCAAAGGTAAAGTTATTTAAAAATGCATAGAGACTTTAGTCAATCCCAGAAGTGAAATACAACTTGGAAATCATCCAGTTAGTATTCAGAAAGACTAACAAAGACTCCATGTCCTGAAGATCAGTAATCTATCCACTGCACCATCTTCTGGCCTGTCACAACAGCGTTTAGAAACAGGATCTTTAAGTAGATAATTAAGTTAATGTGGAGTATGTCTTCCTCTCCTCTCTTCATTTCTCTCTGTCCTATCCAACAACAACGACATCAATAACAACAACAATAATAACCACAACGATAGAAAACAAGGGCAACAAAGGGGTAAAAGATAAATATAAATCACTTAGAAAGAAAGAAAGAAAGAAAGAAAGAAAGAAAGAAAGAAAGATCACGATGTAAAGTTAAGAGACTGAGATAACAATACTGTGGTGTCTACAAGCTGAGGAATAAGGATGGCCAGCAACTATTAGAGGCTAGGAAAAAGCCATAGAAAATATTTCCTTTTGGAAACTCGAGGGAAAAAAAAAATCCTTCTGACATCTGGACTTCAGACTTTTGTCCTCCCAAACTACAGACTCCATCATTCCTTATGGCTATTTCTTTTTCTTTGATAGAGGGTGGGGGGAGAGAGAGAGAGAGAGAGAAAGAGAAACACCTGAAGCACTTTACCACCCATGAAGTTTCCCCCCTGCAGAGAAAAGTATTCAGGATGTTAAGAGAGAAAATGGCAACGTATATTTATGCTTCAGAGAGAATTATAATAATTTGCTTTGGGTCTGAAGTCACTGTCTTCTTCCCAGTTTAACTCCTTTGCATCTGTTTTCATTATATCCTTCCTCACTAACTTTACTTCTCTTTAGACCTTTATCTTTTTTATTTATTTAAAAATACTTTTAATATTATTCACTTGGTAGTTTCGCTAAAGACACAGAGAGAAATTGAGAGGTGAGGGGAGACAGAGAGATACCTGCAACAGTACTTCACTACTTGTGAAGCTTCCCATGTGCAAGCAGGGACTAAGAACTTGAACTTGGGTTCTTGTGTATGGTAATGTGTGCACTTAATCAGGTATGCCACCACCCAGCCCCAAGGAAATATTTATTTAAAGCAATATTCTATGGGTGTATATGGCCATAAAATGATTTTATTTTTTTAATTCCCAGTTTACTTTAAACTTCTAGTTTTATAATCTTCAAGGGCTGCTACATTGGATAATCAGTTTCATCTCACAGAAACTATTCAAAAATTAATACTATTTTCCTGTACTTTAAGCCAAGTAATAGGAATGAACAGCTGTCGTTTCTTGTAGAAAAAAAATTCCTACTCCTCATCACCTTTTTATGGTAGTCAATTACTGTAATGAAACATTTTAAAGAGCATGTTTTGCATCTAATTTCACTATCATAGCACCAATAGAATAGCTTCATCTAGTTGGGTGATTAGTAAATATTTTTTAAAAAAATAATAATTAAAAATACAAAATATTATAGTGTTAAACCCCATGAAAGAAATAACTACTGATGAACCAATTTCTCAAATCATACAATTGCTGAAATTTGAATTAGAAAAAAAAATCGTATGTTTTTGTATTGCATTTTGCAAACAGAAACTTGTTGATTCTTTCCTGCTCATCAATCATTGCACCAAATCAATCACAGTTTTATTTTACTATGTCTATTTTACTTCCTTCTGTGGTCACCTGCATAATCCAGTTTACCAATTTGTCTACCCTGATAACTGCACTAGCTTGCTAGCCTGTAGTCCCCCTGACAAACTTAACATTTCCCTTCCCAGCTCAATCCTGTCTTTGGGTAAAAAGGCTTCAGAATGCTAGTCCCAATTACAATTCTGCTTATCGCTGTTTTACTTAAAATTCTTCCAAAGTTCCACATTACCACCAAAGAAAGCCCAGAACTTCTTGGCAAAGTTTGCCTAGTTATTCAATCCAACTGCAGCTTCTTTCTCAGAACACACTGCCCCTCTGTTTACCTGGTGCTGCAGCTGTACTCAAATTGTTTTCAGTATCTTGCACAGATCATGTCTTCTTGCCCTTCTGGTGCTTTGCATATGTGTTTTCACTGTCTTGAAACTGTAAATAGCTCCTCCTCATTCTCTAACACCAACAGAGATATAGCTCACCAAGAAGTTCTTTATTCCCCCATATACCAGTCTTATGTTAAATTTGAAAGTGCCCTGTGCTTATTTTTTAATAAGGATCTCTTGATACTGCACTACATTTTCCCTCCCTCCCACTCTCCATTCTTAGTCAGGTATGCACTATATACCTGATAGGTGGTGTTTTAATTAATCACCATTAAATTAAGAGGAAGAGAATTACTTCCACCATTTCCCAGCTATTCAGTATCCACAGGAAAATTTTCAAGGGCAAACAATGTATTTTTCATGAGCATTTTAAATGCTAAAAAAACTTCCTTGAGGTAGACTATGGTAATCACACCATCCTGCAAATTAATTTTGCCCTAAAGAATGATGATGAGGAAGCAATTACAGAAGCCAGACTTTCAACCTTCTGCATCCCACAATGACCTTGGGTCCATACTCCCAGAGGGTTAAAGAATAGGAAAGCTATCAGGGGAGGGGATGGAATACAGAGTTCTGGTGGTGGGAACTGTGTGAAGTTGTACCCCTCTTATCCTATGGTTTAGTCAATGTTTCCTTTTTATAAATAAAAAAATTTTTTTAAATGATGATGGTATACAACTATTGTTTATAGTTTCAGGCAACATGCTGGCCTCTTAATATATGCAATCTATGGCCCTAACAATCCTGTATATCAGATATTATTATTATTATTTCCTGTTGTGACCCCAAAAGGAATTTGGGATAATTAGCATATGAACGACATCAGCCTGAGACTGAGCATGCTCACAATGGAATGTGGGTGCAGGGACTATATAAGCAAGGACTTGCAGCAGCTAGCTCTCTTGATTGGATTACCTTCATCATCTTCATCATGGCACTCTCCTGTTGGTTTGGCTCTGGATTGATCCTGGTCTCTTCACATAAGAGTCTTAGGTAGCTTAGTTGTGGACTTTGGACTTTCGCCTATTTTCTTAGCTAGATTTCTCCCCTCACATTCACAATGATTTTTAGGAATAAGCCTCTCTTTTGTTTAACTTTAAATGGAGCCATATGTTGTTTACAACAATTTCCCAGTCTAGAGGAGAAAGAGGCTTAAAGAAACAAGTTGGTGAAATCCATACAGCAAGAGGTGGAGTCAGAATTCAAACTTAGCTGGAAGAGTTTAGTCCTTTACACTAAAACACTCACAGGGTAAAACCAACAATCAGACAAGCAGTCAATTTCTTACCCTAAAAAGATATAGTTTAAAAAATAATAATAATAATAAAGGGGTCAGGTGGTGGTGCACCTTCTTGAGTGCGCATGTTAAAAATGCACATGGACTTGGGTTCCAGCCCCTGGTCCCCACCTGCAGGGGAAGCTTTGCAAGTAGTGAAGCAGTGCTGCAGGTATCTCTGTCTCTCTCTCCCTCTCTTATCTCCCTCTCCCCCTCTCAATTTCTGGATGTCTCTATCGAATAAATTCAGATGATTTAAAAATAATAATAAATAAAACCTAGCTAAATTTGGTTTAACTTGCTTTTAAATTAATCTGTCCATGAGAATCTTTTCAGGGGTGACACCTGCTAATATCCTAAAGAATTTCAGATCTATAAAGTATATCTTGGGAAAGTTACACTCAGGATGTTTATTCTTTTCATTCATTGATAGATTGTATTCATTCTTGCAGCATTCTTGTCTTCACAGTACAGGCCAGTAGCCAACTACAAACCCAAAGATACGTAACTATTCTGAATCCTATCTAAATCCTTCCAAATTAGAATCTCTGATGTGAGATCTGGGAAGAGAAAATTGTAGTCATCACTTCATGTTCTTCCTAAGCATATCTACATTTTGAAGCCACTGTTTGGAATAATATGAGATAACTGTATTTACTTTGTCCTGGAATGAACATTTTACGTTTCATAAAGGAAACTCATTTATAAGCTTCACTGCCAATCTCAACCTATCTCTTAAGCTTGTTTCCTGCTTTGTGACCCTTCTATTAGCCCTCATTACATGGCATGATATTCTTTATCAAGCTTCCATGTTTGCACACTGCTCTACTGACCTTCTCCTTGTTTGCTATAAAAGTTATCTTGGCTAGCTAAAATGTCATCTCCTTTGTATACGAAAATTAGTCTTTCCCTAGTCTGTGTGTCCACACTATATCAGTCTCTATATTACAGAATTTAATATGTTACATTACAAATATGGGCATGTCTTTTTTGTTTCTTTTCAACACAAAATGTGTCTTAATGGTAAATGCCACATTTTCACTCTTCTAACATTCTTGGTCCTGGTCCATAGTTGAAATTCAGTATTGTTAGTTTATACAAATGGAAAGATGTGGCTCATCTACATGGTGGGATAGTATCCAACTGCAAAGATTGATTTGATTCTGTCACTGATGACAACATAGATGGACCTAATGGGTATTATGCTAAGTGAAATAAGCAAGAGGGAGAAACAAAAAGACAGTATAATTTCACTCACATATGATGCATACAGAAAACAAACAGCTAAATTAAATAAAGTCGTAATAGACTTTTGGATTGTAAGATCAATCAGTAGTTACCACAAGAGAAGGTGAAAAGCTAAGAATCTGATGTGGAAGCAATAGAGGAAAGGAGTTAATACACAGAGACACACAAAGTAACAACACATTATGTAATAACAAAATGTAATAGGTACATTTCAGTGATGCACACCTGAATCCTTTGTAACGTTAAACTTTTAATACAATACTTAAATTTTAAAAAAATAAATAAATTTTGCCGGCTCAGAGATTCAAAAACATTGTTAAGCCTTCATCTTCCACACTTGGGTCTCACCTAGTTTGTTAGGCTAAGAGAGAAATACACTTGGGCAAGGGGAAAGGAATAGCATAATGGTTATGCAAAGAGACCCTGATAGGCTTCATAGTCTCAGGTTCAATCCCCCACACCCCACAATCCAGATCTGAGCAGATCTCTGCTAAAGAGGGAAAAGAAGAAGGGAAAAAAAGAAACTAAATAACCAGCAACAAGGTACTATTTTACCAACCAACCACAGAAAGACTAGGTAGAGCAAGCACAAAAGTTTGTTGATAAAGAAAACTTTTGCTGAAACACAACCTCACATACTCAGCAACTGTCCTCACTTCTAGAAAAAGAACATTACCAAGAAACCACCCCCCAAAATAGATAAAGATAAATTAAATTAAATCTATGTTTGATACATATATTTTATAATATTTTTAAAACAATAACTAAATTTAAAGATTAACAGGCTGATAACATGCACATGTTACAACTTAAAAATTGATCAGCCAACTCCCAGAAGAATTAAGACAATTAAGAACCATTTTTCATTAGCACTAATCAATGTTAATGTCACTGAAGGCTATTTTTGTTTTAAAATGTTTAATTTAATATTTTGTCTCTACCATTTTATCACTAGCATCCCTCAACCAAAGCACATTATGCATCTGGGAAACAAGTATATAAGCCCACAAATGTTTATCCATCAAAATACAAATGTGATATTTATCAATGATGCACCCACTAGTCATTTAATATGACTGAAAGTCTTAATAAAACTACAGTAGACTTCAAAAAAAAGACTACTTGTTACATTAGATTATTTGCACAAAAAGGAGTCAGTAAAAAAAGAAGGAAGGAAGGAAAGAAGGAAGGAAGGAAGGAAAGAAAGAAAGAAAGACGGGCTACAGAAAAAATGGGCAGACAGATAGATAGATATAGACAGTAACAGAAATAATAGTCAACCCATATCTGTGACTCTGGGAGAACCACTGCAGTTTCCAATGGAGGGAATAGAGAAGTCTGATGGTAGGAACTGTATGGGAACTGTACCTCTGCTATCTTGTAATTTTGTAAAACAATACTTAATCATTAATAAATTAATTAATACCATTAAATTTAAAAGATTAAATATATTTGAAAGATTCTATCCATTTCTGATTCAGTGTATATGAAAAGCAGATTCCATAATTAGGATATTTGTTAAATAAGGAATTTACTGATTTTCATAATTACTCTCTTTTCACTCACCTTAAGAAACAAAAAGAAGGGAGTTGGGCTGTAGCGCAGTGGGTTAAGCGCAGGTGGCGCAAAGCACAAGGACAAGCATAAGGATCCCGGTTCAAACCCCGGCTCCCCACCTGCAGGGGAGTCGCTTCATAGGCGGTGAAGCAGGTCTGCAGGTGTCTATCTTTCTCTCCCCCTCTCTGTCTTCCCCTCCTCTCTCCGTTTCTCTCTGTCCTATCCAACAACGACAACAACAATAATAACTTCAACAATAAAACAAGGGCAACAAAAGGGAATAAATAAATTAAATAAAAAAATATTTTTAAAAAATTTTTAAAAAAAGTAACAAAAAGAAGTTAAATAATGAATAAAACTGTAATAACTGCATCATTCTGTTTTCCTAAATGTCAATTTTATCTAAATTAATATGTCAAAAACCATAAAGAAGCTTACTTTTGCTATGATTACTCTGTCATTGTCCAACACAATTACTAAAAAAGTACTCACTTTCAGTAAGCAATATTTTACCCTAATTCAATAATTATAACTATGAACAACTAATTTTTGACAACAAAAACAAATGATCCCATTAAAATATGGGGCAAAGAAATTAATGATGTCATCTCCTTTGCCTCATTTTGGATGGAACTTGGGAGAAATCAAGTGAAGTGTAACAAGCCAACAAGAGAAAGACAAATACCAGATGATCTCACTTATGGTTAAAACTTAAGAAATAAGGGCAAAGTGTATTGCACCAAAGTAAAAGACTCCGGGGTGGGTGGAGGGCGGAAGAATACAGATCCAAGAAGGATAACAGAGGACCTAGTGGGGGTTGTATTGTTATGTGGAAAACTGAGAAATGTTATGCATGTACAAACTATTATATTTACTGTCGACTGTAAAACATTAATCCCCCAATAAAGAAATGTTTAATAAATAAATAAATTAGAAGAAATAAGGACAGAAAAGGAAATAAAAAGTAAAACTTGGACTGTGGGTGTGATGTCTTACACCAAAACATAAACAGAAGGGAGGGTTTAGAAGAAGCATTTTGTCTTCTGGTACATGAAGATGGAAAGGACCTAAATTGGGGATGAGAGTGTTCTGCAGACATAACAGTTTGCAGAGATGAGAAAGTGTACCCATATGCCAATAACTGTACTGTAAACCACTAACCCCTCCCCAATAAAATGGATAGGGAAAGAACACCAAAGCAATTGAGCCAATATCTAAGTTCTTTGTAATACTTATACAAAAATGGGTACAAATGATACTTCCATTTTGAATAATCTCTGGCACTTTCGATGACTACAGTCTGACAAACTGCTCAACAAGTAATTTTATATGGTCCAAACTGTCTTCGCATAAACGTACTTCATAACCGTGTTGCTTTAAATTTAGAATCACAGTGTCATTTGTATATGTTGGCAATATTTAAAAATCACTTTATAGTATAAAATGTTCATGTATTTTTCCGTTTAGTTTACAATTTTTTAAAACTACTAGAGAGCATGTATAAGTGTCAAGTTTGCAGTCAAAAAATGACATATTTTCATCTCTTCAAAGAAACAACTAAAATGAGAACCCCTTCCATTGCTGAGGTCAGCTTACAGGCCAAGGAAGATTAACATGACCTTTGATCCAAATTTTTTTTTTCCCCTCCAGGGTTATTGCTGGGCTCGGTGCCTGCACCATGAATCCCCCGCTCCTGGAGGCCATTTTTCCCCCTTTTGTTGCCCTTGTTGTTGTAGCCTCCTTATGGTTATTACTATTGCCATTGTTGATGTTGTTCGTTGTTGGACAGGACAGAGAGAAATGGAGAGAGGAGGGGAAGACAGAGAGGGGGAGAGAAAGATAGACACCTGCAGACCTACTTCACCGCTTGTGAAGCGACTCCCCTGCAGGTGGGGTGCCAGGGGCTCGAACCGGAATCCCTACCCCGGTGCCTGTGCTTTGCTCCACATGCGCTTAACCCACTGCGCCACCACCCGACCCCCATTGATCCAACTTTTTTTTTTTTAAATTTTTTTTTTTTTAATTTTTTATTTAAGAAAGGATTAGTGAACAAAGGCATAAGGTAGGAGGGGTACAACTCCACACAATTCCCACCACCCAATCCCCATAACCCACCCTCTCCCATGATAGCCTTCCCATTCTCTAGCCCTCTGGGAGCATGGACCCAGGGTCATTGAGGGTTGCAGAAGGTAGAGGGTCTGGCTTCTGTAATTGCTTCCCCGCTGAACATGGGCGTTGACTGGTCGGTCCATACTCCCAGTCTGCCTCTCTCTTTCCCTAGTAAGGTGTGTCTCTGGGGAATCTGAGCTCCAGTGATCCAACTTTTAAAGAAGTCAACAATGGCACCCGATACATAAAGACCAGAAAGGTCCTAAGATCTGGCAGAAACTCAAACCATAACATGAAGAAGGCACCAGTAAGGTGTCTGTTGTGTATTTTTTAATAACATGGACTCTTGGGAAACTGTCAAGATTACAAAAATGTTCTTATGAAGATCAACTTTCAGAAGCCTTCAGTCAAGTGACAGCATCTGGAAACTTTCTCCCCAATACTAACAGCAACATTTTGTCTTAAGGTCTGTATTTATTTTTCAAAAACATAATGTCTCAAATAATCCCAGTATACAGATGTTGCTTTCTATCCCATCACAGAGCAATTGCTACTATCTTTGGTTCACTATCATTAAAGAAAGTTTCAACAACAGGATTTTCTGCATTTTTATTTTCTGTCATCACAACATACAATCTCATTAAAATATATTTATAATTCCAAATATTTTTAACTCCTCTACTTCGCCAATCATCCCTTTATGACCAATCTGACCATCATAATCTGGTTTATTACATGTAATAAGACACTGTTTTCTCAAACAAATCACTAATAGATTCAACCAAGGTTGCATTAAAGATGTCAAGTAAGTGAAAGGAGTAAAAAAAAAAATAAAACACGGGAGTCGAGCGGTGGTACAGCGGGTTAAGCACACATGGCGCAAAGTGCAAGGACCTGCGTCAGGATTTGGGTTCCAGCCCCCAGACCCCCACTGCAGGGGAGTCACTTCACAGGCGGTGAAGCAGGTCTGCAGGTGTCTATCTTTCTCTTCCCCTCTCTGTCTTCCCCTCCTCTCTCGGTTTCTCTCTGTCCTATCTAACAACGATGACATCAATAACCACAACAATAATAACTACAACAAGGGCAACAAAAGGGAAAATAATAAATATAAAAATAAAATAAAACACACTACAAAAGACACATACAAATGGATCATGTGAATAGATATATAATTTAATTTATATTTTGTCTGAAGTCAATTATATATGGCTTAGTTTGGGAGCAAAGGCTTCTGAAGATATTGAAGTGGAAGGTTGTATCTAAATAGAAGAAAGTCTGTAGGGAGTGAGGCTGTAGCGCACTGGGTTAAGCGCACGTGGAGTGAAGCGCAAAAGGATCCCAGTTCAAGGCCCCTGGCTCCCCACCTGCAGGTGAAGCAGGTCTGCAGGTGTCTGTCTTTCTCTCCTCCTTCTGTCTTCCCCTCCTCTCTCCATTTCTCTCTGTCCTATCTAACACAGATAATAATCTAACAATTATTATTGTTGTTGACGACATCAACAACAATAATAATAACTACAACAACAATAAAACAATAAGGGCAACAAAAAGGAAAATAAATAATAAAAATTAAGTTATATTCCATGTGAGCACTTAACCAGGTATGCCACTGCCTGGCCCCTCATATGAACATTTTTTATAATTTATTTTTCCTGCTTTATGGGGGGGGGGGGCTAATGTTTTACAGCACAATTGTTGGTACATAACTTCTCATCTCCCAAAAATAAGTAGACACTCTCTCCTCCAAGCTATGTCCCTTTCCACCAGTATGCACCAGGACCCCAATGTCCAAAAAGAGAAGGACAATGTAAGCCGGGTGGTAGTGCAGCAGGTTAAGCTTACATGGCACACAGCGCAAGGACCAGCGTTAAGGACCTTGGTTCAAGCCCCGGGCACAAGTGGTCAAATAGCTCTGCAAGTGTCTATCTTTCTCTCCCTCTCCTCTTCCACTTTGCTCTCGATTTCTCTCTGTCCTATCCAATAACAACAACAAAAATGGGAAAAGTGGCCTCCAGGAGCAGTGGATCTATAGTATAGGCACTGAGCCCCAGAAATATTTCTGGAGGCAAAAAGAAAGAGATAGAGAGAAAAGTATAAATGCTGGATGATCTCACTCATAGGTGGAATGCAAGAAACAAATACAGAACGGGAAAACACAAAGCAAAACTTTGACTGGTGTGGTGTACTGCACCAAAACAAAGGAGTCTGGGGAGTAAGGGTAAAGATGATAATTGAAACATACATGTTCCCTGAGAGAGAGAGAGAGAGAGAGAGAGAGAGAGTGTGTGTGTGTGTGTGTGTGTGTATTATAACAGTGAACACATCTTATTCACTTGTGCTTTTCTTGAAATAGAGAAGCTATTTTCTCAATAGAGATCACGCAAAGGGAGCATATATGTATGATAAAGTTTATAGGTTATACACTTTTTATCTGGAAATATTCATTAACTCATTAATAATTTCATTAAAATACAAAGTAGTTATGAAATGTACTATACTGCATACTATTCGAAAAGATTGGATTATGAAAGAGATTAGAATTGAATAATTTGACACTATTTTGTAAACACTTAAATGTGTTAGGCATATCTGTAAATCCTCAAGTGAATAAGGCTTTCTCTTCTGTATAAAATATGAGCAGGGGAAACGGATGGTGTTTTTGACAAGGCACTTTTCAAATAGAAATAAAACTGCGATTATCTAGTCAGCAATCCTTGTGGGTAGATGGATATATACCTGCAATGAATCTTAGACTTAGAAGAAGACAGAGCCAATCATTTTTATGGGTCTCATGACAGAACCACAGCAAAATGATTCCTGAGATCAATATGTGGTTGAGAGAAATCTGTTTTCAATGGAAACAGGAAGCAAGGAGCTAACCTGTTTCTATGGTAACCAGAGCAGCAGCTACCCAACAGCTGTAGAGGATAAAGGGGGCAGAAAGTTAGAAATATAAAAAAAAATTTTAATGCTGTTTTGCCTTATTAATGAAATTTACCTTAATGTTCACTCAAAAAGGATATAAAAATGTTCCTCTCCCAACTCACCCCCAGGAATCTTTATCAATACGTATTCTTGTTTCTCTCCAGACTGCAAAATCTTTGAGCTAGAAAGAAGTTTGGAAACCCTAATGCCATGACATCATTTTCATTTCTTTTAAAAATACATTAAAGGAAATCAAGACTCAGGAAGATAAACTCCTCAAGGTGACATAGCTTGTGGACAAATCAAGATCACTCCAAAGGTGACACTCCAGGCATTTGTCCAATGCTGTTACCATCTATTCTTTACTTATGCTAGGAACACTCCCATTTCATTTTCTGTGAAAATAAGTTACCACCATTCAACTTATAAGTGAAAGTAAACAATCATGTCATTAAAAAAAATAAAATCCTAGGGGTCCTGCAGTGGTGCCCTCAGTAGAGTGCACACATTACCATGTTCAAGGCCCCTGTCTGCACCTGCAGGGGCAAGCTTCATAAGCAGTGAAACAATGCTGTGTCTCTTTCCTTCTCCTTCTCTGTCTCCCCCTTCCCTCCTAATTTTTCTCTGTCTCTATAAAAGAAGAAGAGGGTGGTAGCGCAGTGGGTTAGGCGCACATGGTACAAAAGCGCAAGGGCCAACATAAGGATACCGGTTTGAGCCCCCGGCTCCCCACCTGCAGGTGTGTCCCCCCATCATAAGCAGTGAAGCAGGTCTGTAGTTGTCTGTCTTTCTCTCTCTCTCTCTGTCTTCCCCTCCTCTCTACATTTCTCTCTGTCCTATCCAATAACAATGACATCAATAACAACAATAATAATAAGCAAACAACGATAAAACAATCAGGGCAACAAAAGGGAAAAAATAGCCTCCAGGAGCAATGGATTCGTGGTGCAGGCACCGAGCCCCAACAATAAGCCTGGAGGAAAAAAAAGGGGGGGAGCAAACGGAAAAAAATTGTCACTGGCAGCAGTGGGTTCATCATGTAGACACCATGCCCCATCAATAACCCTGATGGAAATAAACAAACAAACAAACATTAAAAATAATTTGACTGGCTTTCTAAAAGAAAGTGATCAATATTTCAAATAATTGAATTTAGTTTATATGGCAATTGATTGTTATTGTTTAGACTGTGCCAGCACTACATATTTCTTCTAAAAATCTGTATTTATCTTTTACTAGCCCTTTGGTTTACTATATCATTTCATCTAGACATATTTCTTTAATTGTCAAAGTAAGGAAAATATAGAACTCAGAAATGTAAAAGATATGAGATATGAAAACATCATTATTGATAGTTGTAAAGTTATATAGTAATTCATACATTTTCAAATGGGAAAGGCTGACTTGCATTTTTATATATTTACCTATATATACACGGTGCTTTGTTTTCGGTAGCTTTGGAAATGAGCTCCCAAACAGGAAAGAAATATTTCCTGACTCATTTAACTATACAAATGAGCTCTTGCCAAAATATCACAGAAGAAAGTGATAATTAATAAGTCTAACTGCATTTACCACTGGCATGTCTAATAGCCAGCAATGAACTAGATAACTGGTTGGAAACTGACTACCGAAGTTATTGATTCTTTCAGTGTTGTATTGAGTTGCATATTTTCTAATCATTCCAGCACTCTGACTACAGACTGCAAACATGAGTTGAATCTATTTGTGAACTATAAAATCAATGACCTGTAAAAGGTCAAGGTACTAGATGTTTACACAGCAAGTGCAAACAGACCAGATTATTACAGCAGACTCTCTTCAAGGGTCTGAATCTTGAATTTGCATTGGCAGGTGCATATGTATGGCCTTGACTTAATTCATATGGATAGATTTCCTGAACACTACATAGCAACCCAATAATTTGGTTCCCTGGTATAAGAAAAGAATTCATCATATTCACCAATAATATTGCTAAGAGAGGGCATATGAATCATTTCATTCTTCCTTCTTTTTTTTTTTATCCTTTGAACCAAAGCACAGTTCATTTCTGGCTACTGGTGATACCAGGGAACAAACTTGAAACCTCTCACATTCAAATTCTATGAATCACTTCAAAAGCAAAGAAAAAAATAATATAAAAAGTGCCTAACACTTTCATGATGAAATAAAAATTAACAGCACCTTATCCTGCATGTGACAAGTAAAATTTTACATCTTATTTTTGAGAAAACCTATCTATTATTTCTGCAATTTAGAATTATTGCATTTTATTATTTAATAGATAGTATATTTAGTATTTACTTTATTATAAGTAGAATTATAAACTTACTGAGAACGAAGCTCTATAACTTCTCTGTGCAGCATCCTTAGTACTTCCCATACCTTCTGATCTGGAGTGGCAGCATAATTAACTGCCATTAAATAAACAAATATTCTAAAACATGTTTAGTAATTGATAATGACACTTTCTGAGCAAGATATATTTGGTCATCAATTCTTTTGTTAATAATTGGTGGAATGATGGTTTACAGTACAACTGCTGATACATGGGTATAATTTCTCATCCACATGACAAATCTTTGCAAAACATTCCCACCCCAAGCTTTCCCTCCATCTTGCACCAGGACTTGGTGCTCCCTTCACCTCCTCCTATACCTCTTCAACCCCCCTGAGTTCTTTGCTTTGGTGCAAATATACTACACCCAGTCCAAGTTAAATAAGATAAGTCAAAAGAAGAATTGGCAAATACCAAATTGTCTCCCCTATAGGTGGAACTTAAGAAACAAGGAAAGAAACAGAGAACATGGGCTATTAATTCTTTTTTTAATTATACCTTTTTATTAACTATTGACTCCGGACAGAGATAAATCTAAAGGGAAGGTGGAGATAGAATGTAAGAGAGACAGAGAGATTCCTGTGGCATTGCTTCACCACTCATGAGGCTTCCCCTCTGCAGGTGGGAACTAGAGATTAGACCTGAATCCTTGCCCAAGGTAATATGCTTGCTCAGCTAGGTATGCCACTGCCCAGCCTCTCCACTAATTATTTTAACTGGATCAATGTTTACAGAACAAGAACTAACATATTAGTTTCTTTAATATGATTCAAACTGTCCTTACATCATCATAATATTTATTTAAATGCTGCCCTTAATACTTCTTTGTATTTTTTTTCTTTTTTGCTTTATAGTTTAAGAAAGAAGAAAAATTGGCCAATAAAAAGTAAATTGAGGGGGTCGGGTGGTGCTGCACTTGGCTGAGCACACATGTTACAATGCACAAGGTCCCAGGTTCAAGGCCCTGGACCCCACCTGCAGGGGGAAAGCTTCACGAGTGGTGAAGCAGGGCTGCAGGTGTCTCTCTATCTCTCTCCCTTTCTATCTCCCCCTTCCCTCTCAATTTCTGGCTGTCTCTATCCAATAAATAAATATAATAAGAAAAAAATTAAAAAGTAAAAAGTAAGTCGAGTATATATAATTCTGATTTAAATTATAAGTAGTGAAATTTGAATCTTAACAGTTTTAGGAAGTACATTTTGGTAATGCTGTGGGAATAAATAGTATGCCATACTAATAAAGTCATACTTTCAAGATTTAAAAATTATAGATTCACTCTTATTATCCATGTATGATTCAAGATAACTGCACACTATGGTAAATTAGATAAAGATCAGACAAATATGTAAATAAAGTGATCTGGAACCACATAAAAAGGCCTAATGTCTATGGTCTGGGAGGCGGCATAGTGAATAGAGCATTGGGCTCTCAAGCATGGGGTCCTGGGTTCGATCCCCAGCAGTACATGTACCAGAAAGATGTCTGATTCTTTCTCTCTCTCCTCTTATCTTTCTCATTAATAAATAAATAAAATGTGTTTTTTTTAAAAAAAAAAAAAAAAAAAAAGGCCTAATGTGATTTTTTTCCAGTTCTTATGTCTCTATATTTTTAATATAATTTTTACTTATAAAATAGAATTATGATTATGGTAATTTAATAGGTTTCCTTTTTGAAAAAAAATGTTCTTTGAAATGAAAAGGTCTATCCAAATATCAAAGGTGCAAGCATCCAATGAAGAGTCCCATTTTTTTAAAAAAGAACCCCAATTCAATCATTTTCTGTCCTCCCAAATAAATGAAAAGAGGAAGGAGAAATTTGCAAGTCCTCTTAGCTCTTTATCTCTGAGAACAAAGTATATAAATATTTTGACGCCAGTACTTTGTCTTTATAATATCTTTTCTAACTTCTAAAATAAAACAAACTGCAAGTTCTATTAAAGATTTCCTGGCTGGCCACTATTCTTATGATACAGTATCTTCAGAGAAATGCACACAGAAGTTTCAATTTTCTTCCAAAGTGTATACACTTAAATTGAAAATATATAATGCATAATATTTCCACATATAAATATAAATATATAATGCATAGTATTTTCACATATAAATACTTATATGCACCCTTGCTTTTTAACTATTTGTAAATACTGCTCCATGGCATCAACAGGATAATCTCTCCTTTTCTTTCCTGATCTCATTTTCTCCACTACAGGTTTCCATGACAACTAATATTTGAATTTTTATAAATTTCTATTTTTGAAATCCATTCTTAAGGATAAAAAAATTTATAAATATAAAATATAAATTCATGTGTCTTGCTAATGAACATTTTAGATTGCTCTCAAATATGTGTTTACACTGCAAATTAAAAGCAGCAGAGGAAAGGGGATTGCCAACTGAAATAAAAATAAAAAAGAACAGGTAAGAGTCAACTGATTATTCATTTCATATTAATGTTGTTTCACTTTGCCAGTTTATATCATAAAAGTGAGGCATAAAACACTTTTGTTATATAATTGAGATAATTACCTCAATATTGGTAAAGAGTTAATAAAATGATGAAATCAATAAAACAAACTGAAAGAAATTTAGATAGTTAAAGCTGTCTAAAATATATCAAAATATGAACCTGTGCCTGAACAGTGAAGCTGTGAATAAGGCACTGGACTCTCAAACATGAGGTCTTAAATTTGATCTCTAGTATTCATATGCTAGAGTGATAACTCTGGTTCTTTCTCCTCCTTATCCTCTCCCTCCCTCTCTCATAAACAAATACTGAAAAGGAAAAAAGATGAAGTATTTTTTTAAGAGTGTTTATAAGATTTAAATTATTAACTTCTGTTGAGAGTGATTATCATCTGAGGCTGGGAGAAAACATATTAGTAGAGCACAGACTTTGTTCTGTAAGAAATCTAAGGTTTGACCACCCGAACCACATAGGACAACACCCAAGAAGTTCCAAGGATGATAGAGTGGTGCTGTGGTCTCTCTCTCTCTGCCTCTCTTTTCCTATCTACCCCTTTCTTCTCTATCAAAATTTCCCTCTCTCCAACTCCCTCTCAAGAAATAAAGAATAGAAAATCGGACAGGTGAGGTCACTCAGCAGTGCCATACATGGAGATGGCTCTAAGTTCATTTCCAGGCACTGGAGCGAGAGAGAGTAAGATACAAGACAAACAGAGAAAGATAGATTTAAGGTTGCCAAGGGAAGAGTTAGGAAAGAGGCCCATAACATGTTATGCATGTAAAAAAAAAAAAAAAGAAGTAGAAACGCAAAGCAGAAATTGACTGAGTTTGGAGTATGGCACCAAAGTAAGAAAGCAGAAGTACACTAGAGTTTGCAGTGAGTACCTCCCTAATACTTCCTCTCCACTTTTCCAAGCTTTGGGTCCATGATTGCTCAACAATTTGTTTGGCTTTGTATGTTAACTCTCTTTTCAGTCACCAGGTTCCAGGTGTCATCAGGATGCTGGCCAGACTTCCCTGGATTGAAGACCCCACCAATGTGTCCTGGAGCTCAGCTTCCCCAGAGACCCACCCTACTAGGGAAAGAGAGAGGCAGACTGGGAGTATGGACCGACCAGTCAACACCCATGTTCAGCGGGGAAGCAATTACAGAAGCCAGACCTTCTACCTTCTGCAACCCACAATGACCCTGGGTCCATGCTCCCAGAGGGATAGAGAATGGGAAAGCTATCGGGGGAGGGGGTGGGATATGGAGATTGGGCGGTGGGAATTGTGTGGGGTTGTACCCTTCCTACCCTATGGTTTTGTTAATTAATCCTTTCTTAAATAAAAAAGAAAAAAATAATAATAATTAAAAAAAAGAAAGATAGTGTATTGCACCAAAGCAAAGGACTCTAAAGAGGGAGGGGAAAGAAGGAGAGGGAGAAAACTTTGGGGACCTGGTTCATATTGAAATCATATGCATATGTAACGAATCCACTGTAAAGTATTAACCTCAATAAAAAAATAAAGAAAGTTTGTCTTTTGAGAAACTTTGAGACATACAATTGATTTCCCCCTCTCATATTAATTAGCTACTGATTTATATGTCTACATTTTGCTAGGAGTGTACATAAACACCATTCCCACCACCAAAGGACTGTGACCCATCCCTCCCGCCCACTCCCACCCCCCATAGCCTAATATATAGGCTATGTATTTGATATGCGGACTCTCTCAAAAGCCTAGACCAAGTAGATTAGAAGCTTCCAATAGCACAGCTATATACAAGATACTGGGTACTGTCCAGCAAACCATAACAAAGGGACTTTTCAAAGTTAACCCAATTAACAAATAATGTGATGATAATATTGAGTGTCTTTTTGAACCCTAAGACAGCAGGAACCTCACATCTTCACTAGAGAGCCCCTACTTCCCCCAGTCCTGGAACCCTTGGATAGGGCCCACTTTCCCGTATGCATCTCCCAATCCAAACCAAATAACATTGCATCTGCCGATCACAACCTAACCAAAGCAACGATTGCTACCTCAACATGCTTCACCTCAGAATGTATCCAGAGATTTCACTTGTGGAATGACAACCCTTCAGCTTCATTACTCGGGTGAGACCTTTCCTTTAATAGTACACTCTAATTTCATCTCAGGTAGTTCACTTTCTAACAAAGTCCCATAACCTAGATATACACCAGTTTCTGTGAGAGAGAGCTTATGTGCACACGTATCCATAAACTACTGCAAAATATATACCTGAAAGCAGGACTACACTAGAGTTTGCAGTGAGTACCTCCCTAACACTTTCTCTCCACTATTCCAAGCTTGGGATCCATGATTGCTCAACAAATTGTTTGGCTTCATATGTTAACTCTCTTTTCAATCACCAGGTTCCAGATGCCACCAGGATGCTGGCTAGGCTTCCCTGGATTGAAGACCCCACCAATGTGTCCTGGAGCTCAGCTTCCCCAGAGACACACCCTACTAGGGAAAGAGAGAGGCAGACTGGGGGTATGGACCGACCAGTCAACGCCCATGTTCAGCGGGGAAGCAATTACAGAAGCCAGACCTTCTACCTTCTGCATCCCTCAACGACCCTGGGTCCATGCTCCCAGAGGGATAGAGAATGGGAAAGCTATCAGGGGAGGGGGTGGGTTATGGGGATTGGGTGTTGGAAATTGTGTGGAGTTGTACCCCTCCTACCTTATGCTTTTGTTCACTAATCCTTTCTTAAATAAAAAATAAAAAAATTAAAAAAAAAAAAAAAGAAAGAAAGAAAGAAAGAAAGAAAAAAAGGAAAGAGGCCCAGAAGGGCTGGTGGTGGCTCACCTGGTTGAGAGCATATATTGCTATGTCAAATGACCCGGGTTTGAACCCTCAGTCTCCACCTGCAGGAGCAAAGCTTTTCGAGTGGTGAAGCAGTACTGCAGGTGCCTCTCTCCTTACCTCTTTTCCCCCTTGATTTCTGGCTGTCTCTGTTCAATAAATAAATAAATAAAGATAATAAAAAAATAAGTTACTTAAATAAAAGGAAGGAAGGAGGCCCAAAGGAGGGAGGACTGATACTTTTTTGGTGGGTGAGGTGTCTAAGAGGTGAGAAATGTACCCCTAAACATACACAGTTTTGTAAAATAATGCTCCCTCAATAAAAGATAAGCAACATCAACAAAAAGAAACTAAAATGTTGACAATAAGATCACAGCTAAACTATTTGATATCCAGTTTATGCTTCCTAAAATCATGTCCATGCAAAAAAAAAAAAATTCATTCCTTCACCATCAAATGTATTTCTATTTATCAGACCAGTTGAGACGACATTTAAGCCAGGGCATCATCTGAACTATACTAGTTCATATAAATATATTAACCACAGATAAGGGCTGGAGTAAGGATCCCAGTTCGAGCCCCAGGCTCCCCACCTGCAGGGGAGTCACTTCACAAGTGGTGAAGCAGGTCTGCAGGTGTCTATCTTTCTCTCCCCTTCTCTGTCTTCCCCTCCTCTCTCCATTTCTCTCTGTCCTATCCAACAACAATGACATCAATAACAACAACAATAAAACAACAAGGACAACAAAAGAGGAGAAATAAATTTAAAACTATATATATATATATATATATATATATATATATATATATACTACATTTTAATAGAATGGTAATTTCTGATTAGTCTTATTTAAGCAGCAGCCTCTGGTCATCTGAAGGCGAGTTCCACAAATGTCAGCTAAGGTGAAGAAAAGCAAACAGCATACACCAATTAGTCAATATAATGGTAAGTTCAAAGAGGCTTCAGTGTAAGAAGCTAATCTGAATCCCTTGCTTTCAAGATGTTAGGTGCTGCATTGCAAAAATTCTACCAAGGTCCTGGAATACTTGGATTTAAAAAGTCATAGTTGACTTTTCAAAGTTAGAATTCCAGTGAATGCTAAACCAAATCTCAAGAACAACTTGATCTGCAGAGATTTCACAAGCCAGGCAGTCAGTTATAATCAGTGGTGATGGTGGAAAAGGCCTGAAGAATATGTCAGGAGGCTTCCGGCATAATTTGACTTTGCTATTAACTTGACCTTGGCCATCACTGGGCATCTGTGGTCTTTGTTTCACTGATCTTTTATAAAAATAAAGGGTCTTCACGAGATGACACAAAGAAATTTTCAGGTCTACAAGTCTTAGCTGATTCTGCTTCCACTGACTCTTTGACCTTGTATTAATCTCTCATCTGTGCTTTTACCTAAAATTGATGTAGGTCAAATGCTTAATTATTACTATAATGAAAGTTTTCTAAGATTTAAAGGTATATTTATTTTCAACTGAATGGATTAACCTTTGGCCAATAATCAGCAGACTAAATTTTCCTAACAACAAAGTTAATAAACATTTTCTTGAATTTCTGCTATGCAATCTGGCCTACAATGAATGCATTATATTACCATGATAGAAAACACATTTTTGTCTTTTTTATAGCATATGATAATCTGAAAAAGAAAACATTATGTGATAAGTTGTAAACAGATTCTGAGTTATCTTTTTAGTCACCAAGCAGAAAAGGTACTATGGGACTCTGGAACTTAGCTGGAATCCAAAGGGGTAGAAAAAAATCCAAATATGTAATGATCATGAGCCTGTAAATTAATTTAAATATGGTTTCACTTATCTCCTGAATGCCAGCTCTTCTTGAATTTGTGGAATGGACTTAAAAGGAAGATTTTCAGAGCTGGAGTTATTAACTTTATGTGCAAGTATGAGAATAGGGGCATGTTAAAATATATGCACGCACTGAAATACATGATCCAATAAAGTAGCAAAGTGAAACAATTATTTCAAAGTGAAAACAACATATCCTTCAACATAAAAAGTGACATCTGAGGCACATCTAGGAAAGAGACAACTGCACAATATTTCAGAGGTAGACTTCTGGCAAGCAGAGGGAGGCAATAATGAGCGTAGAGCCAAAGTGAAGCTAGAACAGTCCCATTCCGCCCAGGGGGTATCTTTTCTGGGTGTCAGAAAGAAACCAGATACATGTAGTTGCAAAGATTTAACTAAATTAAATACAGTACTCAGTCCCCACATATAATTAAAAAACCATTTACACACTGTATAATTTTTGGTTATTTATATTTCCTTTATTCCCTTTAAGCTGAAGAAAGTACTGGATACTTTTGTAGTCCTTTCAGGGAATTTTGAAGAATTAATTGGGAGCGTCAAGGACTACATTTAAGCTGTCACTCAGGCTAGAAACTAAAAGGAAAAATTGAAGATGGGATCGCAGAGGAAAAATTAAGTGTGCTGTAATCTTGATCACCAAGATTTAAAGAATCCCACTAAACTAGAATCACCAACAGTGACAAATTCATGGTTCAATCTGTAAAAAAAAAAAAAAAAAAAAAATTGAGAGGCAGGGAGAGGCACTTAGGAGGAAAACACCAGGCTTCAAAACAGAGGTTGCTGATGGGCTTTCTGGTCAACTCACTGCAACAAGATTCTTCTCCCTTGGGAAGAGAAAGCCCCAGACCGCATTCAAGATAGCCTCATCACCAAATGAATCTTCTGGCCAGATCTTCACAACCACCACCACCCCACATACATATAACGGTCCATTTTCCCTGTCCTCACATTTGCTCCCTCACTGCAGTCACTACCCTATGGTGAGTCACATGTGAAGGAGTCTCAGGCCCCACTGAAAATATCAAATCGTGATGATCAAGAAAGTCCAGGAAGAGACATCCAAGCTAAAGGAAAAGTTTAAAAAAAAAAAAAAAAAAGTCAGGGGAGAAAAAAATAAACAACCTCAGAAGGAAGAGCTATACCCATTGCAGGATAAGATGATTCCACAGAAAAGTCCATTCGCACCCTTTTAAGTCTCAACTACTAAAGTCAACCTCAGTTTGTGTGAAGGTGGAAAAGTGGGGGGACGGGTGGGGGTGATGAAGGGTACAGAAGATGCTACACAGGGACTCTGATGGATCCTTAATCTCATCCTTGAGTTGTTGTCTCCCTCCATCTCAAAGGCCCTTGGAAAAGAAGAAAAAGTTGAGAAAGGAGTTAAGAGAAGTTGGGGGGAGGTGGAGCGGGTTCGTTCTGGCCTTACCCTGGCAGCTCTGGACGAGTAGGGGTCCTCAAAGAGAGCCCACATGCGGGGCTGCAGCCTCCTCCAGCGCCCAGACTTGCCGTCGGGCCCCCCCAGGCCCGCGGCGTCCTCGATGCCCAACCTTTTGGCCGCCAGGTCCTCATCGTCTCCAGGGTCGCCGCCACCGATGAGGTCGGGGGTCTCGAAGATGTCCAGGGCCTCCTCAGCGTCGCGGTGCTGCCGGTAGGTCATCCAGCAGCAGGGCTCCACGTCTGTCTCGTCGATGCCCCAGAAGGCCAGTTCCTCCTCGAAGAGCGGCCCGCACACGTCGGCGGGGCAGTGCAGCTTGCCGGTGCGGTAGTAGTTGAGCACATAGGCGAAGACGCCTGGGTGCCGGTCGAAGAAGAACTCGCGGCTGCCGCCCAGGGGGTCTCCGCCGGGGGGGCTGCAGTGGCCCGCGCCGCCTTCGAAGCAGCCGCCCAGGGAGCGCGGGGGCGGGCGCAGCGGCGGCGGCGGGGACAGCGGAGGGGGCGGTGGCTGTCGCGGGTCCCCCGCCGCCGTCAGGCAGTCACCCTGGGGCTCGGAGGCAGCGAGCAGGGCCAGGCGCGTCCCGGGCAGGGTCTTGAGGGTGCTGCGGTAGGTCTCGTGCCGGGTGCCCCCGACATTGAGGATCACCCTCTCGTTGTTCTCGATCTTGCCCATTTCTCTAGCTCAGACATGACTGCAGGGGTTGGGAGGGGAGGGGTAGGGTGGGGGGAGAGGTGAACAACAGCTCCAAGTTAGAGATTTTTGCCTTCACAGCCTCATTATGATGCACCCCCCATCTCCCAGCATCCACCCCCTATTCCCACCTCCCACCCATAACACACAAGATCCCAGACTAAGTCCCAACGTGCAAGGCTGCCTGACTGGCAAGGCGCTAATGACCTCCAAGGGGCTGGGGGCAGGGGGGGGGGGTGTCAGAACCTAGTTCTATCCACACCTCAAGTCTCACAACTTCCCCAGCTCTCCAGCCACCTAGGGACACAGCAATTCAAGGCTCCTTTGACCTTCCAAGACACCCTCTCCCCCCTGCCTCGCACCTCTCTCTCCTTTTGCTCTTGTCTCTCCATCTTTTCACCCTCCACCTGCTCCACCTCTGGCCACTTTCTCAAGCCTGACCTGCTGCTTCCCAGCCCCTAGCCCAGGAACTAGTCTTAACCTCAGGCCTCCCCTCCCCTCCTCTTTTCTGGATTCTCTCCTCCTGCTAGAGTTCCTGTCTTCCACCTCCTAGACCCTCACTCCACCTCTCCTGGCCTGGAGGCAAGTCTCTTGGATGGAGTGTTCTCTCCCATGACAACTCCAGACAGGCCCCCTCTCAGCATACCCTCAGTCTACTCTGCCTTGCTCTCTGCTCCCTGGTGCTCTGGGGGTGCCCTTTGCATGACCTGCTCTGGTCACTCTCCACTCTCCCTGTCGACCAGGCGGAAAGACTGAAAGCACAAGTGGGGGGGCAACATGTCCCCCACTGTTGCCTTTCACCAAGGAGACCTCTGACTAATTTTCCTGATTCAATCTCCTCTCCACAGGATTGTTGCTGTTAACATTACTATTACTTAGGAGAGGGAACGACCTACCAGTGTGTGTGTGTGTGTGTGTGTGTGTGTGTGTGTGTGTGTGTGTACACACACACAGAAGAGCTCAGTGCATCCCACCCCATCCCCCTTTCCCAAGAAAAACAACCGCCCTGGGAGTGGAGGGAGCGGGGGTTGCTTTCTAGGAGGGGCGAGGCCCAGGGAAAACCTGTTCAGGCACACCCCCCTGGATCCCAAGCTTGAAATCCCGGTCGAGTGCCCCCATTTCCACCAGCCATCTCTCCCTGGGAGCTTCACCTCTCCATTCCTGTTGCAGAACCCAGAGTGGGTGCTGGGGTGGAAAGGAGGCCCGCCTGCAGGGTCAACACGCCCTACCCGGGAGAGTCACCCGCCACCCCTCCCGCCCCAGGTACCTTAAGGAAACCGGGGGGAAAAAGTGGTTCAGCGGCGGTTTCCGAGCAGGCGAGGTTCTCCCGGCGGCCAGGCGGAGTCCAGACACCCAGCCGACCCGCCTGCCTCGGACGACAAACTACTTGTTGGCGTTTTCCGGGTTCAGGTGGTGGGGCGGCTGCGCGGGGAGCTGGGGTCGCGGAGAGAGCCCCCGCCGGCCGGCCGGCCGCCCGCCGCGCTCCCGCCCTCATGCCGCGAGCTGCGGGCTCGCCCCGCGCCAACCTCCGCGCCTAGAGTCCCCATCGCGCAGGGCTGGGCGGACCATAGAGCTGGGGCGGGTCCAGCCGGCGCCCCGCGACCCTGAGGGGAGCGGCTGATGCAGGGCGGGCGGGAGAAGGAGGGGGCGGGAAGCTCACCCAGTGGAAGGTGGAGGCACCCGGCTCCTCAGATTTCCACCTGCAGTTGTGGCTGCTTCCCACCCAAACAGCAGCTGCTGGAGCTGCCCCTTCGCCACTCGCCGCCAGAGCTCGGAGCTCTGGAAAGGGTGGGTGGGTCTGGGGAAGCTGTGTTGTACCAACCAGGTTCATGGCTTTTTCTTCCATGGAGCTCTATGCCCACCCTCTCTGGTGCTGCCGCCAGCCTTATTTACATCCCAGACCTTTGCTCTACCTGCTGCCCCAGCCCTCCCAACAAGTGAGACAATCTCAGACCCAAGGCATTATCATTATTATTATTATTATTATTATTATTATTATTATTACCACCTACTTAATGGCAGACAGTGCTAGAGGGAGGTCTACTTACATAGAATAAGTAACTCTTGTTTCCAGTGTCTTATATGTGATTCTGGCTTGCTCAGCTCGGTCAAATATAGGTCTCTAGTCACATCATGATTACATAAAAAAAAAAGTTTTAAAAAGTTTATTTCAGGATCATAATGTTCTAACAAGTCCAGAATCAAGCTTCTTTATCAAAAACAGAAATGAGCTTCAAAGAACAAAAATGAGCTACAGATATCCAAGAACCAAAGCAATTACCTAATTAGTCAATTTCTCCCTTTCCCAGATTGTTCTAGTACCTCCCCCTGTATTTCTTTGCTAGAGCTTTTGTAACCAAGTGCAGTAAGCTGCTGTTGACTAAGCAAAAAAAATGTACTATCCGGCGTTTCTGTGAGAGGTTAAAAGTGCACAATAAGTGTCTCTAGAGTTAGTTCCTCCCAAGAGCTGCAGGAATTGCAGCTATCCCAGGCCTTTCTCAAAGTCTTATAGATGGTGGTCTTTTCCCTGCCTCTCTTCACATCCTTCTCCTAGCCATGCTTCTCTGTGTTGAAGTAGACCCTTCAGTTACAGTAAAGTAAGGCTCACCTAAGGACTTTATGTTAACTTGATCACTTCTATATCAACCTTGCCTTCATATTCTGAGGTTCTAGAGGTTAGGACTTCAACATCTCTCTTTTGGGGGAGGTGTGAGGGTAGAAATTCAATCCAAATTAGACCTCCCTATCAAGCTATATTTCTGTATGAATGTACATGATTCCAGAATGAAAGAAAGGCCTCATTCTACATGTATAGTTTAATATATCCACTGAAAAAAAAAAAAGCACCAGGTTGTATGTAGGAGGTGTCTTTGAAAAATGGATAATGAAATTGACATAACTCAGAAAGAACAGACATTACAAATTACTAATAAGAAAGTTTCAGCTATGTACAAGACTTTAAGGTAAGAAGTTAAATATTGGGTTATCAAAAAAGTCATGGCATGTTTTTGCATAGAAACATAGATAAAATAGATCATAACTTTTCTGATAAACCAGTATAAGCAATAAATGCCAACCTGATAAAATAATAAGTAAAGTTAAAATAAAGACCTTCGAATTTTTATAAAATTCTAGGAAACTATTGCAAGAAAATATGGTATGGTGTGCATACATTTCTAGGAAATGTGACTACACTGTAAAGTAAATGGAGTAATAATAACCAAAAGACCTATGGAGTCAGTCTGTGGGAAATATAAAGTTTATTTTTATTTTTTATATTTATTTTCCCTTTTGTTGCCCTTGTTGTTTTTCATTGTTGTCGAAGTTATTGTTGTTGTTGTTGATGTCATCCTCGTTGTTGGATAGGACAGAGAGAAGTGGAGAGAGGAGGGGAAGACAGAGAGGGGGAGAGAAAGATAGACACCTGCAGACATTGTGAAGCGACTCCCCTGCAGGTGGGGAGCCAGGGTCTTGAACCGGGATCCTTGCGCTGGTCCTTGAGCTTTGTGTCACATGTGCTTAACCCTCTGCGCTACAAAGTTTATTTTTTAACACAAAAATATTGTGATTTGGGCTTTTAATTATGATCAATCACTAGGACATTTCTGTAATTAACGGTGGAAGTAAACTTCCATTTACAGAAAATTTCCAAATAAAACATATTTAATTTCAAACACATCATTTCATGTGGTCTAAATGTCTCCTCATATTACTGTTGTGGTCACTTTGATAGGGGAAATTTGTATATGGTTTTCTTTAAAATAAATTGATAAGGTCAATGAAATACTTCACTTGGATAGTGTGCCACTGTGCCATGTTCGCAATCCAGGGTCAAGACTAGCCCTTACCACACTGAAGGAAGTTAAGGTGCTTTGGTTTCTTTCACTCTCTCTGCCTTACCTTGCTATCTCTAACCAAAATAATTAATTAAATCAATAAGCATAAGTGTAGTGACAGAAACATTTGCAGTACATTTACTGATATCTTGCTATATGCAAAATTATATAACTCATCCCTACATGAAGGACAGAGTTATATTAAATGGCAACATATAAGATGATTTTGACAGATGGCAGGGATCAATGATGAAAGACATGAACTTGATGCTATTAAATTTATGATACCAGGGAGAGATAGTATAGCAATAGTTCACCAATTGACATGTCTGACCACCACCACCACCACCCCAGCAGTCAAGAATTCAGTACCTGGCATTGTCATATGACAGAGCCAAGCAGTGTTCTATCTTGCTTCTCTCTCTTGCTCAAAATAAATCTTTAAAAAAACATATTAACTTTTTTTTGCCTCCAGGGTTATTGGTGGGGCTCAGTGCCTGCACCATGAATCCACTGCTCCTGGAGACCATTTTTTTCCACTTTTTTTGCCCTTGTTGTTGTAGCCTTGTTGTGGTTTTTATTGTTGTTGATGTTGTTCATTGTTGGATGGGACAGAGAGAAACTGAGAGAGGAGGGGAAGACAGAGAGGGGAGAAAAAGATAGACACCTACAGACCTGCTTCACCGCCTGTGAAGCGACTCCACTGCAGGTGGGGAGCTAGAGGATGGAATGGGATCCTTACGCCAGTCCTTGAGCTTTGTGCCACGTGCGCTTAACCTGCTGCGCTACCGCCCGACTCCCAACATATTAATTCTGTACTATGAGAGTTTTATAGAGAAACTAAAAGGAAGGAGACAAAGTAAAGATAAAGTCTCATGGGAGAAAAAGCAAGAAAACAAACACCTAATTGACATTTTTCTTGTGATTCAGAAAGGATGAGATGTTAACTTACAAACAATATCTAGTCAATTTAAAACTAGAATCTAGGAAGATAAAAAAGATGAGCTATATCTGTCAATGGAGAATTGACAAAGCAATGAATGAAATATAGTTTCTCTTTTTCTTTCTGGTCAATGTGAGAAGATCCTAAAACACATATTCAGGATTCATTATATAAGACAGGACAGAGCAGAAACCCCTCCAGCTAACATACTCCAGTGATCCTGATTCATAGCAGCCTATCTTTCATAAAACATAAAAGTCCAAAAGAAAGCAGTTTTTTGAAAAATGGCAATAGAAAACTAAGGAGGGAAAAAAAAAAGCCCTGATATACTCTGCTGTTCTGTGTAGAGCAAGGATTTAAAGAACTGTATGGACATTACCACTTGCAGAGAATCATCTGAAATGTTTCTTCCTTCATATCCTTAAGGCAGCATCACAAAAAGCTACAGAAACCAAGCACTGCATTGCCACCACAAACAGAGCTTGATTTCATCAAGCCAGACTATGTGTCCAAATGTCACATTTGCCAACGTTTAACATTTAAAAAATTAACTTCTTTAAGATTCCAGCCCTCACAATACAAAATACACAAATTCCTTCCTTAGTGGAAAAAAAATTAAAAAGCCACAAGGACCCATCCCTCCCTAAAGTATGACCCTTTATAATGTGACTTCACAACTTCAACCAAGTCTGTTTCTCCCATCCTTGAATGTATGCTGGCTTTGGAAGTGAGACTGCACCAATTCAAGGCTTGACTTCCAATGCACAAGTGCTCAACAACAGATAAAGCAAAAAGAAGTGACATATTTGCACAGTAGGCTCCTACTCAGCTATAAGAAAAAAGTGAAGTTTTGTCTTTTGGCTCAACATTGATGGCAACAGAAAGGATCTTGCTCAGGAAAATAAGGTAGAAAGATAAGGTCAGTAACCTAATGTTCTCACTCATATGTGGGATATAAAAAAACAAAGCAGGGAGTCAGCGGTAGCACAGTGGGTTAAAGTGCACGTGGTGTGAAGCACAAGGACCTGCTTAAGGATCTCAGTTTAAACCCCTGGCTCCCCACCTGCAGGGGAGTCACTTCACAGGTGGTGAAGCAGGTCTGCAGGTGTCTATCTTTCTCTCCTCCTTTCTGTCGTCCCCTCCTGTCTCCATTTCTCTCTGTCCTATCTAACAATGGCATCAATAACAACAACAATAACTACAGCAACAAAAAAGGGCAACAGAAGGGAAAATAAATATTTTTTAAAAAATTTTTAAAAGGGGGGTTGGGTGGTGGCACAGTGGGTTAAGCGCATATGGAGCAAAGTGCAGGGACTGGCTTAAGGATCCCGGTTTGAGCCCCCGGCTCCCCACCTGCAGGGAAGTCACTTCACAGGCGGTGAAGCAGGTCTGCAGGTGTCTGTCTTTCTCTCCCCCTCTCTGTCTTCCCCTCCTCTTTCCATTTCTCTCTGTCCTATCCAACAATGAACAACATCGACAATGGCAATAATAATAACCACAATGAGGATACAACAACAAGAGCAACAAAAGGGGGGGGGAATGGCCTCCAGGAGCGGTGGATTCATGGTGCAGGCACCGAGCCCAGCAATAACCCTGGAGGAGAAAAAAAAAATTAAAAAAAGAAACAAAGCAGAGAAACTGACAAAGCCAAACAAAAAAACAAACCCTAAAATTCTAACATAGAACTGAGGTTACCAAAGGAGGTGCAGCTAAGAGCAGGAAGGTGTCCAACAGGGTGGGGTGAGGATGAGAGAGCCATTCCTGGGTGGTAGATGTGGCAAGTAGTAATTTGAAAAAAGGTGAAATTATTACACCTAAAAAACATACAATCTTGTGGATGAAAAACATTTTAATAAAGATAAAAAGTATATAGATAGAAGCCATAATTGAAATAGATCAGCAAAGCAGATAAGGACTGTTTATACCAAAAGACTTCATACCAAAAGAGAAGAATGAAAGTTATATGTCACAAATACTGTTCTGTAAAAGGCTGGACATAATCAGGTTAGTGTCCCCAGGAAATAAAAGTAAGAGTTCAAGGAATGAGGAAGCTGAAAGAGACTGACCATAAAGTGAAAGCAGATATAACCACACCACTTTAGCTTCATTATTTAAAAAGAAATCTAGAGAGGTAGGAAAAAGTCTTCTGAAAAGCCACTGCATGCAGGTTTCAAATGGAATCCAGGGAAGTAAAAATAATGTCAGAGCCAAGGAGAAATTCTAAAGATGAAATAAATGGAGACAAGCATTATTGAAATTATTCTCCAACCAGATCATGGAACTACACTTTTCAACTTATTTTTCATTTAATGTTTAAAGAAATAAAAATAGAGAATAGCACCAACTATCACAACTTTGAAGACAAAAATGAAAAATAGGGGGTCAGGCAGTAGCTCACCAGGTTAAGCGCACATAGTGTGAAGCGCAAAGACTGGAGCAAAGAACCCCATTTGAGCCCCAGGCTCCCCACCTGCAGGGGGGTGGGGTCACTTCACAAGCTGTGAAGCAGGTCTGCAGGTGTCTTCTCTCTCCTCCTCTTTGTCTTTCTCTTCTCTCTTAATTTCTCTCTGTCTTAGCCAACAACAATAGAAGCAATAAAAACAACACTAATGACAACACCAACAACAATGAGAAAAAGATGGGCACCAGGAGCAGTGGTTTTGTAGTGCCAGCAGTGGGCCCCAGCGATAACCCTGGAGGCGGAAGGAAGGGAGGGAGGAAGGGAGGAAGGAAGGGAGGGAGGGAGGGAGGGAGGGAGGAAGGAAGGAAGGAAGGAAGGAAGGAAGGAAGGAAGGAAGGAAGGAAGGAAGACAGTTAAGTACAATATGAATTAGCATGGCACAAAGCACAAGGACCAGCGAAAGGATTCCGGTTCCAGCCCCCAGCTCCCCACCTGCGGGGGGGGGGTCACCTCACAAGCAGTGAAGCAGGTCTGCAGGTGTCTATCTTTCTCTCCCCCTCTCTGTCTTCCCATCCTCTCTCTGTTTCTCTCTCCTATCCAACAATAACACCAATAACAATAACAATAATAATAACCACAACAATAAAACAAATAGGGCAACAACAGGGAAAAAAATGGCCTCCAGGAGCAGTGGATTCATGGTGCAGGCACTGAACCCCAGCAATAACCCTAGTGGCAAAAAAAAAACTGTTCACCATAACAAAGGGACTTTTCAAAGTTAACCCAATTAACAAGTAATGTGATGATAATATTAACTATCGATTGTCTTTTTGAACCCTAAGACAGCAGGAATCTCACATCTTCACTAGAGAGCCCCTACTTCCCCCAGTCCTGGAACCCTTGGATAGGGCCCACTTTCCCGTAAGCATCTCCCAATCCAAACCAAATAACATTGCATCTGCCGATCACAACCTAACCAAAGCAACGATTGCTACCTCAACATGCTTCACCACAGAATGTATCCAGAGACTTCACGTGTGGAATGACAACCCTTCAGCTTCATTACTCGGGTGAGACCTTTCCTTTAATATTACACTCTAATTTCATCTCAGGTAGTTCACTTTCTAACAAAGTCCCATAACCTAGATATACACCAGTTTCTGTGAGAGAGAGCTTATGTGCACACGTATCCATAAACTACTGCAAAATATATACCTGAAAGCAGGACTACACTAGAGTTTGCAGTGAGTACCTCCCTAACACTTCCTCTCCACTATTCCAAGCTTGGGATCCATGATTGCTCAACAAATTGTTTGGCTTCATATGTTAACTCTCTTTTCAATCACCAGGTTCCAGATGCCACCAGGATGCTGGCTAGGCTTCCCTGGATTGAAGACCCCACCAATGTGTCCTGGAGCTCAGCTTCCCCAGAGTCACACCCTACTAGGGAAAGAGAGAGGCAGACTGGGGGTATGGACCGACCAGTCAACGCCCATGTTCAGCGGGGAAGCAATTACAGAAGCCAGACCTTCTACCTTCTGCAACCCTCAACGACCCTGGGTCCATGCTCCCAGAGGGATAGAGAATGGGAAAGCTACCATGGGAGGGGGTGGGTTATGGGGATTTGGTGTTGGGAATTGTTTGGAGTTGTACCCCTCCTACCTTATGCTTTTGTTCACTAATCCTTTCTTAAATAAAAAATTTAAAAAAAAACTGTTCATATTATTGACAGGAAAAAATATAGATTAATAAGCTTTAAAATTCCAATATTCTCTGAATTTCCTTAATATTTCTTTGCTGTGATTAAACTGGGATATTTAGATAAATAAATTTAAGAGCATCTTTGGTTGATTTCATTTGATTGGTGCAATAAGTGGCAATTTGTTTATGAAATAAATGTAAACCAAAAAAAGAAAAATACTCACAAACCCTCCAGTCCCACCTACAGGATGAAAGTTTCAAGGGAAGTGGAGAACTGCTGATCTCTCTCTCTCTCTCTCCCTTCCCTTGACCCCTCTTTGTCTTATAACCTTTGTCAAAATAAAAAGAAAAAGAAAAAAATGGAAAACGGCAGAGAGGTGTAGTATGCAGGTACTGAGTGTACAGGCACTGAGCTCCAGTGATAATCAAGTGGTAGCAAACAAAAACAAAACCTAAAGTTAAAATATTTTCAGCACATATGGAAAAATTTATAGATCAATGTTCTCATTTTTAAATTATCTCTAATAATGCTTAATTAGTACCCTATTGTAATGTTAGTTATCTATATTAAAAAATATCACATACCTCTCCATCTGATTTTTTTGCCTGAAGGTAGAATCCAAGACCTCTCTGTTTATAGATCAATGTTCTCCTCATCTTTAAATTATTTATAATAATGCTTAATTAATATCTTATTGTAATGTTAGTTATCTATATTTAAAAATATCACCTACCTCTCCATCTGATTTTTTGCCTGAAGGTAGAATCCAAGACCTCTCTTCTCTTGATTTTCTTTTGTCTTCATGTGACATACAGAAATAAACCCTTGTGCTTTTTTACATACATAATACCACTTAGCAGTTTTCTAGGTCCAATTTTTATCTCATTATTTTTGAGAGAAGAAAGACACCACAGCACTGCACTATCAACCATGGAACTTCCTCAGTATCAACAGGTGCTCCCATGTGGTGTCAGGGCTTGAGCCTAAGGTCTCATGCACCAAGATGTTGTCATCTGTTTCCATAGTATAGTAGTTATCACGTTCACCTCACACAAATGGCCTACTATATGAGCTATCTTCTGATCACAAAAGACCCTTTTCATTGTTTACTTTATATATTTTTTTAAAAATTTATACTTTGTTTCAAACCAACATGTTATCTTCATGTGTCAAATTTTAATCTAGCCCATTAAACAAGAAAATACATATATACTTTTTTTTTCTCAAAGCTCATCAAGGGGTATGTTTGCTGTGATATCAAAACCCTTAGTGGTATTAAAATACTATAGTTTTAACTAGATATTTCCACAAGGAATGCACTTACATGCTTTAGATCAGCATTATCTAAGTGAAAGTATCTATGAGACACACCAACTTACACCCTTATATGATTTTTTTAAGTATTTCGCTGCCAGGGTTATCACTGGTGCTCTGTGTCTGCGTGATGGACTCCTTTTTTCCCCTTTTAGATGGAGGGTGAGAAATAGAGATGGTGAGAGAGAGAGGAAGAGAGAGAGAGAATACAACATTGCTACACTGCTTATGAATCTTCCCCTGTACAGGTACTCACATGGGTGGCAGTAGGTCATCATACTCAGGTCATCATACATCATAAAGTATGAACTCTGTCCTAATCCAGCTTTCTAGGACTATTCTCAACTGTGACACCATCTTCCCAGACAATACTTTTAGTCCACCTGCATGTTAACTACCAGGCTCAGACAAAAATTACTAAAGTCATGGGCCCCTTGGAACTTACCTAAAATAGACTTTGTAGCTTCTTCCTACATGAAGACCCCTAGTTTCATCTGCTCTATTCCTACCTTTAGGTTCCTGTTTATTAAATGATTTTTCCTGCTTTATATCTTACTGCTTTTCAGCTACCAAATTGTAGACGCCACCATCCTGACTTCCCTGAGCAAACAACCTCACCAGTGTATCCTGGAACCTCATCTTTCCCCATCAAAGTACTCTGATGTGGTGGCTACAAGTTTGAAACTGGGTCCTTAAACATAGTCAATTATGCAATCACACTCTTCCAGGTGAACTATCTCCTGACCCCTTTGTATTTGATGTCTCACTTTGATGTTTGGTTTTGCTAAAAAAAAAAATAAAATAAAAAAATAAATTAAAAAACTAGAACAGCTAATTTTCAATTCCAAGAAATTCTGATTGCTTTAAGCTCTCTAAATTCTAAAAAGTTACTTAGAAGTTTCTTTTTTAATGTATCTCTTTTCACATATTATTAGAAGCAATGAAAGGAAGTTGGCATCACTGTCACATTCTACCTTGCAATATGCCCTGCTAAATTCACAAATGTATTGTCTCCTATTTTTTACTGTAGGCAGGAATACTGTCAAACTTTCTATCACTACATATTTACTATATCTTTTTTTTCTAATTGTCAATAATACTTTATTCATTTTTTCCAAGTCTTCAGCAACAGGTTCCTCAAGGCCTTTTTCAGACCATGAATCTTTGTGACTAAGTCTTCATGAGATCCTTTAAACATTATTCTAACACTAGACCTCAAAGCTTATGGAGAATGCTCTGAATTTTCATTAAAGTGGCCTTGCACTTCCAAAAGCAAACTTCATTCTGATCATAGCTGCACTACAAACTATTCCAAAGCAATAGGGCTTAAAACAAGAGTGATATTATTATTTCTAAAGGTTCTGTGAGTCAGGTCTTGGGTAGAACAAGATACAAAGATGGCCCACCTTTGCTGTAAATACTTGAGGTCTCAAATGGAAAAGACTGAAATGGTGATCTGGAAGAATAAAAGTTGCCTGAAAATTTGCCATCTCCATAGTCTCAAGATATTTTCTATGGTAAAAATCACGTAGTTTCTCCAATATGCCAACTTCAAGAGATTTGAGTGTGTTATAATACATTGCTTCAAAATCAATAGATTCAGAGAAGTAGCTTATGAGTCAAAAGAATACTTTACCGTGTGTGGGGCCCAAGGTTTGATCCCGCTACCACATGGAACCACCATAAGTAACACCAAGGGAACTTTCCATGAAAAGTGAAACAGGACATCTCTTTCTCACTCTTAATAAAGAAAGAGAAAAACATAAATGAAAGAATGGGCTGAGGAGGTGACTTGCATGCCTAAGATTCAAGGTTCATTTCCTGGCATCACATTAAAATAAATAAAAGCACTAGATGCAGTGGAACATGGGGGAATCGTTGAGGATTCCTAATCATATGCTCCAATTCCTGTGCTCATTTCTATTTTCTGCTATGCTAAACTGATTCCTACTTTGAGACCATCTCGTTTACTCTTTCTTTTGCCTGAATTGCTATTCTCATGAATCTTTTCCTAGATTGCCCCTTATGTCACTCAAGTCTCTGCTGAGACAAATCACTGCCTGCTGACAGTCCTGATTGTCACCTCTTGAATCAGTCACCCAGAATCTAGAAATGCAAGTCACTTTTTTTTAATGAGAGGAAGGGCATGCAGTGGTGAAGTCACAAGGAAATTAAAAAGTTAAAAAGAAAATTCTCTCTTGCAGGTGGGGAGATAACTGCATACACTTATCTTTCCTTGGCACTTTTCTCCATAAAATTTTGTGATTTAATGAAGACCAAAGTTACTCCCAATCTAAGTATATTCCTCTTCTACTCTCTTTTTCCCTTGCCAGTAGGTTTGGTTAATGTGTAGTTATAAATAGAAAAAAGTTAGAATCTAGACTAAAAGAAATAAATGGGTACCAGAAAACAGAATTTTCCTAGTCCTAAAACCTCTCAACCTTCTTCTCATTGACTACGTCAATCGCCCCAAACCGCCTTTCCTTTAAGCTTTATCCTCATGCCCTGAACAACAGCAACAATGTATGGCAAATGTCTAGGAAAAGTTTATGTATTTTTCTTTATTACAATCTTTCTTAAACTCTTACTACCTTTCATCAAAACAACTGAACATCAATTACAATGGCAAGTACAGGAATTTACGTTAGGCATGGGGAGAAAGTTCTGGGTTCAACAGCTATAATAGAAGACAAAGAAAGAGAAGGAAAAGGAGAAAAAGGAGGAAGAGGAGGAGGAGAAACTATTGTGTTGTCACAGCAGATACAACAGAAATTGTTAGAAAGCATTGCTTGGATCATCTTGAATGAACTCACCCTCTAGGCAATAGGGTAGACTAGAAATTTAATTATAGTCTTATCCCACTCTTAGAAATGTGTACTCAAAATCCTTAGGGAACATCATTAAACATCAAGTTTCATCACTTCCACCAAGGTTTAGAAGCAAGCTAATTTCACATACATTTTTTTTTCCTAGTAAGGAAAATGTTTCCACAGAATCTCACTCATGGGAATCATACCAGGATATATTATACAGTGAAAGAAAGTCATACTGAAATGCCTCTGTGCCATTGCTAAACTAAAAAATCATAAGGAAGGCTGTTAACTTACACAACTCATTAAGAAAAAGTACCCAAATGCCTCATTCCTAGACTAGCTAAATGAAAGCTTTAGATCTCTTCTGGAGAATAAAATTACTTTATGGATCAAAAAAAAATGTTTCCAGTGAAAACTGAATAAAGAAAGGATGGTCACAAAGGGCAGCTGTAAATATAATTTGCCAAATTATAGGATAACATGTTCACTGTGTATATGCTGCCCCATAAGAGGTGAAACTTTCATAGAGTTGGACATTTTATTTCTAAGGGGAAAAGTAGTTTAAGTTCTTGCTCAACATATTAAAATTAGAATCTAATTTTTTTCTTTTTAAAAAAATTATTTATTTATAATATGGAAACACTGTCAAGACCATAGGATAATAGGGGTACAGTTTCCACCACCACCAGAGCTCCATATCCCATCCCCTCCCCTGACAGCTTTCCTATTCTTTTTTTTTTTTTTCCTCCAGGGTTATTGCCAGGGCTCAGTGCCTGCACCATGAATCCACTGCTCCTGGAGGCCATTTTTTTCCATTTGGTTGTTTTACTACTGTTGTTTGTTTTACTACTGTTGTTTTACAACAACAGTTGTTTTACTACTGTTGTGGCTTTCCTATTCTTTAACCCCATGGGAGTATGGACCCAGGGTCATTATGGGGTGCAGAAGGTGGAAGGTCTGGCTTCTGTAATTGTTTCCCTGCTGAACAAGGGCATTAACAGGTCAATCCATACTCCCAGTCTGTCTCTCTCTTTCCCTAGTGGGGCTGGGCTCTGAGGAAGCTGGGCTCCAGGACACATTGGTGGGGTCATCTGTCCATGGAAGTCTGGTTGGCTTCATGGTAGCATCTGGAACCTGGTGGCCGAACTTCCCAGTTTTGAAGCAGCCTCCTTGGAGAGCTCAGGCCATTAGTTGTCTCTGAGTTGCCATGTTGGCTCTGCCTCCAGAATCATATTTTTAATATGTAATCTGTCTGGAAATTTTTCTAGTTATTCACACATTCATGTTATGTAGCAACTATTTCTTTAGATTTCAATTTGTTATTTTAATATTATAAGAAACCCTATCTAGAATGCTTCACACTATCTGCCTTAGCAAATGGTATGTAAACAATGTAATTTATATTGAGATTTGAGAAAAGTACTCAATTGTTGCTTTAGTACTTTATGTCAATCTGATGGTTAGCTTATTAAATATATATTAAAGGGGCCAGGGTACAACTAGCCCAAAAGTGTGCACATCTTACAAAGCACACAATTCCAGGCTTGAGCCCTGAAGTGTCTCTCCCTCACTTTCTTTTATGTTATTTTAACTTTATTAGTGACTTAATAATGATTTACAAAATTACAAAATAACAGGAGTATAATTCTGCACTGTTCCCACCGCAAGTTCTGCATGCCCATTTCCTCCATTGGAAGGTACAGTAGTTCTTCCCAGGCAGATATGGGTTAATATATATCTATAACTGTCTATATTTTTATATATTTGCCTATTTTTTCCCATAGACTCATCTTCTCTTCCTCTTCAAGTCACACCTACACCTATTACTACTTCTAAATGTCCTTCCTTCTTTCCTCTTTTCTCTCCAGGTCCTGATGGAGTTGGAGTTCAGACCCCTCTGGTTATCTTCCACTTATCACTTATCCCCTGCTGAAATTATGGGAAAAAGTTATTTTGGGGATGCAAAATGTAGGAGTTCTGGCTTCTGTAATTGCTTCTCCACTGGACCTGGGTATTAGTAAGTCAATCCATACCCTTAGCCTGTTTCTATCTTTTCCTCATAAGGTAGGGCTCTAGAGAGGTGAGATTCTGGTATACAGTGGTGAAGTTGTCTGCCAGGGAAGTCATTGACTATGTCATCATGATAGCATCTGCCACTAGGTGGCTGAAAGGTGATAAGATATAAAACAGGACAAAATGATTAATGAACAAGGAACCAAAAGATAGGAATAGGTAGTAATAAAGCAGATGACAATAGGGATCTTAGGGTGGAAAGAGGTGAAAAAGTCTACTTTAGGTATGTTACTAGGGGCTTATGACTTTCATTGCTTGAGTTTGATAGCTAACACAGACTTGAACAAAAATATTGTCTGAGAAGATAGTGTCAGAGTTGGGAATAGGACTAGAAAGTTGGACTAAGGCAGAGAGTAGCTCCCAAACTCGAAGAAAATCTATAAATAAAATTAACTGTTCATCCCATAGGTCTAACCCAGGGCCTATACGTATTTATATTTAGCACAGGAGCCTGTGGAACCTCTAAGTCAGTACCTGTCAGTCTGAGTTCACAGTTCATGGTCACAGCTGGGAACATTCTAGGCTGCATTCATTTCCAGACCAGTCTTTCTCCTATAGCAGAGTAGGATGACTCAGCCTCCCTTCTGAGAGTGAGGCAGTCCCTACTATTGCTACTTTATAGGGAGCACAAGTTTATGGAGTGATCCATGACATTCCTAACAGAAATTACCAGTTATGGTAGAGAGAGGGATCTATTAGAGGTCTAAGCCCATCATATCTGTGTGGGAATTTAAGGATTCCCTAACTACAGCCCTAGATGATTTCTCCTTCTCTTTCTGTCTCTATCTCTCTATCCAAAATAAAAAGAATAACACACACACACATGCACAGCTCAGTAACAGTGGATTAAATATATATATATATATATATATATATATATATGTGTGTATATACAGCTACATTTATATGTATATAGGCATTAGCTATACATATATATATATATTTGGATGTTGTTAATTAATTAAAAATAAATTGTAAATTAGTTGCATTTAATCTCTGAATTTCTTGCTCATGGAGGGTATATGTGCTACCTACACCTTCTGCCATTTACTACTTAAGAGCAAAGTGAAAATTGACATGTTATTAGACGGCTAAGTGAGAATACCTGAAAATATTTCAGAATGTGTTGTTATTTAACTTAAAAAAGAGATTAGGAGTTGGGGGCTGCTTGTGGCACATAAAAGGATTCACAGCGGGAGCTGGGAACTGGTTTAAACAATACAAGGTTTATTAGGGTGAAACCGGTAAAAGACAAATTAAGCACTTATCATCAAGGATTAAGAATATACTAGGTCCATAAAGTCTGAGTATAGTTATCAAAAGTTTAGTCCCATAAGATAAACAATTATCAGCTTTGATAAAGGTTGCTCATGGTTGTAGAGGGGTCTAAAAGTTTACTGGATAGCAGAGTCACAAGTGTTCAGTTCCCAGGAGAAGTAGCAATGCCGGAACCTAGCCCACCTCCGCCCCCAGATGCTTCCAACCAGGAGAAGCAGCAACAGCCAAAAGAGAGCAAGTTCCGGTTGGCTGTACTTTTTTTGCACAGCCTGGATCCACCCACAATCCCTCACGTGCCTGCGCAAACCATTGCATACTGTTGCCAAGGCTGAAGTCAGCACTGGCATATTATGTCACCACAAGAATGTTCCACAAAATGCTTACATTATTACAGAAGAGCTTCTGATGAGGAAAAAATAGGGGTGAAAACAAAAGGATTAAGAGGGACAGGCAGTGGCACACCTAATTGAGCACACCTATTACCTTGTGCAAGGATCCCTGGGAGAAGTTTCACAAGCAGTGAAACAGTATTGCAGGTGTCTCTTTTTCTCCTTATATATCTACCCTTCCATCTCAATTTCTCTCTGTCTCTACCCAAAATTAACAAATAAATAAAATAAAAAGAAACAAGGTTGCTATTTCAGGGGGCGAGCAGTGTTGCACAAAGTACAAAGCCCAAGAACCAGCATAAGGATCCGGTTCTAATCTCTTCCCCCTAGCTCCCCACTTGCTTGGGAAGGGGGGGTCATTTCATGAGCAGTGAACCAGGTCTGCAAGGGGAACACCTCACTAGTGGTGAAGTAGATCTGTAGGTGTTTATCTTTCTCTCTCCCTCTCTGTCTCACCACCCCTCTCATCTTCTCTCTGCCCTATCAAATAAAATAGAAAGAAAATAAAAGGAAAAAATGGTCACTGGAGCAGTGGATGCTAGTGCTGACACTGAGCCCCAACAATAACAAGACCCATTCTTTTAGACTATCTGAATCATCCCAAAAGGGTTAAAAAAAAAAGCTGAAAATGTGTTTAATGTGTTTGTTAAAGGATGAATGATGATAATTAATCATTGAAAAATTCAGGTAAATATATAAACTACCAGAAGAAGCATGGAGTATTTCTCTGGTGGCAGTAAAAATAAATATTTAAAAAAACAACTTAAATAACTTTTTGCTCACTTTTGTAGCAAAAAGACAACCAAAGACCAAGTAGAGAAAAATGTTGATGTATTACAAAAAGAAAACTAAATGCTACTGTTTTGTATTTGATTCTCCTGCAAGGTAAGTGACTATTAAAATAGCAGAGTGAACATAGTCAAAAAAGGAAATCAAAGTCTCCAACATAAGATATTTAAGTAAATTTAGCAAAATATCAAAAATGGAAACCCTTCTTTTCTTTCCTCTTTCTCTCTTTCTCTCTTCTTTCCCCCCCCAACAACTTCACACACACACACACACACACACACACACACACACAAATCTGGAGCTGGAACTTTGAACAAGATCTTACCACTCTTGGGCTGCTTTAGAGATATCAAAAGAAATTAAAGGGAGAGAAAGAGAGAAAGAGAGAGAGACATAGACACATGGCAACAGGACTTTCCCTAGTGTCATGACACCTATGTGGTGTTGGGATTTGGTCCTGGCCCATGTGTATGACAAGGTACATGCCCTACCCAGTGAACTCTCTCTCCAGACAAGACCCATTCTATTAGACTATCTGAATCATCCCAAAAGGGTTAAAAAAAAAAAAAGCTGAAAATGTGTTTAATGCGTTTGTTAAAGGATGAATGATGATAATTAATCATTGAAAATTTCAGGTAAATATATAAACTACCAGAAGAAGCATGGAGTATTTCTCTGGTGTTCAAAAGGGCAGAGAACAAAGTAAGAAATTATGAAGACTGAATTATCTAAAAACACTTCTTAAATAGGTCATAAAGATATAATTTATTAGCCTCATGAAATAAAGCTGTGATTATCAACATATAGTAAGTTACCTAATAAAAATTAATTTAATACTATCACTTTTTCCTTCTCTCCTTACCCTCTATTCCCCAATCACAAAAGATCTACTTTTATGTAAAAGCCTGATATATAATAGAAACTTAATACCCATTTATTTAATGAGTAATTCAAACTCTCAGTTTTCAGTTTCTCTAATGTGATATTTTTCAACATATTTTCACAAACAGATTTTCTGCTCTTGTTCTCTCTGCCTATAAACTTCTCATCTTCTTAATTGCCAGCCCCTTAAAACCTAATCTTTAGGGTAGGAGAGAAAGCATCATGATTATACAAATGGACTCTCATGCTTGAGGCTCTGAAGTCTCAGGTTTCAATCCCCAGCACCACCATAACCCAGAGCTAGGCAGTGGTCTAGTGAAAGGAAGAATGAAGCAAAGAAAAAAAAAAATGGGGGATGGAAGCTTTAACCTAAACCAAGGTACTCTTCATGCCTCAGAAGTAAACTTATTTCATCATGTCATTTTCCTTTGACACCTCCTCCATACAGAAATTCCAATATTGCACAGATCTATCTTCCTGTTATATCCTTAGCCTTTCTCTTATAGCACTTAACATCGTTATCACTGAGTAAGGTTGTGTTGATAATTATTTGTCTAATATTGGTCTTTCTCATTAGACTATAACTTGTATCAGAAGGAAAAGCATATTGTTCATTTCTGTACACCAAGCACCCAGACCAGAGAAATCTACTGGTCATAAATTCTTTATGGGAAAATTCATTTGTGTAAGCAATGTCTCTTATGAAAGTCTCTATGAAAATATAAAGAAAGATGATTTGGTCATGGTTCAGCTAAATTGAATAGCCACCTTGGATTAAAGAACTATATCCAAGGGCAGAAATTAAAAAGAGCATGGAGACAATATATATTATGTGCCCAGTATCACATCACCTGATGAAACAACAATTCATTTCTGTTAGCCTGAGTAAGAATAACCTTTGTATGTACCAAAAAGTTAACTTCAGGCCCCATTTCCTCCTGTTTGGTACTGATCAGAAAGTTTGAGGTTATCTGTAGTCTCCCTATGGGAACCTTTCCAAGAATTATGTGGAGTTCTACAGTCTCTTAACTCTATTAGCACAAGGACACTCTTTATGCTATTGACCTTAGTAAAAATTATTTTGTTCTTCATGATAGCATTCCTAATTTTGAGGGCCATATCAACAGCACAGAATAGACTTAAATATAAAATAAGCTGTTTTATTGTAGGGAGAGGAAGAAAAAAAGACTTCCATTACAATTTTTTAAACAAACAATTTCATTTAAAATAAAAAGAAGGTAAATGAGTTTGCATATATGCACACTCTTAAGTTTCCACTGTTATGTCATACTATACATTAATATGATGCATTTATCACAACTGATGAACCAATGGTAGTCACTATGATCAACTTAAATACATATCTATTCATCAGTTTTTAGTTGTTAATCCAATATCTCTTTGGAAATTATTACAAAGTTCCATTCATGACACTCTACTACATATAGTTGTCATGTGTGCAACAGTTCTTCCTAACTGATGTTTTCAAGGCTTTCCATAATTTTTTGACCTTGCCAGTTTTTGAGAAGCACTGATCAGAAATTTAGTAACATATTCCTCAGATGGAATTTTTTAAGAGACAGGGAGACGAAGGCACAGAGAGTATGTATGTGAGATCACAGCACTGATGCTTCTTCAATCTATCTGGGGATGGGTTCAAAGTTGGGTCACCCACATGGCAAGGTAATACACTATCCCAGGCAGGTATTTCACTGGCATTGCAGATGGATTTTTTTTTATTTTTATTTATAAAATAGAAATATTGACAAAACCATAGGATAAGAGAGGTACAATTCCACACAATTCCTACCACCAAAACTTTGTATCCAATCCCCTCCCCTGATAGCTCTCCCTCTGATGAGGTAGCCTGGTTGTGACCAAAGAGGCCACTATTAATTGAACTATTCTCTGCCCTTTTCCAGATTTTGTAGTCCCTTCTTTATCTGAAGAGGTTAGATTTTCTTCCAGATGTTAAAACATGGAGTTTCTTGTATCCAAAGTGGTCTATATGTCTAGCCTTAAGTTGAGGAAGAAAAACATGTAGAATTTTAGTGGAGTCTAGTTATCCTTGAGGTTTACTATATGCACTTGTTTGATGATTCTAGTAATGGTTCTCATAGGGAAAATAATTGTCCTTTAGTTCATATATATATATTTTCCAGTTTATCTCTTGATTAATTCTATACTATTTTTTTTCTAAAGATCATCAAGGGGTGACAGTAATGTTGATGCTATCAGAAGACATTAGAAGATATATCTCACATTGTTTTGTGAAGTTAATTGAGAAGATAAAGTGACTGAAGAAGGTGAGGTAGGGGGTAGGGGAAGAGGATGTCTAGGCCAAAGTAATAAATATTTGATTAGGAAGCACTACAAAGACACTTGTTTTAATTAGGTGCCATAAAGTACTTAATCAAATAGTTTCTACTTAGACCTAGATACCTTCCTCACTTACTTCCTATTTTTACTTCCCTCAATCACTCTACAGCTAACTTTGTCAGACAAGGTAAAGACTAAAAAAGCTGGATAAGGGCAAGAGACTGGCATACTTTAATGATGGCTTTTTTGGCCACTACCAGGTCACCCCATAATCCAGAGACCTAGTAAGGGAATCCTGGGGTTTCCATAGACATGATGGGCCTAGACCTGTAACAAATCCCTGTCTCTACTGTCACTGGTCATCTCCATCAGGAACAACATAGTGGACCCTCTTGTGGGCCTCTATAGGGTCTCGCCCTGAATGTGGGTCAACATTGGTAAGGACTGCCCCATTCTCCAAAGGAAGGTTGGATCAAAGTACTCTGTCACTCAAAGAAGATGGGTCCTGCAATGAGTACAGCCTAGACTGTTCCTAGCTATAACTACAGAATGTGAGCTCAGACCTACAGGGATGCAGAGGTTACAGAAGTTCCTGTGCTGAATATTGGCTTCAGATCAAATCGTGGTAGTTTACAGTTAACAATATTTATATACTTTTCTGATATTTGGGAGCTATTATCTTCCCTAATCCAGCTTTCTAGTCCTATTCCCAATTCTGACACCATCTCCCCAGAAAATACATTTAGCCCACCTGCATGCTAGCTGTCAGGCTCAGGCAAAAATTAGTAAAGTCATGGGCCCTTTGGAATATACCTAAAATAGACTTACTAGCTTTATCTAAAATGGAGATCCTAAATCTTATCAGCTATAGTCTTACCTTTAGATGCCTAATTAGTAAATAATTTGTTCTGCTTTATATCTTAATGCTTTTTCAGACACCAAATTGCTGATGCTACCATGTCGCCAACCTGACTACACTAGATGGAAGACCTCACCTATGTGACCCAGAACCCCACCTCCCCAGAGCCCTGCCTCACTAGGGAAAAATAGAAACAGGCTGGAAGTATGAATCAATGTGCCAATGCCCTTTCCAGCAGAGATGCAATTCCAGAAGCCAGACCTTCCACCTTCTGCACCTCTGGTAGTCCATGTTCCCAGAAAAAAATAGATAGATAGATAGATAGATAGATAGATAGATAGATAGATAGATAGATAGATAGATAGATATAGATAGATATGGAACTCTGGTGGTGGGAACTGTGTTGAATTATACCCTTCTTATCCCATGGTCTTGTCAATCACTACTAAATCAATAACAAAAAAAGAAAATGTTTGATGGCTTTAGGCCATTCAACTAGATTGCAGAACTTATTATGTCTAAGTCTAAACAGAGGAGTATTAAGCACTTTTACTTTAAGGTATATAGTTGTCTCTAATTTATGGATATGTGCATACATGTATCTAGTCCCCTAGACTCTAGCCTATAGCTAGAATCTGTTATCTTTGTTGGAGAGTGAGTCATTTGAAATGGAACTGGGTCATCCTATGTGTCAGGGAAGGTCTCACCAGATTATTGAAGTTGGAAAGTTAACATTTTAGGATCTCTGGATAGAATCTGAAGCAAAATGAGAATGGCAACATAACCTAGAATGGTGACATTGGTTGTGTTGATTTAGTTGAGGTCAGTAGAGGCAGTCTAACAGGAGAAGTATCAAGAAACACAGGCAAATTCCAGGACCGGAACAAATAAAGATTTTAAAGATAGTGGGGAGGGTTCCTTATGGTCTTTGAGTTTAAAAAGGCAATAGGGAATTATTATTAATAACTAAGTTAGTTAGGCCTTTTATTCTTTGAACAATCCCATGATTATAATTTACTATATTTGTCCTCACCATGCTTTATGTTATTTAATGATGCCAACTAATAATAATATCTTAGATATCGACAGGAGCAAATGATTCTGATCTATCTGGTCTAAGGTTGTAAGTATCTTGTAATTTAGAAAAAAAGATTTCTTTTTAGAAATGTTTTAACAATTTAAGCCAAGTGTAAGAGTTCCATCAGTTTACGAATTTGAAACATTAAATGTTTAGAATAAAATAATAAATACTAAAATCTAGGCAGTTAAAGAACTTGAAATAGTCAATCTATTTTTCTCCTGACATATTAATAGTGGAATATAAGATTATGAGTTAATAGGAGTATAGTTTCATACTGCTCCCTCTTGGTTCCACTTTAAGTGGAATTAGTTTCCTTTTTCTTTTCTTCCAAATAGCTAATTGCTAATATATAGGAATTTAACTGAATTTATGTGTCAGTTTTGTGCCCTGCAACTTTGTTGAATTAACATTAGTTTTCTTATTTTTTGTCAGACTGGAGTTTTTTGTATGTATAAGAGCATGTCATTTGCAAATGGAAATTTTACTTCTTCCTTTCTGATGTGCATATATTTTATTCATTATTCATCTAATTGCTCTGGCTAGAACTCCAGATACTATGCTGAGTAGGTGTAGTAAGAGCAGAAACCCTGTCTTGTTCCTGAATTAACTGGAAAACCTTTAGGCTTTTCTCCACTGAATATAATATTATCAGTGATTTTTACATTTATATTCTATCATTTTAAAATATGTTTCTCTCTCTTTTCTTTAAGATTTTATTTATTTATTTATGAGAAAGATAGGAGAGAGAGAAAGAACCAGACATTGCTCTGGTACATGTGTTGCCAGGGATTGAACTCAGGACCTCATGCTTGAGAATCTAGTACCTTAGCCACTGTGCCACTTCCTGGACTGTGGGACTATGTGAAAGCTTGGAAGAGCTTAGGGGAGCTCTCCCATCCTTGGATGGAGGTCTGGAAAGACACCCCACTTGTTAGCCTCTCTCCTTATAGAGATGAACCAAGAAGAAAAGTCTTCCATGACTCAAGTTTCCCTTGTTAGTCTCTCAAGCTCACAGAAAACCTACAAGCCTCTCACACTTAGCTCTCCCTGCTAGCAGGCCAAATGGCTGCTGCTTGAGGGTCAAAGTTCACTATAGTCATTCAAAGTCACACATTCGCTATAACTTCACCTTTTGATCATGTAGGAGAACACATTCTATCATACACCCCTGCCAATACCCCAGCATCGACCCCATATTCTATTTCCTTGTGCCCTTTGACATCTGTGATTTACATCAAGTTTTTTTTTTCTCCTTCTCTACCTCACCTTACTGGTTAACTCCTATGCTTTTCTCAAATACCTTTGGATAATTAACTTGCCTGCATCATGGAAACTAATTGTCTTGACCTTTATGTAGCTCGTCAATTCTTTTCATACCAACCCGCTACCATAGGGGCAAGCTGACCTTTAAGAAACCTGTAATTTCTGACATATGTGAAAAATGTTCTTTGTTTAACTCAGTATAAAATCCTGTACCCATCTCCAAATAAATGGACGTTCGTACCAGAATATCTCCCCATGCCTCTATTTCACGCAGTCACTAGAACTGGTGAGGGAGGGTCGGAGGCTTGCCACATCTCCCCCCACCCCCCGTTGGAGCCACTTCAAGTGAGCACTGGCACTGGACCATCATGTTTCTCTTATACCCTCTTTGTTAAGCTCTATTGTTGTGAATGGTGTTTAATTTTAAAAGATCTTTATGCATCTTTTGTAATGTTATATGCTTTTTACCCTTCATCTTATTAATGTAATGAATTACTCTCACTGTATTCTGAGCTACTCTTTTAGCTCAGAAATAAATTTCAAAATGGAGTATATGACTTTTTTAATGTTTACTGAACTTAGATTACCAGAATTTTGTTTAGAATTTTTGCATCTTTATTCATCAGAAATAATGGCTTATAGTTTTGTTTTCTTGTAGTGTCCTTATCTGATTTTGGAATCAAGGTAATTTCAAAGACAAATAGAACTAAGAGGAGAGATTAACCATGAATCTAAAGGAAGAATTACATAATCCTGTATTTTAATATCACCTTAATCAGTGAAAATAATAATTAATAAAAGTTAATAAGTATAAGCTAAGTATAAAATTCACTAAAAGATTAAACTAAGGGGGAGTCGGGTTGTAGTACAGCGGGTTAAGCGCAGGTGGCGCAAAGCACAAGGACCGGCATAAGGATGCCTGTTCGAACCCCGGCTCCCCACCTGCAGGGGAGTCGCTTCACAGGTGGTGAAGCAGGTCTGCAGGTGTCTATCTTTCTCTCCTCCTCTCTGTCTTCCCCTCCTCTCTCCATTTCTCTCTGTCCTATCCAAAAACAACAATAATAACTACAACAATAAAACAACAAGGGCAACAAAAGGGAATAAATAAATATTAAAAAAAGAAAGAAAATTAAAAATAAATAAATAAATAAAAGATTAAACTAAGGGTTCTATAAACTATAGTTTATATTTCAAAGTAAAAATAATAAATGGACATGCAAATAATAAATGACATGTACAGTACAACTAAAAATAAATAGCATAACTAAAGGAAACACATGACACAGTAAGAACATGACTAACAGAAGAAAAATAAATTACAAAGAATATTCATAGGCTTAATACATACATATTTTAATTTAATTTGTGCATTGAAAATAATTCATGCATTGCAAATAAAATGAAAATGTGGATCATTTCAGTAATGGCATTTGAGCAAATGGATTTACACATTTAGGAGCATGAGTTCCTAAATTCAGTTAAGAGAAAAACTCAATAGAAGTAGTGGTTAATCAATTGTATGTCTCAAAATTTCTCAAAAGACAAACTGAATCTTTTTAGTATATAGGCTATGTATTTGATATGCGGACTCTCTCAAAAGCCTAGACCAAGTAGATTAGAAGCATCCAATAGCACAGCTATATACAAGATACTGGATACTGTACAGCAAACCATAACAAAGGGACTTTTCAAAGTTAACCCAATTAACAAATAATGTGATGATAATATTAACTATTGATTGTCTTTTTGAACCCTAAGACAGCAGGAACCTCACATCTCCACTATAGAGCCCCTACTTCCCCCAGTCCTGGAACCCTTGGATAGGGCCCACTTTCCCGTATGCATCTCCCAATCCAAACCAAATAATATTGCATCTGCCGATCACAACCTAACCAACGCAACGATTGCCACCTCAACATGCTTCACCTCAGACTGTATCCAGAGACTTCACGTGTGGAATGACAACCCTTCAGCTTCATTACTCGGGTGAGACCTTTCCTTTTATAGTACACTCTAATTTCATCTCAGGTAGTTCACTTTCTAACAAAGTCCCATAACCTAGATATACACCAGTTTCTGTGAGAGAGAGCTTATGTGCACACGTATCCATAAACTACTGCAAAATATATACCTGAAAGCAGAAGTACACTAGAGTTTGCAGTGAGTACCTCCCTAACACTTCCTCTCCACTATTCCAAGCTTGGGATCCATGATTGCTCAACAAATTGTTTGGCTTCATATGTTAACTCTCTTTTCAATCACCAGGTTCCAGATGCCACCAGGATGCTGGCCAGGCTTCCCTGGATTGAAGACCCCACCAATGTGTCCTGGAGCTCAGTTTCCCCAGAGACACACCTTACTAGGGAAAGAGAGAGGCAGACTGGGAGTATGGACTGACCAGTCAACGCCCATGTTCAGCGGGGAAGCAATTACAGAAGCCAGACCTTCTACCTTCTGCAACCCTCAACAACCCTGGGTCCATGCTCCCAGAGGGCTAGAGAATGGGAAAGCTATCAGGGGAGGTGGTGGGTTATGGGGATTGGGTGTTGGGAATTGTGTGGAGTTGTACCCCTCCTACCTTATGTTTTTGTTCATTAATCCTTTCTTAAATAAAAAATTTAAAAAAAAGAAGTAGTGGTTAGAAGATAAGCAGGCAAATCCAAAATAATAATTTCAAATACCTATGTAAATTATAACTATCCCTGTATTAAAAGGAGTTCATGTTGATTAACTATAAATACAGTGCAAATTAAAGGGAATTATTTTTCACAAGTTTGACAAGAATTTCAATGATAATATCAAGTGTTGGCAAGTATACAAGGACTTCTATATGTTCTTAGTGAGAATATAAGTTGAAGCGGTTGCATTAGAAAAGAAGCTGACAGTCTATCAAAATTACAGTGGACACCTCCATTGATTCAGCAGTTCTATTTCTCAGAAACAATTTTAGCAGACTATCCACAGATGAGTACCACCAAAAAAAATGAACATTTTAGAATGGCCTTTCTGTTGTGGCAGTGAAAACTGAAAACCTAGCAACAAATTATTTTATAGTACAATCTATTACATAGCTATTTAAATGAATATGTTACTATCATGTAGTTGTACAAACTCTAACCCCAATTATTTATCAACTGAAGTTTAGGAAGGGAACTGCACACTGTCATATTAAATGATATTTGTAAAAGACAAAGAAGCAAAAAATGAAGACCAAAGTATCACTTTCTTTCTAATAGAAGTCCCAGAAAAAATAAGTAAGGAAATGCAAAGATAAGAATTAAAACATATAAATCACAAATTTCTGTAACAAAACGGTAAATATCCACAGTGAAGACGTCTAGTATAGAAGCTAGGAAAAAATTTTAAAAAGGGACCATATGGTGGTGCACATAGTTGAGTGCACACATAACACTGCACAAAGATCGAGGGTCAAGTCCATGGTCCCCACCTGCAAGGGGAAAGTTTCACAAGTGGTGAAACAAGGCAGTAGGTCTCTCTTTCTCCCTTTCCATCTCCCTCTTCCTTCTCAATTTCTCTCTGTCTCTATCTGAAATACATAAATGTTTCTATTTTTTAAAAGAAAAGCATGCATACATAATATAAAATCATTTCAAGACATAGGACACAAAGAGAAACTATAAACCTTTCTAGAAAGAAAACAGTAATAGAACTACTGTTCTTCCAAAGCAAATTAAAATTATAATTATTTACATTCCAGAATTTACCATCAATAATTTCTTTTATTTCACCATTCATTGCCTCATTCAGGTCAAGCTACTGCCATGTCATCATTAATAAGTCATGAAATTAGTTTGTCTGTACATAATTAGATCACTTTTTCATTGGCAGGGGAAATAGGCTCTACAATTCAATATACGACATTTGAAGAAGGAAGCATTTCTTCAGAAAGCTTCCTAGATGAAAAGAGCTTTTAAATTTCAAAATAACAGAATCATTTCAACAGCAGAGAAAAAGAGCTTCACAAATTACAAGTCTAATCTTTACTTCTGAATCATTTTTAGAAATGTCTCATGAGGAAGAACTTGCTCTAGTGGGGAAAAGATGGAGTATTTACTTGTTTATATTGAGAAAAAAATAAATAAAAATAACCACGCTGGCATTTCATACCATGCTAGAAATAGAACCCAGGACCTCATACAAGCAAGGCATGTACTTTACCACTGAGCCACCTCCCAGGGCTCTGTAATTGTTCAGAAAGGTAAACAGGATTTATGAATATGAATAGACAACCAAAAAAATACAGTATTTGAAGACTTAAAAATTAATTTCTTATTAACTATTAATTTTCAGAGGATCTCTACATTATTTGGTAATTTTTTGTTATGTACTGTGATGAAGTTGAAGAGACAAGTATCGTAGAAACAAAATAAAACAAAAGCAAACTCCTGTTTTAACATCAAAATGGAAAAACTTTATGATCCAGCATTACCACTCCTAGGCATTTACCCAAAGGATATAAAAACACTAATTCATGGAGACATATGTACCCCTATGATGATAGCTACACTATTCACAATAATCTAAGAGTAGAAACAACCTACATGCCCATCAACTGATGACTGAATAAAGAAGTTATGAGGTATATATTCCATGGAATACTACTCTGCAATTAAAAAAAATTATCTTGTGTCTTTTTGGTCAAAAAGGAATGGAAATGGAAGTGATTTTGCTTAGCAAAATAAGTAAAGAAGTAAAAGACAACTACCAGATGATTTCACTCATATATTGAAAAGAAGCAGAGGCAAATAAGCTTTCTCTAAGACTTTGTGATAATCATTGTGGTTATTATTGAAAGGTGAGGAACATAGAACCTTGATGGTGGGTGGGGTGTGGAACTATACCCTGTAATCTTACAACTATGTAAACTACTATTAATCACAAATTTTTAAAAATTGTTTATAAAAAAATCCTATTTTATAGTCTCCATTAGTTGTCATACCTGCCAGAAAATATCTATGCCAGTCAGCTACTCATTATTTTCATTAACTACATGGCACATTTAGGGAATGGTAAAATATACTAAGGATTATGATAAATAAACTTAAACTAACGGTTAATGCCTTAAAATAAAATCTGGAATTATGAGAGTTCCTTATACAAGCTAAAAATTTCTTCACATATAATAATCCTTATAAATTCCTTAAAATGGGCAGGATACAGTACTTCCTGTGATTAAGTTACTTGTACATATCCAAGGATAGAAAATATCTGAGGGAAATCTTCATTCCTATTTTTTTGTATTTTGGACACCTCCAGGGTTTCAGTACTCCAGGATTATTTTTTTCAGAAAAAGACAGAAAAAAGAGAGGGAAAAGATCCACAGCACCAAATATCCCTTCAATATGGTAGGAGCAAAACATATACTATCCAAGTGAGCTATTTTCAGGCCTTCATTCCCATTTCATTTTTTAAAGATTTTCTTTATTATTTATTAATTAATTTTATTGAATAGAGACAGAAAGAAACTGGAGGGAAAATAGAGATGGAGAGAGAAAAATGACATCTGTAGTTCTCCTTCACAGTTTGTGAAACTTTTGCCCAATATGTGGGGAACAAGGGCTTGAACCTGGGTCCTTGGACAGTGTAACAAGTGTTCTCAACCTAGTGATCCACCACCCAACATCACCTATTTTCCTTAATTATTGAAAGTCTAAACATCCTCTACTACCTCCTCTCTTTTCCAAGGCACACATGTCAGACTTCTCTCCCTAGTCTCTGCTGAACAACTCAGCCTCAAATACCTTATCCACTGCTATGTGAGACTCTTTTTTGTTAATAATAAGCAGCTACAGATTTGAAATTGTTCTTTCAGAACTCCTCTGCTTCTCCTTACCTTAGAGATAATTTACAACTTTTTCTAACACAGATGAAAGTGGAAAGTCAGTTTTCTAAGAGACCAGAGGACTAGCCTAAAGTAATTCTGCATAATGTAATTTTTCTCTGACATTTGGTATTTTATCATTAACATATACATAAACCTCTTTTCCTGCTTTAAAATATCTCTGAGTTGGCATTAATCTACAATGTATGAAACTGTTTACCATGCATAGAAATTGATGCTACAGGAAGATAGGTCTTGATTAATTATGGCATTCAGTCCTCCCATAAGCTCATCTACTGGAAGCTATTCTTTCTAATGCAAAGGAAAGTGTGTATACTAAAAGATAATGGAAGTGACATTCTCCTGTTTTACTAATTCTCATGCCAGATCTGCACTCTTCCCTCTGTTTATAAAGCCCATCCTCACTAAAGCTCTCTCCTTTTGTCTGTATCTTATATTATCAGTCATTTCAATTCATTCATCCTCTACTTTCTGATCTGACTCACAGTCTTTTTCTGTCATATCTCTGAAACAATTGTACCCGATTTTTAGTATTCATGAAGACAAAATAGTACATCCTAATCTCCAGATTCCCTAGACTTCTTTCAACTTGACCATTTGGGGGCAGAGCCAACATGCCAACTTGGAGGCAGCTGCTGGTGTGAGCTCCAACAAGCAGCGACCTGTGTGTGACCTAGGATTCTTTGGATAGGGTAGGATACTGGGCCGTCAGCAGGAGGGTGAATAAGGGGTCCTAAGTGTGACACCAAGGAGGGGTCCTATAGCTCACTCTTGGGTTAGAAAACGGGGGAAAAAGAAAGGAAATCTTTTGATTATTTCTGAAGCTCACCCCTCCTCCCCACCCCAGAACCAGACCCCAGGGGCTGGACAGTCACTCCTAGCAGGCTTCCCACTGAGCTTTTTTCTTTAATAAGATTCCTGGCTCACCAGGGGTATCATTCCAATTCTTTTCCTTTTTGATTTCGTTGTTTTATTTTTTTTTCTAAGTGGCTGGAGCTCTATTTGAGTGACAAAATATCTGACTAATCAGAGCCTCACCCCTGCCTGGGAAAGACTACCTGGAGGTTTTTTTTGTTTTTGTTTTTTGGATACTTCTTTTAATTAGCTATCTTTGCTCAGGCTGTTTGAGCCAATCCAGAGCCATCCAAGCTGCAGACTGACTGTTAGGGTTTGTTTTTTTTTACTGTATTCTATTTTATAATTACAACTATGTATATGCATGTCCCTTTAGCCCCCTCCTTTTTCAGGTTGACCAAAATTAACTGTTATGATTTTTTCCATCCCTAGGTCACTGGGTGTCCTAACCATTATGAGAGGAACTTGTTTCACTCTACCTCTTCCCTCCACTCTCTTTTTTATCCCTCCTCCTAGCTAATTAAAAAAAAAAAAACTCTTTCCTTTCACTTCTCTTTTTTTGTTTGTTTGTTTGTCTTCTTTTCTTCCTTCCTCTTTCTTTTGCTTTCTGAATTCACTGATACTCATTTGGGAATTATTTTGGGGAAGAAGTCAGACTCAGAGTGGACTCTGTGTGTCTCTCTCTTCTCTATTTCCCTTTCTCCTCTTGATATCCCTAGAATTTACAGTGGACAGTATATTTGCATAACTGTCTATTCTTGCTATCCCTTTTTTTCATTTCTCTTTCTTTTTCTTTTGAATATCGTTGCTTTTTTTTTTTTTTTTGCCTCCAAGGTTATAGCTGGGAATCAGTGTTTCACCATGAATCCACTGCTCTTGGAAGCCTTTTTTTTTCTTCTACTTTTGTTGCCCTTGTTGTTGTAGCCTTGTTGTGGGTATTATTGTTGTTGTTGATGTCATTTGTTGTTGGATAGGACAGAGAGAAACTGAGAGAGGAGGGGAAGACAGAGGGGGGAGAGAAAGATAGACACTTGCAGACCTGCTTCACCACCGGTGAAGTGACTCCCCTGCAGGTGGGGAGCTGGGGGCTTGAACCGGGATCCTTATGCAGGTCCTTGTGCTTTGTGGCACTTGTACTGCGCTTAACCCACTGTGCTACAGCCCGACCCCCTTGGTTGCTATTTTTTCTTGGACTGGAAGTGTTGTTTGGCTAACTGGTATTGGTTAAACTACATCAATCCTTGTTTCAGTTACTATTGTTGTAATTTCTGAGATTGGTGACTGCATTTGTCGTAAAGGTATTTAGTAGTATAGTGTGGCTTGTACTCAAAATACAACAACTGAAGAACGACAGAACAGAAAAAATAAAAAACACATCAATAAAAAATGGTTAAATCAAGAGCAAGTATAATTGGCCTACCTGAGGAAGAAAGAGAGGAAGGGGAAGGAAACATTCTAGAGGAAATTATAGAAGAAAACTTCCCAGACCTGAACAACAGAAAGGACATTAATATTCAAGAGGCCCAGAGAGTCCCAAACAGAATCAACCCAGACCTGAAGACACCAAGACACATCATGGTTACAATGAAAAGTAGTAAGGATAGGGAGTCGGGCTGTAGTGCAGCGGGTTAAGTGCAGGTGGCGCAAAGCACAAGGACCGGCATAAGGATTCCGGTTCGAACCCCAGCTCACCACCTGCAGGGGAGTCGCTTCACAGGCAGTGAAGCAGGTCTGCAGGTGTCTATCTTTCTCTCCTCCTCTCTGTCTTCCCCTCCTCTCTCCATTTCTCTCTGTCCTATCCAACAACGACAACAACAATAATAACTACAACAATAAAAAAACAACAAGGGCAACAAAAGGGAATAAATAAAATAAATATTAAAAAAAAAGAAAAAGAAAAAAAGCTCAAATAAACAACCTTACTGCACACCTCAAGGACTTAGAGGAAGAGGAACGAAGGAACCCTAAAGCAACCAGAAGGACAGAAATCACTAAAATTAGGGCAGAAATAAACAACATTGAAAATAAGAGAACCATACAAAAGATCAATGAAGCCAAATGTTGGTTCTTTGAAAAAATAAACAAGATTGACAAACCCCTAGCCAGACTCACTAAAAAAAAAGGGAGAAGACTCAAATAAATAGAATTGTGACAGAGAAGTGATCACAACTGACACCATAGAAATCCAGAAAATCATGTGAAACTTCTACAAAGAACTATATGCCACCAAGCTAGAAAATCTGGAAGAAATAGAAGAATTCCTAGAAACATATGCCCTTCCAAAACTGAACCAAGAAGAACTACAAAACCTAAATGCACCAATCACAGACAAAGACATCGAAACAGTTATTAAAATCTTCCCAACAACAAAAGTCCTGGACCAGATGGCTTGACAAACCAATTCTACAAAACCTTCAAGAAACAGCTAATACCTATCCTTCTAAAGCTTTTCCACAAACAGGAACACTTTCCAGAAACAGGAACACTCCCTTCCACCTATTATAATGCCAAAAAAAAAAAAAGGAAAGAAAGAAAAATAAAACATATGGAACTTACACCACTAACCTCAAACTTCATCTTTGTTCAAATTTGAATCTAATTTTCAGCAAATTTCAAGATCACCCACTTTTAATTATAAAAAGAGAGGTTTTCCAAGATGTCCTGGGACCCCAACTCCCCAAGCCTTATATACTCCACTACAGAAAGGTAGAGACAGACATCTATCCATATCAAAGCACTGATAATCTGAAAAAGAGAAGCTGAAAAATAAGAAAACACAAAGCAACAACTTGGACTGGGTTTGGTGTACTGCACCAAAGTAAAAGACTCTCTTTGGGGAAGGTTCAGGTCCTGCAACATCATGGCAGAGGAGGACCTAGAGGGAATTGAATTGCTTTCTGGAAAACAGAAATGTTACACATATACAAACTACTGTCTTTTACTGTTCACTGTAAACAGTTACTCCCCCTAGGAAAGAAAAAAAAAAGTCTTCTCTTTTTTCCACCTTTATATAGTAGATCTATTACCCACATAAACAAATTGTTAAAGACCACTTTTTTTCTAGATAAAAACAAAGTATTAACCTTTAAATTATTTTCAATCACTTGTGAACCCTTAACCAATTTGACAGCTTAGAAAATTTTAAAAAAGAAGAGAGAGGCAGGCTGGGAGTATGGATCGACCAGTCAACGTCCATGTTCAGCAGGGAAGCAATTACAGAAGCAAAACCTTCTACCTTCTACATTCCACAATGACTTTGGGTCCATACTCCCAGAGGGATAGAGAATAGGAAAGCTATCAGGGGAGGTGATGGGATACAGAGAACTGGTGGTAGGAATTGTGTGGAGTTGGACCCCTCTTATCCTATGGTTTTGTTAATGTCTCCTTTTTTAAATAAAAAAATTTAAAAAAGAATATTTTAAAAAAGAAGATGAAAATAGACAATGTTTAGTTTAGTTTAGTTTAGTTTAGTTTATTGGGTGATTGTGGGAAAATAGACTATATTTAATATGAATAGTTATAGACAATAAATGTTCCCATCTATGTAGTCCATAGGTGGAAGTTGAAGGGAAAAAGAACGGACCTGCCCCTCCCCCATTTATTACTTATCAACTATATCACTTTAAATTCTGACAAAATCCAATTATATTTCTAAAAATCACAGAGACTGTGCCACTTGGAAGCTGAAAAATACAGTGCATCTTTGATCATCTTTTGATTGCTGAGACTTCACTTTCTAAAACTCACACTTTCAGAGTTTCTCATATTCACTTTCATCACAACAGTTATTCACAGGTACTGTTGGCAGCTCAGAGGAACTGGGCTTCAGAACTCGAAATAATCCAAACCAACTTTTTGCAACACACGAAGAGAGATACTCAAGTTACTTAAAAACTACAGAGATGAAAAGAAGATATATGTGCAACGCTTTCTATCTACTCCTGAAGCTTCCTTCTCAACCCCTGCAGATGGGGACTGGGAGCTTGAACCTGGGTTCTAGCACATGATAACAATGTGTCCTGTTGTTGAGGCGGTCTGGTGTCAGGCTGCACTGCAGAGAAGAGAGCGGACGTCCAGAGCAAAGGGGTACACAGATCTTTATTATAGGATGGGGGGGGAGGTTTGGTTCAGACCACGTGGAGCCAGCCAGCAATGGCCGACCACAGGGGGAGAGCAGGGAGCGAGACCTCAGAGAGGGAGAGCCGAGAGCCCAGAGAGAGAGAGGGGAGGGGTGAGGGGGCTTTTTATTGGGCGACAACCAGGGGTGACGTGTAGGGCCAGGATTGGTTGAAAGGGGGCACTCGGATTTAGCGGGGCATAGAAAAACCTGGGGGCGGAGACTGCATCAGAATAAGTCCTCAGCAACATCTCCTCCTATCCCTTTATATCTAAATGGACACAGTAAAGAAAAATGGAGCAGGCTTAAATGTTTTAGAGGAATGCCATGCTCGGGTGGGAAGATGTAGGACTTTCTGTGGAGGAGGGAAGGCTTAAATGGCTGCCAACCTTGTGAGATTTATGTGTCCTCCTGTGCTCAACCCCTCTTTAGAGAGAGAGACTTACCTGGAGAGACTCATCTCATAGGTTTAAGCGCAGCCTGCTCAACCATCTCTTCACAATATCTCTACATCTTTTCTATCTTTCTACCTAGTAATAGCATAAGATGTACAAAGTCTATAAAAGACTATCATGGGGCAGAAACCTTTTGGGCATAAGCCTAAATGACATAACAAAATAGAAAGAGATAAGTAGGGGAGAAGTAAAAGCCAGTGTGGTGTGAAGGGAAGGATTGGTGTGTAAAGGAGCATTCCCTGTTTGGGTGGGGAAAGGGGCAAGGGTACATAATGAGGGGGAGGCGGGAGGCATGACCCACCAAACAGAGGGGCTATTTGGCATTGTATAGTCTTCAAGGCAACAGTCTGTAAAGTCTATGAATTACTCAGGATCAGTCTATGAAAAACCAGCAACGTGAAGGGAAGGAAGCTGCTGTAAAATTGTCTAAAGTGTCCAAAGGGTATACCAGCAAGTCCGATAGAAGTCTCAGTCCAAAGTAGGCGACTAGGGGGAGAAATGGCAGGGGATGAAATGCTGCATGAGGAAGGTCAGCCTCTGGAATTCTGCTTTTCTGTAGATTGTGAGCTGGAACCGCCAAAACGTGACAGGTCAAAGCAAAAGCAGGAAAGGCAGACAGGCAGTAAAAAGGTTCTGTCCTTGGAGTCTGCAAATCAGATTCTTCAGATCGCGTTGAGTGACATCTAGGGTTTCGGGGGGTGTGCCACGGTAGTCGTGCCATCTAGTGAGTGACGTCAGGGTGTGCAGGGGTTCAGATGGTTTTTCCGGGATTCCTGTGAAAGAAACACAAACAATCTGCTTCTCGTGGTTAACAGGGCATCTGATTTGAATGCTTTATAGAAGAAGAGGTTTGGTGCCTTGACCAACTGAGTATTGGGGGATGTATCTTTCCTATTCATTTATGATTATATTTTATATTATTTGTCATGGTAGTCAGCCGTTTATCTGGAAGGTCCTGGGTGATTCATGGGGAAAAAGACCTTATCTTTTAACAAAGACTCTAAGGTGTAGGGAAGCGGGAACTATCTTATCCCTTTTTTTTTTGTATCTTGTCTTTTGTTGGATGCAGTCTCCGCCCCCAGGTTTTTCGATGCCCCGCTAAATCCTAGAGTGCCCCCTTTCAACAGGTCAAACAGTGGTTGGAGGCAGCTTGTGGGCAGATAGAGATACTGCCTAAGCCAATTTAAATTTCTTAGAAAACTTTGTAAAGAAGCAAGAGTAAGGTTAGAAGGGAAGGTAACATTAGGTTTTAAGGGACAAATTTGCGTTAGAGAAATCTCTGAACCTAGGAAGGATATTGGAGGGATTAGCTGTATCTTCTCAGGGGCTACATTAAGGCCGCTTTTCTTTAATGCAGGAATGAGAAAATCACGTAAGGCATAGAGATCTGTATCTGATTTTTCCCATATTAAAATATCATCTGTATAATGAAAAATATTAAGGCCCTTATGAATATATGGGACAAGGGCAGATTTAACAGCCTCCTGACAAATCGTAGGACTATTGGCCATACCCTGGGGCAGCACCACCCATTCAAATCTATCAGCGGGGCTGGCATTATTAATAGACGGAACAGAGAAGGCAAAACGTTTACAATCTCGCGGATGCAAGGGGATAGAGAAAAAACAATCTTGTATATCAATAGCTATGATTGGAATTCCCGTGGTAATTGCAGAAGCAAGAGGCAAACCCCTTTGGGGGGAGCCCCAGACCTGCATGGTTTTATTTACTGCACGGAGATCTTGAAGGAGGCGCCATTTTCCCGAGCGCTTTTTAATCACAAAGACAGGAGTATTCCATGGGCTTCGAGAATGACGAATGTGTCCCAAGGACAACTGCTCTCGGACGAGCTCTTTTAAAATTTTTAGCTTATCCCTAGGTAAAGGCCACTGTTCCACCCAGACAGGCTCATTAGAAAGCCAGCTTAAGCAGGGTGTTTGGCTACGAACAGTGGCATTTAGTATTGGGGGTGCTGAATAGACCTGGTATCGCGGGAATGAGTTTTACGCTCTGCAGAGGCGTCTGTGGATATCCTAACATTAAGACATTCCAGAAGATCCCTGCCCAGTAAGTTGGTGCTAATATTAGCTACCAAAGGGCGGAAGTGTCCAGTAGAACCTTCTGGGTCTTCCCACATAAGCGAGTCTCGTGTGTAAAATGCTCTCGTCATCCCTCCTATTCCATGTAAACTGGGTCCAGGGATGAGTTCCCAATCTTGGGGAACCTCTTCTTGCCTTAAAATCGTCTTTGCTGCCCCCGTGTCAATCAAAAATTTAAAAGGAATGTTGCCTATCTTTACTGTCATAGAAGGGTGACCTTGTTCTAAAACAGGAGTGGTCCACAAAATCTCAGGCCCTGAATTTGTACCATTCAGGGGCGAACCATCTTTATGAAATTGGGACCGACAATCTCTCTTCTAATGAAACCCCTTACGACATTTTGGACAAACAGTACGTGGTCTCTGGCTCCCTGACTGAAAGTGGGGTTGCTCTGGCTGGAGGCGTGGTTTCCCTGACTGGAGGCGTGGTTGCAACTTATCAGGACATTGCCAATGTCCTTGGCGACCGCACTGAAAGCAGGCCCCGTTTTGCTTACGTGGGGCAACTGCATAGACCTGCGTCGTAGCGGGTGTCCCATAATTGCCTGATGTAAGTTCCTGTGTTGCTAGAATCCAATTATCTGGGTGTAGGTGTTTAAGATTAAGGCATACCTGACGGAATTGTGGTGTCATGCCTTCCCAGACAATAGAGCGCAGGAGTAGTGTGCGGACGTCAGGATTATAAACCTTTCTCTCTAAGCTTCTCTTCACCCTTGAGATGAAGCTCGCCAATGACTCATCAGAGCCTTGGTGAAAAGAGTTAATGGGAGCTGATGGATCTACATCAGGTGTGGTCACCCTTTCCCATGCTTGTGTTGCACAGATGCGTACCTGTTCAAAATAACCAGTTGGAAACCTGGCTTCTGCCTGCTGAGCTCCAGATTCATAAGCTCCTGCTCCAAACAAAGCATCAAAATTCCATTCTACCTGTTTGTTACTATTTTCTTGCGATTGCCTAGAGCACTCATCGCGGAAACATGCCTGCCACTGAAGATAGAGTGGGTCTGGGAGTGCAGCATGAGCCAGTTCTTTCCAGTCTTGTGGTATATTTAAATGCTGGTAAAAGCTTCTCAAAACGGACTTGGTCCATGGAGAGTGCATACCGTCCTCCCTGACTGCTTGCCTGAGCGTTCTAAGTTCTTTCGAGGAATATGGCTGCCACGGCTGAGGGTTTTGTTTAGAAGGGGCCAACTTTACCAGGAATGTGTGGATTTGGTCCGATGGTGCGGGAGAGGGAGCTACAGAAGTGGAAAGTTCAGTAGAAACTGCTGTAGTGGCTGCAGGGGAGACTAAACGCATATCTACGGGGACGGAGCTCCCGGGGTGGACTGCACATGGTTTAAAATCCTTAAGTGCTGAAAAAATATCCTTTAGCTGTCGTATCTCAGTCACTAGGTCCCTTAATGGTGACGTATCAGCAGGGGGCGGGGTCAGGGACGAGGAAGCCTCAGGTGGAGGTGAAACTGCGGCAGCAGGGGCTGGGGGTGGGGTCAGGAAAACGGAAGCTGCAGGCAGAGCTGAAACCGCAGCGGCAGGGGCTGGGGGCGGAGCTGAAACCGGAACGGCAGGGGGAGGGACTAGAGAACCGGAAGCCACAAGGGAAGCAGGGGGCGGGGCCAGAGAAGCAGAAGAAACTGAACACGTGTCCCCGGAGGCAGTGGTTTGGGGGCTGACTAAAGATTGCTTAGGGTGTTTAAGTCCTAAGCAAATATCCTTTAACTCCTGTATCTCAGCCTCAAGGTCACTTAACCTTTTGGCAGGAGGCCTTGTACATATCCTGAAAATAGTAAATATAGCCATGAGAACCCATGGTGTAGCAAAAATTAAAGCATCTCTGAGATCGAAAGCCTGTCCCAGGAGAGAAGGATAGAATGTCTGGGACACCTCTTCATAAAACGGAAAAAATCCCATGGTGGAGGGAAACGCGGGGCCACAGAAGCGGGCGGATGTCACTTACCTGTATCTGGGCGGTTTCGGAGACCTCAGGCCGGGCGTGGTGTGGGTACGGAACACGATGGGCGCCAGATGTTGTTGAGGCGGTCTGGTGTCAGGCTGCACCGCAGAGAAGAGAGCGGACGTCCAGAGCAAAGGGGTACACAGATCTTTATTATAGGATGGGGGGGGAGGTTTGGTTCAGACCACGTGGAGCCAGCCAGCAATGGCCGACCACAGGGGGAGAGCAGTGAGCGAGACCTCAGAGAGGGAGAGCTGAGAGCCCAGAGAGAGAGAGAGGGGAGGGGTGAGGGGGCTTTTTATTGGGCGACAACCAGGGGTGACGTGTAGGGCCAGGATTGGTTGAAAGGGGGCACTCTAGGATTTAGCGGGGCATAAAAAAACCTGGGGGTGGAGACTGCATCAGAATAAGTCCTCAGCAACAGTGTCCATATAACCAGATGAGTTACCTGTAAACCTCAATATGTGAACACTTTATTGCAACCAAGAGAATTTTCACCCCATTAATGTGTCACATTCCTACCTCCATATTGAGAAGGAACAAATTAATACAATTGCTTTTTTTCTTTTGAAAGCTTAGCGGAAATTTTCAAGCTTTCAGCTGAGTTATAGTTACAAAGGTTCAATATTTCTTTTCTTCCATTCTGATGTATGAAGTATAGTTGTCTTATACAAGCAAAAAAACACATTTAAATAGACTATTTCATTTCATGGTTCTGAATATTTCCCAAAACTATTTTTTTTAATTTTTTTTATTTAAGAAAGGATTAATTAAGAAAACCATAGGGTAGGAGGAGCACAACTCCACACAATTCCCACCACCCAATCTCCATAACCCACCCCCTCCCATGATAGCTTTCCCATTCTCTAGCCCTCTGGGAGCATGGACCCAGGATCATTGAGGTTTGCAGAAGGTAGAAGGCCTGGCTTCTGTAATTGCTTCCCTGCTGAACATGGGCGTTGACTGGTCGGTCTATGCTCCCAGTCTGCCTCTCTCTTTCCCTAGTAGGGTGTGTCTCTGGGGAAGCTGAGCTCCAGGACACATTGGTGGGGTCTTCAATCCAGGGAAGCCTGGCTAGCAACCTGATGGCATCTGGAACCTGGTGATTAAAAAGAGAGTTAACATACAAAGCCAAACAAATTGTTGAGCAATCATGGACCCAAAGCTTGGAATAGTAGAGAGGAAGTGTTAGGGAGGTACTCACTGCAAACTCTAGTGTACTTCTGCTTTCAGGTATATATTTTGCAGTAGTTTATGGATACGTGTGAACATAAGCTCTCTCTCACAGAAACTGGTGTATATCTAGGTTTTGGGACTTTGTTAGAAAGTGAACCACCTGAGATGAAATAAGAGTGTACTATAAAAGGAAAGGTCTCACCCGAGTAATGAAGCTGAAGGGTTGTCATTCCACATGTGAAGTCTGTGGAAACAGTCTGAGGTGAAGCATGTTGAGGTGGCAATCGTTGTGTTGGTTAGGTTGTGATCGGCAGATGCAAAATTATTTGATATGGATTGGGAGAGGAATACGGGAAAGTGGGCCCTATCCAAGGGTTCCAGGACTGGGGGAAGTAGGGGCTCTATAGTGGAGATGTGAGGTTCCTGCTGTCTTAGGGTTCAAAAAGAAAATCGATAGTTAATGTTATCATCACATTATTTGGTAATTGGGTTAACTTTGAAAAGTACTTTTGTTAGGGTTTGCTGCTGTACAGTACCCAGTATCTTATATATAGCTGTGCTATTGGATGCTTCTAATCTACGTGGTCTAGGCTTTTGAGAGGTTCTGCATATCAAATAAACAGCCTATATATTAAAAAGATTCAGTTTGTGTTTTGAAAAACTTTGAGACATACAATTGATTTTCCCCCTCTCATATTAATTAACTAGTGATTTATATGTCTACATTTTAAAAGTAGTGTACACAAACACCATTCCCACCATCAAAAGACTGTGACCCATCCCTCCCACCAATTCCCACCCCCCACTGGCCCAGGAAGCTGCATGTCGAACCCTCACCACAGGGCTTTTACTTTGGTGCCCTACTTACAATTTGGTCAGGTCCTGCTTTTAGTTTCCCTTTCAGATCTTCTTAGTCAACTTCTGTTGATGAGTGGGATCATCCCATACTCATCTTTATCTTTCTGACTTAGCTCACTTAACATAATTCCTTCTAACTCTGTCCAAGATGGGTCAGAGAGGGTGGGTTCATTGTTCTTGATAGCTGCATAGTATTCCATTGTGTATATATACCACAGCTTTCTCAGCCACTCATCTGTTGTTGGGCACCTGGGTTGCTTCCAGGTTTTAGCTATTATGAATTGTGCTCCTATGAACATAGGAGTACACACCTCTTTTTGGTTGGGTATTATGGAGTCCTTGGGGTATAACCCCAGGAGAGGAATTACTGGATCATATGGGAGGTCCATGACTAGCCTTGTGAGAGTTTTCCAGTCTGCTCTTCACAGAGGCTGGACCAATTTACATTCCCATCAGCAATGTAAAAGGGTTCCTCTGTCCCCACATCCTCTCCAGCATTTGTTGCTGCTGTCCTTTTTGATGTATGCCATTCTTACAGGAGTGAGGTGGTATCTTAGTGTTATCTTAATTTGCATTTCTCTGACAATCAGTGACCTAGAGCAGTTTTTCATATGTTTGTTAGGCTTTTGGATCTCCTCTGTAGTGAATGTTTTGTTCATATCTTCTGCCCATTTTTGGATGGGGTCATTTGCTTTTTTGGTGCTAAGTTTGCTGAGCTCTTTCTATATTTTGGTGGTTAGTTTCTTGTCTGATGTATGGCATGTGAAGATCTTCTCCCATTCTGTGAGGGGTCTCTCTGTTTGTTTAATAGTTTCTTTGGATGTGCAGAAGCTTTTCAATTTGATGCAGTCCCATTGGTTTGTTTCTGCTTTAGTCTTCCTTGCAATTGGGTTTGATTCATCAAAGATGTCCTTGAGGTGTAGGTGGGAAAGTGTTTTACCAATGTTTTCCTCTAAGTATTAGATTGTTTCTGGTCTGATATCTAGGTCTTTGATCCATTTGGAGTTGATTTTTGTTTCTGGTGAGATAAAGTGATTCAATTTCATTCTTCTGCATGTTGCAACCCAGTTTTCCCAGTACCATTTATTGAAGAGAGCTTCCTTTTTCCATTTAAGCCTTTGGGCCCCCTTATCAAAGATTAGATTATTTCTGGGCTTTCAATTCTGTTCCACTGGTCTGTGTGCCTATTTTTGTTCCAGTACCATGCTGTTTTGATGATGATGGCTTTATAATATAGTTTAAGGTCTGGGAGTGTTATACTTCAATTTCTGTTTCTTTTCCTCAAGATTGTTTTGGCAATTCTAGGTGTTTTCAGCTTCCAGATAAATGATTGTAGTGTTTGTTCTATTCTCTGAAAGAAGCTTGGTGGAACTTTGATGGGTATTGCATTAAATTTGTATATGGCTCTGGGGAGAATATTCATTTTGATGATATTTATCCTTCCAATCCATGAGCATGGGATATCTTTCCATTTCTTGGTATCAGTTTCTATTTCCTTGAATAGCAACTCATAGTTTACAGCATACAAGTCTTTCACTTCTTTGGTCAACTTTATTCCTAGGTATTTGATTGATTTAGCTGAAACAGTAAATGGGAGTGATTTCTGGATGTCTTCTTCTTCAGATTTAGTGTTTTCATAAAGAAATGCCACTGATTTTTGTACATTGTTTTTGTAGCCTGATACCTTGCTATATTGCCTAATAACTTCCAGTACTTTTCTGCTGGATTCTTTAGGTCTTTCTATGTATACTATCATATCATCTGCAAATAGTGAGAGCTTGACTTCTTCCCTTCCTATCTGTATTCCTTTGATTTCTTTCTCTTGCCTGATTGCTATGGCCAGAACTTCCAATACTATGTTGAAGAGTGACGGTGACAGTGGACAGCCCTGTCTAGTCCCCGATCTGAGGGGGAATGCTTTCAGCTTCTGTCCATTGAGTATGATGTTGGCTGTAGGTTTGCTATATATAGACCCCACTATCTTGAGGAATTTCCCATCTATTCCCATTTTTTATAGAGTTTTGGGCATAAATGGGTATTGGATTTTATCAAAGGCTTTCTCTGCATCTATTGAGATAATCATGTGGTTTTTGGCTTTGCTTTTATTGATGTGGTGAATGACATTGGTTGACTTACGGATGTTGAACCAGCCTTGCATTTGGGATGAATCCCACTTGGTCATGATGAACAATCTTTTTGATATGTTGCTGTATCCGGTTGGCTAAGATCTTGTTTAATATTTTGGCATCTATGTTCATCAGAGATATTGGTCTGTAGTTTTCCTTTTTTGTTCTGTCCCTATCAGCTTTTGGTATCAGGGTGATGTTGGCTTCATAGAAGGTGGAAGGGAGTTATCCTGTTTCTTCAATCTTATGGAAAAGCTTAAGAAGTATGGGTACTGTTTCCTGAAAGTTTTGTAGAATTCGTTTGTGAAGCCATCTGGTCCAGGACTTTGTTGTTGGGGAGAATCTTAATAACGGTTTCAATTTCTTTGTCTGTGATTGGTGCATTTAGATTTTGTAGTTCTTCTTGGTTCAGTTTTGGAAGGGCATAAGCTTCTAGGAATTGTTCCATTTCTTCCAGATTCTCTAGCTTGGTGGCGTATAGTTCTTCATAGATGTTTCGCAGGATTCTCTGGATTTCTGTGGTGTCAGTTGTGATATCTCCTCCATCGTTTACAATTCTATTAATTTGAGTCTTCTCTCTTTTTTGTTTGGTGAGTCTGGCTAGGGGTTTGTCAATTTTGTTTAATCTTTCAAAGAACCAACATTTGGCTTCATTGATCTTTTGTATGGTTCTTTTATTTTCGATGTTGTTTATTTCTGCTCTAACTTTAGTGATTTCTGTCCTTCTGGTTGCTTTAGGGTTCCTTTGTTCCTCTTCCTCTAAGTCCTTGAGGTGTGCAGTGAGGTCGTTCATTTGAGCTTCTTCTTGGTGTTTAATATGTGATTGTATGGCTATAAGTTTCCCTCTCAGTATTGCTTTAGCTGTGTCCCAAATATTATGATAGGTTTTGTCTTCATTTTCATTAGTTTCCAGGAACATTTGAATTTCCTGCTTGAGTGAGTCTCTGACCCAGTGGTTCTTAAGGAGTATGTTGTTTAGTTTCCAAATTGTGACTTTTAATAATTTTCTGTTTGTTGTTAATTGTTAGTTTTACTCCACTGTGGTCTGAGAAGATACTTGGGATGATTTCAATGCTCTTGAATTTATTGATGCTGTCTTTGTGGCCTAACATGTGGTCTATCCTTGAGTATGTGTTATGTGGATTTGAAAAGAAGGTGTATTCTAGTTTTTTGGGGTGAAGGACTCTGAAAATGTCCAAGAGGTCTAGTCTGTCAATCTTTCATTCAATTCTCTTGTATCTTTATTGGTTCTCTGCTTTGTTGATCTGTCTAAGTGTGAGAGTGAGGTATTGAAGTCTCCCAGTATTATTGTATAACTATTGATGTATTTTTGAAATTCTTTCAGTAGATGCTTAATGTATTTAGATGGTCCCTCGTTGGGTGCATAGATGTTAATAATTGTTAAGTCTTCTTGGCTGATTGATCCTCTAATCATTATGTAATGTCCTTGCCTATCTTTTATTGCTTTATTTAATTTAAAATCTATCATGTCTGATATGAGAATGGCTGTTCCTGCCCTTTTTTGTGGTCTGTTAGCCTGTATGATAGTTTTCCATCCTTTCACTTTAAGTCTGTGTTTATCTTGTTGTGACAGATGGGATTCTTGCAAGCAGCATATGGTTGGGTTATGTTTTCTGATCCATCCCCCCACCCTGTGCCTTTTGATGGGTGAGCTTAAGCCATTGACGTTTATTGATATTATTGATTTAATGTATTGTAGTGCCATTGTTCAAAAAAATTTTTTTTGTTTGCTCTGATATATTGCAAGTATTATAGTCATGTTCTTGTTTATAATAGGTCTTTTAGAACCTCTTTCTGGGCCGGCTTGGTGATGGTTGCCTCCTAACTGTTGTTTGTCTAAGAAGGTTTTGATCCCCCATCTAGTTTGAATGAAAGTCTAGCAGGATATATTATCCTTGATTGAAACCCTTTTTCATTCAGGGTTCCATAGATATCTTGCCATTCCCTCTGGCTTTTAGAGTTTGAGTGAAGTCTGCAGATAATCTTATGGGTTTTCCCTTGTATGTGACTTTTTGTTTCTCTCTTGCAGCCTTTAGGATCCTTTCTTTATCCTTACTTCTTCTCATTGTGACTATGATGTGTCTTGGTGTCTTCAGTTCTGGGTTGATTCTGTTTGGTACTCTCTGGGCCTCTTGAATCTTGATGTCTTTTCTGTTATTCAGGTCTGGGAAGTTTTCTTCTATTATTTCCTCTAGAATGTTTGCTTCCCCTTCCTCTCTTTCTTCCTCTGGCAGGCCAATTGTGCGAATGTTACTTTTTTGAGATCATCCCATATGTCTCTGTTGTTGTTTTCAGTGTCTCTCAATCTCTTTTTAAGCTCTTTCACCTCTTTCTTAGTTTTCTCTAACTCATCCTCTGTCTGACTAATTCTGTTTTCTGCTTCTGTTAGTCTGCTTTCCCTTGCCTCAGCTTCTTTCTTCATTACAGCTATTTCAGCTTTCAGTTCTCTAATTGCCTCAAGATAATCAGTATTTTCCTTGGGGGTCTCAACTGTTGTTTCCCTAATACTGCCATTCCTTTCCTCCAATGTTGTTTTCATTTCTGTGATTAATATGTTTATTATTGCTTGCATACCTTTCTTATCTATGGCTACTTCTGGCTGATTTGTAGTTTCTTCTGGGCTCTTGTCTTCATTCATTGTAGTAGCAGTTTTATTTTTTTGATCTACCCATTTTTTTGATTTATGTGTTTCTTTTTTATGCTCTGTTGTTCCTCAGTTGTTGTGTCTTGAGTACAAGTAACACTGTACTAAATACCTTTATGACAATTGCACTCACCAACCTCAGGAATTACAATAGCAACTGAAGCAAGTATTGAAGCAGTTTAATAGTTACCAGTTAGCCAAACAATTTCTCCAGTCCGTGAATAAATAGTAACCAAATCCCAGTGAAGAAGAAAGAGAAAAGAAAGGATAGCAAGAATAGACAGTTATGCAAATCTACTATCCACTGTGTATTCTAGTGGAAACAAGAGGGGAAAGGGAACTAGAGCAGAGATACACACATAGAGAGTCCACTCTGAGTCAGATTTCTTCCCCAAAATAATTCACAAATTCAGAAAGGCAAAGAAGAAGGAAGAAGTGTATGACAAGATAAAAAAAAAAAAGAAAAAAAAAAGAGAGACAAGAGATAGGAAAGGGAAAAGATACGAAAAAGAGCTTTAATTAAAGAGCAGTGAAAGGAAATTCCCAAATGTGTATCAGTGAATTCAATAAAGCACACTGTTTATTGGTGTGGGGGGCTGTGACTTTGGAAGCTGTAAGATTAAGGAAGAAAGGATGACAAGAATGAGAAAAAGAAAAAAAGAAAGAGAGAGAGAAAAAAGAAAAAGATAAGAAAAAGAACAGTCATAAAAGGGCAGTGAAAGGAAAGGGTTTTTTTTTAATTTATTTATTTTTAATTATTTAATTAGCTATGCGGGTGAGGTGGAGGGGTTGACTACTTAGAAAGAAAAATGCCAGAGGTTTCAGAAGGGTGTAGACTTAGAATTAATGATACTCCCTGGTGGGACAGGAATTTGGTAAATAAAAGGAGCTCCTAGCAGGGGATCCTGCTAGGAGCTGGTCACCAGGGACTGGTTATGGGGAGGGTGTGGGGAAGGAAGTATGCTTAAAAATTAAAAGGAAGAAAAAAATTTTTTTCCCCTTTTTCCTACTCTAATTCTTAACCCAAATTAAGTTATAGTCACCTCCTTTGTGTCACCGCTAGGACCCCTTATTGGCTGGCCTACTAAAGGCAGAAAATCCTACCATTTCCAGGAGATGTGGTCAGAGCTCAGCCACTAGCAGCTTCTCAGTCCGCCATCTTCCTGGAACCCCCCCCCAAAAAAAAAACTATTTTGTTATTGTTGGTGGTGGTGGTGGTTTGTTTGTTTGTTTTTGCTTTCAGGGTTATCATTGGGGCTTGGTGTCAGCACTACAAATCCACTGCTCCTGGAAGCTATTTTTCCCATTTTGTTGCCCTTGTTGTGGTTGTTATTGTTATTGTTGTTATAACCGTTGTTGCTGTTGGATACAACAGAGAGAAATTGAGAGTGAGGAGGGGAAGACAGACAGGAGGAGAGAAAGACACCTGCAGACCTGCTTCACCACTTGCAAAGTGACCACCCTGCTGGTGGAGAGGTGGGGCCTCAAACCTGGACCAAAACTATTTTCCTCTTCAAGAATGGCAAAGCAGGCACTTTATCCAAGTGAGCTATTTTTTCAGTACTTTTTATGACATGATAAAATATGTGTATTGAAATTTTCCCAGTATTACTTATTATTGTTACCAACATACATTATATATACATATTATAATGGGATATTATAATAGAATTTTTCTAAAATCTTGTTTTGTGTGGTTTTTTTTTTTTTTTTGCCTCCAGTGTTATCGCTGGTGCTTGGTACCTGCACTATGAATCTACTGCTCCTGGTGGCCATTTTTCCCAGTTTTGTTGTTGTTTATTGTTGCCATTGCTTTTGTTGTTATTGGATAGGACAGAGAGAAATCAAGAGAGGAAGGGAAGACAGAGAGTGGGAAAGAAAGACACCTGAAGGCCTGCCACACTGTTTGCAAAGTGACACACACTCCTCCGCAGGTGGGAAGCCGGGGGCTTGAACCAGGATCCTTATTCCAGTCCTTTGCTCCATGTGTGTTTAACCCTCTGCACTACCACCTGGCCCCCGATATTCTGTCTTCTTTATCTACAATGATTCAAATGTGTAGATTTCATTTTTATTCTCTCTTGTGAAATAAAATTAAAGTTTTTATATGAGGGAGTTGGGTGGTAGCGCAGCAGGTTAAGCGCAGGTGGCACAAAGTGCAAGGACCTGTGTAAGGATCCTGGTTCAAAACCCAGGCTCCCCACCTGCAGGGGAGTTGCTTCACAAGCTGTGAAGCAGGTCTGCAGGTGTCTATCTTTCTCTGCCCCTCTCTGTCTTCCCCTCCTCTCTCCATTTCTCTCTGTCCTATCCAACAATGATAACATCAATAACAACAGTAATAATAACTACAACAATAATAAACAAGGGCAACAAAAGGGAATAAACAAATATTAAAAGGTTTATATGAATACTTAACTATAATTGCAACTAAAATCAACACTATTTGTATTTCTACATCCAACCAATCATATTTTTTTCACAACTTTTCCCCCATAAAATAGTATAGTCAGAGCTTAGTGTTTTTATCTTTTATTTTCAGTGCACAGGACAACATTTTATGGTGAGTAATTAATTTAACATTTTGTCATTTGTATCTGGAAAAAATGACGTGAGGCTTCTTGACAGGAAGCCCTTTTATCTACAAATGTATTCATGTCTCTCCCAATTGGTTTGGAGAGATTCCAGTGCTTTCAACTTGAGAAGTTCTTAAAGAGCAACATTATCAACAGATTAAGAATCATTCGGCCTGGGGATATGGATCAGCTTGTCAACACCCATGTCCAGCACAGAAACAGGTACATAAGTCAGACCTCCCACCTTCTGCACTCCATAAAGATATTTGATTCCACCTGACTTCCCTGGGCAGACGACCCCACCAATGTGTCCTGGAATCCCACCTCCGCAGAGCCCTGCCCCACTAGGGAAAGAGAGAGGCAGGCTGGGAGTATGCATCGACCTGCTAATGCCCATGTTCAGCGGGGAAGCAATAACAGAAGCCAGACCTTCCACCTTCTGCAACCATAATGATCCTGGTTGGATGGGATAGGGAGTTCTGGTGGTGGGAGTTGTGTGGAATTATACCCCTCTTAATCCTATGATCTTGTCAATATCCCCATTTTATAAATTTAAAAAATTTAAAAACAGATCTTTGATGCATACTCCCAAAGGGATAAACAACAGGAAAACTTCCAATGGAGGGGACGGGATACTATGGAACTCTGGTTGTTGTATGGAAGTTCTGGGAATTCTGGGAGTTGTATGGAATTGTGCCCCCTCTTATCCCACAATTTTTCCAATAATTATAAAATCACTAATATAAAAAAATAAATATAAAGTATCATTCAGCCTCAGCAAAAACTCCAAGTTCCTTTATAGAGAAAACAGCAACTTCCCCTATTAATGATTTTGGGCTTTTACTACTCCTTATTGGACTAGTTAAAGTCCAGTATTTTTGAAAGCATATGTACACAGCACAATACCACCATGGCACCTGCAGAACATATACTAAATATATACTATTTCTCATTTCTTTGCATTTGTTCATGTTGTACTTGAATAGAAAGCCTTTCTCCTCTTCATGTCTCCATTTTCACACTTCACATCCACCAACCAATTCTTCATCCCTTGAACTTCTCTGATTCAAATCCTAGATGTAGTTTTCTGTGATTAGCCACCACTATCACATCACATGGGCTTATACTTACTTTATGTTTTATGATTCAGCTTATATTTTTGTAATATAGTTGTTACTCACATTAGACAGTTAATCCCATAAATGTGGTGATGACATGCTTCCTGTTTGTATGCTTTCTGTACCTGGCACAGTACCCACCATATAGCAAGTACTTTGTCTCTACTGAAGGAAATAAGAAACAAGAAGATTCATGGCTTGCTTAAATGTAAAGCAATTAGACTAAATACCTGCAATGAAGATTAGTATTTATCTATAGCTGCAGAATTAGTCAACCATAAGAAAAATCAGTGAGACACTTAATGAGGAAACTAGAATTCAATATTTTAATTAGAATAAAATATTTGAACAGGGACTGTACAAAATAAATTTCCTGTTGCATCTAGGTATACATATATATATATATATATATATATATACATACTTGCATAAAACTCTTTTAAAAATATCAATGCCTTAATATTGACTTACAAAACCATAAGATGGGAATTGGGTGGCAGCGCAGCGAGTTAAGTGCATGTGGCACAAAGCGCAAGGACTGCCTTAAGAATCCCGGTTCAAGCCCCAGGCTCCCCACCTGCAGAAGAGTCACTTCACAGGCAGTAAAGCAGGTCTGTGTCTATCTTTCTCTCCCCCTCTCTGTCTTCCCTCCCCTCTGTATTTCTCTCTGTCCCATCTAACAACAACATCAATAACAACAATAGTAACTACAACAAGGGCAACAAAAGGGAATAAATAAATATTTTTTAAAAAGCCATAAGATAACAGGGGTACAACTCCACTCCCATCACCAGAGTTCCATGTCTCCATTCATCCATTAGAAGCCACAGCAGAAGGAGCCAAGATGAGGACTGGAAAGTAGCTGCACCCGTGTGAGCTCTGACAACTGCTAGAAAGCCTTAGAAATCCTGGCCTTCAGTGGGACGAACAAGGAGGCATCCTAAACCCACCAGGTCCAGGATGCCAGCAAGATGCTGACCATTGTTGATGTTGTTCGTTGTTGGATAGGACAGAGAGAAATGGAGAGAGGAGGGGAAGACAGAGAGGGGAGAGAAAGATAGACACCTGCAGACCTGCTTCACCGCATGTGAAGTGACTCCCTTGCAGGTGGGGAGCCGGGGGCTCGAACTGGGATCCTTAAGCCGGTCCTTGAGATTTGCACCACGTGCGCTTAACCCACTGCACCACCGCTCGACACCCTCTTATTCCATTTTTTAAAGAGTATTTCATTGGGGTTTGAGTGGTAGTACAGCAGATTAAGCGCACATGGCGCGAAGGGAAAAGATATGCATGAAGATCCTGGTTTGAGCCTCTTGCTCCCCACCTGCAGGGTGGTCACTTCACAAGCAGTGAAATGGGTTTGCAGGCGTTTATCTTTCCCTCCCCCTCTCTCTCTTCCCCCGTCCCCTCTCGTTTTCTCTCTATCCTATCCAACAATGACACAATAACAACAATAATAATAACAATGATAAACGAGGGAAACAAAAGGGAAAAAATAGCCCCCAGAAGCAGTGGATTCGTAGTGCAAGCACCGAGCCCCAACAATAACCCTGGACGCAAAAAAAAAAAATTGGGGAAAGGGGCATTAATGGATTACAGTACAGTTGTTGACATATGGGTACAATTTATCTCCCTGTTATAGTATCTCATGCTTTTTTAATGCAACTAATCACCTTTTAACGCTGTGTTATTTATTTAAGTTTATTATCCACAAATACCTTCACCACCAACTTCATTAGAGTGTGATATTTAAACAGCTTTTTTTTTTCATGGATGTACTTACATCACCACCTGAAACACCTTAGGCTCTGAATAAATTTGAGTGATGAACACAATAAGGTAGTATGACAAAAATGTAAAGTGAACAATGCTGAACCCTATAGATGTAAGATTAAATCATTATATTAAATCAAATGGCTTGATTTCACCTGTCAAAATATGTAAAGTATGCCAAATTTAAAACTTTTAAGTAATATAGGTTGAATCTGTGGAAGAAATGTAGGTCCAGATTTAAAATTCTTGTAAAAATTCAAGTGTAAGTTTTCTTCACCAACCCACATCAGTTCCATACTGCAGTACTACATTGCTAAATTTCTCAAAGAAATACCTACAAAGGTAGACATGTTGCCTAGCAAGTGATGCCTATAACCTTTATGAGGAAGGTTAGGTCAGCCAAAAATTATGCAGAAGGAGAATGACTGGGATTTGATAATTATATTCACTTGCTAGGATTTCTGTAACAATGTACCATACACCAGGTGGTTAGAATAACAGAAATGTATTATCTCACAGGCTAGGAGGCTACAAGTCTGAATTCAGTATCTTGGCAAAGTTGGTTTCTTCTAAGAGCCATGTGTTTGGCTAATTGACAGCTATCTTCCATTTATATAGCATTTTGTCAAGTGCGATCATCTTTTTTTCTCTACTTGTGTCCACATTTCTTCATTTTATATGGATCTCAGTTATGTTGATGAGGTCACTCTAATAACTTCCTTTTACTTTGATTAGGTATGTAAAGATCTCACATGCATGTAAGGTTCATATGCAGAAGTCACACGGATTAGGTCTTCCAACACAGAAATTGGAGGAGGGAGGTCATAAGTAAATTTATAACAGTAATTAACACCTTTTTTAAAATTTTATTTTCCCTTTTGTTGCCCTTGTTGTTTTTATTATTGTTGTAGTTATTATTGTTGTTATTGATTATTATTGATGTTGTCCTTATTAGATAGGACAGAGAGAAATGGAGAGAGGAGGGGAAGACAGAGAGGGAGAGAGAAAGATAGACACCTGCAGACCTGCTTCACTGCCTATGAAGCAAATCCCCTGAAGGTAGAGCCAGGGGCTCAAACTGCTTTACACCATGTGCTCTTAACCCACTGTGCTACTGCCCGACTCCCTAATTAATACCTTCTTTGAGCACCTACTATGCTTCAAGAACTTTATACTTTAACTTATCCCTTTAATGTGTTTAAGAAGAAGTATTTGTGGACTGCAGAGATTTAAAGTTTATGACAGTGCCAGATACTGCACTGTAAGATGCTTGATCTCCCTTGGCATTCAGTGGTAGAGAGTTGCCAAAAAAAAAAAAAAATGAATGAATGAATGAATGAATCAATCAATCAATGAAAAGAACATTTCTAATGAACTATCTCAGTTTAAGCTCTCAAATGCTTCTTCCACTCCAGGTATCTTCATTACACTGCACTTAAACACTATCTCTATCACACACACAAGCACAAGCACACATACCACTCAGGATAGGTGAGGTTCTGATTTGGCATTTCTGCTTCTGACCCTGGAACAATGAAAACAAAAGTCTGCCCAATCTTTGGAATGTACCTGGAGGGATCTCTTATTCTTTTTTGGTGTTTCATGTCTGTAAGGAACAAATAAAAACTATCATTTTTACCATTTATCTTCCTATATTTATAGGATTCATTTATGAAACTGAGGGAATGAGGACAAATCTAGCAAGAAAATATGATATATCATTCTCAGATAGTGACAAATAAACTCACTGCTTTCCAAGAGTTAACACAATACAAAGACACTGCTACATTGTGAACTATATGTTCTACAGAGATTTGAGTTTACATTACACTGTGAGTTAGTTTTTCTTTAACAACGCTTGTTGCCTTGGTTGCTGGACATCATGTATTTCATCAGATCACTTTACATGACATAAAGATCATGGAGACCTATTACGTCTATTTGCTCCTTGAACTTTATAAAATAATTTTCCAAACTGTGAGGCATATTAGATTCCCTGAAAAAAAATTTACAAGTTTAACCTATCTGTTTTATTCAATTTCTAATTACTTATGTGTTCTATTTACTGTTTTTTTTTCTATAAATATAAGCCCAAAATCGAGGTAGTAAGATGTTTAATCTGAAATGGCACCTATTTTGGAATATATGTGACCCAAGTTCAAGAACTCGGCTCCCACAGCACTGTGTAGGGCAGGGGTAGTTTTGGTGATGTTCTCTCTCTCCCTCTCTCTCTCTCTCTCTCTCTCTTGTTTGTCTGTTTCTCTCCCTGTTTTAAAAAGTTGGCCTACAAAAATTACCAAAGTCATGGGCCCCTTGAAATATACCTAAAATATACTGCTTAACTTCTTTTTGCCATAAGATGACTAGTTTCTTCCTTTCTTTCTCTTTCTTTCTTTCTCTCTCTCTCTCTTTGTATTTCTGGTTTAATTATTTTTTATTAGTGATTTAATATTGATCTACAAAACTATTAGTCAACAGGGGTATAGTTCCACATTGTTCCCACCACCAGAGTTCTCTGTCCTCATTTCCTCCATTGGAAACTGCAGTAGTTCTCCCAAGGTCACAGATGTGGGTTGACTATACATATCTCCATTTTTCTGTGGTCCTAATTTCTCTCCTTTTTTTTTTTTTTTTTGCCTCCAGGGTTCTTGATGGGACTTGGTGCCTGCACTACCACTATGAATCCACTGCTCCTGGAGGCTATTTTTTTTCTCTTTTGTTGCCCTTGTTGTTTATCATTGTTGTTATTGTTGTCGTTGTTGGATAGGACAAAGAGAAATCAAGAGAGAAGGGGAAGACAGAGGAGGAGAGAGACATATAGACACCTGCATACCTGCTTCACTGGTTGTGAAGAAACCCCCCTGCAGGTGGGATCTGGGGGCTCAAACAGGGATCTTTGTGCCAGTCCTTGCATTGTGCTCCATGTGCACTTAACCTGCTACACTACCACCTAGCCCCTTCTCTTCATTTCTGAGTCATACCTACGCCTATTGCTACTTTAAAATGTCTTTTCTTTTTTCTTCTTCTCTCCTCAAGTCTTGATGTTTTGCTGGAATCAAATGATCTTTCCTAACAATACTCCCCCTCTGGGGGTTATGAACCAGCATCCTTTTTGGGTACAGAAAGTTATAATTCTAGGGTTCTCCGTTGGACCTGGGCATTGGCAGGTTAATCCATACCCCCAGCTTGTGACTATCTTTCCCTAGGAGGCCAAGGCTCTGGAGAGGTGAGGTTCTAGGACATATTGGTGAGGTTGTCTGCTCAAGATAGTCAGGATGAAATCATAGTAGAATCTGCAACTTGGTGGCTGAAAGGCAGCAAGCTATAAAGCAATATAAAGCAGTAAATTTAAGCAACAAACAGTAATAGAACAGATGAGAATAGGAATATTATGGTGGAGAGAAGCTAGGAAGTCTCTTTTAGGTATGTTCCTGGGGGTCCGTGACTTTAGTAATTTTTTGTTTGAGCTTAATAGCTGACATCCAATTGGACTAAAAGTATTGTCTGGGAAGATGGTGTCACAGTAGAGAATAGGGCTAGAGAGCTAGATTGGGGCAGATAGTAGCTCCCAATCTTGAGGAAAGCATATGGATACAATTGATTATTCACCCCATCAATCTGATCCAGGGCCCATATATCACATTGAGCACAGAAGCCTATGTAACCCCCTAGTCCCTTTCAATCTGAGCTCACAGCCCATGGTTAGTTACAGCTGGAAACGTTCTAGGCTGCACTCATTTCAGGACATCTTCCTTAAGTAGCAGAGTAGGATGACCCAGCCTCCCTTTGAGGGCAAGGTACTGGAGAGGCCCACAAGAAGGCTTATGATTATGACCCTGATGGAAGTGGCCAATGATGATAGAGAAAGCGAGATCCCTAATTTCATCTGCTTTGTTCCTACTTTTTGGCTCCAGTTTATTAAACATTTTGTCTTCATTTTTATCTTTCAGCCACTAAGTTGCTGATGCTACTATGATTCCATTCTGACTTCTGTGAGCAGTTGATCTCACCAATGTGTCCTGGAGCCTCACCTCTCCAGAACCCTACCCCACTAAGGAAATTAGTAACAGGCTGGGAATATGTTTTGACGTGCCAAAGTCCATGTCCACTGGAGAAGGAATTACGGAAGTCAGAACTCCCACCTTCTGCATCCCCATAAAGAATTTTATTCCATACTCCCAGAGAGGGAGAAATGTTAGGAGATGACCAGAGGGCTCTTAACTCCAATTCCATCAGGACCCCGAGAGAGAAGAGGGAAAAAGAAAGGACATTTGGAAGTAGCAATAGGTGTAGGTGTGACTTAGAAAAAAAGAGAAGGCAAGGCCATAGGGGAAAAATGGACATATATATGTAGTTACGGAAGTAATAGTTAACCCACATTTGTGACCTTGGGAGAACTAACGCAATTTCCAGCAGAGGAAATGAGGACACAGAACTCTAATGGTGGGCACAATGCAGAATTATACCTATGTTCTCTCATAATTTTGTAAATCAATATTAAATCACTAATAAAGTTGGCCTACAACTTTTTGTCATGAAGCCTAACAATGACAAAATAAGTAAATTCTCCAAACTCAAGCAACCATTTCATTACTGCAAATTTTGGAGTTATTTATATGTCAATAAATCTCAAACTTAATAAAAATAATATGACATGCTCATCAGGATAGTTTTCAGTTGGGTCCTGTCATTTGAATATAGTATATTGCTGACTGAGGCTGCAGTCAAGCCAAAATGACTCACACATGATGGACAATTGCTGATCACTGTCAAAGGATATCTCAGACTGGGCTACTGACCAGAGCACCTACAGGCAGCCTCTATAGTTTGGCATTCCCATTTAGATTCATTCCTTACTTAATGACTCATGTACCCCAACAAACAAAACAAACACTACTTTTTTCTTGCCTAGTCTGTTGCTGGGCTAGCTTCATGGGCGGGAGACAGACCACCAGGGATTCATGGCTGAGCTGGGAAGCAGTGCAATCAGTCTAATCTCTATTCATTAGAAAATCCTGTCCTTTATATCTCCTGAGGTGAAAGTGTTAGGAAGAGGAAGTATGTAGGATAGGGGGTGGGGAGAAGGAAAAAGAGCTCAAACCAGTAGGGATTAAATAGTGGTAAACAGGATGTGACTAGGAGAGGAGGTGGAGTGGAAAAAGAGCGCGAACCAGTGGGGATTAAACCAATGCCCTGTAAGCAGGGAGATCTCAGGTAAAGCAGTGATTATGTAAACAGACCACAGCGTTAAGTAATGCAAGTGAACCTAACGGGATGATCAAAACAGAAGTCTTAGAAGAAGAATTAGAAGCATACCAACAGTCTGTGAAGTAGCATGGCATCAACACAGACATAATCCATTCTGACAAGCAAGTTAACAAGTTACCCACATTCAAGCAGGAAGACAGATATCTCTTGATGTGAAGTCAAGTTCACTGTATAAGAACATTATATGGGATGAGAGATGGTATCAATCTCTCACAGGATTCAAGGCAACTGAAGGCCATCAGAGATATTAGCCACACTGCCTGGAGTCTCTGCAGATGTACAATTAATCTTCCGCATGCATCACTTTCCAATTAATTTCAGTGACAGTAAATTTCGTTACAAATTATTTTTAATCCTGTCACTTTGCTACATGTTTTGAAGGAAAAATTGATAGCCTGAATATGAGATTTTAATTCTCCTTCATGGGTTCTGATGAAGGAAGAGAATCAATAAGAGAAAGAGAGAAACATAGGGTGGGGAGAGAATTACATTAGGTGCAGGAGAAAATAATGGCACACAATTTATTCCAACCTATTAATGTATCTCTCTTGTGGTTGTCTTTTGGAATTAATCAGAGAAAAATTACTACCTTCTTCACTTAATAAAGAACAAGTGCATACTGATTTCACTTATTTGTTGAACAGCACTAAGTTCTGCATGTGGATATATATTGCATCTACATCTCTAAGCATATCCATGTCTAAATCAATTTAAATCTTCATAGAATTTTCCCCTTTAGATAAAGACATAGAAAACTGGGCATAAATACCTTTTTCAAAGTCATAATGCTAATATGGAGCAAAGCACATTTGAAATCAGTAATCCATGACTTCAAAATGTGTGCTCTCTCCACCTCATTTATATCAAAATGTTACTCTAAGTACACACTTGTTCTTCATAAAGTTGTTATCTGAATACTTCCTCAAAATTACTTTTCATTGACAAAATACATTTTGTTAAAAGTTCTTCTATAAGAAGTCTCTTCAACTACAGGATAAGTGTGCAACTTTCATAAGTGACTTATGATTTCTTTGAATTGCAGAGATTTGGTACATATGATGCTTTCTCATCATATGAAAAAAATCAACATGTAGTTCCAAAGGTGAGAATCTTTTTATTTATATCTAAAGTCATTCATACAGGGTTCAGATCTAACCCCATTCTATCTTGAGAAAAAAAAAATACTTAAGACAGAAGTGCCTTGGTTGCTCACCAGATAAACTTGTCATAAACTTGTCACCAGATATGTAATTTTTAATTTTAATTCTAATTTAGCATAACTTTACTTCATTGGGTGTAAAAAATGCAAAATTACGTACCTTATTTTTAATCTGAAAATTTGTACCCATATAAACATTTCTGGAATCTATAATTCAAATTAAAAAAGTAAATACCATTTTTTGCTGTTTTAACTTTTACACAGAACACAACATCATTCTCAATTGTAGTTTAATAAATAATGTTTTCTAGTCTTCTGAGAATTCTCCAGACTGCTCTCCACAGGGATTGGACAATTCACCTTATTACTAACAATGCAGGAGTGTTCCTATACCCCAGAAATCTCTCCAATATTTGTTGTTACTATCCTTTCTGATGTATGACATTCTCACAGGGGTAAAGCAGTAAATCATTGTTGACTTTATTTGCATTCCTCTGATAATCAATGACTTGGAGCATTTTTTCACGTCTGTTGGCCTTTTAGATATCTTCTTTGGTGAATATTCTATTAATATCTTTTCCCCATTTTGGGGTGGGGTCATTTGTTTTTATGTTGCCAAGTTTGATCAGGTCTGTATGTATTTTGGTTATTAATCATTTGTCTGATGTAAAGATCGTCTCCTATTCTGGAAGGTGTCTTTGTTTGGGTGATGGTTCCTCTTGCTGTGCAGAAGCTTTCAGTATAGTTCCACTGGTAATTTTTGGATTTGGTTTTCCTTGTGATTGGACTTGAGTCATTAAAGATGCCACTAAAACTTAGATGGAAAAAGAGTTCTGCCAGTATTTTCCTCTAAATATTTGATGGTTTCTGATCTAATATTTAAGTCTTTGATCCACCTGGAGTTTTCTTACCCTATGACAGGCAATTTCTCACTTGGGAATATATCCTAAGGAAGCAAACATCCCCATACAAAGATATCTATGTATACCTGTATTCATAGAAGAATAGTTTTTAATAAGCAAAAACCAGGAGTCAACCTACGTGTCCAACAACAGATGAGTGGCTAAGAAAGTTGTGGCACATATACACAATGGAATATTACTCAGCTATTAAAAATTATGAATTCTCCTTCTTCACTTCATCTTAGATGGAACTTGAAGGAGTCATGTTATGTGAGATAAGCCAGAAAGAGAAAGATGGATATGGGATCATTTCACTCATGGATAGAAATTGAGAAATAAGAATAGAAAATGGAAACACAAAGTAGAACTAGGATTCGTTATGATGTATTGCAATGAAGCAAAGGACTCTGGGGACGGTGGGAGTGAAGGGGGCTTTCAGGTCCTGATTCATGATTCATGATGGTGGAGGGAGACCTAGGCTGGGGGTGAAAGTGTTTGACATACCTATCATGGTGAAATGAGAAATTTTACATGTGTGTCTACAACTGTACTTACTGTAAGCCATTAACCCTTATTAAAAATATAGATAAATAAAGTCTTCAGGGTAATGGATTTAACTTGTTCCCTGGGATGACACAAATAGGAGTTCCATTCTCCAATGAGCCGAGTTTTTACCTGTGTCAGAGCATTTAAATTTTTAAACTCTATTACTCTAGGCACTGTGCCATACCTTTTTTGGGTCTGTGATGCTCATGGCAGAAACAGAATTTCTCCATAAAATGACAACTAAACTAGAAGAAGTTAATTCAGTTGTACATAAGTAGCAGTTACTTCATGGTGGAGAACTGTGACCTTCCCTCCAACTTTAATAACATTTCTGAGTGACTGAAAATTATCTATTTCTCCTAACATCACTATAATGAAATAAATTCTAACCCACATTCTGTCACACATATAGACATTTGTTAAATAAGCATGCCTTAGCAAGAAGACACAACATAATTACATAAGCTATCTTGTAAACTCAGTGGGATTCTAGCAATTTGTCCTTTGGGGGGATTCCTACAACCACCGTGTATAAATTGCTAACCAGAGGAAGTGGCGACAATATTTCCTGGGCAAGATTTAGCCAACTCAACTCGTTATTACAAGTGGACAACAAAAAGTCATTATCCTAATATACAGGTGACCTCAAAATAACCTAGGGCTCTAACAAGACATTATTTTCATGAGCAAAAGACCTATGTTGTGGACTAGGGAGATAGCACAGGACTCTTATGCCTGAAGGCCCAGGCACTGTCTGGCACTGTCATACAGAAAAGCTCAGTAGTATTCTTATCTCTCTCTCTCTCTCTCTCTCTCTCTCTCTCACACACACACACACACACACACACACATATATATATTTAAATAGATGGATAAAACCTGTCAAGCAATTTAACTAGTCATCAGATGTTGATTAAGTACTGGGGAAATGAAATTAATATAGTAGCCCCTATGTAATGAGGCCTTGCTGATAAAATGCTAAGGGAACCCATGTCTGTGCATTCTTTACTAGGGAAATTTCAGGTCCCTCTACTTGCAGTGAGCACCAGTTAGCACATTCACACTGTTGATACCACAGCATTTTAACCCAAAATACCATTTATATAGTCAATGCTAAAGTACTGTAATGCGAAAGTGTTTGAATGCCAACAATGACCAAAACAACTGTTGCTCAATAAATCACATTTACCAGGTCAACAAATACTGATTTAACACGTACCACAGATCAGACAGTGTAATTAACAGCAGGGTTATAAAGCTACATAAGATGCTTTCTATCTTCAAGGAGCTTACAATCTAGTAGGAAGAATGAGAGCAGAGTAATTATTATAGTATAAAGTGATAAATACTGGATTTAGGGAACCAAGGGGCCAACATAACGCCAAAAAAGGCAACTCACACTCAAAAAATTGTCTTAAAAATTTGTCTTGTTTAAATTTTCCCAAAAAGGTGGTTTTAAGGTAGCATTAGAAACCCAGAACAGTCTATTTTAGGTACATTCCAAGGAGCCCATGACTCTACTAATCTTTTCCTGAGCCTGGCAGGCTAAAGGTATTGTCTGGGGAGATGGTGTCAGAGTTGGAAATAGGACTAGAAAGTTGAATCAGAGAAGAGAGTAGCTCCCATATATGGGAAAAGTACATAAATACCATTAACCGTAAACCCCCTTGGTCTGATCTGGTGCCCACATTCAGCACAGGAATCTGTGCAATCTCTGCATCCCTGTCCTAGCTTTGTCCAAAATGGAGACCTCAGATCTCATCTGCTGTATTCTTACTTTTAGGTACCTGATTATTAAACAATTTGTTCTGCTTTATATCTTAATGCTTTTCAGTTACCAAGTCACAGATGTGCTATCTGGGGCAGATGACCTCATCAGTGTGTCCTAGAATCCCACCTCCCCAGACCCTACCCCACTAGGGAAAGATAGAAAAAGGCTGGGGGTTTGGATCGACTTGTCAATGCCCATATGCAGCAGAGAAGCAACTACAAAAGCCAGGCCTTCCACCTTCTCTACCCCCTGAAGATCTTTGGTCTATAGTCCCAGAGGGATAAAGAATCGAGAAGCTTCCAATGGAAGAGATGAGATATGGAACCCTGGTGGTGGGAGAATTGTGTGGAATTGTACGTCTTATCCTGTGATTTTTGTCAGTCATTATTAAGTCAATAAATAAAAAGAAAAAAAGAAAGAAAGTCAGGAAAAATTAATATCTCTAAATGTACAAGTGGAGCATGAGAGGATAAGGTGGACAGAATAATGTTTATGCAAAGAGACGATGCCTGCGGCTCCAAAATCTCAAGTTCAATTTCTAGACCACCATAAGCCAGAGCTGAACAGTAAGTGGTCTGGTAAAATCAAAACAAAACACAAAAAACTAAGTGAAGCATGAAAAGTGCTGAGAGCTTAAGCAAAGGGATAGCATTGAGAATGAAAACAGTGAAAGGGACAAATACAAAAGTAAGAAACCAAATCTTGATTTTCTGAATCTTGAGCAATTGTGTTAACAGTGCTACACAATAAGAATGAATGACCGACTCAATGATCAATTCAACAGTGACTACAATATAGAGCTTTAATTCTCTATTATATGAAATCATTTCAATAATTAAGCTTTCATTAGAGGTCTGTATAACTATAAAGTAAAAGTAGAAAATTATGCCAGAAATTTCTCATTATCAGTTGTAAATTTATCTCTGTCAACCCACTGAATGAATTCTCACTTCGCTTGCCTGACTTGTGATATAGAATGAAAATTAGTTCCTTTTACTACTTTATCTTTTTACAAAGACTAATCTTTCTTATTTAATGTAAATATTTTATTTTAATGAGAGAGATACAGAAAGATAAACATACAGAAAAAGAGACCAGAGCACTGATTAGCTTTGGCTTATGATGGTGCTGGGGATTGAACCTGGACCTCAGAAGCTCAGGTGTGAAAGTCTTTTGCATAACTATTATGCTATCTTCCCCAAGATCCTTTTATGTCTTTAAACATGATCAATATAAATGTTTGTTCGTGCTGGTCAAACCAAAAATGATTCCAATTTATCATATTACATACAAATTATAATATCACAAATACTTGCATTAGGCATAGTCAGTTGTATGTAATTATTTCCTGAATTTAGCAAAAGACTACATAGACTGACTAAAAATTTAAAGAAATTATAAAATGAGTTTTAAAGTAGTATTAAAATTATTAATTATTCTAAGTGATTCTCACTTCTCACTGTCTAGTCACTCCTAGTTGCCCCATCACGCAAATGTTTATTCATTAATATTAACTAGAAATATAGCTGAAAATTCCTAAATAACCCTCATTTTCTAGTCAAATGTTACTTTTTCCTATAGTCTATCAAAACTTATAATGTAATAGAAAAAGTAAAATCATTATATATATACAGAACTATGTGCATATTGATTTTATAGTATATACTGAATTATACTGCTTATAGTGTAGGTACAAGTACCTCACTACAGCTTGGTACGATATTGATGCTCTCACGCAATCTAATACAGATGTAATTTTCCTAGGAAAGTTAATAACAAACAACCCTCTAAAACAGGGGTGGGGAAGTCATGTCTGTAGACCATATGAGGCCTGAAAAATCATTTGTACTGACTCTGCCAAGGCAACTGAAGCTTTTTTCATAACATTAAATGCTAATTTTTAAGTTGATATTGTAGTATGGCCCATAGATGATGTTCTAAATACGCAAATGGCCCTGTTCAAGGTAAGGAAATATTCAAAAAGATCTTTATAAACTATGACAAAAGAGTACTTATACCTACACCTGAACACATGACCTCTGTCCCACAACTACCCTTCTGAATATCTCTTCAGTTTTATTTTTAGGAAAAACACAGGCTAGAAGAAACTCTAAAAAGTATATTCCAGTGTTTGATTATACTTTATATTCATTTCTCTTTAAAAACTACAGTTTACATTAAATGAATCTTTCCTTTTAAATCATATGCTTCTAATAATGCATTTAAAAAAAAAAACTAAATCCCCCAGGGAATACGTAAGATGTTAACAAAATCTTTATCGTCTACTATCCCTATACTTAGGCCTTCATAGTAATCTTCAAATTCACCATATGACACTTCATCTGACTTGCTGCAGACATCTTTTAATGTTTCTAGAAAGGATGACTGGATTTCTTCCTCTGTTGATTGACCTGTAAAATAGTACTGACTATGAACTAAAGACCAAGAAAATAACAGTGACCAATCAAGTACATAACCAACATAGGAAATCATTCAAACAACTTGAAATCTACATTAAACTACCTTCCAATTTATTTAAACACTATCTTGTATAGAGTTTAATGATGATGGCTTTAATATATATCTAAGGTATTCTTTGAAGCTTCTGACAGGGTCTATCCTATACATACTAGCAAAATAATAGTTTTGTGGATATTCATACATTTCTTAATATATTAGAGAAAGTAGCTTTGTTATCGTTATTTGTGAGAAAGGAAGAAAAGCAAATTTAAGTTTTTGTAGGCTGTTAACAAATGTGTTGAAAGGTATCCCTACACCAGGTATTAGCCTTTTTAATGCCTCAGTTACTTATAACTTAAGCTAGAAAAAAATTACTTGAAGCACAAGATCCAGACCTATGAAAATCTTTGCTGGAAGAACTTTCACTTGATTGAATTATTCTGTTTTTATCTCTGACATTAAGTAGGTTACTTCCACAGGGTTATATTAAATATGATTAATTTTAATCCTATAAGAAGATGCAATATAAAATGTCATACATAAAGGAATGTAATTTTTATTTACTGAGAGAATATTAAATATCTGATTTATTGTTTTAGATTTTCATTGGATTATTTAATCCAGAAACAGAATAATGAGCTATGAAAAATAGCTTTGATTATATTTTGTATGCTTTTCCCCTTTATTTGGGGGTGATTAATGGTTTACAGTCAACACTAAAATGCAGTAGTTGTTACATATGTAACATTTCTCAGTTTTCCACATAACACGCTAGCCACCCCACCTAAGTCTTCCTCCACCATCATGTTCCAGGACTTGAACATTACCCTCCTCCCCCAACCCCAGAGTCCTTTACTTTGGTGCAATGCAACAAATCCAGTCCAAGTTCTACTTTGTGTTTTCCCTTCTACTCTTATTTTTCAACTTCCATAAGTGGGATCATCCCATATTCATCCTTCTTTTTCTGGCTTAAGCTTTGAGTATATTATGACCAGTTAGAGAGAAGATGCTATCCCAGTTAAACATTATTTCCTTAGAAGGATTTCACTTACCATCCCAAAAGCAGGTACTACTCTGCAACAGAACTCATTTCACCATTTTGTCATGAAATCCATCCCCTAGCCTTCTACACTTCTACACTGATCTACTCCCAAAAGATGAATGGAAGTGTCCAAAGATAGTCTGATAATATCCAAATAAACGGGGGGGCGGGCAGGTGGGCCAGTTGAGCACACAAGTGACCATGAGTAGGGACATGGGTTAGAGCCCCTCTCCCCATCTGCAGGGGGGAACTTAACAAGCAATAAAGCCGGTCTATAGGTCTCTCCCTATCTATCTATCTATCTATCTATCTATCTATCTATCTATATCTATCTATCTCCTCTCCTTCCTAAATTCCTCTCCATCCTATCAAATAAAAACTAGAAAGAAAAATAATAGAGAATAAATGGCTACCAGGAGTGGTGGATTTGTAGTGTCAGCATTGAGTCCCAGAGATAACCCTGATGGCAATTAATAAAAAAAAAAAAAATTAAAAAATCCAAATAAACACAGTACTATATATAAAGGCAAAAAAAATAGTCTATGTAACTTTCTATGTCATTTTAAAAGCCATGCTAACTAAAATCCATGACAACAAAGCTATCCCTTGGACGCTGTGCAAACCACAGTGGTGACTATTGCAGAGGACAAGAGCACAAAACTTTGGTGGAGGGTATGGTGACTCACATAACACCACGTGTGGGTGTAAAATTATATCCCAGAAATCTTGTGATTTTATAAAACACTAATAAAAATTGAAAAAAAGTCATACTAACTATATAATGAGTTGTTCTAGTCAAAGTATTAATTAATTAACAACCTATTGTAATTTAAATAGCAAGCTTAAATTGTCTAACTTTAATTGTCAAACAGAGCAGGTAAAATTAGAGTAAGAGTAAAGCATTTTTCAAAAGCTAGAGGTTCTCTAATAGACTTAGTAATTTAGTATAAGGTAGTAATTTAGAAGGGAGTAAGCCTGCTTTGTCATGTGCGTGTCTCAGGTTTGAGTCCCACCACCAACACACGGCAGAAGTTTTGGTGTTGTGGTTTCTTTCTTGTTTTCCCTCTGTCTCTTTGTGTCTCTTTGGAAAAGTTGGCCTGGAGTAGTGAAGTCCACTGTCAACAACAAGAAATAATAATTTCTTATTTAGGTGACAACAACAATCTTGTAAATTATTCTTCCCCTAATAAAGAGCCATAATAAGGGCCTGGGAGATATGCAAAAGGTGTGTGTGTGTGTGTGTGTGTGTGTGTGTGTGTGTGTGTGTGTGTGTGTCCCTCATTAAAATAAAACAAAGAAGATATTTTTAAAAAAGAGACTTAGTAATAATAACAACAGTGGTTTAGAAAGTATTGAGGCAGGTTTAGTGATAGAGCTCCCCCTTGTACGTGGTTCTGGGTTCAATCCTGGAAACCACATGGGAAGAGCCATGACAACTTGACAGCTTCATGAATGATAGACCAGCACTTTCCCCTACTTCTCTCTCCATATCTATATCTATCTCTCTCACTGTATCTCTGGCGTTCATTCCAAAAATAAAAGCTGAGCTGAGAAGTGGCTCAATGTTAATGCACATGTGTGAGACACTGGGTTTGCTCTCCAGCACCACATTAAAACAACGGCTCATGAATGTCACTCCTTAATGGCCTTAGGTCCACACTGTTAAGTCAGTACAGTTAAAAGATGATACTTTTACTAACATTTTAGAATAAGAGTGCATCTTGACTCATTATTACCTGAAATTACATGAGGATGATTCTTTGCACAATAACATCTTCTTATATCTAAAATAGGCACACTGCCAGTTTTATTGAAATCCAGTTTCATAAAGACCTAAGAAGAGAGAGATGTTATTTCCTTCTATGAAGTCATTAGATATGAGAACTACACTTTTCTAATTTGCAGTAGGGGTTATTTCTGAGCATGAAATTATCCTGCTTAAAAGTACTAAGCTAGTATATGAAGGAAGCAGCATGAACAGAGGTAGAAAGAGATTAGAGCAAGTTATTGTGTAACCTATCCTCAAGCATTAATCCTACAAATTCCTAGCACTCTGTCCTTGAGGAATTAAGTTAAACTCTCTATCCCTTTCTCCCTGTCTATAATAAAGAGCAGATAAAAGGCTTCACAGGTAATTTCTAGCCCTAGAATTCACATGTAACTGATAAATCAAAATAAACTATAAGGACTATTTTGATTCAATAAATAAACTTGCAAATATTCAAAGTGAAATCCTTTTAAAGTGAGGTCTTCTATTCTGTATCTCAAAAGTAAACATTATCTTTTGAAATACTAGTTGTTTGTCTAAAGAATACCACCCAGAACATGCCTTATCTATTCTGAAATACTAGTTGCTTTATTGTCTAATTCAATGCAACCCTGACCCCACGATATCATAAAATATTATAAACCATTTTCTTAGAACGAGGAATCTGAACACAAAGACATATGACCTGCCCATCATTCCACATCTGCAAGAAGAGTCAACACTAGAATTTATTTAGCTCACAGAAATATGGTCCATGTTGTGGGCTGAACTAAAAGGTATGTGTTGATATCTCAACTCCCAACACCTCAGAGTCTGACTGTTCTTGTGACAGAGTCTATAAAGAGGACATGAAGTTAAAAACTGAACTGTTACTGTGGATTCTAAGGCAATATGACTGGTGTCTTATAGAAAAAGATGGGACATAGGCAACACAGATTGAGAAATGAATGTGTGAGTAAAAAAGGGAAGATAACCATCATGGATGTGCCAAGGATAGAAGCCTGAGGAGAAGGGTGAAACTTGCCATCACCTTGCCTTTGGACTTCAAGCCTCCAGAGTCGTTAAACAATATATTTCTGCTGTTTAAGTCACCCAGTCTGTCTTCATCTGGTATGACAGTACTAACAAACTAATATTCTCCAGTATTTTATATAATTCAACTTTGCTTTTTTACTTCCAGTAGCAAAGTTTGTGGAAAGAGAAAGCCCTCCATTTTTTATTACTGACATTGAAACCTATCACCAGAAAACATGAAATATAACTAAAAACAAATTCATAAATATTATGTGGTAAAGTTATTTAACTTAAAGTTTATTGTATTTTAAGTCAGTAATGATATTTTGGTATTTTTCAATTTGAAATTCATACCTGATGTGATTGTTCCTGTTTGTTCACGCTGAAAGGTTTCGCTATATTAGCTTCCTATGCATTGTACACCAGGTACATTTACAAAAGAAAATGGGAACTACATTGCTCAAAAGCATGTTCCAAAAACTGTTGCCAGAATCCAAATAATATGTGGTTTACTGTAAAACTCAGGGCTCATGCTTGTAATATTAATTTAGTATAGTCATTATAATGTTCATTTTAATATTTACTATTCTCATTACAAAAAACAGAAATATTTTTAGTCAACACTCTAAGATACAAACACTGAGCCTTCCTTGAAATTTAGACAGTCACATTGCTAAGGACTTCACATATGTTGTCTCATTCAATCTTTATACAAATTCTATGAGTAAGAAACTGGGACTCAATGACATTTGCCCAACTTGGACACCATCTCCCCAGACAATACCTTTAGCCCATCTTCATGCTAGCTGTCAAGCTCAGGCAAAAATTAGTAAAGTCATGGGCCCCTTGGAATATACCAAAAATAGATCTACTAGCTTTTTCCAAAATGGAGACCCTAAATCTCATCGGCTATAGTCTTACCTTTAGATTCCTGATGATTTAAGGGTTTGTAATATCTTATGCTTTATATCTTAATAGATTTTTCAGCCATCAGGTTCCAGATGCTACCAGGATGCCAACCGGACTTCACAGATGATCTCACCAATGTGCCCTGGAGCCCCACCTCCCCAGAGCCCTGCCCCACTAGGGAAAGATAGAGGTAGGCTGAGAGTATGGATTAACCTGCCAACATCCATGTCCAGCAGAGAAGCAATTCCAGAAGCCAGACCTTCCACCTTTTGAACCCCATAATTATCCTGGGTCCATACTCCCAGAGGGGTAAAAATAAGGAAACTTCCAATGGAGGGGATGAGATACGGAACTCTCGTGATGGGAATTGTATGGAGTTAAACCACTCTTGTCCTACAATCTTGTCAATCATTATCAAATAAAAAAAAAAAAAACAGGGCCCATGAGATAGGGCACATGTACACAAGTATCCATAAATCAGGGGGAAATATATACCTTAAAATAAAAATGTGCAATGGTCAACAGTGACTCAATAAGTGCAGCAAGCAAGTAAAAAGGCCTAAAAGGACACCAGAAAGACTTAATCAAATATTTTATACTTAGACCTAGGTACCTTCCTCACCTACTTCCTATCCATCACTCTAACTCTAACCCTACCAGATAAAGTAAGGTCTACAAAAGCTGGATAAGAGCAAGAGACTGCCACACTCTAAAGATGGCCCTTTTGGTCACTATCAGGCCACCCCATCATTGGGAGCCCTAGTAAAGGAATCCTGAGATTCCCACATAGATATGATGACCTCTAACAGATCCCTCTCTTTATCATCACTGGTCAGCTCTATCAGGAACATCATAAACCGTCTTGTGGGCCTCTATAGGAAGGACCTTGCCCTCAATGTAGAGCAATGGTAGAAACTGCACCACTCTCCGAAGGGAAGCTGGGTCAACATACTCTGCCACTCCAGGAAGACTGGTCCTGAAATGAGTGCAGCCTAGAGTGTTCCTAGCTGCCACCATGAAATGCAAGCTCAGACCAACAGGAATGCAGAGGTTACACAACTTTCTATGCTAAATAGGGATAAACATGGTCAGATCAATGGGGTTTACAGTTAACAGTATTTGCATACTTTCCCCATATTTGGGAACTACTCTCTGCCCTGATCTGGCTTTCTACTCCTATTCCCAACTCTGACATCATCTTCCCAGATAATACTTTCAGCCCCCCTGCATGTTATCTGTGAGGCTTATGCAAAAATTAGTAAAGTCATGGAACCCTTGGAATATACCTAAAATAGACTTCCTAACTTTATCTAACATAAAGACCCCAGGTCTTATCTGCTATATTCTTACCTTTAGGTTCCTGATTATTAAACAATTTGTTCTACCTTATATATTAATGCTTTTCAGTCACCATGCTTTTCAGTCATCAGTTGCAGGTGCCACCATGATGCCAACCTGACTTCTCTGGGCAGAAGACCTCACTAATGTGACCCAGAAACCCACTTCCCCAGACCCCTGCTGCACTAGGGAAAGAGAAAAACAGGGTGGGGGAATGGATCAAACTGCCAACACCCATGTCCAGTGGAGAAGCAATTACAGAAGCCAGACCTCCCACCTTCTGCACCCCATAATGATCCTGGGTCCATAATCCCAGAGGGATAAATATTGAATACCCTTCCAATGGAGGGGAGGGTATATGTAACTATGTTGGTGGGAACTGTATGGAATTGTACCCTTCTTATCCCACAATCTTATTGATCATTATTGAATCACTAATAAAAAAAGAAAAAGAAATAATAATGCATGTAATTATGTAGCTATCAATCTGTGGAACCAGCACTCTATTAACCTAGTAATGTATGAACCAACATTCAATTCCAGAGTTTATTTTCCTTTTAAATTTACTTATTTTGCTTTACTGGACATATCTGTATGTGTATATGTCTGTACCTTAGTACACCTAAATACAGGTAAAGCTATTTTAAAATATTTCAAAGGTAATTCACTAAGTTTTTAAACAGTGAACACAAAAACTTATTAAACCATTTGAAAGACTACTTAGCAGAGTTACCTTTCGAACATAAGAGTTCCTGTATTCATTCATTTCACCAATAATGGCACGCTTGAATTCTCCATAATCAACCTTCCCATTGTCATTGTCACTTAGTATTAGCCACAAAGACTCAAAATCCTAGTAGTAATCACACAAAGAAAAGACCACTGTCAACACTTTCAGGTTATATAGGTCCAGAGCAATAATAATATTAATATTTAATTATATCTTTTTTTTTTAACCAGAGTCCACTCAGCTCTGGTTTATGGTGGTGTGGGGGATTGAACCTGGGGCTTTGGAGCTTCAGGCATGAGAGTCTCTTTGCATAACCATTATGCTATCTACCCTCACTTAATTATATCTTTTATAGCCTTAGGCAAAGTAGCAAACTTAGTAAGAAAATTCTAAAGTTGTATATAAATCCAATCAAAGGCACTAAGAAAGCTATTTAAAGAAAATCTGGTAGACATTTCTATAGCCATTTAAGACTAGCAATAAATCACAAAATATCTTTTTCCCAAGTTAATTTTTATTTCACAGGGGGTGGGGGGGGTGTCCAGAGGGAAACTGTTACACACAGGATTGGGGATCTAACAAGATCCTCAGGCATGCAAGTTCCATGCTCTACCAGTTGAGCTCAAAATACCTTTTAAAGTTTAGTTCATTTCTAAGCAAAAAGTAAAACAAAAAATTATTTATTTGGCTTTGAGTATTTAATTATTTTTTAATCTATCCTATCTATGACAATTAAAATGTCACTTCAGGTCACACAATGTCTCCAACAACATTAGAACCAATCATTGTTTTTCTGTTTGTCATCTTGCTGGAAAGTACATCAACTTTGAATGACTCTACTATTATTTCCTAACTGGCCCCTGAAAGGTATCATTTTGAACACATCCATAAATAAATAAATAATAAATAATAGGGGCCAGGTGGTGGTGCTCCTGGTTAAGCATACACATTAAAATGTGCATGGACCTAGGCTCAAGTTCCTGGTTCCCACCTCTAGGGCTGCAAGGTGTCTCTCTGTCTCTCCTCCCTTATCAATTTCTTTCTGTCTCTATCCAGTAACAAATAAATAGACACAAATAACTAATTATGTTTGAGCAAATCCCTCATGCTAGTGTGTTCATTTTACCGTTATCACCCATTCCTTGGCAAATGCAGTACTTAATAGACTATTTTACTCACAGAGTTCCTAACAACAAAGAAATTAAAGCCTGGAATTCAAGTAACTGCGTCTTCAGTATTTCAGTCAAATCACAAGTTTTAGAGTGTAAATAAAGCATTTAGCAAGGTGGACTGACATATAATGGCTACACAAAAATAAAAAGTCCTTTTCTATTTCCTCCTGTTCCAAATAAAACATAGGAAGGACCAGCAAGCTAGTTCACATGGGAGGGTGCCTGCCCTGCCACGCATGTGACCCATTTTAGAGCCAAACTCCTAGTGCACTGGAGAAGCTTTGGCGCTGTGGTGTCTTTCTCTCTCCCTCTGTCCTTTTGGCTCAGTCTCTCTGTTTCTGAACAAGCCAGCCTGAGCAGTGAAGCCTGGCAATGAGAGAAAAAGATAGATAGATAGATAGATAGATAGATAGACAGACAGACAGACAGATGCACAGTTCTTACTTAACATATGTTCTTTCCTTCCAGTAACTCTCTTTCTTTGGTTTTTGTCTGTCATAACGCACATGAAACAAACTTTTACGTGTCTATAAAATGAACTTTCAAGTGCGAAAATAATTCTGACCTTGAAAAGCCTAAGTGGCATGGCTAGGAGAAGATGAATTTGCATATCATCTTCCCTCTCCAGCCCTATATCCTGGCTTAGAGGTTTTTCCCATGTGTTCTGAGAACATTCCATATTTAATATATACCATGTGTTTTATAATTATTTTTCCTTTGATTATAAAGACTCAGAAAGTTCAGAGTGTTTCTTCAGAGTTAAGAACAATGCATGAGGGTCAGAGAGATAGTTCACCCAGTAGACTGCACACTTTACCATGTACATGGCTTGGGTTTGAGCCTCTGGCACCACATGAGAGCAACATGCACAGAGAAAGTTTCCTAAGTAGTAAAGCAGTGCTGTGGTGTCTCCTCTCTCTGTTTCTCTCTGAGTTTGAAAGAAAAAGAAGAGTCCACCAGAATTGGCAGAATTACGTTGGGTCATTAACATCTAGTAAATACTCAATGCTGGGCTCAATGCTGAAATTTTAAATTCAATAGGGCCTGTTGCCTAGTAGCCTGACACTGAAAATAGAACATAAAGAAAAAGAAGACAACTGGGGAGGGGGGCTCAGCAGGTTAGGCGCACATGGTGCAAAGCCCAAGGG